>NC_056748.1:64616179-65251179 GCF_019279795.1 Protopterus annectens | reverse complement strand
CACACACACACACACACACACACACACACACACACACACACACACACACAGTGATAGTTTCACAAAGATCTGTAAGAAACTTTTTTTTTAAGTTTCCAGACAACCCCGAGAGCGTAGAATACAAATGTGTGCAACTGTGCACTGCAGTCTGCAGAGTAGTTTGCCACTTTCTGCGTTTTCATGGCAGGGTAACAACTATACCTTGAAGAGATCATGATACAGATCATGTGTCTCCTTTCATTTCATGTCGGTTTAGTCGCCAAGTGCTGTAGAATTAGTAAAACAAGTGATTACTGCTTGACTGACACAGCATCTCTTCACATCATGCATTAAAACCAATATATGTTCTAAGTTGAACATGGTGCGACTTTGTGGTGTAATTGCAGTGGCTTTCATCAAAAGTCTGCTGCAGTTCGGGTTAAGTGTCAGCACTGTTCTATTAAACATCTACTGCCTTTTGGATACCTAAAATAACAAGAAAAGCAATCAGTTTTTAATGTAAACGTTGATGACATTGTGGTGATGTGTGATGACATCATCCATAACTTAAAATTATAAATAAAAATAAAACAAAATCAGGAATTGAAGTGACCACTCGGAAATGTGTGGTACCGCATTATTTTGGTCTCAAAATGGGTATATACAGAGGAATTTGGTACGGTTGAGAGTTATGCTGTGGTGTCATCATGGATGAGGTGAACACTATTCCAGTTGTAAAGCTTTTCTCTACACCATTCCTCCCTTAAGTTCCATTCCCTCTATTGCCTACATCCCTGCCAACCCTGAGTTAGTTGTTGTAATGTGTTATTCTAAGACATCCAGCTGTGCTGAGCAGCAGCACTGACAAAACCTTGGAAAAGGTACAGTCCAGCCCTGCTTCCCATATCCTGTGTCCCATCAACTCATGAGATGGCTGCAAGGTGAATCTACCTCAAGTAGCTATTAGGCTTATTTCAACAAGCAGTACAGTTAGGACTGGGCAGCACATAGTATTTTGAGAGATTGTCTAAGGAACAGTGCTAGAACTGAGGGTCATAGATAAGATTGTCAACAGAGAGACTGCTTAGAACCTGTAGTACAGTGGTAGGAGATGCAGAAAGGGGAGCAAAGTGTCGCCTTAATGTGGCTATTTGCCTTGCTATCTATTACACTTGCCTTACTAGAGGTATTTCTTTTTTGAGAGGAGACACGGAGCTGTGTAGGCATTATTGTATTTCTCAGGGCAGTAAGGTACATATAAGCACTACTGGGATTCAGATCGCCATTTGCTGTATTACTACTGAGCTCAGCATATTAACCATTGTGTTATAGAGCTCAACATTTTAACTACTGGATGAAGTTAGGCACTTCTGAGTTATGCAGCTCAACATATTAACCATTGTGTTATGGAGCTTAGTGTGTTAACCACTGTGTTATGGAAGTCAGTATGTTAACCACTGTGGTCTGGAGCTCAGAGAGTTAACCACTGTGTTATGGAGCTGAGCATGTTAACCACTGTGTTATGGAGCTTAGTGTGTTAACCACTGTGTTATGGAGATTAGTTTGTTAACCAGTGTGTTACAGAGTTCAACATGTTAAGAACTGCATTAATGAGCTGAGAGTGTTAACCAGTGTGTTATGGAGCTGAGTGTGTTAACCACTGTATTAAGGTGCTCAGGGTGTTAGGCAGTATGTTATGGAGCTGAGTGTGTTAACCACTGTATTAAGGTGCTCAGGGTGTTAGGCAGTATGTTATGGAGCTGAGTGTGTTAACCACTGTATTAAGGTGCTCAGGGTGTTAGGCAGGATGTTATGGAGCTGAGTGTGTTAACCACTGTATTAAGGTGCTCAGGGTGTTAGGCAGTATGTTATGGAGCTGAGTGTGTTAACCACTGTATTAAGGAGTTCAGGGTGTTAGGCAGTATGTTATGGAGCTGAGTGTGTTAACCACTGTATTAAGGAGCTCAGGGTGTTAGCCAGTATGTTATGGAGCTCAGCGTGTTACCCGCTGTATTAAGGAGCTCAGCATGTTACCCGCTGTGTTATGGAGCTCAGCATGTTACCCGCTGTGTTAAGGAGCTCAGCATGTTACCCACTGTATTAAGGAGCTCAGCGTGTTACCCGCTGTGTTATGGAGCTCAGCGTGTTACCTGCTGTGTTAAGGAGCTCAGCGTGTTACCCGCTGTATTATTCTACTTCCTTTGGACTGAAGCTTTGGATTGTCCATGAGTTGACTGAGCTGGGGGGAAATCTTTGTAGGTTAGATTAGCATTAGCACATCTCTGTGTGTGACAGTTTGCCACTTGGTTTTACTCGTGAGCACGGACTTGATCAGGAGCTAATTTTGCGTAGCACATGACTACAAAAAACTGATACATTTTCTTATGTGAGACAAAAGGAGCCTCCAGTCTGGGAGACAGCAAAAATGACTGTATGACTAGGTTTGTAAAATGCAATAAAACTGCACCATTTCTAATATTCTTTGTATTTGATTATGAAAACAAACATAGATTTTCCTGTTGATAATTACTGACTTTTATTTGTTAACTTCATGAATGAATTAGTCCAGGTAAGAGATTTCAGCCATGATTTAAGCACAAAGGATAGCAGTAGATAAGACAACAATGTATTTCTTTGCATGTATTCATGTGCATATTTACAATCATGAAGTAAATGATATGTTTAATATGGAGAAGTAATGCTGAATATGGATATCTTTATGACGTTTCAAACACGTGGTCGAATATGTTTGGCCGCACCTGCTGCTGTTTAGGGTGAATACAGATGTTTGGTGATGATGTTTGTGAATGACATTGTGATCTGTAGTGAGAGTAGGGAACAGGCTGAGGAGACCCTGGAGAGGTGGAGATATGTTCTAGAGAGGAGAGGAGTGAAGATCAGCAGGACAAAGAATGTATGTGTGTGAATGAGAGGGAGGATAGAGGAACGGTGATGATGCAGGGATTACAGTTGGCAAAGGTGGATGAGTTTAAGTACTCAGGATCAACAGTTCACAGTAATGGTGAGTGTGGAAGAGAAGTGAAGAAGAGAGTACAGGCAGGGTGGAGTGGGTGGAGAAGAGTGTCAGGAGTGATTTGTGACAGACGAGTACCAGTAAGAGTGAAAGGGAAGGTATACAAGAGGGTAGTGAGACCACCTATGTTATATGGGTTGGAGACAGTGGCATTGACAGAAAGGCAGGAATCAGAGTTGGAAGTGGGAGAGTTAAAGATGTTAAGATTTGCGTTGGGTTTGACAAGGATGGACAGGATTAGGAATCAGTATATTAGAAGGTCAGCTCAGGTTGGACAGTTTAGAGACAAAGTCAGAGAGGTGAGATTGCATTGGTTTGGACATGTGCTGAGGAGGGATGCTGGGTATATTGGGAAAAGGATGCTAAGGATGGAGCTGCCAGGTTAGAGGAAAAGAGGAAGGCCTAAGATAAGGTTTATGGATGTGGTGAGAGAGGACATGCAGGTGGTTGATGTGACAGAGCAAGATGCAGGGGACAGGAAGAAATGGAAATAGATGATCCGCTGTGGCAACCCCTACCGGGAACAGCCGAAAGAATAAGAAGAGTCAATGTCAACAAGGTTAGATTTCCATACTGCAGTTGTCAGATTACTCACCTTATTCAAGTAATGGGGAAGGGTTTTCTATAATGGTTAAGGTGTTTACTTCACAGATACAAGGTACAGGGTTTGATTCTGATCTCTAATTATTGACTAGACTTCTAATAGCCTGCAGACTAATAGGCTAGTACTTGCCTATAAAATAATTAAAAAAAGGGAGGGGGTGAAAGTAATACCAGATCACAAAACAGTTCCACACACGGAATGCACAATATATTCAGGCTTCCCCTGACTCTCAGGCCATCTGTGTTTTATAAGCCAGCCTGAAGGGTGACAGTGGTGAGAGAAACTGGTGGGTGTGCAGAACAGAGACAAACATTGCAGCACAGACTTTATGAAAACAGATGCAGGTTAGAATGTCAGGTGTTTTGGTCATAAATGTGAACAGAAAAACGAGAACTACTGAGAGAACAGTCACTGATCCAGTACATTAAACTGGTTCAAGTTTTCTAACTGGAGAGAAACTGAAATAAAAGTTAGTGGAGAGGCACATCTTAGAAAGTTCACATTTATTCCCTTGTCTTTTTAGTGCAGTATGTATTTTTTTTTCTTGAATCCCAGTACTGAACAGTTTTGTTTATTTTTAGCTGACTTGCTTGTCTGAGTGTTTGAAGAAAAATGTGGAGACTGTGGTAGAAGTGTATCAGATTTCCATATACCCCCAGGCTTCACATCCACAAAATGAATACATCAGGGTTGATGTTTATTTTGCCTTCTAGACACAAGAGACTCGCATAAAAATATCCCTTAGTGCGGAGTAAAACCCAAATATGCTGACAGATTTCCTGACACTAAATACCTTCCACATTTCGTATGTACTGTTTGATTTTGCCATTAGCTTTCTGCTTTCTTCAGCTGATTGATACCAGCAGTACAAGTAGAATAATTTACTGAAGTTTCTAGACATTGATGTATAATTTACAGAATACAAGTACCCCCCCGGGCTCTCTGCTATTTGCATGACCAAAGAGAGCTCATATTAGTAGGTTCCACTTTCTGCTTGCGAGAGGAGTATAGCATAATCATCTAGTTTGTTATTTATTTATTTGTCAAGCAGGTAAACAAATGGATTTTTGCAGATCTTGTTCATCCGTATCCCAGGCCACATGATGAAAGGATGCATGAATAGAGACTACGGCGCTGTTGTAGTGAACTGGCTCACCAGCAGTTTCGCCCATGAGTGGGCATGGGCAGGGTGATTGACAAGCCTAATGTCTGTGATGCAGAATGGAAATGAGGCATAATTGGCATGCCATGCATATTAGCCCATGACATCATGCATATAATGAATGTTGATGAGCACTTCCTACCTGTCATCCTCAGAGCAAGAAATCTGGACAAAGCCATAAGTAAAAGTGGGAGAAAGGGACATTTTTTAAATAATTGCTCTTATGAACTTAGCATGAATTCACTTGACCATGGGGAGGACATGCAGACTCTGCACAGAAGGCCCTCCAGCCGAGAATCGAACTAGAGAACCTCTTGCTGTGAGGTGACAATGGTAACTGCTTATCTCTTATTTCTGTACTGACAGTCTGATGACTGTTTTAATAACATGACTTGCTCAGACCATACAAAGATATTTAAGGGCATAATAATACATAGCTAAACCTGAAGATACTGCTGTGAAAATGCCAAATGTCAAGGATCTGTCAACAACAATCCTAGAAGCACAGGACTCACACCCAGAATGTGTTACTTAAAGTCATTACTGAAATTTGTAGATACAGAACACTGCGCCCACCTAAATTTAGCAGTGCTTTTGCATGTTGCAGAAACCAATAAAAAATCTTATTGGTAACACAAAATGTGTTTTCTAACACGTATATCCTTTGCCTTTATGATGTATCATAGTATTTTTGTATGACATTATCTACTGTCCCGACAGGAAAACTGAACGTTGCTTCTATTGCACCAGAGAAATACTTTTTTGTTAATACTTACATCATCCCACTCACTTCCATTATCAGAGCATTGCATATTTCTCTATCTTGCTTTTCCCCTGCGACATTCAAATTTCTTCTTTCACGAACGCCACTCTTTTGCAAGCTATATATTTTACGCCTGTGTATCAAGACGAAGATTTGTTTCATTCACATTTCCCTTCTGCAATCTGACTCTCCTTGGCTAAATCTTTTTTAAGGTTTGGCTTCATGAAACTGGAGAGAGCGCTGTTTTGCAATTTAGAAAACAAGTCATACTTTTATTTCTCAGTATAAATTAGAATTTACATCTGAACCAGTCTTTCATTTTTGCTTGTTAAGCTAGTCTGTGTTGTAGAAGGAGTCATTTTGTTGTTTTGCATAAATTACTGCTGGTGGTACACTTATTTCCATGTTTTATTACAATTAACTCTTTAGAGTAGCTGTGAGTAAATAATGCATGTGGTGGTATGACATTCTTTTCTGGGGGGGACAAACTTGTTTTTGAAGCACAGGTGATCAAGGAGGATCTCCAAATAATTTCATTCAGTTCCAGGCAATTGGTAAACATACGGTTGTGGCCATTTAATCCATCTGATCTATTTGTTTTCATTAATATAATAACTGTGATGCTTAAATGACATGTGATTTGTTGGACTGGTCATGCAATGTGTACTGGCTCACCAGATGCGCAGTAGCAAACAACGCCCACACCCCACCCCACCTGGTTAACGTCAAATATTCATGCACGTGAGAACCACATTAAAATGAATATTCATTAGTACAGATTGATGGGTGGCCACAGTGGTGCAATGGTTAGCATTGCCGCCCCACAGCAAGAGGTTCTCCGGTTCGATCCTCAGCTGGGGTGCCTTCTGTGCAGAGTCTGCATGTCCTCCCTGTGGTCACGTGGGTTTCCTCCAGGTGCTCCGGTTTCCTTCCACATCCCAAAGACATGCTGTAGGTGGACTGGACACTCTAAATTGGCCCTAGGTGTGAGTGTGTGTGTGCCTTCTGTGGAAGGTTGGGTGCCAGGCTGGCAACCTGACACCATAAAACTCCAGTGCCAATCATGAGTGAACAGGTGATCCGCTGTGGCGGCCCCTAACCAGGAAAAAGCCGAAAGAAGAAGAAGATTAGTGCAGACTGATGTCAACCGGGTGGGGCGGGGTGTGTGCAGTGTTTGCTACTGTGCATCTGGTGAGCCAGTACACTACAACATCACAGAGACTACACCAGTAATCAACACCTGACCATAGGTGATAGTAGAATTGTCCCTGAGAGGTTATATTTCACAGATTCATGTTGACTCATCTGCAGCAGTAATACTTAATCATTATCAAATGAAACACGTCTGCTGAAAATGACTTTCAACAAACCAAAAACAAAGTCCCTTTGTACCAGCTCTGTGGGAGCTAGCCCCCATACCTTCTATCTTAAATATATTAACTCCACAGCCATACAATAGTGGGCAACATGCAAAATCAGGTTCACTGAAAGTGGTTTTTCAGTGAAGCTGTTTTGTTGTATCGGAATTCCGTGTCGTTGTTGTTGACCTCCTGTCAAGTTAACTGGGATTAGGTAAGTCTACCACCTCTGATTATGTGGCATCGATGATCTGTACTGTAAATATGACATTTTTAAGATTATTTGCTATTACTTATATTTGTTTAGTGACTGCTATGTGATTATATTTCTAGTTATTGCTGAAAATTTCCACAACTGCAAGCAAGCAGAGAAATTTGGGTATTGACTGCACATGTGTACATCTATGCAGAGGGCTAATGCAGGCAGCTAGAATTAGTGCCCCTAACAGTATGCCTTTATATTGCATGCCTCTCAGATACTTTTACAAAACATGTTTTAGGGGGCATTTGATGACCTTTTGTCCCTGTCATGCAGCAAGCTTTTCTCAGTATCCTGCTGTTACATTAACATGTCGTTACTGGATTGACATTGGCAGCAGCTGCATTTTCATAAAAACTGGAAGAAAACCCAACAAAGCTAGGATAGCTACTGTGTAATACCTTAAGCATGTTGTCCTAGAGGCACATGCAATACATGGAAATTACACTTTAAGGGTGTACTAGTGTTTCAGCTTCATGATATCGGAATATCCATGATTTTTTAATTTTTAAGCCTTTACAGGTACATTCAGACAATAAACCCAAACCCCACTAGCTGTGAACATGCATGTTTCTACATGTATGCTTGTTTGTTTTTTTAACTTGTCACTACAGCATAGTGGATTGATTAGCCATCCTTTAAAAAATCAGAGCTTAATATCAAGCCTGTTCTCCATAAATATTAGGATGCCCACTAAGTACCTCAAACAACATTCAAACCACAGGGTAAGAAGGTCATATTGACAAACCATTATGTAAAATCTACAAGAAAGACCCAGCCAAGCTAGAGTCTTCACTGTGTAGTACATTAAACTTCATATAGTGAAGTCCCTTGGGATATATGCAAATGACCCATATGGACACAGCAGTGTTTCAGCTACATGTTTTCTGAATGCCCATGACTTTTTACTTTTTAAGTCATTATGGCTAAATTCATGCCAATAAAGTAAATCCCCACTAAAGCATTCTTATACATCTGTAAGCATTCCATTATCCATGAATCCTATTGCATCCTTTTTTTCCTTGTAATTAATTCATACCAGACTTAAATTCTTTCCATTTTTACAACTCCGTTGTGGCTTTGTTTAACAGTAAATGATCCTTCGTTCCATATGACTTTCTTTTATTACCTTTTTATTCTATTGCAATGATTGCATTTTAATAGATGACTATAAACCCTGTATCAATTGCAGTATAGAATTTATATATTATGGGAAGGCAAGTTATTGGAATGTAGTTCTTAGGATGGCTGCAGGTTCACTCTCAAGGAGGAATATCATGTTTCCTATTGATAATCAGGTTGGTGTCTGTTTGAGATGTGCATATAAGTAATTTTTAGTCAAGGCTAAATCGTTTTGTAATGATGTTAATGTCATTAGACATTGGATACTGCATCTGGGCCTGGGTTTTCAATTTAGAAGATTTTTTTTTTAAATTTTGTCTCAACTTTTCTGTTACTTCATTATATTTTATATCCTCTTAGAGAGAGTAAATTTTTCTTTTAATTCATCTATGCATTTTATTTATTTATGCATTTGTTTGTTTAATTATTTATCCTTTGTTGACTGGGTTAGTCCCGCTAGGCTAGTAGCCTCTTTTCAGGGGGGGGGGCCCGAATTGGTATTTCTACTTCTAGGGGAACATTTAGCCATGGCATCATGGAACTTACCCTATTTGTCCTTGTTGCACGTGGGCCCTTTTTTGCAAGAGCACTTCCTGTTTCCATTTCAGGTGCAGATGCAGCCTGGAGGAACAGGGAAGCAGATAGAGAGAGAACAATATAATGGAGTGGTGAGAAAAATGGAGAAGAAAGCAATATTGGGAACGGAGAATGTGTTCAGGAGTTTGAGGAGATGTTTCTCTAAGATTAGCTTTCATTTAAATGTAGTTTGTTAGACAAAAATACAGTATTTTATTTGCATAAGTCTAGAAATACAGTCATATTAAAACAGACATATATCTTCATTTTACATTTTACATGCAAATTCAATAAGAAAGGAATATTTCAGTAACCTTCAGTCAAGAATACTGATAAAAATAAAATGTGCTAACAGAATGCGCAATACATTAAGTGCAAACAGGCTTGGGAACCAAAGTTAAAGAGGCATGTAGAAACTTACAGGAGATACTTCAGACAGAATGAATTAGTTAGTTCATTCAGACTGATATGCAGAAAGTCATTGCAGTGCAGTCCTCAGAGGTTTGGCACAGACACTTGAGAGTGAGTGCCGAAGTCAGATCAAATATCCAACATTCTAGAATATTAATTATATTATTCTGGAAGAAAGGGATATGAGTGCAGGAGCTACAGACAATAATTCAGTCTATTTCAGTTTATCAGCACAGTTATTAGAGACAGTAAGATTTGATTTGGATATTGTTGACATCTGCCTCCAGTGTACATAATAAAACATTCTTAACCAAACTACAGTGAATGCAGACTTTTATTCTGAAAAGTACAAGAAGACTTGGCACATAAAGGAGAAACTAGCACCTGTTCAGCACAGTTCTGGGTAAGTAAAAGATAAAGACATTCATTCCAGTCTCATTCCAGTTTCTTCCAGTTATTACCAGTTCATTCCAGTATTCTGCAGTCCTATCAGTTTTTACAGTTTCGAAGAAGTCTGCTTGTTGGAGACGAGTTAGCAAATGAAGGCTGTATAATTAAAACCCTCCAGTCAGGTGGGTTGAGGGATGATTTGCTTAAAGAAATGGTGGTGCAGAGTGAGCCAAAAAAATGAAGGAGATATTTCCTGGGGGGACGTTATAGAGAAAATACAAAAGGAGGATGCAGAGATACTCTTGAAGAATAGTGGTGAAATGAAAAAGAAAACATATGCAGAAAAAGTGAAAAAGGCAAAAGGGGAGTAGCAGAAAAGAAGGCAGAAGAAACTAAAAACAGAAGAAACTAAAAACAGAAGTATGTGGGAAGGATACAAAGTAAAGAAGAGAAAGAAATGGACAGCTATGAAGTGTGGGAGAATTTAATAGCTCCTTTGGGTGTAAAAGTAAGGTATGGTGTTTGATACTTACCTTTGGAAAAGAAATTGGCTAGGCTTAGAATAGCCTATTAAGAAAGCTAGCCATTAGCTAAGCTTGTAAAACCAAGAATCTGAGGAAAGGGGAAAATGAAAATTTTAGACTGTTTTCTGTAAATGTGAATAGTGTTAAGAATTTGGTAAGAACAAGAGGGATTTGGAGTGATGCAGTACATGTGATGTAGATGTAATTATATTAGAAGACCTAAGATTTTTAACAAATGAAGAAATATTCCAAACAAAGAAACTATGAGGAAGAAAGATAATCTGAAATTTGTGAAATGAGAGATGTTCTGGAATAGCCATATTTTGCAGAAATATAATAAAGATAGATGTAGCTTTAGCAAAACTAGGAAGATTAGCCATTGTAGTTTTAAAATGGAAATATCAGGTATATAGAATTATAACATGGTATGCTTCCCCTTGGAAAAAAAATCGCTGTTCTGACAGTTCGACGTTGTAAGCTTTTGCTTACATAGGGTCGATTAATCACCGTTCGCTTTTTTAAGCATTCAGTGATCTAATATAGACCCTATTATATATATATATATATATATATATATATATATATATATATATATATATATGTATGTATGTATATAGATACTTAACAGGATGGGTTGTCAAGAATTATTAATATTTATGAAGTTTTGGATGATATTATGAATAGAAAAGAAGAAGTGAAAATTATGACAGGAGACTTTAATAAAGCATTTGATACAACTGGACATGAAATCGTATTGGGAATAATGAAAGAATGTAATGTAAGTGATAAAGTTAGGAAATTACATATGTCACCATATTGTAATAATAAAGTACAAATATTTGTAAATAGCTGGTTAAACCAAGAGGCACATATGAAGAGTGGTGTAAGACAGGGATGTCTAATGAATTGTACACTCTTTGTATTAGTTATAAATGTGATAGTATATGAAATAAAATTACAAAATGACATAGGCAGGGTATATAACACCTAAAGGGTTAAAACTTCCAGTTCTGTTAACATATGCACATGACATATGAATTACAAAAAACAAAGTTTCGGTAACAGAAGTAATAATTTGCATAAACAAGTGTCTAGAGGTGATGGGGATTGCGTTAAGTAATGAGAAAAGTAAAGGTTTAGGTGATGTAGTTTACTACATATATTCTATAATGAATGAAATGTCTTTGCTTGGTATAAAATTTGGGAATGAAACTGTAATTAGAATTCAGTGGAAAAACAAGAGAAGAAATAAAACAAACCTATCTTTTCTGGAAAACATTTACATTATCATTCAGAAAAAAAGGTTTATTTGATAAATTCAGTACTGATGGGAAAAATAGCGTACTTAACAAATGTATTTTATGTTGCCAAAATTATTTGTAAAGAAATTATTGCAGGTATTTTTTTCATTTATATGGGATTCTAGATTAAATCCAGTAAAAAGAAAAGTTTTATATGCAACTAAAGAGGAAAGAGGTTTTGGGTTAATTAACCCAGTGGTATATACTGTTTCATTAAATTTGTACAAAGTGTTACAGTGGATAAATGAAAAAGATGTATGATTAGTTGTAAAATTGTATAAATATAAGTGTGATAAATTTTGGGGTAAGGTAGAAAAGAATGCATAGGTGAAGAAATAAAATGTTACCAAGAAAATTTGTGGAAAATAAAAACTGGTGATATAGAAAAAGGTAAAAAAGTATGGTAAAAGTATGCAATGATAAAACATTGCAATGTAAAAACATGGAGAATCCAACAGATGAAAAAAAATTAAAGCTATAAAAATAAGAAGAAAATGGTGTAACCAGAAAGTAGAATGTCAAGATTTTCTGTAGAGACTGAAACCTTTACACTGTCAGGAAGAAGAAACTGTGCAACATTTGTTTTTGAAATGTAAAAGAGTAAAAAGGTTATGGAAAACTATGTAAAGAAGATTTTATCAAAGTTATAAAACAAGTGGACAAAATAAACATTGATATGATTAAATATGGATATTATAAGAAAAGCAGTAAAGAATATGTTAAAAGAATAGATGACAGATTATTTTATGTCATGTGGTAAACGGATGTTAACAATATTAAGGAAAATCAGATGGGGGTTATGGAAAAGGGAGCGGGGTCTAATAGGGTGAACATTTTGTATGATTGTAAAGGAAATTATGAATATGCGTAAATATCTATATGTTTGCACATTTTTAAATATTTGTAGATATGTTGTAAATAAGAGTTTTTTTGCATATAAATAAAAGATCCATACTTTTTCAATAGGTGCAGTAGACATCCACCTGAACTACTACCAACTCATGTAGATAGGGTCTCAGTTCAATGCCTCATCTGAAGGATGGCACAGTCAGGAGTGCAGCACCCTCCTTATGGAGCACTGTGGTGTCAGTAATCTATATACTTGTGTGGGAAGAGAACCCACAGCCTTCTGCACCAAAGGTAAATGTGCTACCTGTTGTGCCACTGACACTGTGTATGACATCTTGATAATATTCAATGGTGTGTTCATAAATGCTTCTCCCAAATGTACTTTTTTCCATTTTTGGTGGTGTTTCTGTTCCTTTTGCTTCATTTCCAAGCTGTCTATAAAACCTTTTTGGTCATCAGTGGGTTGCTTATTTTGTAGATTTCCTTTTTACTTGTCAACATAACTCATACATTTTTCTGCTTGTGCTAATATTATATTTCTTTTATTGAAATGGTGTATGATAGATCCTGCTCTGTTTTAACTCTGTGTGTTGCTTTTACCACATTTATCCTTCTAAGAATTTTTGATAATCTGCTCCTTTTGCACCAAAAGTGATATTTCTTAGTTGTTTTCTGTATTTGATGCTTTCATGGTGGTGTTCTACGCATTCTCTTACTTCCCTTTGTTACTCTACTTTTCTGTGGTAACACTTTATCAGTTATTAGTTTAGCTGCATGGTAATGCATCCCATTTATTTGTGTTATATCACTTCTCTTAATAGTATCAGTTACTGTGCGCATCTGTTTTACTAGTCTTCTAACATTATGGGACTTATTTACTTTCTGTAATCTATTTCTTTCATCTGTTTTAATGTGTCTATCCATTCTAGTAAGTCAAGCAGATATTTCGTTAGATCAGTTTCTACTAGGCTGAGTGCATCTAGCTTCCTCTGTGTTTCCTTCTCTTTCCTCTGCTTTGCAATTCTATCTGTATGTTCATGTCTGTCTTCTGCAGAAGATTGCAGAGCCTTGCACTATAACATAATTTCTTCAGGTAAATGCTGTTTCATCTGCTACTCCTCCATCGCGGACCTCATTGCCCCATTGCATTGCAATATTAACTGTGTCAGAGATCCTGCTTTTTTTCCTGCCTTTCCAACTGTACTTTTATGAGAGATTCCTACAGACGGCTCCGGAATGCTGGCAATGGTAAAATGAAGGGCCACAGTCATCAGTTAATCCTATACATGAGGTCTGATATCCCGTAAAGAAGCAACTCAAGCTTTCTTGTTCTGAAACACCAGCTAGTGTACCAGCCACAGACCAGAAAGCAGGTTTCTTCATCTGACTTACGTGGACCAAATCAAAAACCTAATAATATTTAAAAGCCAGTAGGTTGTACTCCATATTGGCCTCAACAGTATCGAATTCCATCCAGTGATGCAACAGAGATGTTTTGTGTACAGTAAGTTTTCTTTTGGAGAAAAGTTAATCGATGTGAGCGCAATGTGTATTTGTGTGCATGCATTGATATGTATGTATGTGTGTGTATAGATACACGAGTTTATGTTACGATACTGAAATTTGAAATAATCAAAAATCAAAGGAGTAAGAACACCGAAACAGCATAAGACCAAACATTTAGTTTCCTGAAGTTCATAACAGTGAAACAGCAGCTGTTTCAAGAAAAACACAAAAATGTACCTTCTCTAACATTTTTGCAGGGGGACAGGTCCCCCACACCCCCTGCATATTATATATACCAACTCCAAGGTCACACAGTGAGGAAAAGGGTACATTTATTGATTCCTCACTTTTCTGCAATCTCCATTTAGAAGCTCTGAGCACTGTGGAACATGTGCAGCTGCTGTTTGTATGCCGTTTCGGTGTTGTCGCCTCACTCCTTTGATTTTTGATTATTTTATAGTTTCGGTAATATAACATAGACCCATATGTGTATATATATATATATATATATATATATATATATATATATATATATATATATATATTTATCTATATGTATGTGTGTGTATGTGACACTGAAGGCAGAAGTTCTACATTTTGTCCATTTTATTTACAGTGATAAGTCAAAACTGCATTGTTGCCTCACAGCAACAGGTTCTGCAGTTTGATTCTTGGCTGGGGTGCCTTCTGTCTGTAGTCAGCATGTCTTCCCTGCATTCTTGCGGGTTTCCCCCAGGTGCTCCTCTTTCCTCCCACACTATAAACACATGTGTCTGGAACATTTCTCCCCAGGCCTCTGCTGAAAACTGGCTCCTTTCATGTCAGACTTTCCCAGTAAATACATGTTAAATAAATAAATAAAACCAAATAAATGCAAAAGTGTATATGGGAACAGAAATCATTAAAGTTTTACAATCTCCATGCAGATTTCTACTTCCAGCAAGTCTTTCAGACAGTAACTAGCAAGAATCTCCATTCCTGCAAAGATTCTTCCTCTGTAGTAAAAGGCAGATGTCCATTCCAAGTAATATTCTTTCTGTATCAAAAGATAAATATGTCTTCCAGGCAATTCTCGAGCTATACTGAGAGGCAAATGTCTCTTTCAAGCAATTCTTTATCTTCCAGGTGGATATTACCTCTGCACTGAGAGACAGTTGTCTCTCACTTCTGGATTACAGCCTTCATTTTAAGTACCCTCCAGCAAGTGTTTTTTTACTCAGTTACTATGTGCTCTTCCAAACATCAAGTGTAAACAATTTTATGTAGGTAGCAAACAGGGATATTGGAAAGCAGATTGCATCTTTGTTATTGTGATCACTCATTCGTAGTAAAATGAAGCATCATTTTCTAATCTTACAGCTGATTTTAGAAGTTCCATGAATATGTCAAACTGAAGCGCAAATGCCTGCTGTCACATTCCCTGTGATTCAGGAAGGATTAATGCAGGTGGTAAGCCCTACTATAAACAGCCAAACCCTCAAATAACCCCTTCAGATTCAAAGATAGGCCTACCACAATAATTTTCATACAGTTGAAAGAATCACGGGCTGGGCCATGCTGTAAGATAATTGTTCTGGAGGACTGGCTAATTCTAATTTGTAAGATAATGATTCTGGAGGACTGGTATTCGAAAAAAACACATGCTGTGTAATCTAGCATGGCCAGCTGTGATAATTAACTCAGCCAAAATGCTGTAGTCCCCTATTGTAGTCAGTCAGAGAGAGAGAGAGAGACCTCATTTCAGGTAAGTTTAGGGAAGTTCAATGGAAAGGTGGTGGTAGTAAATCCAAAAAGCCAAGCGAGCCACAAAACCCGTAAACAAACTAGGTTTATTCCAATACAATGAAAGTTAAGCGCTTTTCGTTGCTGCCAATACAGCAACTTAATCAGACAAGAACTTACAAACACAAATTAATTAAATAAGAAAAATCACATGATCCATATAAACTGGTCAGCTGAACTAAACATAGTTCCCGAATGTTACCTTGTCAGTTGACTTTAAAATATCAATTCTACTTGAATGTTAAAAACAATATTTTTTAAAATAGTAAGAGTACAATACAAAATTAGTAAAGAACCAACAATAGAACTGCACTTAGTACACATTCCGAAAAAGTTCTCTATGAGACTTGTTACAATACATCCATCTTGGCTCCCAAAGTTGACAATATAGCAAATTCAGGTGTTTAGATGTTTTGAAAAAAGATTTTGTTACATTCCAAAAACTCTAATGCCAGAATAAACACTAGAGTTAGTACATATTTAAGCTCCAATAAACATTGTTGTAAGTAATAATACAAAATAAAATTGTATGGAACTAATAATAAAAAGCCAGAGTACTCATAAGGTGGTAGGTTGTGAGTGAGTGTGCGCTTGTGTATGGTTTTGCCCTTTATTAAGTTCTCCACATCTTTTGGGCTTCTAATACCATGACAGGAATGGACTCCATTCCTAAGTCAAAGTGCGATTAAAGTTAATGAAATTAGCATTGTTTCAGTCTTTGATGTCAGCCAAAAGTGCTCTTCGCAGCACCCTCAGTGTGCTCAGTAATGACTCCTTTTGCAATTCATACGGAGTTACATGTGTTGGTAACATGTCTAAATATGATTGTAGATTCTTTTTTATAAGACCTGTTGCTCCTACTGCTATTCCAACTGTCTTGCTATCTTTCTTCCCCATTGGTGACGTTTCTGCCTGCAGATCTTGATATTTTATGACTTTGTGTCTCTCTTTATGTAAGATGCTGTAGTCACTGGGTGTAGCAATTTCAGTGATCAATGCTACTTTTGTCTTCTTTTCATGGATCACTATATCTGGTTTTCTCACATCTATCTTTTGAACTGTTGGTAATGAGTGATCCCATGTGATAGTTTATTTATTTATTTATTTATTTTCAGTTTGTTTACCAGGATGGTCCATTGGGCCACAAGGAGCCCGTTTTCAATGGAGTCCTGGGGAGAAAAGCTCCAGAGAAGTACAAAATACACATAGCAATAAGACAAATATAATATACAGAGAAATACAAGAAGTTACAGAGTAACAGGTTGCAATAACAATACAAATTACATTTCTTATAAAATATGATTGTTCCCACAGTTATTGTTAGGAGTTATAAGACAGTAGGTGGCCCTTTTGCGGATATGTTAGCTTGAGGAGCGTATCTGGGTTAGGAAAGCTGTGTAGGATGGGAGCAGGAGCATTCCCACTGTGAGTCTAGATGGGAGTGGAGTAACGTTTTGAAAGGAGAGAGTTTGATATAGACTTCATCATTTTCTGTTATGCTTTGTGGTTCATATTTCCAGTGTTTTTCAGCTATTTCAATACCATAATGCTTGCACAATCCCCAGTGCAACAGTCTTGCCACATTATTATGCCTTTCAGTATACAGTCCTTCTGCCATTAGTATGTCACAACCAGCAACGAGGTGTGCAACTGTTTCTAACTCTGTTTTACAAAACCTATATTTGCCTGTTTCTCCCACATATTCAATGGACTTTGTAAACCAATGTGTATATAGCCCACTATCTTGGGTCACCAATATTAACCTTTCATCTTTAGGTTTGAATTCACCTCTTTTTAACCATTCCTGCATTCGATCCTGATCAATATGAAGTTCCTCCAGAAGTTCTCTATACTTGCAAGTATATTTATGCATTTTCCACATTTCTTGCTTTCTCATGTGATCCTTCACTTTATATTCTTTCTTCTGTTTCTTGTCACATTTGCTGCCTGATTTTTATGTACTTCTGGTTTGATTTCCATTCCTGCTTGATGCCGATACGCTTCTCCTACACTAAGCAGGGAAGTCATCTTAGATTTATTCTCCTTGTGTTTCAAAACTTTCACTACATTTAGGTCTTTTGGGGTCAGCAGATATGTGTGTGGTCCCACGATTGCAGATCTATACCTGTAATCATTTTCAAGGTGGCCCATCCCTCCTTCAGAACGGGGAATATATAATCTTAGTATGCACTGATTTTTATAAATCATTTGGTGAGCATGAAGCATCCTTCTTGTTTTCCTCTCTAATCTAACCAACACGTTTTGGGGCCAGTCATCACTCCAAAACTGTAAGTTAGGACAGGAAGAGCAAATTGATTTATAGCTTGAATTTTGTTCCTAGATTGTTTTCAGGTTTAATTTAAGTCTTCTAAAATATTCCTTACTAAGTTTTATTCGCATTTGTTCATGTTTTATTGTTGATCCTTCATCAGTTCCTAAATAGCTATACACGCCCTCTTGCTCAAGTTCTTTTATATCACATTCTTGTCCCAAACTGATGTTTTCTTGGTGTTGCAGCTTTCCTGCTTTAAAGGTTGCTTTTGCACACTTATCAAGACCAAATGACATTCTTACAGCATCTGAAAAAGTTTTAACTACTTGCAGTTGTGCTTTCAGTTCCTCATCTGATGAGCTATACAGTTAAAATCATTGACAAAGAGATGATGTGAGGTCTTTACACTTTGTTGTTTTCTAAGAGCCAAATTGTAGCCATAGCCTAAGCTGTTAAGTAAACAGCTTAAAGGGTTAAAGGCAAGACAGAACAGCAGCGGTGACAAGGAGTCACCCTGGAATACCCCCCTTTGAATTTTTATCCCTGGGATAATAATTTGTCCTTTATCATGGCTTAATTGCAAAGTGGTCTGCCACTATTTCACGGTCACTATAATGTAGTCAATCAGTATAGGTTGTACCTTATACATTTTTAAGCACTCTTTTATCCATGAATGTGGAATACTATCCAAAGCTTTTTTGTAGTCAATCCATGCCATATTTAGATGCTTCCCCTTTTTGCAGTTCTTCATTATGACTTTATTCAGTAACAGATGATCCTTTGTTCCATGTGACTTTCTTTTTTTACCATTTTATTCTATTGTCATGATTGATTCCATATTATGGCAGTGTGAGTGCATGCGTATCTGCAGAGGTCTGAATGGACTGTCACATTCCCTAGGATTCAGAATTCTCTGGTACCATATTATCAGTAACTGTCTGAGCTCCTAAGGCTGAGTACAGTCACTTCAGCTTTCCTTCATGGGTTTTATTACATTTATGTGTTTATTCTTCCCAGGTTGTCTTATCATGTGGTTGTGTGCGTGTGTGTGTGTGTGTGTGTGTGTGTGTGTGTGTGTGTGTGTGTGTGTGTGTGTGTGTGTGTTTGTGCGTGTGTGCATTTACAGTGTCACATTAAAAAAAAACACATTATTTTCATGATTTAACATCTATTGTGCCATACATTATACATAATCGTATATGTATGTGCATATAAATATGCAAACTGCAGCAGGTAAGACAAACTGTAGGCAAAGTTCCTAAGTTGAGTGCAGTTTATTTACAATAACAATATTTCAGTCAGATTTCCACCTCCAACAAAATCCTCAAAATATTTCTGGCAAACTCCCAAGTATTTACTCATTTGGGTTTTCGTGTATTTTTCCTGATGCTGCTAAGTCACATTTCATTCAACAAACCCTGTAGATGGTAACTTCGTAGACTCTTAACTCCTGATAACATTCAAACCCTGTAGCTGGTAACTTCGTAGACTCTTAACTCCAGATAACATTCTCGCTCTGCAGTAAGATAATGCCGTCTCTGTCCTGCTTGGCTAAAGCACACTCTTATAACATCATTACAGCAGATGTTATTAGTGAATGTCTGCTGTTATATTAGTCACTGCTCAAATAGTATATTACATAGTAAAATTGTATTATCACATCACAAGTAGTGCTCTTACAAGAAAGAAATGACATATTCATCATTATTCAATATCTGCTATGTTGAATGACTGCCTTCCAGAATAAAATTCCAGGTTCTGTACCATTTAGGATGGATTGTTGGAACTGGATAATGTGTCCGCATTGGCATTCATGTTATCTGGCCCAAATCATCATCATCATCTCCCTAGCCTAAATACCCTGTGGTAAAATCTAGGTTAGTCAGAAGCTTTACTTTACCTAGCCTGTCTATGAGCTCATCTACTCTGGGCAATGGATAAGTATCAAACTTGGGTCTCTCATTCATAGTCTAGAAACCATTTCAGACATTGTAAAATGTTGTGGAACCATTCTACTTAAGGATCAAGAGCACTGGACTGTTCTTTCAATTTGGGACTCCCCAGTAACTCCCAATTTAAGTATCTTTCTTACATTCTCACTTATTGCCTTTTCTGGGACTTGAGTGCCACATATAGTTTAGGTTTGCTTTCTCCTGGGCAAAGTTTCAGTATAATGTTGAATTAAGATTATTCTGCCTGGTAGCTCAGAAGAAAAATACTTCTTAGCAAGAACTCTGTTGTGACTT
This sequence comes from Protopterus annectens, assembly GCF_019279795.1. Lineage (NCBI taxonomy): Eukaryota > Metazoa > Chordata > Ceratodontiformes > Protopteridae > Protopterus > Protopterus annectens. Next base: position 65,231,041 of record NC_056748.1, on the reverse strand, counting down.
TTTATTTCTGGCATTAGACAAAGTTTTATGTGTTTAAACAGCTGATTATCACTGGTGAAGCGACATCCTAATCCATTGTGCATAATTTGGAAAAAGGGGTTGTGGATGGATGGATGGATGGATGGATGGATGGATGGATGGATGGATGGATGGATGGATATCCTTCCCTGTTACCATGTTATTGGTATCTATCTCAGCTCCTAAGGCTGAGTACAGGGTCTTCTGTCTCCCTTCATGGTTTTAGCACATTTGTGTGATTTATCTTTCCAGTTTGTCTTATCTCACAGTTTATTTACATTTGTCTGTTTTCTCCATAGCCCTAAGAATTCACGATCATGACATTGCATAATATGTGTTCAGAGAAGAACAGCTCAAAAAATTATTTCAGAAAGTCACTTTCTGTGAATAACACAATTAGGTCTAGAGGGAAAGCCCCCTGCATTTCTGTGAGGGGAGACAGTCCCCTACCTCCCTAGCTTATATGTACCAACTCCACAGTTGTACAGTCGTGGAGAAAGGGCAACACTTAATGTTTGCTGAAAGCAAATTTCAGTGATATCTCCTTCACTGTATTGTTCATTGGACAAATTACAGCTGAAAACTTCTCACATTCTGTACCTTAAAAGGTTCTAATCATCTTGCTAGGAATGTTTTCTCAGCAGACAGGACTAACAGTTTGACCACTGTTCTAAACACCCAGTGTCAGGTATTTTTATTTTGCACCTTCTGTTGTGCCCTTTGTATACATTCCTTCACTGTTGGAATAACAGTTTTCAGCCTGTGTTGCACCTCTGTGAAGTGTGCTGTTACCCTTTAAATGGGATTTTCTCTTCCTCCAAAGTTTTTCTGGCTACAACTAGCAGCACTGAACAAGCCTTCCTTTTTAGTATCTAATATGGGGCGAATCCTGGTGAAGTTTAGGGTGTTTCTCTTACAGCAAACAAGGAATTATGTGACACCATTTCTTACCATCTAGTTCTATGTTCTTTAGCATAGATGTTAGGGTTTTATTAAAATGCTCTATTACCCATCGGTTTGAGGGTGGGTCACTGAAGTTCTTCACTGTTTTTATTGTGTAGCACTGGCAAAGCTGACTTATTATCCTTGACATAAATAGGGTTCTGTTCTCTGTGAGTATTTCTTTGGATAGCCTTACCATGTAGAAAAGTAACACTAACCTTTTACCTACCGAGTTCATATTGTTTTTTCGCTGTGATACTGTTTCAGAAAACGTCATAGCGTAGCAATTTTCATCAAATTGTATGGGTAACTAGACTTTACTAATGGACCTACAAGATCTATGGCTTTCCAGAGGAATGGGACCTCAGTAACAGGCAAAAATGTCAGTGGACTTCTGAGCCAAGGATTTAGAGCAGCTTTGGGGCATTTTGGGTAATCTGCAGAAAATTCATTGTATTTTATTACACCAGGCCAATAAGTAAGACCTTGCTAAAATTCTAACTTTAGGATTGTTCACTCCTGGGCATCCTCCATAAGATGTGGATACTTGCCAATTTCATTACAAGTGTTGTAAAGGGTTTTGGAAGCAACGGTGTAACATTTCTTCTCTGTTTTTGCCCACTCTGTATAGTAAGTCATTCTTCCGCTGAAAATATGGGTAGTTATGGGTTCACTCTGGTCATCTGTGTCTCCTTCTGCTCAGGCTTTATTTTCTCTGTCCCTACTTAGTGTATCATCCTCCCACTGTGCTTTCATAAAATTTTCATTGCTTATCTGCAAACCCAAGTCAGTAGCATTTCCATCAGTACACTGTCATGAAGTGAAGAGTATAGCCTCTTCACCTAAAGGTCCAGGTGTTAGTCTTTCTTCTCATGTTTCTTTCTCAACAAAAAACAACTTGGGCAGGTGATTTTCTTCTGTCTTTCCCCAGGTAACTGCTTTCTCTTTCTCCAAGTACTTGCTGTTGAGAGATCTGTTTTAACATTACAGAGGGAAATCTAAGGCTCTGTTCATATTTCCTTGCTTTTCCTTCTTAGTTTTATCACTTTAGGCTTTTCCCTGTCTTCCAGCACGCATACATCCTTCATTAGGTTGGTGACTGAAGTCTTTTGACAGCGCTCCATATCACATACTAAGAGTTATTCCTCATCAGTCTCTGTAAGTAACTTATTTTGATAAATTAACATCTAAGTTTCACTGGTATCCCATCGGTTCTTCTCTGTTAGCTTCTGTAGTGACTTCTTTCACTAACTTAACTGCTGAGTTTTTCAGGTATCACAAGTTCTTCTGTGCCTTTTATCTGAAACCAACTGCGAGTTCCTTTTGAAGTTTCTACAGCTGTCCTTTTTACTTTAAGACTGAGATGTATCTGACTTCGGTAGGTTGGTGTGCTCTTAATAACGCATCAAAATACTACTGCTGTCCCCTCCCCCATATTTCAGGTCATTGAATAGATAAATGCACTGGCATCCCCTACCCCCAACAAAAATAGGAATAATTAACACTGCAAGCCATCAACCAAAACCATACCTTTAATTACACCCAAGAAAAATGTACCAAAAAAAAAAAACAAATTCAAAGCCTGAAGTCTCAAAACATTAGAATAGTAAATCACAGATCCCGATTATAAGAAACAACCATCAAAAAGTGCAAAAAGAATATTCCAAATTGTGCACCAATGACTTTTGAATATTAGCTTCCTGATCCATAAAACCCTTTGTTTAGTTAAAATAATATCTCCCATGTGTCATCAACAGAATTGCCATAACAGATGAAATATCACCAACTTGCTGACAAGACAAACAGCATTAGCATCCATGTCAGGCTTCAACAAAGTCTTAAGGCTGGGGAGGCCCAACATCATTTAGATCTGAAATGCTCCAGAAAGTCACTAGTAAACAGGAGAAAAAGGTACGCATATTAGATGCATGGGTCCATATAGTTGCAGATATCAGTAATATATTTACCATCCATAAACTAAAGAAAACTATGAACAGGCATTGGAAAACATGGCTTTGGTTCCAAATAACCATTTATAATACCTTCCAGTTGCAAAGAAGCCAAAAACACTAGTTGATTTAATAATTGCTAAAGCATGAGAGAAACACCACCCAAAGGTGCCTGTCATGCATATACTCATCACCCCTATTTAATGAAACAAGCACCCTTTCCATTTCAAAATGTAAAATAAAAAAAAAACATATTTAGGTGAAGGATTCACATCTTGGGACTCAATCACGTCAAACACATTTTACCAACATATATTTTATGCCTTAAGGAAGTTGCTAGATGTAAATGCATATTGCAGTCAAACATTTCTGTAAGTTCCCAGACATCCAAATGCATAAATATTATATGCTTGAAGGCACCATCCAGATCGCATTTTAACTGAAGTCCAGTAAATTCTTGGCAGTAGGTAACACAAGCATATATATATCTCAGAATCATCATCGGTAGCAGTTCTTGAGAAAAAGATTCCATCCTTCAACTGACATTTGCAAATTTCAGTGTTGGGGAGAAGTATTTTTAAGTACTTTTATTTATTTAATATGTTTTATATATTAATTCAGTCATTTGGATGTTATATGTTGTGTTATATAAAAACGTAACTCGATCTTAGGATATTGTTTAAATGTTTTTATGTTTATTTTTTACAAGTACGTTTATATTTCATATTTATATTTATTAAAGCAAGTATTTTTAATAGATGGATTTAAAATGTTTCTATGATTTTAAGAGTATTGTTCAAATGACTAATTAATTATGCATGCATGATGATGTAATGCCCCAGGGCCAAATTCTTACCACAGATGCCTTGGAGACAGCATGGGGGGCCCATACCTAATACTTCCAAACTTAAGGAGTATGGCTCACTCAACAAAGAAAGAGGCAGATAACTTGGAAAGAAATCAAGGCAGTACAAAATGGTTTACTGGCTTTCAAGGACAAATGGGACCCAAGGGTCCTGGTAGTACAAACATACAATACCACAATCATGTGGGACATAAACAGGCAGGGAGACATGCATTCCTACCCCCTGTGCCACCTAGCCATGCAAATATGAGAGACAGCACAATCCTTAGGCCTGCATCTCATGGCACAACACCTGCTGGGTGAAAAGAATACTCTGCCAGACCACCTCAGCAGGAATCCGACAGACCCCCATGAATGGCATCTCCATTGGGAAATTTTCCACACAATAACACAGAAATTGGGGGTCCCCCATGTGGACATATTTGCCAGCAAGTGCAATGCTCACCTGGAGAAGTTCTGCACCAAGACAAGGCAGACATCTGGATGGAGAACAGATGCCTTCTTCTTCCCTTGGACACATCCCTTCCACCCTCTCTAATGCTTGGGGAATCTTCCCAACAGTCAGGACTGCAACAGTAAAACACAAAGAACATAGTACAGTTGTGTACACTTACCATAAATGTAGATGTTCAAGTGTATTTACTGTTGCAGTCTTCATTCCCTCCCACCTACCCCCTCAGCTTACTAGGTAGGCTACTAGAATCAACCAAGGATCCTACACCTCCCAACCCTGGTTTGGGTCTACTCTACCTTGGCCCACCTTAGGTACACATGGGGCCTCCTTGGATCCACCCTAACTTGGTCCTTCTAGGGTACACTTGGGGGCTGCTTCTAAGCAGGTCAAGAAAATACTAAAGTGATTGACGCAGGCTGGATCCCTTTATACCTGAGTGTACTGATGTCAGTAAGGGTGTCCACCAGCCTGGGAGGTGAAAACAGTTTTCTGAGGAAGTCGGGCCAGCCAAGGGCTTTCACGGCAAGAAATCCCAACAGTCAGGACTGCAACAGTGAATATATTCGAACATCTACATTTATGGTAAGTGTATACAGCTGTACTTTCTGAAGAAGTTCCTTCCATTAATCTAATGAAAGAGCTTAACTTGTTGATTATAGTCTGTGATACAGGCTGGACTTGTGTTCCTTTGTTCATATGAACTTTTTGGTCTGTTGGTTTTTGGATGTCTTTTTGGTCAGTGGTCATACTGGCAGATTCATGGAGTATTTAAGTTCAGTTTCTGCTGTCACTTAAAACTGTCTAAAAATAGATTATCGACTTCAGTATTTTCATTTTTGAAAGTTAGTGTACTGATAACCCCTTATTTTTAGGTTATTATTATCTTTTGATTATTTATACTCACTCCCCCCAAAGAAATCATGTATTCCAGCTTTGCATATTTTCAAAACATGCTTCATATACTGTCTGAGGCATTTTTTATTAATGCCTATAAATGTTTTGTTATGCAATGCATGTTTTATCAACATACTTTTGAGTAAAATAGTCATATACTTTATTAAATGACTTCTGTAAGAGAGCAGAACAATGTTTCTGCAATGAACAATTTTGAGAGTGTATTTACGATGTCAGTATGAGGTCTGCAAACTGAACCAGTTATTTGTGTCTGGAATCTGTCTCAAAAGTATTTCCAGCCGCCCCTTTCCACTCATTGCCTTAAATCCTCAGCAGATAGTTTACCCACCAGTGTCTCTTGCTCTGTTTTCAGTTTTGTCTTTGGGACTTTTTTTGGCTTCCTTGAATCTGCGTTGTTTGCTTCATAAACCATCATGCCTGACTAATTTTGTTTTGTTTTTATCACTTTTAGTTAAGTTTTTAATCAGCTGTTATGCTAAAACAATTTCCACAGTATTAGTTTCTACTCAATGTCTTTACTTTTCTTACGTAATCTATTTCTGATTTGCTTCTTCTTTATGTATAGGTAATATTTCTAGTCTGGCTCACTTTCAACACATAAAAAAATTAGGTCCATTCATTTTACTTGTCTAGTATTGTTGTCCAGATTGTTGCTCTAACTCTGCCCTTTTAGAAAAGATAACATCTCTATTTTCAGATCTTCTGCCTTCACTTTGAAGAATAAAGATGTTTCCCCATTGTCCTCTCCATGTTTCCTCCATTTAGTAAAAGTACTAATAAGGATGCTTCCCCATTGTCCTCTCCATGTTTCCTCCATTTAGTATAAGTACTAATAAGGACGTTTCCCCATTGTCCTCTCCATGTTTCCTCCATTTAGTATAAGTACTAATAAGGACGTTTCCCCATTGTCCTCTCCATGTTTCCTCCATTTAGTATAAGTACTAATAAGGACGTTTCCCCATTGTCCTCTCCATGTTTCCTCCATTTAGTATAAGTACTAATAAGGAGGTTTCCCCATTGTCCTCTCCATGTTTCCAAGGACTAATAAGGACGTTTCCCCATTGTCCTCTCCATGTTTACTCCATTTAGTATAAGTACTAATAAGGATGTTTCCCCATTGTCCTCTCCACGTTTACTCCATTTAGTATAAGTACTAATAAGGACGTTTCCCCATTGTCATCTCCACGTTTCCTCCATTTAGTATAAGTACTAATAAGGATGTTTCCCCATTGTCATCTCCACGTTTCCTCCATTTAGTATTAGTACTAATAAGGACGTTTCCCCATTGTCCTCTCCATGTTTCCTCCATTTAGTAAAAGTACTAATAAGGACATTTCCCCATTGTCCTCTCCATGTTTCCTCCATTTAGTATAAGTACTACTTCTGATTTTTCCTGAGAAAGAATTGTAGTTCAGGGGAGTTCACCAAAATGAATTAAAAGAAACATACATCCCTCATAACCTTTCTACTATTGTGCTGCCTGCATGGGTTCCTGTCAGTTGATCGAGTTTTCAGAAACTCGAAATTCATATGGTCAAGACCATATGATCCAGGTTTTGAAATTGAATGGCGATTGCTGTACATTGCAGATCAGGAAAGTTACCCTTTTCCTCACTGTAGTATGATCTTGGAGTTGGTATATATAATTTCTAGAGCATATGGCAATGCGGGGGGGGGGGCAAAAACGTAAAAAAAGGTAGATTTTTGTGCTTTTTGTCTTTGGGGTTTTTTTGGATGTCTGAGTTTTCGGAAACTCGATCATATAGTTTCAACCATATGAATTTAGAGTTTCTGAGAACTCAGTCATCTGACATAGCTCCATCTGCACACTGTCTCTTATTTTCTTACTAACTTGTGAAAATAAGCTGCTTGGTGACACATCTGCAAAATGAGGATATTACGCATCTCTCCATAAAACTTCTGAACAAAAAAATAAGACTGTCTAAATAAATAATTTGGGGGAGTGAATAGATAAGTAAATGAAATAATGTTTTGTGTTAAAGAAAGGTATGCTGAAGAATTGAGAGAGGTGATGTTTCTGGTCTATATTAAAATCTCGAAGTCTGACAATATCGAATACGATATTGTCGACATGAGAATACCGAAAGCATACTACATCGAATGTTTAAACGGAAAGTCTCTGTAGGGGGAGATTTCTGTTTACTTCAATGTAGTGTGTTCTTGGAGAGTTGGTATATTTAAGTAGGGGGGTTTGGGGGGTGCAGGGTGCCTTGCCTTCCTGCCTACACACTATTTAGTTTTTTTTTTTGGTTTCGATAGTTTAAGACTTCGATCACTAAAGTTCCATCTTTAGTGATTCAAAGTTTTAAACTTTCGAGATTATAATATAGACCCGATGTTTCAAACTGTGAAACTGCCTCTTTTTTTCCCATTGGCAATAAGCTTACCTTATTCATTTTGTCTTTTCAGAACACGAGTCAGTTTAGCATCTAACAACTCTGTAATTTTGGATGGGCTGAAACGCAGGAGTTTTCTGCAGAACCTGGAAAATCTGAATTCCAATGCTCGAAACAATGTAATATTATCTCAGAGTTCCTTACTGCAGATGACGCCAGTGATGAATGTGTAGTCAGTTATTTTGGTCTGCCAATGTAAATATCACATTAAAAACTGTTCCTTCAGTTGGAAATGTAGAAAAAATATCTTGTATAATGTATTTTTATGTAAATGCTTATCACTTTGTAACTCTGTTAAATATTCCTGTTGACCAAATATTAACTATGTACAGAAATGAAACTTTGTTGTCTGAAAGTAATTGTTTCTTTCACTTTTACCAAATGTACCTTTTTATACTATGAATTAAGGCAATTCTTAGTAGATGCCAGTATTACTAAAAAGAAACACTTTCGCAATTTTTATAGCAGAAAGTTACCTGTATAAAAGATAAATTAATAAAATACTTTTTTATGTTTCATATCAGAATTAAAATTGGTGTTCTATGAGTTTTATGCGTAATATGTTTGCAGTGTTGTCTATTCAGAAAAGTAATGTCCTGCCTGGGTCGTATAAGAAGTTCTAGGTCTTTCTGGTAGCATATAGCTTTTAACAGTGCTATTTTTTGTAACTTAAGGATTTTTGCTGTCGTTTTCTGTCTCTATTACACTCCATGACACTTTTATGGATTTACAACTATCAACAAAAGAAGAGAAGCACAGAAACAGATTTGCATCAGTATTGATGAAGGATGGTTACTGGTCTGTTCAGATCTATACATCTTACACGAAGCCCTGTCTGTCCAGCCTTCCATTTCCATGCCATTGTTTTTCTGCTTGTTTATGATGCCATTTAAACTGTTGAATGACCTACTTCTACCCTGGATCTGTTTTAAGTACTCCTGTCAAGTTGCTGTTAATGTTTTAGTATTTTTTCACCTTTCTCCTGTATTTTGTGTCTCCACTGTATCATCTAAGTGGAGGCTCCACATATTTATTTTCTCTTCTTTTCAGTTCTCTTCTGTCCCAATTTCCACTTTCTGTGTGTCCCACTCACTTTATCAGCTTAGTTAAGGTTAGGTTCATAAGTAGTTCCCAGGCATGTGATCCTTGAAACCGTTGAGGAGCCTAACCTAGTTTCTCAGTTGACCCAGCACACTGTCTGGTTAAGTAACTTGCTCAAAATCAAAGACTAGGCAAACCTTGAACTACAGGAAGCACCTTGTTACCATCTCATAGCCTTAATCCTCTATGCTAGCTATTAAACTGTATTGTGTATGCTCCAATCTCCACTTGTGACTTTCCTCCTCAAGTCAACCTAGCAGCATGTGCTTTCATGTTTTAAGCCCCTAGTTGGCCTGATATAGCAGCATCAACAGCCGAAGTGAATACTGCAATATAACAATGCATAGCATGACCATCAGAAGCTGAAGTAAGCACTGTGATATAACAATGCATAGCATGGCCATCAGTAGTTGAAGTGAGTACTGCAATATAACAATGCATAGCATGGCCATCAGTAGCTGAAGTGAGTACTGCGATATAACAATACATAGCATGGCCATCAAAAGCTGAAGTGAGTACTGCGATATAACAATACATAGCATGGCCATCAGTAGCTGAAGTGAGTACTGCGGTATAACAATGCATAGCATGGCCATCAGTAGCTGAAGTGAGTACTGCACTATAACAATGCATAGCATGGCCATCAAAAGCTGAAGTGAGTGCTGCAAAATAACAATGCATAGCATGGCCATCAAAAGCTGAAGTGAGTACTGCGATATAACGATGCATAGCATGGCCATCAGTAGCTGAAGTGAGTACTGCTATATAACAGTGCATAGCATGGCCATCAGAAGCTGAAGTGAGTACTGCGATATAACAATGCATAGCATGGCCATCAGTACCTGAAGTGAGTACTGCGATATAACAATGCATAGCATGGCTATCAGAAGCTGAAGTGAGTACTGTGATATAACATTGCATAGCATGGCCATCAGAAGCTGAAGTGAGTACTGCGATATAACAATGCATAGCATGGCCATCAGTACCTGAAGTGAGTACTGCGATATAACAATGCATAGCATGGCCATCAGTAGCTGAAGTGAGTACTGCGATATAACAATGCATAGCATGGCCATCAGTAGCTGAGGTGAGTACTGCGATATAACAATGCATGGCATGGCCATCAATAGCATAAGTGAGTACTGCGATATAACAATGCATAGCATGGCTATCAGAAGCTGAAGTGAGTACTGCGATATAACAATGCATAGCATGGCCATCAGTACCTGAAGTGAGTACTGTGATATAACATTGCATAGCATGGCCATCAAAAGCTGAAGTGAGTACTGCGTTATAACAATGCATAGCATGTTCATCAGTAGCTGAAGTGAGTACTGTGATATAACAATGCATAGCATGGCCATCAGTAGCTGAAGTGAGTACTGCGATATAACAATGCATAGCATGGCCATCAGTAGCTGAAGTGAGTACTGCGATATAACAATGCATAGCATGGCCATCAGTAGCTGAAGTGGGTACTGCGATATAACAATGCATAGCATGGCCATCAGTAGCTGAAGTAAGTACTGCGATATAACAATGCATAGCATGGCCATCAGTAGCTGAAGTGAGTACTGTGATATAACAATGCATAGCAACAATGTCCCACAGACAGTCCAGCAAAGTGAGTGTTGCTTGGCACGAACATGATAGCATCAGACATGCTGTGAAATATAATGGAGCCGGGGAGGTTGATGCCACTGTGACCAGTCTACAACAGTGCACAGACACTGCAAGGCATTGACTGTCAGACAGTCTACAGCAGTGCACAGACACTGCAAAGCATTGACTGTCTACTCATGTTTCCTTCTGCATCACACAGATAAGGAGTTCACATAGCATCTCCACAGGGAGTGTATCTTGCATCTTCCAAAGTTTGACTCACTTTGATTTTGCCTTTCTTTTAATATGTCTTCAATTACTGAGGCTAGTGATACAGCTGTGACTTTAACACTGCCTGCATAACACATGGATAACATTAGTGTATACAGTGCACACTTTTCACAGTGCATGTCAGCACTGTGTTAACCAGTGGTCACTGCTGTCTCATTTTGCAGACTGTATTTCAGTCTTGATTTTTTTTCACATGTCAGCCATAGGGATAATGCTCCTAAAACACAAGACACTCTTTAAACCCTTTCTCTTCACTTAAATGCATAATCTTACACTTGCACTGATTAGCTACCATCTCCTTTTCAGACACACTAAGTCACACTGGAAGTGCATTCCCATCACATTTTAGGTTGGACCAGCTTCACACTGGTGGCTGGCTCTGTGTCATACTTGAGGCTAACCAGTGTCACACTGGAGGATGGCTACATGTCACAGTCAAGGCTAGTCCGTATCACACTGGAGTTTGGCTCCATGTCACACTCAAGGTTAGTCCATATCACACTAGAGGTTGGCTCCCTGTCACACTCAAGGCTAGTCCATATCACACTCAAGGCTAGTCCATATCACACTGGAGGATGGCTCCATGTCACACTCAGGGCTAGTCTGTGTCACACTGGAGACTGGTTCCATGTCACACTCAAGGCTAGTCCATATCACACTGGAGACTGGCTCCATGTCACACTGGAGGCTAGTCCATATCACACTGGAGGCTGGCTCCATGTCACACTTAAAGCTAGCCTTTAACACACTGGGGAATGTCTCCCCATCATGCTGGAGGTTGCCTCCCTGCATATCACACTGGTGGCTAGTTTCTCATCATACTGGTAGGTGGCTTTCTGACCTGCTAATTAACTACCTTCTTACCATGATGGATGCTGGTTTCCCAGCACACTAGTGGCAGGATCCCTATTTCTAACGTCTCCTCCAGTATTGGAGACCTTAGAGAAAAACCGGACCATATTATCCAACTCCAGTGTGATGCCTGACATGAATATTTTTAAATGGATTATCACTGTTGCCTAGCTCTGTGACATCACTCCAGTATCTGCATTCTTAACTGGAGATTTATCCATTAGCTACTTTTGTCTTCCTCAAGGTTAACCAGGTTCCTGTCTGTCCAAAAATCTGTTCTCCACGGCCTTTCCCATTGTTTTTCCACACGGTTATTGTAACAAATTATATCAAAGGCCTAACTGAATTCTAATTACACTCCAACTATGGGGTTCCCTTTTTAATCTTGTTGGTGTAGGATTGAACCTAGTGCCTTGTTCATGAGAGGTGAAGACCTTAACCATTATGCCAAAATAATGTTATGTAACTTATCATATTAAAGGCCTTACTAAATTCCAGGTAAACTCCAACTATGGGGATCACATTGTTAATCTTTTTGGTGTAGGATTGAACCTAGTACATTGTTCATGAGAGGTAAAGACCTTAACCATTATGCCAAAACAACGTTATGTAACATATGATATCAAAGGCCTTACTAAGTTCCAGATACACTCCTGACTATGGGGTCCCCTTGTCAATCTTCTTGGTGTATCACTCCTAACAAGTGAGTCAGCTGGAATAAAGGCCCTCTTCTGTGTGAATTTTTGCAGTTAATCCAGTAGTTGCACAATATTTTCAGGAACTCTTTGAACCTGCTATGCAGAATTATTTCTTAACCTTTCCTAGGATAGGTGAAGGTCTGCCCTGATGTTCTTCATGTTTCACTGTTGCAGTCATCACACTTGGGTTATCTGCCTGCAGGTAGCCCTCAATCAGCCCGAATACCAGAGACTTAGTATTTCTGCATCCGTTGCTGTCGCTTCAGTACTGACGTCAGGTCATCAGGGGTATAAAAACAGGTAGCTGATGCCATTACACCAGTCTTTCTTGCCGAGGAGCCCGAAGCAAAAGCAGTTCGCATGAGTGCTGGTTGGACGCTAACTGAGTTTTCATTTCTGAATTGAATCATCCTGAAGTCTTCTAAAGTTAAGTACCCCATTGGGGATCCTTTTTTCTTGCTCTAACCGATGTCAGAAAAAGTTAACAATTGTCTCGCCTGTGGAAAGCAAATACCACACCAAGATTTCCATTCTTACTGCTTCACGTGTTTAGGTCCAGACCATGACGTCCCTCGTTGTTGGTTTTGTGCCTTGTTCAACGCCCGAACTATTCATCATCGGCCCTTATTGTCACTAAATACTTTCGCTCTTGATCTGCGTATTCCGAAATGGCTTTGGTAAGCCATCTGACTACTGATCTTCTGAAAAAACATAAGGATAAGGACAGACTGCACAGGTCCAAAACTGCCAACGAAACTTCCGTTAAGCTAGTCGACAGTTTGCCGGTACTCAGTGAGGTGCTTTCGTAGCCCCTGATGCCCACTTCTGTGGTTTCGCAGGCAGCTACCAAGACAAGTTCGGAGTCTGGTTTGCCGCAAGACTCTTCTTTGACTATGGAACCTGCGGATGTCTCTACCTTGAATGAGTCCAGAGCTGCTGTGCAGGCACCGGCTTCCGAGGAAGTTCTTCGCATTACCGATATTCAACAAAAAACGGCAACTTCTTTCGCATCTTCAGTTCTGTCTAAAACTACCGAGTTTCTAAGGCCAAGAGTACGAGCTACACCTATAAAACCGATGACCCAAACTCAAGCACTTGCTTCCTTGCCACAAAATCAAATGCTTAAAATGGCAGAAGACCCGATTATGCTGATTAGGGGAAGCCAGCCTTCCCCTGCTAAGAGAAAAAGAGACCTGTCCCCAGCAGCTTTAAATGACCAAGAGTCCGACGACTCTGAGGTTTCTGATTATGAAGACATGCCTTTATCTGCTTATGCGGATTCAGATGCAGAGGAATCCATTCCCTCTGCTTCCCGTCCAGAGGATTTTTCTTTTGGTGAAATCCTTCATACTTTAAGAGAGAATTTCCATTAGAAATGCCAGGATTATCCTCAGTCCAAAAAGAGACTCAGAGAATTTTTAGATTTACCTCAACATAGACCTTTAGCAATTCCTCCTGTCCTGGATGTTGTGGATGATGTCTTTATGGAACCCAGTCTAACTCCTGATACTTTATCCCCTTCTCCAAGGAAACCAGACAGGTGCTTACAGAGTCCCTGACTCTCACAAATGTCTTTTCAAAAATCCTACTGCTGACCCAGATGTCATTTCCCAGGGGCCTAAAGGTGTAAAAGCAACTACAGCTAAGAATCCAACCACTTCGGACAGGGATTCCCGAGCTTTAGACAGATGGGGTAAAAAAGTATACACCTCTGCAACACTCGCCATTAGGGCATTGAATTGCCAGTTTCACATGCTGAAATACCAGCAGCATATTATGGAACTTATTAAGCAAAAATGATTTACCTTTACAGATTGTGCAGAAAATAAAGAATTACAAGAGCTTATGCATTCTGCAAGCCAAGTCAGCAAGCATACCTTGCAATGTGGCTTTGATGCCCTAGAAGTTTCTTGCAAGGCAGCAGTCACTGATTCTGTACTGAGAAGGCATGCTTGGCTTAAGGAACAGACCTTGCCAGACCATGTCAAATCATAATTACTAGACGCTCCTTTGATCAAGGATAATCTGTTTGGCACCAAAGCAGAAGAGGTTCTAAAAAAGATGGAAGAAAAAGCTAAGTCTATGCAGACAGTCAAAGAATTTTTGCAAGTGCAGCCTCCAAGATTCAGTAGGCATTGCCCCTTGAAACAATGGGCCTTTCCAGCCCCCTCAAGGCCATCTCAAACTAGACCCAGGGGAAAAAGACCCCCCCCCCATATTACAGTCTCAGGGTATGCAGAGATCTAAGCAATGGAGTGCCTCCACTTCTAAAACAGGGAGTGCTAAGCCACCCCCTTACGGAAAGAATTCACAATGACTTCTCAACTCCAATCCTCACCTCTGCCCAACTACTTGTGCCCCTAGGAGGAAAACTTACCCATCATGCAAAAAACTGGACCTCCATCACCAAAGACCGACGTGTCCTCAACATTGTATCCCAGGGGTACAAATTTTACTTCCACTCACTGCCAACCCCAAAAGGGTTCCCAGACCTTCCTCCAAACCAGTGGGCAGAGGCACAAAACCAAATTCAATCCCTGCTCTCCACAAGGGCAATTCAACCTGTTCCTGTAGAACAAATAGGTCAAGGGTTTTATTCCAGACTTTTTCTGATACCCAGAAAAGAGGGCACTTGGTGCCCAATCCTAGATCCTTCCATTCTAAACACCTTCCTGGTGGTACCAAAATTCAAACTGCTCACCCTTCAGCAGCTTCTTCCTATGCTGTCCAAAGATGCCTGGTTAGCCACCCTAGACCTAAAAGAAGCCTATCTGCACATCCCTATCAGGGACTCATGCAGAAAATACCTATGCTTCAGGGCAGGATCTGTACATTATCAGTTCTCTGCACTTCCCTTTGGCTTATCCACTACTCTCAGAGTCTTTATAAATGCCTGGCTCTAGCCATTGCCTATTGCAGACAGAAAGATTCAAATTTACCCATACTTGGACGATTGCCTGATTCAGGCAGACAGTCAGGAAAAGTTGTTGCAGCACCTGACATTTGTAAAGAACCTTCTAACCTCCCTGGGGTACACTATCAATGAAAAGAAATCAAAACTAGTCCCCAGTCAAAAGATTGTATTCCTGGGAGCAAGCTTAGATACAGCATCCCAGATGGCATTCCTTACTCCAGAAAAACAAGCCTTCACTCAAATGGCCAACAGAACCCAGCTATCTGCAAGGAAAATCCTGCAGGCCCTAGGGTTCATGGCCTCTTGCATCCTACAAATTCCATATGCCAGACTGCATATGAGGAAACTTCAGTGGTACTTGAAAAGTCTTTGGTGCCAACATTCTCAGGACCTGGAAACCACCATACCTATCATACCATGTCTAAGGACAGAGTTTATTTGGTGGGCGGCAGCATGCAACCACAACAAGGGTCTTCCCTTTACTCAACCCCATGCCACCCAGACCCTAACCACAGACTCATCAGACTATGCCTGGGGGGTACATCTGGGCGACAAGTGCATTCAGGGCCACTGGAGCCCAAGTCAAATTCATCTGCACATCAACCAAAAAGAAATGCTAGCTGTTCAGCATGCTCTGGAAGCTTTCAAATCCCTACTCTCACCTGGACCCCTGCTAATAAAAACAGACAAGACCACAGTTATGTGGTACATCAACAAGCAGGGGGTACCCACTCTTACCCACTCTGCAGGCTAACTATAGCCCTGTGGAACATGGCCTTGGACATGCAGATTCATCTACAAGCTCAATTCTTGCCAGGCAAACAAAACTCTCTGGCAGATGACTTAAGAAGATATCTACTAGACCCACACGAGTGGCAATTAGACCCCAGCACCTTCAGCCTTCGCACCCTAAAATGGGGGACCCCAGAGGTGGACCTTTTTGCCTCCCCCTACAATCACCAGCTCAGCAAATTCTGCACCAGGACACCTCACAGCAGAGCCTGGAAAGTGGATGCCCTATCCTTCCAGTGGGTAAACCTCTCAATCTATGCATTTCCCCATCTGCCTCTTCTCACAAGAATATTACTCAAAATAAGACAGGATAAACCAAGGGCAATCCTGATTGCCCCAGACTGGCCATGCCAGCTCTGGTACCCACTACTGCGCAGCCTGTCACTGGTGCCACCCTGGCACCTACCCCAGATCCCAACTCTTCTCACCCAGCAGGAGGGACAGATCCTGCAACCACAAATGCAAACTCTGATTCTTGCAGCCTGGCTTATTCCTTGAATTCTCCCCCAGGTATCAGCCTAAGCAAGCAGGTGCTGGATGTCATTCTTGAAGCCAGAAGACCCAGTACAAGGAAATCCTATGCTGATAAGTGGAAAAGGTATTGTTCCTGGATTCAGTCTAAAGGAGAGGACACAGCACTGCCCTCCTTACCTCTAATCCTGGATTACCTAGCAGATCTACTCCACAGAGGCCTATCCTTCTCTGACATTAAGATCCATGCCTCTGCCATCTCAGCTCATTACAACACTAAGCCACCTCTCTTCTCTCACCCTCTCATCAAGCAGTTCCTGAGAGGGGAAAACAACCTATGGCCACCAAGGAGAGCACCCATCCCTGCTTGGGACCTTAACTTTGTACTGGAAAAGCTCACCCTACCCCCCTTTGAGCCTGCAGCATCAGCAGAGTTAAAATTCCTCTCTTGGAAAACAGCCTTGCTTTTGGACATCACTTCAGCTAAAAGAGTGCCTGAGCTACAAGCACTTATGGCTGGGGAACCCTTCATTATTTTTCATGCTGACAGGGTCTCCCTCAGGACTAACCCTTCCTTTATGCCAAAAGTGGTGTCCAGTGTGGCTCTCAGCCAATATATCCATTTGTCAACCTTCTTCCCTAATCCTCAAAATAAAGGGGAAAGGATCCTGCATTCCTTGGACGTGCACAGGCAGCTCAGATTCTACCTGGACAGGACTAAACCTTCAGGAAATCTGACTAGTTACTAGTCAGTTTTGCACCAGGGGCAGATGGCAAGACCATTTCAAAACAAACAATTTCCTAATGGATATCACACTGTATCCATTTCTGCTACAAACACCATGGGAAACCAACCCTTCAGGGGGGAAGAATGCATTCCACTAGGGCAACTTTTACCTCTACAGCATTCGTCAGGGGAGACCCTACCAGGAACATTCTGGAAGCTGCTACCTGGAGTTCTGTACACACCTTCACCAAGCATTACCACCTACCTATCTTTTCCAAATCCAGGGTGGGTTTTGCAACAGCAGTCTTGCATTGCATACTAGCCAGCCCCAACTCTTCTTTACTGCCTCCACACATTCTTCAGCTTTGGGAATCAACCCAAGTGTGATGACTGCAACAGTGAAACACGAAGAACATAGTACAATTGTGTACACTTACCATAAATGTAGATGTTCGAGTGTATTCACTGTTGCAGTCCTGGTTTCCAGCTCTCCAGCCCCCATGTCTCTCTCTCTCTATCTCTCTCTCTGTCTGTTACTCACCCCTTACTGGCTTATTGGTATTTACTTTTTACTGGTGGTGTTTTTCCTACCATAACTTTGCTCCCTATTTGGGTCCTCCTGACATTTTGGGCAAGAAAAACTGATGTAATGGTGTCAGCTGCCTGTTTTTATACTCCTGACACCCTGATGTCCGTCCTGGAGCGACAGCATCTGACGCACAAATACTAAGTCTCTGGTATTCGGGGTGACTGAGGGCTACCTGCAGGCAGATAACCCAAGTGTGATGACTGCAACAGTGAATACACTCAAACATCTACATTTATGGTAAGTGTACACAACTGTACTTTTGTTGTTACCATCTGCTTCATCCCTCCTCCTTTGTGCAAGGACAGCATTTTTGCAAAATTACAGAGGAACATAAGACATCTTTGTTTTGGGTCAACACCTGGGGGATGCTCAGTCTAGCCCCTCTCCTTTATTTCTACCCCTGCAGGTGTTCAGGTGTTTTCAGACTTCTTCTCAAGTCTCCTCCTTTTCACTACCCACTTTCTCCTTCCATGGTTGCCAGTTGGAGTAGTGCTTTCTTGTTTTTCTTAATAAAGAGGTAAAGAACTTAACCTATGTACTTTCCCAGTCCCGTACTTCTCTGTATATTTTAATCCTCCTTTTTTGGTGTCCCAGTCTTAGGTACGCATTTCTTGCATTAGTCTATGTGTTTGAGTAAGTTCTTATAGCTGCCCTTTAATCCATTAACCATTTCCATCTCAAAATCATTCTTCACCTGACGAGTGACCTTGTCTGCCTATTTCCTGGCCATGTATTGTCCACCTCTGGTCTTCCATTATGCTGCCACAAGTTCTGCAATCATATGGCTCCTTATATATTTTTTAACCATACTAGCCATCTTGACCTATGACACATAGCTGGTATTCATTCCTAAGGGGTCTCCTTTCTAAATGCATCCCCACATTTCCTCCACTGAAAATTAGTTCCTCTTACCATTCAGTATTCATGTTCACTGAACTTCCCAGCAGTTGTAAATTTACCCCACACTTCCAACCTGAGCAATTTTGCATCCCTACCCATGAATTATGAACCATGCAATAACATGTTCATGGTTGGCTCTAACCTGTCCTGTCCCTTTTCATTGATAAGTAGTACATTCAAGGATTTTACCTTTTCTCATTGTATCTTTAAATGCTTGTTGTAGTCTGTCTTTAAGTAGTTCTTCTGTCATCTTCCTTTCCATTCTTAACCTGGGGGTGGACGTCTCCCAGTTTTCTTCTGGCAGGCTAAGGTACCACTTCATTGTTGGTGTTTTCCTGTTTGCCTTATTGTGAATTTCTATTTGTAGTTTTGTCATCATACTCTCATTTTCATACATTTTACAGGTCTGTACACTGTACCTACCCTTAGAGGCTGTCAGTCTCCATCTTAGGTCCAATGTCTCTGTAAGGCCTGCTTTCCATATCCTCCATTTCCACTCTGCCCTTCTAGGTTAGCTTTTGTTTTTGTTTTGTCTTTTTTTTTTTTTTCCTTTGGCTGTAGAATGACAACCAATACATCTTCTTATGCTGTTCTTCTTACGTGTTTAATCCACCTAATTTTTATTTATTTATTTATTTATTATACATTTGTTAACCCGGAAAGTCCGACTTGGAACGTAGCCAATTTTCAGCAGCGGCCTGGGGAGAAACACTCCAGATGCATGTCTTTGAATCTGGGAGGAAACCCACACAAATGCAGGGAGGATATGCAGACTCCGCACAGAAGGCACTCCAGCCGAGAATCGAACCAGAAAGCCTATTGCTGTGAGGTGGAAATGCTACCGCTGCACCATTGCACCATCCTAATACAATGCGCTTCATCTTAGCATCTCTATCCAGTTGTTTTTTTATGGGTGCATATCTCTGCCTCTATCCATAAAGAATACATGCAGTTAGCTTATATTATTACATATGGTGGTTTCTATGGTGTAATCCTTTATCACCTCAGGCATTTCCCCAGGCCACTTTCTCCACAAAACTTTGCTCCATATCATACCAACCCATCAGCCAGTCTTTCAAATCCTGTGTTGTATTCCCCATTAGTATCTGTATATAGCACTGACAGTTACCATGTGTGCTGCTTTACTGCATGCCCTACACCACAAAAAAGAAGATTTTACTTTTTACAGGAGATGTGGACTGGTGGGGTCCATTTTCAGTGACAACATCATCATTATAATAAAAATGAAAAAGTTAAGTATATATCCATTAACAGCATTATGAATAAAAATAAGGAAGCAATGCAAGTGATACATAATATTGCTGTGTTTGGGAAAGCAGTTTTTGTAGACACCATGAGTTCAAGAAAGTGCAGAGATGCTATGTTCCCTATGCAGTACAGTTGCTTTGCATTGTCACAGATACATTCAGTTGTTTGATGAAGGGATGGTCTGAGTTGCATAGAAAATTCAGACTAGTTACCTGTTCCTTTACACTGTATTACATATAGGTTCATAGGTTCATACTAGGCTATCTGCCCTAGGGCATTTACAAGCCTAGCCAGAGTGTGTTTGGCTTTTGCCACCCATTTTAAATTAATTTTGCTATGCCCTTTTTCGAGGTTAGTATACTGTGCCTCTGTCTAACAGTGACACAGAAGTGATACCCGGGGTAAACCTACGATCCCCCATCCACTCATCAAGATTCCTCTTGAAGAGAGTCATTGAGGGACTCTGCCTAACCTGGACTGGGATTTTATTCCAGAGTGAAGGGAGCCTCTGGGATATGAATCTCTCCCTCCAGCTTGTCCTATTTATTTCAGTGCTGAGGTTCAAGTCTCTCGAGCACGTAGCTCGATGGGATTTGGATTTTCTGAGGTGCAGCATGTCCATTAATTCCGGGTTGGACATGGCTTTATATGTCAGGCACAGATCGCCTCTGAGCAGGTGGTATGCCACTGAGTAGAGCTGGAGTTTCTTTAACCGGGCAGCATATGGCATCTGTTTGAGCCCTTTGATCCTCTTGGTGAGGTACTTTTGGGGTCTTTCCAGTTGCTGCAGGTGTCTGGTAAGGCACATCCCAAAAGGGGCATTGTACTCAATTATGGGCCTGATGAGGGATGAGTAAAGAGGCACGATGACCTCCCCTGATCTAGATGTGAATCCCTTCATGATTAGGTGGGCTATATAAAATGTTTTTCTAACCACTTTGGCCACGTGGTTGTCAAATGAGAGATTGCTATCAACTTGGGTCCCCAGGTCCCTAATTACTTCTTTCGTACTTAATGGATTACCACCTATGTGGTAATTTGTGGGCAAAGGGGATGACTATACACTTTTTGGCGTTTAGCTTGAGGCTATGGCTCTGGCACCAGTTGTCTGTTTCTATGAGGCCCTTTTGGAGGATGCTTGTGTCAGCTGGAGAGTCGATTATAGTGCCAAGTTTGCAGTCATCTGCGAACTTGGTCAGCCACAGTCCTTCCATGTTGGCCTGTACCTCCGAGAAATATATACCGAACAGGAGAGGTCCCAGGACTGAGCCTTGTGGGACGCCACTTGTAACTGGTTTGGAGTCTGACATGGCTCCAGCAATTCTAACCATGTGGGTTCTGTCCTTGAGCCAGTTTGCAACCCATCTAGTGATATAGGGGTTTATATTTAAGCTGGTGAGCTTATCTATAATGCCCGAGTGGGGTATTGTATCGAAGGCTTTTGCGAGGTCCAGGTAGGCTGTGTGGACCACCTTCCCCTCGTCAATGGCCTTGGTGACTGTTTCAAAGAAATTGGCCAGGTTTAAGAGGCAGGATCTGCCCTTAACAAAGCCAAACTGGGTAGGATCCAGTGTCTGTAGGTCCCCAATATCTTTTTTATGAGGTCCATGATGATCCTTTCCATAGCTTTGCAGACCAAGCTAGTCAGGCTTATGGGGCGATAGTTTCCAGGATCCGTTGAGGCACCACCTTTGTGGAGAGGGACCACTGTTGCTGTACGCCACTCTTTGGGTACATATCCTGTGGTAAGGCTGAGATTGAACAGTAGTTTTATGTTTGGGTTTAGCTCTTCTTGGAGTCCATGTAGGACGCAGCCCGGGACACCGTCTGGTCCCATTGATGCTGTGTTTTTTGCTTTGGAGAGGGCAGCTCTTACCTGAGCATCTTGCTCATCAGCAGCAGAATGCTGGGGTGTATCCTCAGGAGGCTAGACTTAAGAAATAAAGAAGCAACGCTTTGGGGCCTAGCCAGACCACACCTTCAGTACTGTGTGTAGTTTGGGAGACCACTTAAGGAAACAGACATCAGGTTGCTTCTCTGGGAAACTTCCAGAAAGATTTATAAGATTTAACGGAAGAATTATAAATAAAGTCTAGAGGGGCTAGAGTTCTTCTTACATGAGACCAAAAGAAACAGACACACATTACACTGATGCACCAGATCATGTTAGGGATATAGAAAGAGGTCCTTCTGAACAAGAAGGACAGAGGGGGACATAATATTGGTACACAAGATCATCTCAGTGAGATGGGACAAGGTCCTTCTGAACTGGAAATACACCAAGGCCATTGACGAGGGGAAGGTGGTCCACACAGCCTACCTGGACCTCGCAAAAGCCTTTGATACAATACCCCACTCGGGCATTATAGATAAGCTCACCAGCTTAAATATAAACCCCTATGTCACTAGATGGGATGCAAACTGGCTCAAGGACAGAACCCACATGGTTAGAATTGCTGGAGCCATGTCTCCAAACCAGTTACAAGTGGTGTCCCACAAGGCTCAGTCCTGGGACCTCTCTTGTTCGGTATATATTTCTCGGTGGTACAGGCCAACACGGAAGGACTGGGGCTGACCAAGTTCGCAGATGGCTGCAAACTAGGCGCCATAATCAACTCTCCAGCCGACACAAGCATCCTCCAAAAGGGCCTCATAGAAACAGACAACTGGTACCAGAGCCATGGCTTCAAGCTAAATGCCAAAAAGTGTATAGTCATCCCCTTTGGCAAAAACAAAGTGCCCACAAATTACCACATAGGTGGTAATCCATTAAGTACAGAAGAAGTCCTTAGAGACCTGGGGACTCAAGTTGATAGCAATCTCTCATTTGACAACCACGTGGCCAAAGTGGTTAGAAAAACATTTTATATAGCCCACCTAATCATGAAGGGATCCACATCTAGATTAGGGGAGGTCATTGTGCCTCTTTACTCATCCCTCATCAGGCCCATAATTGAGTACAATGCCCCTTTGCCCCTTTTGGGATGTACCTTACCAGACACCTGCAGCAAATGGAAAGACCCCAAAAGTACCTCACCAAGAGGATCAAAGGGCTCAAACAGATGCCATATGCTGCCCGGTTAAAGAAACTCCAGCTCTACTCAGTGGCATTCCGCCTGCTCAGAGGCGATCTGTGCCTGACGTATAAAGCCATGTCCAACCCGGAATTAATGGACATGCTGCACCTCAGAAAATCCAAATCCCATCGAGCTACGCGCTCGAGAGACTTGAACCTCAGCACTGAAATAAATAGGACATGCTGGAGAGACAGATTCATAACCCAGAGGCTCCCTTCACTCTGGAATAAAATCCCAGTCCAGGTTAGGCAGAGTCCCACATTGACTCTCTTCAAGAGGAATCTTGATGAGTGGATGGGAGATCGTAGGTTTACCCCTGCTATCACTTCTGTGTCACTGTTAGACAGAGGCACAGTATACTAACCTCAAAAAAAGGCATAGCAAAATTAATTTAAAATGGGTGGCGAAAGCCAAACACACTCTGGCTAGGCTTATAAATGCCCTAGGGCAGATAGCCTAGTATGAACCTATGAACCTATGAACCTAAAAACATTTTATTTAAGAATAATAATTTTACAGTCTTCAAAAATAATACAAAAACATCTACAGTTTAAATAATTATACCAAATTAGATAAAACATTGTTTGAGCAGATACAAATTACACCATATTTTGCAGCTTGTATTAAATGTGTGGCTTGCAATACAGATGTGCTGCCATGTACATTGATTTCACTTTCAGATATCTGTATGTGGAGTACAGCCTTGAGATTTGCACCGTACCTTTTCAAGGCTTCTAAACATCAAAAGAAGTGTAACACACAGATATCAGGCATTCATTTTAGCACTTCACCACCAACAGATTACAGCTGAAACCTAATTATCTGTGCCTCTTTTGCTGAAAAAAATAAATTTGCAGATCAATTAATGAACTATTGCCCAACCCCCTGAAATAATCTAGCACTAACATTTAATTCCAAAACCTCTTCAGTGCTAGGAATATAATTTGCCAAAAATTGTGATAACAGCACGGTCTGCTTGAAAATGGTCACTAGTAAAGGAAAGTGGTGATATGTATTTCTTTATATGTTATAAACATGCAGATAGGTGACTTACTCTGGTAACATATTCAACATTAGAAACAACCATATCATTTAAACCCCTTATGTAATAAGTTAACATTTAGGGTAAACCATTAACAGCAGGGAAGCTAAAGCCATACTGAACCAAAAACATTGTAGCCACTATCTTATCCCATGTGAATAGAGATATTTCACCTTTTCCTCACATCTATGGTTCATTTTTTGCATTGAAAGGTCTCTGATAACCTGTTTTAACTGAAGTTTCATGTGATTAAACTTTAATGGATAGCCTAAATGATGAAACTAAATGCAGAAGAAATCACTTGAAAAATTCTTACCCTGGCTTTCCTTGGCCATACCTGATAGGACCAAAACTAGCTCTTCAAGGAAGAGCAAACCTGCCTGGTGGAATACTGCCATTAACAGGCTTTACAATAAGAGGAAGAAATTGCTGTCTAAAAGTAAGAGGGAGTGAGCACTCCTAAACTGGAAACACTCCCTCCTTAGCTTAAACAAGCAAATAAGACTTCTTGCAAAATATTACAAAGCAAATTACGTGTCCAAATTAGCTTCCTCAACAAAGGACAACCACTAGGCATTCTATAGTTACATCCGTAACCTAAAATGAAAGTCCCAGATTTGTGCAGAACTGGTAGTTAATGATCCCACATATATGGAGCCTGTGGACATAGCTAACTTGTTGGCCGACAGGTTTTGTGAAAAACTTCACTTCCCTGTCCCCGCCACACGTACCCCATAACATCCCTACAACCTGTCCCCTACGTTGTATCTCTAAAGAGCAGGTCATAAATGCTCTCTCTAAGGCCAGAAACACAGCATCTATGGGACCTGATAACATCCCAGGCTGCATCCTACATGGGCTCCAACAAGAATTAGCAACACTATCGGGTACTCTTTTCAGTCATAGTCTAAGCACCGGCTTTGTACCAGCTGAATGGAAAACAGCCACCCTTATTCCCTTGCATAAACGTGGTGCTTCTACTGACCCTGGGAACTATAGACCTATTAGCCTAAATAGCCTTATCTGTAAGGCCATGGACCGAATCATCATGGAACTTATCAACAAAGATATAGGTAATCTCCAAACACTTCACCCTACTCAGTTTGGATTTGTCAAAGGGAGATTGTGCCTGTTAAACCTGGTGGACGTCTTTGAGACAGTCAGCAAGGCTCTGGACAAAGGGAAATCTGTGCATGCAGCCTACCTGGACTTAGCCAAGGCATTTGACACTATCGCCCACTCAAGCATCATTGACAAACTCACCCAACTAGGCATCAACCCTTATATTGTTAGATGGGTTGCTAACTGGCTCACTGATAGAACTCATATAGTCACAATAGGGGAATCCACCTCTAACAGCAGAACTGCAACCAGTGGTGTTCCACAGGGATTAGTCCTGGGACCTCTACTGTTTGAAATCTATTTCTCTGATGTACAAGCAAAAACTAAACGTCTGTGGCTGACAAAGTTTGCTGATGACTGCAAACTGGGAGCGGTCATAGAATCTCCAAATGATGTCAACATCCTACATGAGGGTCTTACACAAACAAATGATTGGTACCAAAGTCATGGCCTTAAACTCAATGCAAAAAAATGTATTATCATTCCTTTTCGAAAAAGTGATGTTCCTGCTAACTACCACATCAATAGCAACACCTTAAGTATGCACTCAGTGGTGAGAGACCTGGGCACACAGGTTGACAGCAACGTAACCTTTGACCACCATGTCTCCACAGTAGTAAGAAGGGCATTCTATATTGCTTATCTCATAAGTAAGGGCATTGCCTCCAGAAAAGAAAGAAGTTGTAATTTCCCTGTACTCTTCCCTCATCAGGCTAATAATTAAGTACAATGCCCCTTTTGGTATGTACCTTTCTAAACACCTGCAGCAATTGGAGAAACCACAAAGGTTCCTCACAAGGAAAATTCAAGGTCTTCACCGTCTGTCCTAAGGGGATCATCTGAAATCACTGTCACTTTATTCTGTTTCATACAGACTACACAGAGGTGATCTCTGCCTTGCATATAAGGCAACCTCTGACCCTGTGTTATTAGAAATGCTTCATATCCAAAAGTCAAATGGTACATAGGTTTCTCACTCTAAAGACCTTAACCTGGCATGTGACATTAATAAAACCTGCTGGAGGGACAGACTTCCACTTCCTGTCAAACAGAGCACCTCATTGGCCCTCTTCAAATGCAATCTGGATGATTGCATGGGTGACCGAAAATTCACCCCGGGGTTACACCTGTGTCCCTCTTGGACAGGGACAATAGGTGCTGGTCATGGAAATAAGTTTAAGAACTTGGCTAGGCTTGTAAGGGCCCTAGGGCCATTAGCCTAGTAACTTCCTATGATCCTATGATCCTATGATCCTATGACCCTATGATCATGTACTGCAGATTCTGCTAAGCTGTTGCTATCCTTTATTAGGTTTACTTGAATATACAAATAATTGATGTTGCTCTGGTGGCATAGAGGAATAAAGTCATCATTACAGTTCAATCAACCTGGGTTCAATTAGCAGCTGGAATGTCTGACGGAGTAGCAGGGAGGATGGGTGTAGCCATCCTTGGGGGAAGGAAGGCAAGGAGCGCATGGGCACACAAAGTGATAGCCATCCTGGGGGGGAGGGAAGGAGAGGAGTGCTCGGGCACAAAAAGTGAAAGCCATCATGGGGAGGGAAGGAGAGGAGTGCATGGGCATACAAAGTGATAGCCATCATGGTGGGAGGAAAGGAGAGGAGCGCATGGGCATACAAAGTGATAGCCATCATGGGGGAGGGAAGGAGTGAAGGAGAAGAGCGCATGGGCACACAAAGGGATTGCCATCATGGGGGAAGGGAAGGGAGGGAAGGAGAGGAGTGCATGGGCACACAAAGTGATAGCCATCATGGGGGGAGGGAAGGCGAGGAGAGGAGTGCTCCAGCACACATAGTGATTGGAGCTTCCTGGCAGAAGCTGAGAAAGCAATTGTAATGTGATATAGCCTTGGGGGCAAGGCAGCTTGTCAACATCAGCTCCTTGTGGAAGTCGGGAGCTGTTCAATGCTGTCTATCCACTGCATGACCCCACAAAGGTTGTCAGGGTA
The DNA here is from genome assembly GCF_019279795.1 of Protopterus annectens. Classification (NCBI taxonomy): domain Eukaryota; kingdom Metazoa; phylum Chordata; order Ceratodontiformes; family Protopteridae; genus Protopterus; species Protopterus annectens. The sequence continues at coordinate 65,204,065 of NC_056748.1, read as the reverse complement.
CACACACATGGGAAAGAAACCAGGGTAGGCTTAATTCAGAAATAAAATGGCTGGAAAGATAGACAGCATACCCCCCAAGACACTCTTAGACTCCTTGTTGGCCCATGTTGAAAAATTCAATATTAGTCTGGAGTAGTTTGGAGAGATCAGTAGACCAATGAAGGATGTGTGGCACTGGGACAGCTGTCAGGATAATGGGAAGGGGAGTTAAAGAATGCAAAAAAAGGATTGTGCAAATGGTTGCTCTATTTTTAGTAAAATACGTCACAGACTATTTAAAAAAATACAGAGTTTTGTGCGGAGAAGAAGATGAAAATTTCAAAAATCACTGAAACATTGTGAGCACAGCCCTGTGCATGTATTAAGTATTGAGTCTTCTTGATTAAAAGTGTACATTTGTTTTTCTAAGAGGGGGAGATGTGGACAATTTGGTACATAATATTAAACAAAATATTAACTGTGTTTGTAAGGCCTGTTCCTGTTCATTGGATTGAATGAAGGACATCATTTTTGACTGCTGTCTTGTGATCCTTTCTCTGGCTGAGGTATTGTTTACAGTGTTTCACAGTTAACTGTTTTTTAAGTATTACATTTATTGCTTTGACTTTAAATGTATGTAGCTATACTGTAAGTTGCCTTTGCCCAAGCTGAGGTACAAAATAACAGTCTGTTCAGTAGGGCAGGGTCAGCAGATGGTTATTTATCCACAACGTATAGTGGTTTGTTCAGTAGGGCTAGGTCGGTGGATGGTTATTTATCCACAACGTATAGTGGTTTGTTCAGTAGGGCTAGGTCGGTGGATGGTTATTTATCCACAACGTATAGTGGTTTTTTCAGTAGGGCTATGTCAGTGGATGGTTATTTATCCACAACGTATAGTGGTTTGTTCAGTAGGGCAGGGTCAGTGGATGGTTATTTATCCACAACGTATAGTAGTTTGTTCAGTAGGGCAGAGTCAGCAGATGGTTATTTATCCACAACTTGTACTGATCTGTTCAGTAGGGCAAGGTCAACAGATGGTTATTTATCCACAACTCATAGAAGTCTGCTCAGTAGGACTAGGTCAGTGGATGGTTATTTATCCACAACGCATAGTGGATTGTTCAGTAGGGCAGGGTCAGTGGATGGTTATTTATCCACAACGCATAGTGGTTTGTTCAGTAGGGCAGGGTAGGCTGTGGAAGTTTTTTGACTTCTTCATACTCCATGTTGCATTTTTCCCATTAGTTTTGAAACTAAACTATAGCTTTGCTATGCATGCTGTAACCATAAGATATATGATAGAAAGGGGTTCTTTCAATCTGTCTAATCCCCTGATGGCATTCTTAATGCATAGCCTGGCAAGCAAAACTGCAAGATTTGCAGATAAGATACTTTCTGATGGTATTATTTTACTCCCACAGCTTTCTCTTTTGTCTGTTTTGTTTGGTCACTAAGTAAGCCCTTTTCAGCCATGAACTGGTAAATACATTAACAACATATATCTTTATCCAGAATTTCCCTGAATGTCATATTTTTGATCTGCTCCTGGTAAAAGTTGTTGTTTTCTGGTAAAGCTTTGAGGAATGCAGTCACTAAGTAAAGACAGACATTTCAAGCTCATATTTCATCTCCTTCAGAAAATGCACTTTAACACAAAAAAATGCAATTCCAGAAGCTATCAGTTTATATGAGCAATAACTACAAGCTGTCCCTCATTTTTCACTTTTGTCCCCATCATTTTTGGCTTTGTCCCAAATTCTTTCACTAAGAGGTTGAGAGCTATGATTGACAGAGAGATTTCAGAAATAAAGATCAGTATAGTTTTTAAATGAAGTGGCAGAACAAATTAATATAGCTAAAATTACAGGTTAAAGTTATAGGCAGAACACATTCATATAGCTAAAATTACAGGTTAAAACTACATCTCATTCTTATGAACAAGAATGTATAATTTGGGTATATTTGACGTTTGTTCACTGCCTTCTTCATCCGTACAATTTCAGTCACGAAGCAGAGAGTAAGTGGAAATGAATGGGTTTAAGAAAGGACAGAGTGTAAAGGGTGCTGAAATTAATTTCAGAGAAGTTTGGCGTGAATAATCCAATGACATGAGCTTTTTAGATTTAAGTATCTTTTAAACTAAGCTGTGAATGCACTAAGTTCTTTCAAAAACTAGAGCAAAAGAGGAAAGCTGTTCCAAATGATGAGGCAGTTTTACCTACTACAGGGCTCTGACATGAGTACTGTGGATATTGTAGAAAATGAGAAAGATCTTACGCTCCTAGTGCAGATAGCAGTTCTGAGTAAGACAAGAGGAATGAGTGAGCTACAGTCAGAAAACTGACATACATGACTTAAACTTAGGTCTTCTAGAAATAGGTAACCACAAAATATAAGCATCTGTGTGTAGACCAACATATGACTGCCAAAAAACAATTATTAGAAGGTGCAGTTGTGGGATCTTTAGAATACAGAAGAAGAAAAATAGCATAGAAATAAATGGAACTTGTGGGAACAATCCCTGCAAAATAATGTTCAGGACGAGGAGTGAGATTTAAGGAAAGGCAGGAATTGAGAAATTTATGTAAATATTCGAGTGAATAATTGTTAAAAAGAAAGAAAACTTATATGTAATGTATAATGCATGAATATGACATGTTAATATGGTTCATTTTCATTCCATAGGTTCATAGATTCTATCTTTTTTAATTTCTCCAAGTCTTTTGGGTTTCTAATACCATGACGGGAATGGACCCCATTCCTAAGTCAAAGTACGATTAAACTTCATGAAATTAGTATTGTTTCACTCTTTGATGTTAGCCAAAAGTGCTCTTTGCAGCACCCGCAATGTGCCCAGTAATTACTCCTTTTGCAATTCATATGGTGTTACATGAATTGATAACATATCTAAATACGATTGTAAATTATTTTTTATAAGACCAGTTGCTCCTACTACTATTGGAACTGTCTGGGTATTTTTCTTCCACATGGCTCTCATTTCTGCCTGCAGATCGAGGTATTTTATGACTTTGTGTCTCTCTGTACACAAGACACTGTAGTCACTAGGTGTGGCGATTTCAATGATCAATGCTACTTTTGTCTTATTTTCTTGGGCCACTATATCCGGTTTTCTAGCATCTATCTTTTGGACTGTTGGTACTGGGTGATCCCATGTGATGTAAACTTCATCATTTTCTATGATTCTCTGTGGCTCATGTTTCCAGTGTTTTTCAGCCACTTCAATACCATAATGTTTGCACAATCTCCAGTGTAACAATCTCGCCACATTATTATGCCTTTCAGTATACAGTCCCTCTGCCATTAGAGAGTCGTAATCAGCAATAAGGTGTGTGACTGTTTCCAATTCGGTTCCACAAAACCTACATATGCCTGTTTCGCCTTCGTGTTCAATGGACTTAGTAAACCAGCGTGTACGCAGCCCACTGTCTTGGGCTGCCAATATTAACCTTTCATTTTTTGATGTAAATTCACCTCTCCTTAACCATTCCTGTGTCCGTTCTTGATCAACATGAGGCTCTTCAAGAAGTTTTCTATACTTGCAACTATATTTATGTTTTTTCCACATTTCTTGCCTTCTCATCTGGTCCTTCACCTTATATTCTTTCTTTTGTTTTTTAGCACATTCAGTTGCTGCCTGGTTTTTATCTACTTCTGGTTTGATTTCCACTCCTGCTTGACATCGATATGCTTCTGCTAAGTTAAGCAGAGAAATCATCTTAGATTTATTCTCTTCATGTTTCAAAACTTTCACCACATTTGGATCTTGTGAGGTTAGTAGATATGTGTGGAGTCCCACGATTGCAGATCTTTACATGTAATCAATTTCAAGGAGGACCATCCCTCCTTCAGAACGGGGAATATGTAATCTTGGTATACACTGATTTTTATAAATCATGTGGTGAGCATGAAGCATCCTTCTTGTTTTAATATCCAGTCTGTCCAACACTTTTTAGGGCCAGTCAATCACTCTAAAACTATGTTAGGACAGGAAGAGCAAACTGATTTATAGCTTGGATCTTATTCCTAGGTGTCAGTGCTGTTTTCAGGATTAATTTAAGTCTTCTAAAGTACTCCTTACTAAGCTTTAATTTGTTCATGTTTTATTGCTGATCCTTTATCAATTCCCAAGTATTTATACACTCCCTCTTGCTCAAGTTCTTTTATATCACATTCTTGTCCCAAACTGATGTTTTCCTGGTGCTGCAATTTTCCTTTTTTAAAGGTTGCTTTTTCACATTTATCAAGACCAAATGAAATTCCAATATCATCTGAAAAAGTTTTGACAACCTGCAGCTGTGCTTTCAGTTCCTCATCTGATGAGCTATACAATTTTAAATCATCGACAAAGAGAAGATGAGAAGTCATTAGACTGTTGTGTTCTAGAAGCCAAATTATAGCCATGACCTAAGCTGTTAACTAAACAGCTTAATGGATTAATGACAAGGCAAAATAGCAGCGGTGTCAGGGAGTCACCCCGGAATATCCCCCTTTGGATTTTTATCCCTGGGATAAATCTGTTGTTTATCATGGCTTAATTGCAAAGTGGTCTGCCACTGTTTCATGGTTACTGTAATGTAATCAATCAGTGTAGGATGTACCTTATACATTTTATCCATGAATGTGGGATACTATCAAATGACTTTTTATAGTCAATCCATGCCATACTTAGATTCTTCCCTTTCTTACAGTTCTCCACTATAACTTTATTTAACAACAAATTATCCTTTGTTCCATATGACTTTCTTTTATTGCCCTTTTGTTCTACTGCCATAATTGAGTTTTCTTCTAAATGACTATAAACTCTGTCGGTGTCAATTCCTGTGTATAGTTTATACGTCATAGGAAGACAAGTTATTGGTCTATAGTTTTTAGGGTAGCTTGCAGGTTCACTCTTAAGAAAGAGCATTGTTTTTCCTGTTGTTAACCAGTGGGGTGTCTGTTCGGGGTGTGCATATAAATAGTTCTTACTCATGGCTAGATCCTCATGTAAAGAAGTTAATACTTTAAGCCAAAAGTTAGGTACTGCATCTGGGCCTGGGGTTTTCCAATTAGAGGCTTTTCTCAACTTTGTTTCAATCTCTCTGGCTGTTATTTCATCCCATTTCATATCCTGTACCTTTAAATGTCTTATTCTTTCTTTTACTTCTTCTATCCATTTAGCATCTATTCTGTTAATATATGTGTGCCTATGTCTTAATAAGTTAATAAATATATTAAAAAAAGTAATTAAAGAAAAAGTAGCTCAAGTTTAAGGCAGGGAATAAGAGATCCCTTTTGCCCAATGCTGAAAAAGCTTTTGGCAAAATTAATCTGCATATGCATTTCTTTATCTGTGATGGTAGCTGGCTGCCAGCTGACATGTCATTTTGTATTTCATACTTTTGTGGTTATTACTATAGCTAATCCCCAAATATACCTGAATTTGAGCTGTATGATTATGTATCCCTAGTATGACAGTTTTTATTGTGCAGCTGTTCTGGTACCCAGTAATTAATTCCAACAGATGCTGCAGCAGGAGTAGTCAGCAGAAGGACATTACACATGCATTAGTTACTTCAGTTTCACAGAAGGGTTGTACTTCAGCAATGCTTTAATTATTTCTATTTTGGCAAGTGTATGAACCACTTTGCTACAGCTTCTTTGGCTTACAGCGAAGATGCTGAAGGTGTAACTGTGGTCTCTGTAGCGCGGCAGCCTTTCAGTAAGAGAGTTAAGAATCTTCTTGTTGCTCTTACCTTGTTTCAGGCCTTGTCTTTGCCACTTTAATTCAGGAATGTTATTTTCATTTGCATTTGTTTTGGAAAAGAACGTCTCCTCTGGGCTTACTCTGATATGTAAACAGCTGTGTTGCTTTAATACCTCTGGTTACTTGAACTCTTGTAACGGTCTAAAACATGTTGCATTTAGTCTGCCATTATGATCTGAGTGAGCTATAGTTATACTATAGCATCATACTATAGCATCATACTACAGCATCATGCTATAGCATCATACTATAGCATCGTACTACAGCATCATACTACAGCATCATACTATAGCATCGTACTACATCATACTACAGCATCATACTATAGCATCATACTACAGCTTCATACTATAGCATCATACTATAGCATCATACTACAGCATCATACTATAGCATCGTACTACATCATACTACAGCATCATACTATAGCATCATACTATAGCATCATACTACAGCATCATACTATAGCATCGTACTACATCATACTACAGCATCATACTATAGCATCATACTATAGCATCATACTAGAGCATCATACTATAGCATCATACTATAGCATCATACAATAGCATCATACTATAGCATCGTACTACATCATACTACAGCATCATACTATAGCATCGTACTACATCATACTACAGCATCATACTATAGCATCATACTATAGCATCGTACTACAGCATCATACTATAGCATTGTACTACATCATACTACAGCATCATACTGTAGCATCATACTATAGCATCATACTACAGCATCATACTATAGCATCATACTATAGCATCGTACTACAGCATCATACTATAGCATCGTACTACATCATACTACAGCATCATACTGTAGCATCATACTATAGCATCATACTACAGCATCATACTATAGCATCATACTACAGCATCATACTACAGCATCATACTATAGCATCATACTACAGCATCATACTATAGCATCATACTATAGCATCATACTACAGCATCATACTATAGCATCATACTATAGCATCATACTACAGCATCATACTATAGCATCGTACTACATCATACTACAGCATCATACTGTAGCATCATACTATAGCATCATACTACAGCATCATACTATAGCATCATACTACAGCATCATACTGTAGCATCATACTACAGCATCATACTACAGCATCATACTATAGCATCATACTACAGCATCATACTATAGCATCGTACTACATCATACTACAGCATCATACTGTAGCATCATACTACAGCATCATACTACAGCATCATACTATAGCATCATACTATAGCATCATACTACAGCATCATACTATAGCATCGTACTACATCATACTACAGCATCATACTATAGCATCATACTACAGCATCATACTATAGCATCATACTATAGCATCATACTACAGCATCATACTATAGCATCATACTACATCATACTACAGCATCATACTATAGCATCATACTACAGCATCATACTATAGCATCGTACTACATCATACTACAGCATCATACTATAGCATCATACTACAGCATCATACTATAGCAACATACTATAGCATCATACTACAGCATCATACTATAGCATCGTACTACATCATACTACAGCATCATACTATAGCATCATACTACAGCATCATACTACAGCATCATACTATAGCATCATACTACAGCATCATACTATAGCATCATGCTACAGCATCATACTATAGCACACTGATTACAGCAAAATGTTCATTTCACAGGAATTATATGTGTTTATTTTTTGTTTGTTTTTTTGTTTTTTTTCCTGGGACTTTTTAAATTACATTAATTGTATTTCAGTTTGGTTTTGTAAGCAGCCTGCATTTGCAACAAAACAGCTTCTTGCTCTGTTTAATTATTTATTGGTCTTAGAAATGTTTTGTAAGGTACTTGGAGTATATAATTAGTACTAAAATAAAACTGAATTGAAATTTATATATACTTATACAACTTAGCTTACAAGCCGTAATGAAAGCAATTTATTAAATGGTCACAAAAATAAACTGATTAGAAAAGAGTAGCGAGGATTTAAAAAAAGTATTTATGTACGTGTGTAGGTACTGAGAAAGTCCGAATGGGCAGAAATTCCCTTTTTCAGCAGAGAGCTAGGGAGAAAACCCTTCTTGACTAATACACAGAATAGTAAAAAATAAATAAATAATAATAAATGACTAGCAAAGTGTTTTGTCTGCCTTATCCATCTTGTTTAGCTAGCACAGCACTCCTTAGCAGTACCTTTGTACAGCATCGGCACTAAAGTTAGTATGGTACCAGATACACAAGACATGAAATGATGTCACCAATGCAAAACAAGCGACTCTCAAACTAAAGGTGAAGTAGATAGACGTTTGCAAAACTCTTTCATGTTGTGTTTCAAGTACAAATGCTTTAAAAATGCAGCTGTTAAAATCTTTCATTCTACCTTCATATTTTATTAGGTATTACATTACATGAATTTCTACTGCCAAAATATCTCTTCACACTAAAAAAACAAAAAGTTATTATTTCTGTCTGTCTGAGTTAAATGAGTGTGAATTGCCTTTTCCTGACTCTGTAACGGAAGTTCATTAGTCAAACTGGCATTTTTATTGAGTGCTAAATGTTTGGTTGCTTTTTTTCCTCACTCTGTATGCAGTTTTAACTTTGAATTCAAGGCCACATTTGCATCTCACCATATAAACTACAAATTTGTGATGACAGATCATGTAATACAGCACAGGATCTTTCAAATTTAACAACGGGCTATAGGCTGTGTCTTCCTGTAAAAGGGATAGAATATGCAAGAAAAGCCTTTAAACATTCCAGTTTTACCAGGTGCTGCTAAATAATTCTTAATTCCAGTTGGGTGCCAAATGATTTCTAGTTTTTAGTCATTCAACAGCTAACAACTGCTTAGAACACACTTTTAAAATTTTCTGTTGTATAATGAAATGTTCACATTTATCCATATGTTTACATTTAAGTGAGTTAAAGCTGTATTTTTAGCAGGTGAATGGATATAGCAGAAAGGAGCGACTTTGCCATAGCTAGTAGACTAGTTATTTAAGACTGCTGTTTAGGTCATGCTGTGTTGACTTTTTTTGGTCACTGTCAAATGTCAGCAGCACCATACCACTTGTGCAGATGGAGATCAAAGGCTGAACAGTTTGTAAAACATTAACGGGGCCTAAAACTGAACTTTTTGGCACCACAGTCCATATGGGAAATGAATAGCTGATGGGACATTGTTGACTTTTACCCTGCAGCTTTAACCAGCATTTATATTTGCAGTATTTATATCAGTGACAGCAGGCTGGTCACTGAGAAAGGACTATAAGACCAAGGTAAATGCCATGGTCAGCTCCAAGACAAAACACCAGTTGGCTTATGAAAGTCAAGGATGCAAGAAGTAGTCAAGGTAGGGGTGCAGTACTCTGCTCTTTCTTGAAACTGTGTTTCTAAGACAAAGAAAACTATAATTTCTGAGCTGCATGGAGGTGGAATTTGATAAGCATTATGTTTAACCTGAAAATGAATTACATGGTCTACACAGCCTTACCTACCAAAGATAAAACAGACAATTGTATACATTTTACTGTTTTGAAGTTTCCTATATTCTTTTATTCATGATGTTTCTGTAGTCTCCTCAGTACTGAGGTAGATTTATCTGGTTTGTAATTTCTATTTTTTTAATTCTCCACACTTTGTGGTAAGGATCCACTGCTGGAAATCTCTCCAGCTCCCTCCTTATAAAATAATGCTGACAACCGCAAGATTAAGACTGTCTCCATCATCTATGTCCAGTACTCTAGAAAACTGGTCAAGCATTTGAAAAATATGAACTAAATGAATTTTGGATATCCTGAGATCTATTGTAGGGATTCATTAAGAACCCCAGTGCTGGCAATAACGGCTCTGGTAGTTGGTAAAAAGACATTGTTTCTGTGATAAGCAGAATTGTGATTCAGAAAACATTAGCTGCAATAAGGAAATACCATATTATCAGTTAAACTGCATGTCTCTGAATCGCTATTAACTACGGCGACTGCAGTTCAGCATTTTTATTGTTTATGTTAATGAGCGTCTTCTGCATGGAGACATGCGTGAATGGGCGTACCTTCGTTGAAGGTTGTGCATCAGAGCTGGTAACACGACACGTAAAAATCAACTACCAATCATTAGAATCATTAGCGGACCGGAGTTCCACTGTGGCAACCCCTTAACCAGGAAAAGCCGAAAGACACAAACAAACAATGTTAACACATAATGTTAACACAGATACCCCCCTCATTCACTCTCTCATACACACACACACACACACACACACACGCATACATATATATATATATATATATATATATATATATATATATATATATATATATATATATATATATATATATATAGATATAGATATTATATATATATATATATATATATATATATATATATATATATATATATATATATATATATATATATATATATATAGATTTAGTCCGGTTTTCAGGTTATTGCTGAATCCAGGGCTGAGTTACAAGTTTCTGTGTTGCCCATACCTTACTTGGATAGAAGGAAGTTTCTCTGTTCACCTGTGAGAGAGGGGAGCTTTGAGCAGCCTATCTGTCCCTGGAGGAGTGATTTCAGCCCAGAAGTTAGTAGTTTGTTGGCCATTTTGAGCTAATTTTGATTGTATCTGCTCTATTTTCCAAAACAAAAAAAAAACAAAAAAAACCCCCAAAGAAATATACTTTTTCACACCTTTCTGAACTAGTATAGTCCAATTTTCAGGTTATTGCTGAATCCAGGGCTGTGTTACAAGTTTCTGTGTTGCCCATACCTTACTTGGATAGAAGGAAGTTTCTCTGTTCACCTGTGAGATAGGGGAGCTTTGAGCAGCCTATCTGTCCCTGGAGGAGTGGTTTCAGCCCAGAAGTTAGTAGTTTATCAGCCATTATGGGCTAATTTCTATCTCTTTCACTTCCCTGCTATAAAAACCGCATTTGTGCAGTTTTGTGCACCAGGCAACGCCATTTAGCTAGAGTTAAACTATTCTCGGCTCTACGAAGTCTACTCTTCAATTTTTCCCCTTGGAAGTAGACAAACCTTCAACTTTAGCACTCAAACCATTCATTTTGTAGTCAAGCACTTGCTTAAAACTCATAGCAAGTACTAATTAACCCTAGCACTAGACCCCCCTATACTGTCCAGAAGGACAAGGCTCTCTATTCGTCCCCACCAGCCAATCAGAAAAACAGCTTACTCTACCTATTCAGGCATGTCCAAAGGGCAGTTTCCAGTGTATTCTCCAGTCCAACTGGTGAATCTGGGCATTTTGAGGCAATGTTACAACTGACTCATGTACACAGAGAACCCTCTCCTCCTACCACCAAACACTAATATATGCGAGAGATGCAATTATACAGCCAAACTGGAGGCAAAGCTCTCTCAACCCAGGACTGGAACTGACAGTCAAGATGAGAAGGGTAATACTTGCAACACACCACCAGTCTCACATAGACCTAATAAACCAACACCGACAAATAACACACATGAATACATGAAAACTTACTCGAAGGCTCTAAATAAAAATCTGCAAAAGCAACAGAGACCTCCAAAGCAGACATCCAAACAACCTTCACATCCAGTCACCAACCATGAAACACATACTTCACATAATCAGTGTGCCATGCAATCACAGCCCTTAATGCAAAATAACATACCCAACACACTAGTAATAGGCGACTCTATAGTCAGGCACACTGATTTCCCACTAACTAGGCTGGATAAGGAGAAGATTACAGTTAGCTGCCTGTCAGGTGCCAGGATCCGCCACATAACACAAGCACTCAGGTACCTCCAGAACAAGTACAAATACAACTCTGTCATTGTCCATGTTGGTGTGAATGACCTGGGACGTACCTCCCTGGACTACATGAAAAGAGACATGGAAGAGTTCTCTGATCATGTAGCCCAGGCCAGTATGACCCTGACCCTGAGTAGCACCCTGCCCTCACCAAGAATGATGCCACAGTATAAAGAAAAAATGATCAATTTCAACAATTGGCTAAGTTTCTGGTGTCATTCAAAGGGGATCCAGTATCTGTCCGCCTGGGATGACGTTTGACAAGCCACATTGCTTCGCAAGAGATGGCTTGCATCTGTCACCCTTAGGCTTTCGAATACTGGCCAAGGCTCTTGACACCACCATAGTGCCTTTTTTAGGCAAGGCTGAAAAGACAAACCCACCACCACAAATAGCACAAGTAACCAAAAACTGAGGGTAATGCTACTCAATGCCAGAAGTCTAAACCTCAAAATGCACGCACACGAGGCACTCCTCAGTATGGAGAACATCGACATCTGTGCAGTAACAGAAACCTGGTTTAAGGCTCCTGAGAGCACCCCAGCACTACTAGGCTATAACTCATACCATACCTTTTGGCCACAGAACCAGGACCGAAACACAAAAGGTGGGGGTGTATCCATATTGATCAAGGATACCCACACCTCCAGGTTAGTAGTGCAGCACAATGCATCAGAGATCATCCATGTGCAACTAACAATGGGCAAAACTACAATCCAAATTGTAGCTTGCTACAGATCACCCACCATGACCCAGGACCCCCATTCCGCATTTCTGGAGACACTGGGAAATATGAAGGTCCTACCAAACACCCTAATACTGGGTGATTTCAATTACCCAAACATAAACTGGGAGAACTACTCAAGTACTAACTCCCTTGCCCAACGCTTCCTAGAATTTATAAACTCGAATGCCCTGGATCAACTGGTCAACACCCCCACCAGAGGGAATAACATATTGGACCTGGTCATCACCAACATGGGTGACCGGTGTTCCACACCGGAGGTCAACCCCTCGCTGGTTAGATCAGACCATAGACTAATCACTCTGGATATCCACATTCCGCCCCCACCCCCAATCAAGGAAACCACCATGAAAAACTTTTCAAAAGCAAACTTCATGTTACTTAAGACCAAGGTGAAAATGTTCACAGCCCCCATGCTAAAGGACAATGCTGTCCAAGCTGCTGAAACCTTTACAAAGGTACTTTATGAGCATCTGCAGGAATGCATGGATCATGCTATCCCAAGTAAAACCAAGACTCACTCCCCCAAAAAAAGGAAACCAGTCTGGTGGACCCCTGCCATAAACAAGCTATATAACAGAAGGAGGAAACTAGTACAGAAAATAGTAAAATCCCAAGAAGGAAAGACATCCCTGATCAGTATCAGCAGGAAACTACGATCCCTTATTAAATCATCCAAGGCTAGTTTCGAAAGAAAAATTGCCAGTGACTCCAAAGATAACCACAAAGCATTCTTTAGCTATGTCGAGAACCTAAGTGGAAACTCTCAGATCTGCTCTGAGTTAGTGCAGAATGGCACAAAATACACTGAACCGACTGATATTGCCAACATTCTGGCAGACAGGTTTAGTGCAAACTTCACCCCCCTCTCACTTCCTAAAGGGCCCATAACCATACCAAAAGAATGTAGGGCCTCGTCAGTCACCAACACACAGGTTAAAACAGCCCTATCCAAAGCCAAAAACACAGCTTCAATGGGACGGGACAGTGTCCTAGGCTGTGTCTTACAAGAGCTCCAAAATGAACTAACCCCTCACCTGAACACACTGTTGAAACTCAGCCTCTCTACAGGCTATGTACCCACAGAGTGGCGCACAGCAACAGTTATCCTGCTCCACAAAAATGAAGCCACAACAGACCCCGGGAACTATCTCCCTATAAGCCTGACTAGCCTGGTCTGCAAGGCTATGGAACACAACATCATGGAACTCATTAACAGAGACATTCTGAACCTCCAAACCTTGGACCCTACCCGGTTTGGCTTTGTTAAGGGCAGATCATGCCTCCTAAACCTGGTGCACTTCTTTGAGATGGTTACCAAAGCATTAGACGAGGGAAAGGAGGTCCACACAGCCTACCTAGACCTCGCAAAGGCTTTCAACACCATTTCCCATTCTAGTATTATAGACAAGCTCACCAGCTTGAACATAAACCCCTATGTCATGAGATGGGTTGCCAACTGGCTCATGGATAGAACCCACATGGTGAGAGTTGCAGGCTCTATGTCTGACTTTAAACCGGTTACAAGTGGCATCTCCCAGGGCTCAGTCCTAGGACCCCTCCTGTTCAGTATATACTTCTCAGAGGTACAGGCAAGCATAGGAGGACTATGGCTGACCAAGTTCACAGACGACTGCAAACTAGGGGCCATAATTGATTCTCCGGCTGATACAGACACCCTCCAGATGGGTCTCACTGAAATGGATACCTGGTGTCAAAATCATGGCCTCAAGCTAAATGCCAAAAAGTACATAGTCATCCCCTTTGGAATAAACAAAGTACCCGTGAACTACCACATAGGTGGTAGTCCCCTAAATACAGAAAATGTAATAAAGGATCTGGGGACCCAAGTAGATAGTAATCTCTCCTTTGATAATCATATTGCCAAGGTGGTTAGAAATCCTTCTATGTGGCCCACCTAATCACAAAAGGGTTCGCATCTAGAACAAAAGAGGTTATTGCGCCTCTACTCATCTCTCATTAGACCCATCATAGAATACAACGCCCCATTTGGGATGTACCTTACAAGACAAATGCAACAGCTGGAAAGACCACAAAAGTACCTCACCAAGAGGATTACTGGCCTCAAACAGATGCCCTATGCAGCCCAACTCAAGAAACTCCAGATGTACTAGGTTCCATACCACTTACTCAGAGGTGATCTCTGCCTGACATACAAGGCCATGTCCAACCCAGAATTGATGGATATGCTCCACCTAAAAAAAAGCAAATCCCGGAGAGCTACACGCTCTAGAGATATAAACCTCACCACAACGATAAATAGGACATGCTGGAGGGATAGATTCCTATCCCAGAAACTCCCCGTGCTTTGGAACAGGATTCCAATATACATCAGGCAGAGGCCCTCACTAACACTCTTCAAGAGAAAAATTGACGGCTGGATGTGAAACAGAAAATTTACCCCGGGGATCACTGCAGTGGCTCTGCTGGTCAGTGGCACAGAGAACTAATGGCTCTGCTGGACAGACACACAGGGAACTAATCTAAGGGGGTGGCGAAAGCCAACACATTCTGGCTAGGCTTATAAATGCCCTTGGACAGACAGCCTAGTACTTACCTATGAACCTAACTGTTATTTTAATGACTCTAAGGTTGTAAAAGGAATGCTTAAAAGTCTGTCCCTGATTACTGGTCACCATTAATTATGACTGTAACTACTTTTCTTGTGCTATGAGGTTGAGAGGTATGCCTTATGTGCCATGTCCCACTCTGTTATAAGTCACAAACTGTTGCAGGCAATCAATATTGCCTGAAAACCACAGTATATTTTAAAAAAAGACTTAGAACAGTAACATCTCAGTTAGTGCAATAGGTTAATGCTAATGTTGCCTGTAGCAAAAGTGCAGAGTTTAAATCCTTCACTCTCCTTTAAATTTTATGCATTTATTTAAGTCTTATTTATTTTATGTATCAAATATCTGGTGTCGAGTGGAGATGCAGATGGCTAGTGTCCTCTATAGGAGGAGAGAGGGTACAGAATTGAAATACCTTTAAGGCACACTACTTATACTTTTCCTAGTGTCCGGTGGGTACCACACTCCATGTGATTTTTTTATATATTTGTTTTAAGTAACTGCATTTAAGGGATGTTATATAGAGTATCCCTGGTGTCTAGTATTTCCACCAACCCACATGATACTAAAGTAGCATCCCTGGTGTCTAGTGTTCTCCCTGACCCACTTAATACTAAAGTAGTATCACTGGTGTCTGCTGCCCCCCCCCCCGATCCACATTCTCAGATGTATTCCTTGGTGTCTAGTAGTTTCCCATCACCACTACATTTAAGTACCTTTAAGGCATGAAATGAGGTATTCCCTGGTGTCTAGTGAGTTGTATCCCAAGTGTCATTAATGCACAATAATCTTAACATTACCCCTTTGGCAAACTGTTCACCCCGACGGTCTGACACCTTCAGGTGTGTGGAAGTATGGGAGTCACCCCAGCCCCCCCTCCCCACACACACACACAAACACTCACAGCCCATTCCCCCACCCAGCTGCACTCACGGACACAGTCACTCATACACACACACGCATTCACACACTCTCACCTAACCTACTCTCTCACTAACCTCCCTACTTTGACCTCCTAGGCAAACACACATACAAACACATACAAACACACACACACACACACACACACACACACACACACACACACACACACACACACACACACACACACACACACACACACACTGACACTACCTGACCACTAAACTGCCCAGCACTTACTCTTCCATAATGGATGAACACATTTTGGTTGTGCTCATTACCACAAGCAGTCAGGAGCTGCCATTCTAATTTACTCAGCCAAGTGATTTTCTGACTCGCTCATCTGTATAAATGCCTTACCACAGGAAATTCCAGGGGAGAACACATAACTAATTAGCATATGCCTCCCTTGCATAGAATGCCCCATTAGGATGTAACATGGCCATGGTGACAGCCCCCTGCAGTGCTGTACATCTTCGTACAAAAGCCCTGTGGTAGGGCTGTCGCTGACTACAAAAAAGTTACCACGATAGTTTACCACAAAGTATACACATCTATTACCATAACCTATTACCATAATACATTATATTAACTGTGGTTTGGAACTGTAAACTAATATTACTTGAGCAAGTTTTGTAAATATTGCAAAAAATTACATTTTAATTTTTTTAAGTTTTTGAGTGTAACACTTCAATTTATGATTATGAAAACAGACATTATTTAGAAAGTTTGAATCAACAAAAATATTTAATAAAAAATAAGAAGAAATAATTTTAGAAAAGCTGCCTGTTGTTTCACATATGCCAGAAAATAAATCTGCAGCACAGAAACACTTTAGCAGAAGGGTTGCAATGCAAATTTTTCAGATCAGGATAAGCCATTTAGGCCAAGATCTGCTCTTTGTTGGAGTCCTGAGGAGAAAACCTCCATAAAGGAATAGAAAATTGAAACAATAACATTATTAAAATTAAAGCATTTGAAATAAGATCAATACAATAATAGAGCAATAATCGAAGACGTGGTGTGGTATATTGAAGATTTACCCATGGTTGGTGTGGTTTAATCACGAGGGCGAAGCTTGAGTGATTAAACAAAGGCAACCGTGGGTAAATTTTCAATGTACCACAACCATGGACTCAGTTATTGCTATTATACAATAACATTATTTAAGAAACAAAATACTTACTTTTCTTAAATAATGTTTTTATACAATGGCGGATTACTGTTCTTCCGCCAGTTGTGGTATACTGCTTCTTCGTTTTGATGTACTGCGCATCCGTATGGGACTTGTGTTCCCACGCATACCCAGTACATCAAGGCTTTGAAATGGAAGCAACAGAGAAAAGAAAGTCTCCGTTGCTCCGTTTTCTCTCTTTTTTTTTAATTGTAAAAAAAAGGTTTTGGGGCACTTTACGCCAACGGAAATAAGTCCAGGCGACCAGACCTTTTTCCGTTGGTATATTGTGGGATTTACAATGGGCACGCTGGTTGGGCTGGGCCAATCAGCGTGCACGTTTTCGAATAGTAATAGGGAGTCATTGCATAATACAAAGTTTTTGGGGGGAATCCATGTGGCTGAAAAATATAACTAATACTCTTACAGTGACTTTTACTTTTATAACATAATATAAAATATTTTCAAATAATATTTTGAGCAAAATGTAAGATTTTCAGTATAAACCACACTGTCAACAAATACACAGCATACCAAAGACCTACTTTTACTTTATTCCCAAATCAGTCCATTACAGGATTTTTAGATGTTCTTCACATATAACATTGCTGCAGTAGCCCTAACTACTGAGACTTCAGCATGAGAAGGCTGTCTAGCCTGACTTCCAGACTCAGTACCCTTTGCCCTCTAGCAGCGTCAAACCACCATCCATCAGGTTCATCAAGACATTTTCAATAAAAGACTGACATTCACCATGCCATTTCATATCTGTCATGCCAAACTTTGTAGCATATGTAGCAATCTCACTGCATCTATAGTCAAGCATAGTTCAGCCTGTTCTGAAGCTCAGAAATGATAAATACCTTTTACCCATTACTACTTTTGTGTTTAATGATTATTTATGGGCAGCTTTGTACTCTTTTAGTCTGATGTCTGACCACACATTAAGCCATGTCAGGGCTAAGAACATCAGATATTCCTGTGGTAGGCAGATTCCCACAAAAGCTTTTGTGGTCTTTGTGTATTTTTCTTCAGTCTAGAAAATATTGTCAAGGACTGTAGGGTCTGTCTGGGATTTACCCTTAAAACCCTGACAACTAGGCAGGATTCCCAACAAAACTACTTGAACTGGAAGAAATTTGAGGCCTACACCAACCCACCTTGGTGTCTTCAAGTTCTATGGAGAAGAAAAGAAGGGACATAGCTGACAACTCTGGCATCCATTTTCCCATCACAGTTTGAGGATGTAGGCCCCAGACAATGAATTATTATGGTTAGTGAATCAGAGAAGGCCATGAGGTGGACAATCAAAAAGCATTGTCCATAGGTTCAAACCCCCAAAGTGGACACCCCAACTAAAAAGAATATGAAAGTGAAATCACCACATATCAATTGCCCTGCAGATGTCCAGTATTCAGACACTGGTGGGCCCTTTCCACATACATTACCACAGGCTATTCCTGAACAGTGGATTTCTTCTGCCCAGAGTTTCTTTACAGGCTTTACAGAATCTGTAGCCAGGCACTGATCCCTCTGTGTCTGAAGTCCTCTCTGGTAAAAGAAAAACAATCTCAGAGGCTCATCTGAGGCTCTCTAGAGAGCTGTAGCCCAAATATTTTTTTCCTGCAACCCCTCTGTCTGCTAACCATCTGCTTCCTGGAGCTCAGGAGCCCACTTGTTCCTCACAGGGGCAAGAGCTATCTCTGCTCCATTCATTCCCCATGAGGCAGTAACCAAACACGGGGCCATCATTAGTCCCCTTAAGCTCCTAACACCCTACAGCATCTTCAAAGGATACCTAGCAAGGCCATTATATGGGGAGGAGCATGCAAGCTTCCTGGCATGCCTGCACCCTGAATTCCACAACATTATGGCAGTACATTAGTTTGGCTTTGACTCAGCAGGCTTTTCCACCCAGCGCTCCTACTGGGTGCTGCCCAAGCATCAAGCCAGCCCACCTACCTACCCCCAGAATGTTCATGCCATATTCCACTCACTCCCATCCTTCCGTTTTGTTCCCTGTGGCTTCCATGTCCGTAAGACAAACACGAGTCATCTGGTTCACAGTTAGGACTTTATTGCTCTGCATCATGGGAGGTTAACCTGATTTTTTTTTTTGGTCCCTTTCATAATTCTAACATGCTGCAGTGCTTGCCAGCCCCTCACCTTACCCCCAGACTATCTCAGATTCTGGGCTGTGGCCAGAATGGAACATAAGAGCATGTTGGGTGGTCTTGCCATCACTGCTTTGGCCAGAGGATTTTTTTTCTTTATGACCTCCCTCTAGATTTCCATCTCCACCACCTACACTCTCCAACTTACATCGGAGGGCTTCTCCCCCTATGAGCCAAGTCTCCCCTCAGGGAACACTTTCAACAAGCACCTTTCCCCAACCTGCACCTCAGACATCCTATCTGCTATTTAAACCCAGGTCACCTGTGCCATATTTAGGGCCTTATCCCTCTATGCCACAACATTGTCTGGTAACCCAAAAAGTTTTGATCAACTGCTTTGTTATCATACTAAGAATCTAGGGACTTTTAAACCTTGGAAGGTGACAAGGTTGTGTACTAAAAATGAGTAGGGAATTCTACAGTCTACCAGTTCCATACTGAAAGCTCTTCCTTCTCAATAAAGAACCAAAAGCAAATGGTAGCTTTCACCCCTAATTAACGTATAAGAGTCAAAATATAAGAAGAAACAAGAAGGCCTATCCAAATATCTTAGGTGCCTAAGCTTGGAAACTTGTCTAGTATCTTCTCAGGTGTCTTGTGTGATATTACATAAGGACATAGCAGCACAGCACTAAGTGTGTGGCCTCACAATTCACTTAAACAGTAGACTAAAGACCTTATCATCACTACTGGATAATGTATGAAACATATTTCTCACTACTAAATAGCACTTCCTAGTAATAATTACAGCATTAGCATCAAAGTTCAAGGGATTGTAATTCATAACACCAAGATGTTATATACTGGGTTTGTCATACAAAACTGAGCGGCCAAGCATATAGACAGAAACTCTTGCTGCCATAATGAAGCACCCTACACTTTAATGCATTAACAAACCTATTTCTCAACTGAAACCAGTGATACAATGTTCCCCAAAATTTTTGCAGGATTGCATGGTCAGCAAGTGTAGTAACAACTGTTATGACCTTGGTATTGGCAGTGATTTTGCTTATCCACATTTTCAATCCACTTAGAAAAGTATCATAAACCAGTAAACAAAAACTGACTAAGCACAACCACTTGTCAGATTCCTGCATTTACAACCTTCTCATATGGGTAAATATTCCCAATACAGCCTTCTCAGCTGAGTAAATATTCTTAATTTTAACTTGGAATCTCATTTCCTATAGCCACACGGAAACTCACCTATGTTAGCAGACAGCATTGAGTTTAACACCTCCTTATGAGACACTAAATCAAAGGCTTTTGCCAAGTCCAAATACATTGCATTTGCTCTTAACTTTTGATCAACAGAATCAATTAAATCCATAAAAAAGTTTAGCAAGTCTGCTAAACATGAATATTCAGCTGTGAACCTGTACTTATTAATGTCCTTCCTGTTTAAAAGACAAATTACATAAACTGCAAAAAAAAAATTACCAATAATATTGGCTTAACTCATAGGTTGAAAATTGCCCACTGAAGGACTACGGCTTTGCTTTGGTATCTGTAACAAAATTCTGCACTTTATACTACCCACAGCTATATTCTCTAGTAATACCAAAGAGTACTAGGATTATGCATCCTATCTTTGAGACTTACTAAATAACAAAATGCTGTTCCTCACATTTGTGTCTTAGACCTTTTTTCTTCCTTGCAATGTAATCTATCCGAGGAATGTTGTGCTTAGAACCATTATACTGTTGGAATGTTGTGCTTAGAACCTACATACTGTGCTTATAACTAGCTACTAATATGTTTACCCTGTAATACCAAGAATGTTGTGTCCTTCGGCTTATCCCGGTTAGGGGTCGCCATAGCGGAACTCCGGTCCATTAATGTTTGGTAGTGGATTTTTACGTGCCGAGTTACCAGCCCTGATGCACAACCTTCAACGAAGGCATGCCCATTCATGCATGCCTCCACATAGAAGACGCTCTAGCTGAGAATCGAACCGGACAGCGTCTTACTGTGAGGCGACAGCGCTACTGCAGCACCACCACCGCGGGTCTGTAATACCAAGAATATGTACCCTAAATCTATGTATGTCAAAATCTTGTTATTCTTTTTTCTCTTTGTCTGTAATCAATTGTTATCGTATTGTTTAAAGTTGTTCTCTTGGAGCTTTTCTCCCCGGGCCTCCACTGAAAATGGACTTGTCTCCAGTTGGGCCCTCCTGGTCAGCAAATGTAAAATAAATAAAATAAAATAAATAAACTATAACAAAAAAAGGTTCTTTAAAAATATCAGGTGTCTAACCAGATAAGAGTATTCTTTGAAACAAATAAGACAATGAATTAATCTAGTTAAAATATTGCTCAAAAGAAGCTACTTAATCCATCAGACCCAGCTGCTACTCCCTTGATAGTGCATGCAGTTTTATTGTTAGCAATCTCTGGGTATGATTCAATGTTTATAATATCAGTGTGGGTCACATGAGCAATCGCATCAAGCACTACACCACAAAATCTGTCACTAAAGATCTTACTGTCTGAGCTAGCATCTGACCCTGTTGATTTGCCTAGGAGAAAAACTAATTTTAACATTAACTTCCTTCTATCGCCTTCATTGATTATAAATCCCTTGTAGTTATCACTGGAATAGACTGTCAGCTTAATTTTATATCTGTATCTAGCCCTTCTCACACATCTCCCAAGGGACTGGTTAGATTTTGGTAATGGACCATGTATTGTAAGCTGGGAAATTTCTAAATGTCCTTGAAACCTACAAAGGGATTTTGGCCACCAAGGAAAATTGTCCTTACTGTGGGCTTGTTCTGGACCACTCAGAACATACTTTAATGTCAATAAATCAATGAAATTATAGAAAGTTCTCCTTCATAATGTTCTCCCTGTTTAATAGTTTTGCCTTGGAATTTTATTTATTTATACCTTACTGACCATGTTATAGGTTCATAGATATATACTAGGTTAATGACCACCAGGACCTTTATAAGCCTAGCCATACAAACCAACCATGCCTCTATGCATCATGGGCATTTGTTAGGAGGAGGTATGTTAGGAAATTTCTAAAGGTTATATGTGGGGGGATGCATTAGTTTGGACATACTTACTATCTGCCTCTGTCTATCAGACACATTAGGGGGCAGACCTGGAGTGAATTTCTGATTTCTCATTCACTGGTCAAGGTTACACTTAAATAATGTTAAGAATAGACACTGATTCGCATGGATGGGGAGCCTGTTTCAGAGCATGGGGATCCTCTGAAATATACATCTTTCTCATCAACATGTCCTATTTATTTCTCAAACAAAATTTAAATCCTTGGATCAGATGGTTCTGATGCTGTTCATTTTGCAGATGTCCAAAAGGTCCATCAGAGCTGGATCAGAGGATGCCTTGTTATATGCCAGGCATAGATTGCCTTTCAGTAACCTGTAGGAGACTGAGTGTAGAGATAGAGATTTACACCCTGGAGTCTCCTCCTAAGGAACCTTTGTGAACATTCCAGCTGTTGTACATCTCTGGTCAAGTACATGCTAAAGGGGGACATTATATTCAATGATTTGATAAGGGCCAAATAAGGTGGCACTATGACTTCCTTGGACTTGGACGCATGCCCTTATTTATAAGTTGGGTGACATAAAATGATTTTTTTACTGCCTTGGCCACTTATCAATCAAAGGCCAAATTACTGTCTACAAATGTTCCCAGATCTCTGACTACCAGGTCACCTCTTAGGAGTCTTATTGATTGAGTAATTAGCCTGGGTGGCAGTTGTGACTTTGGCACCAGTCATTTGAATGTGTTAGACTCTTTTGTAAGATGCTTGTGTCATGGGAGGAATCTGTGATAGTTTCCAATTTGCAGATATCTGCAAACTTGATCAGCCAAAAGCCCTTGACATTAGCCTTTACTTCCAAGAGGTAGCTGCCAAATAGAGGCAGCCCCAGCATGGAGCTCTGAGGTACCCCACTAGAGACCAGTCTCTTAGCAGAGGTGGTCTCACCAATCCCAACTTCCTGGGTCCTGTCTGTGAGCCAGCTGGAAATTCATTGAGTTATGTAGGGGTTTATGCTTAATTCTGTGAATTTGTCAACCCAACTGGGGTATTGTATCCAATGTCTTAGGCAGGTCCAGGTAGGCATTATGTATCCATTTCCTTTCATCCTTTGACTTGGTGACCTTCTCAAAGAAGTCTACCAGGTTTAGTAGACATGACCTTCCCCTGACAAAGCCAAACTAAGGTGGGTCCAGTGTCTGAAGGATGTGGCTGCTTATGCCTTTGTTGGTTACTTCCATGATAATTCCTTCTATGGCATGCATAGTAGAGTAGTCAGACTAATGAGTCTATAGTTTGCAGAGTCTGTTGATGGTCCACCCTGGTGATTTGGGTTAACTATTGCAGTCCTCCATTCCTGTAGTACAAAGCCTGTTTTGAGACTATAGCTGAAAAGTGACTCAGTGATTCTGATAGGTCATGTTTCAAGTTATTTAGGAGGCATCCAGGGATATTGTCAGGGCCCACTGAATGTATGTTTTTGGCTTTATGGAGTGCAGCCAGGACTTGCTTCCTACAAATAGCTGGGGGGAGGGGGTTGCTAGGAAGTATTTTATGTGGGGAGGTTTGGGAGTGGGGGGTGAAATCTGAGCTGAATTTGTCATCCAGCAGATTCATTATGTTTCTCTGCTCTGTGAGGGTGGTGCCACTGACCACCAGTTCAGCACACTGCTGTATGCTGCATTTGAGGTTACCGACATAGCTATAAAAGGCCTTGTGGTTGGGATTTAGTCTGTGAGGCTATCTTGATTTTATAATTAGCCTTGTTGGACTTAATTAGTCCTCACAGTTTAGTTTCCTGTTTAGTTTAATTAGAGAGCTCTTATCATTATGGGAATTACTCTTTCTGATTTTAGTCATGACTTTTTTTCTTTTGTTATATACCCTATTGAGATGTAAACCTGTTGGTATAATGGATAAGGTCTTCACCTCCCATGCACAAGGTACATCACATGGTTCAATCTTGATCTCTGGTCAATGCCTGTTTGGAATTTGCATGTTCTCCCTGTTTCTCTATGGGTTCCTCCCACCTCCAAAAAACATACTGATTGTTTCCATTTCAAACTCACCAAAAAGAATGGAGCTGTGGGCAGTGGCACAGACTCTATATGGTGCCTTATAGAAAGAAGAGTTGTATTAACCAACTGCTTTGGATATATATTGTAGTGCGCACTATCCTCATGATAGAAGAACATATATCACAGTCTGCGTGCCGGGCAGGGCTAGTGACTCAATGGTGTAAAATATGGCTCTACATGATTGTGTCGTGTTGACTAATGTTGTCAAATGGCCATAGGTATTTGCCAGTAATAAGAGGGTTGAGGACCTGGTCTACTTCTACCTAAGCCAGGGACCCATGCTATCAGTGGGAGGGATGTATATGCTCCTATTGGCCAGTGTGTCCACCATAAAGCCCAGCAGCAAAGGGTTGATAAGCTGCTAGATGCCAGTTTCCAGTTGCCCACCTTGGTTTTCCTGGGATACCTGTGTTGAGCATAAGCTGGAAGCAAACCAATCAACCTGCTAAACATGAACTAAGAATTGCCACAGTTTAGGTTCACTGACGGAGATATTCACCTTAACCCCAGACCCACACATCAGCTACCCACCATGGCCAACCCATTACTTTCAAATGCTCCCAACACAATTCTCCCATCAATTAATAAAACCAACCTCATTCTTTTCAACATTAACTTCAGAAGCACCTGCAATAAAATTCATGATATCCATGTGTGACGATGTGAGGTATTGCTAGCTATACCAGTAGATGTAGGGCAGTGGATGTGTAACATATACCAGCACAGTTAGCTGGAATTTTGTAAATAATTATATGTCATTTGTTTATTAAACTGATTTGTATAGATGCTTGTGTTGAAAACTGCATTTGTAAAGCTGCTTGTGTTCAAAATGTACCAACAGTATGCCCTGCTGGACAGAAAAAGAAATATACATGTATTATTGTAACTGTTTAAATGTATATGTTTTAACAGGGATACAGGAAGAGAAGGGGTTAATCTCAATCCACTTAACTTTGAAAATAGTTTGAAATTAAATTACCTGGCTTAGGCCATAAAGATTGTGTCTTACAGTTCTCAGTGCAGCCAGAGACAAAAAAGTCTGTACTAGGAAGCTTTTTGTATTATCTTTTGGGTGAACTAATTGTTACTCTGGAAGGGTAGAAGTTTGAAACTTCCAGGAGCTGCAGAAGATCTTAGCAAGGCTCTGTGCATGTGTATTATTGAGACATATATGCTAAATCCTTATAGCTTCTAGCCAAGGGGGGGTAGCATAGGAGTGAGAAGTCAGATGCCCAGATGTATGTGATGTCATTCTGTAATCTAGGACAAAATGATGTTTAATACTAGATGAGACAACAGTCTCATTTCAGTCTGTTCTTGGAACCTGACAGAGAAGGACTCCTCCACCTACTTCATCTTGCCTTGCTCTAGTAAGTGAACCAGGGAATAGTAACTTTTTAGATCAGTCAGGAAAATATAGTGAGATTAATTAAGTGCTGTTTTTCTGTATCTGTGGAATCTATTCATCTGTGTTATTTTAATATTTCCTGTGGCTGAAACTTTGGTGTTTACTGTAAATAGATATTTAGCATTTTCATGTTTTTTCTTACTTATTATTAAATATATTTAAACTTCTCATTGTGGCTGGTCTTTTAGAGAATATTTTAATCTCTGAGAGTACTTACATATATCTGGTGACAGCTCTGGCCACTCCTGAAAGCCTTGTTGTTTGTCAAACTACCATTTGTATTAATATTAATTTCACTCAGTATAATTGGGTACACTTGCAAGAGCCTTAGAGTAGCTGTGTTTGAAGTGTCTGGTGGTGGTGTAACTACCTTATAGTCTGGGCAGAAGGGGACAAAACTAGTAAATCTGTGCCAGCCTTTCACAGGTGTGTGTGTGTGTGTGTGTGTGTGTGTGTGTGTGTGTGTGTGTGTGTGTGTGTGTGTATGTGTGCGTGCATGTGTGTGTGTGTGCGCATGTGTGTGTGTGCATGCGTGCATGTGTGTCTGTGTGTGTATGTGAAAAAATCAAATCTCAAACAGTGTGTGTGTCAGCTGTTTGGAGCAGGGACACGAAGCACTGGTTTCACAGAGATGGTGCTGGAGAACTTGGCTTGGACACTTGGGTGAGGTCTCTGTTCTATAGCTGTGCCAGTGGAAAGTCTTACTGGGGACCTGGAGGGGGACAGATAGAGAAATACAGACTCTGGACTGAGTGTGTTTCCTGTGAGCTCTTAAGGGTAGTTTTGCAAGATTCAGAGAGCTGCATCTGGAAATACTGAGTGTATCCATTTGTATTCCAAGTGAATGTCCCTCTCTAGTGTCAGTGGTGAGGATTCAGGCTCCTTGATTACTGGCCCAAAGTGGGGACATCACACCATGCATGTCTAGATTTTTACTTCCCACACATTCTAATTGCCACTGAAACCTGGCTAAAACAAGAAATAACTAACAACAAAACTATTCCTCCATGTTTTAACATACTCAGAATGGACAGAAGTCTTAAAAGAGCAGTAGTTATTTCTATTACTTATAAAAAATAATTTAGAAATAAGCCCAGCCCATCTAAATATCCCAAAATTTAATAATGCTGAACTTTTGATTGCACACCTCAAAATCAGCCCCAAATAAATCTATGTGTATCTCACCAGTATACATCCCACCAGGCAACAACATTACCACCTCTGAAAATATCTAACACTGGATATCTGACAACATCCTTTGGAAACTTTCGTCTTTGGTGACCTAAATATAGACTGGCAATCCATAAACAGCAACAATCCCAAGGACTCTATTCACCTGTTTGGCTTCACCCAGCTAATAAGCTTCACCACTAGAATCAACAAAAGTGCTAAAGGCAGTCCACCCTAGACTGGATATTAAAAAACAAACCCCATAATCTTCTGGTTGCTTACTAGATGCCATAAGTGACCACCTCCCAGCCTGTATAATCAGGCAACAACATGGTTCACCCAGACAAATAATCTATAAACAAGTATGCAATTTAGTCAGATTTGACAAAGATACATTTATTACAGCCCTGTCCCACTACAACTGGAAAGTATTAAGAGGAATGCCCCTAAATAAAGCAGTTACTCACTTCAGTTAAATCTTCCTAAAAATACTAAATGATTTAGCACCAGTTAGGACAAGAAGGGTAAAATATAACATAGTGCTATGGCTGACAAAACAGACAAAACATCTCATGCTGGAAAGAGATAAAGCAAAGAAAAAATGGTATAAGAATGAAACACAATATTGATATCAAAAATTTAGATATCTCAGAAACCATACCAAGATCCTTTTTAAAGACAAGAAATCATACTATAGTAATCTCCAAAAAAAAAGCACCAAAACAGCCCCAAGCTTTTTTAGTCTTCTCTAAAACTATTACACCCTAGCCATATCAGCATACCCTGTCCTTCTGCTTCAAACAACAAGGACCCCACTGTCACTCAGTTCAGCACTCATTTTAGTCAGTCAGTTCTATCACTAATCAGTGACCACCTCACTTCACCCCTTCAACTTCCATCTGTTTTTTTAAAAACAACACTGTCTTTTAGTTTTCAACCTGTCCCAAAAGCAACCATGAAAAAATGACTGGCCAAATTAAAAGCAACAACCTCAACTGCCAATACCCTTCCCAGTGAATTCCTGAAAATAGATGTAGAAGCATTAGCCTTCCCTGTCTCCATTCTGATCAACCAGTCAATAACTGAAAAATATGTTCCATCCATCTAGAAAAAATCCATTATTATACCCCTTCGCAAAGGAGGTACTTCAACAGAGTTAAACTATAGATTTATTACTATCTTATTACCCCTTCTAAAATCCTCAAGAAATGTATTCACTCTTAGCTTGTTAAACATATAAACAAACACAACCTCCTATCTAACACTCAGCACAGTTTCATGCCCAACCACAGTACTACTAGTGCTCTCCTGAACTTCACCAACATAGTAAACCAATACAGAAATGAAGGCAACCATGTTTCTGCACTTTTCCTTGACTTTTCCAAAGCATTTGATACAGTATCCCACCAAAAGCTCCTCTCTGAACTTGCAACACTAGGTCTCATTTAACCCTCCCTCTCCTGGTTTCACAGTTATTTATGCAATCATCAGCAGGCAACTAAATGGGAACAAAACCTTTTTAGTATTTCAACCAGTCTCTGTTGGGGTGTTCAGCAAGGGTCACTATTCGGCCCCCTTCTATTTAATATTTTCATAAATACACTTCATACGCTACAACATTTGCCACTTTCGTACAATATGCTGATTCAGTCCTTATCTGCTCTGCCCCACCTATAATAAAATTACAGGAAATCATGCAAACATTTTTCACTGACATTGAAGTAGGACTAAAAAAGTCAAAGTTGCTGCTTAATGCTAAAAGAAGTATGTTATTTACTCCAAAACAACACCTTAATCAGAAACACACATTTCATATTACCTCAAGTAGTAACACTAAAATAGAAACCATACAATAAACTAAACTACCCAGAGTCACAATAGATGAAAATCTCAAATTTGATCACCACATACTTCATTCTGTCAAGAAAACACACCAAAAACTTTGCTCCCTCTATAGGGCCAGGCACTACCTGACGATCAAGTAAGGATTACTTTAGCAGCAATATACCTCATTCCTTCTTTATTATATGCTTACCCTGTTCTTACAAATGTCAATCCCATGTATAAAGTTAGCTAGTCACCTGCTACTGCAAAATAGTTACATTTGCAACCAACCAACCAGCCTTATAAAACTCACCACTGCTTGTATTATATAACAATTAAACTGGCTTGAATTCCCAAACCAGTTGACATACTCACAACTTATCATTGTGCATAACCTATTGTACTTTCCAGACAAATGCCCAGCATTACAAAATATTCTACTGTATTATTCATCCACTAGAGACCTTCACTCTAGCAATAAACCTTTGCTATGTATCAATAAGACATTCAACACTATTGGATAATCCTTCGCTATGTATCAATTTATTTATTTTATTTATTTATTTTATTTTACATTTGTTGACCGGGCTAGTCTGGCTGGATACATGTCCATTTTCAGCAGAGGCCCGAGGAGAAAAGCTCCACTAAATACTAAGTACATTACAAATAATCATTACTGTTAAGAAATAGCAAAAATTGGAAGTCATAACAACACACAGAATGAAAGATAATTTCAAAGAGAAACAAGTTTACAATAAGTAGTTCATTACATATTAGCAATTATACATAAAATGTACATAGTTAGATTAGAACAGTAAAAGGAGGAGAAATCAGACAGGTAGTGATGAGAATAGTGAAGGAGAAATAGAGTATGAGAAAAAGGTTAGTCAGGTGTACTGCAGGAACAAAGCCAATGATTGAGGTAGTACAGTTTAATTTTCTGTTTGAATTGTGGTAGGGATGTAGTCAAAGTTATGTCACTAGGTAAGAGATTCCAGCTTCTACCTATACTGTTAGTGAATAGAGAACCACCTGCTGTGTTGTTTACCTTTATTGATTTTGCCATGAGTTTACTAGAGGAGCGAAGTGAGTTAAGATTGTTGTAAGGGATTAGAAGTTGAGAGAGTATTGGGGTGTTGTCAGGTAGGTGTAATATGTTGTGGGCTATAGTGAGTTGAGGAATTTTTAGGTAGTTTTGAAATTCGAGCCAGCCAAGTTGTTTTAGATTTATACAATGGTGGGTCCTAAAGGGGTTACTAGTGGCGAAGCGAGCTATGTTATTATAGCAAGTTGCAAGTTTGTTAAGATTGTTTTTCTTGAGGTTTGTATAAATGGGGGAAGCATATAGGAGAGTAGATAGGAGATGAGATTGTGCAATTTTGGTTCTTGTTGCTGGGGTTAGAAAAGGTTTGATACGATATAGGGATCCAATTTTTCTATTAACAACCTTGATGGTGTTGTTAATGTGCTGATCGAAGGAAAGATTATTGTCAATGGTTATTCCTAAAAGTTTAGTAGTTGGATCAGGTGAGATGATAGTGCCATTATTAGAAGAAATGGTAAAGTTTAAAGGGGGGGACCGAGTGGTGGGGGAGAAGAGGAGGAGTTTAGTTTTTTTTGCATTTAGTAGGAGAAACCGTCTAGAAAACCAAGTTTCTACTGAGTTAAAGGTATTTTGGGTCAATGAGCTCAGTTCAGTAGAGGAAGGTGCCGAGCAGATAAGGGTAGAATCATCTGCATATTGTATGCAGGTTGCTTGTGGGATAGCAGTCTGAAGATCGTTAATAAAGAGGGAGAACAGAAGTGGACCCAGAATGGAGCCCTGGGGAACTCCGATGGAAATGGGCAAGAGAGATGAGATATGGTTTTCCCATATTACTGCTTGTTGTCTGTTGTTAAGATAAGATTTAAACCAATTAGTGGCTAGTTTATCACAAGGGAGAGATTCAAGAATGTTAATTAAGAGAGAGTGGTTGATCATGTCAAAAGCTTTAGAGAGATCAATGAAAAGAGTGGAAGAGAGAGTATTGTTGTTTCGATTTTTGTTGATAGTATCTACAAAGGATAGAAGGGCAGTGGTGGTACTGTGATGGGGTCTGAAACCATGCTGGCAGTTTGCTATTATGCTGTGAAGAGAGAGATGGTGTACAAGTTGCTGATGAATACATTTTTCCATGATTTTTGCTAGGGGTGAAAGAAGGGCAATAGGTCTAAAGTTGGAAAGGTCAAGGGAGTTGCCACCTTTATGCAGTGGGATAATATAGGAGACTTTCCAGATATCAGGGATGGTTCCTTCTTGGATAGTTCTGTTGATAAGTAAGGATATAGGATATGCAATTTCTCTGGCAGCTTTCTGAAGGAAAAGAGAAGGGAGCTTGTCAGCAGAAGGGGTACAGGGTTTCAGTTTGTGAATGAGTTTGTAGATGAAAGAGGTAGATATAGGTTTTAGAGAGAAGTTGAAGGAAGAGGTAGTTATGTTAGATGGTATAGGAGAGTTGTTAGGGTTCATTTGTTTGGCTAGGGTTTGAATAGTTTCAGAGAAAAAAGAGTTGAAAGCATTAGCAGTCTGGAGAGGGGTTTCTGGGTCAGCATTAAGTGGGGAAGGAGTTTTAGCAGTTCCTGGGGAAAGAAGTCTATTTACTGATGACCAGAACTGTTTAGGGTTGTTAATATGAGTTTCCTGAAGTTTACAGTAGAAGTTTTTCTTGTCAGAGATTATTGATTTTTTCGCTAAATTTCGAAGCTGGTGGAAATTAACTAAATCAGGGTTTTGTTTATTGCATCTCCATTTTGTCCATGCTTTGTTTCTAGCAAGCATGAGTTCAATAAGACATTCAACACTGTTGGATAATCTCTCTGTTCTCATTATGTGTCAAAACTCTGGAATGAAATCCCCACACAGTTAAAACACAAAACTTAAATAGTTTCAAAACTTTGCTTAAACAGCACCTATGCCAAAGATGGCTCTGTTCTTCCCGATCACCTGGCTAGCTTTACTCAGATCATTTTTCTCCAACTCTTACAGCCACTTTGCTTCCCAGCCTTATGTACCTTATTGCTCTTCCTCGTATTGTGATGTTGACTTCCTAAACTTTTACTCTTCCTCCTTCTCTCACACCCCACCACTAACTACATTTCCTCCTCTGTCCATTCATCTTCCTGCTCAATTCCATGATACTCTTCCTCCTTCTCAAACACCCCACCGCTAACTACAATTCCTCCTCTGTCCATTTATCTTCCTGCTCATTTCCATAATGTCTCCTTTCATATATCTCTTATTTTTAAGCTGCATTCTACTTGTCTGCCTGTAAATTATTATTAAATTCAAAAACACCCCAGTTTGATGTTTTTCCTGTAGCATCATGCTGTAAATACATTAACTGTTATTGTATGTTATTTCTCTAATTAATAATTAGCCAATTTATTTTATTCTTTATTCTGGTTTTTTTTGTGTTAAAATGCTACGTTCTATAAGACATATTTAAAAATCATGTAAATAACCTCATGTAAAGATGTTTTTAAACTGCAATTATAAATGTACATGTGTAACTTAAATGTGGAGCTTTTCTTCCTGGGTCTCCACTGAAAATGGATTTTACCCAGTCAGAATTTCCCCAGTCAACAAAGACAAACAAATAAAATAAATAAATGGATGACATGATGGTAAGGAGGAGACTGGACATCCTATGCATCCAAGAGACAAAATGGAGGGGCAGTGCAGAAAAGCCACTTGGCTTGGGATCCAGAGTCTACTACACAGGAGGAAGACAAACTAGAAATAGTGTAGGAATTGTGGTGAGAGAGAGGCTTTAGAAAGCAGTGAGGGATGTCATCAGAATTAGTGACAGACTCATGGCAATCAGACTTCTGTGTAATGATAGGGCAGTAGTTATAGTGTCAGGCTAGGCCCCACAGCAGGGTTGTGATAGTAAGGAAAAGTGTGCATTCAAACAGCAGTTACAAGCTGTAGTAGATAAATCAGGACAACACAAACTGATGTTAATCATGGGTGACATGAATGAACATATCTGGAAAGTCAGAACAGGATGTGAGGACTGCCTGACTCCACATTGGTGGGGCAACAAGAATAAAGATGGAGAGGCAATTCTAGACTTCTCTCTGGCAAATTGCTTGATAGCCAACATATGGTTCACAAAGAGAGACAGTCACAAGATCACATACAAGAGTAGCCAATATCCAACTCAGGTAGACTTACTTCTCGTAAAGAAAGGGCACTGGGTAGAATCAATGATTGCAAGGTCATCCCCAGTGAAACAGCCAGCCCACACCATAAACTACTGGTTGCCACAATCAGCTGAAAGCAGTGGTCAGAAAAGGCTCTAACATTAACGGAGGCTAGGCTGATGACTTCTAAGTTGAGCGGAGAGAAAGCAGAACAGTTCAACGAATTATTCAGGGCTCTAGCATGTCAAGATGAGAAATAAATAGGTAGAGTTGAAGAAGAATGGCAGTGCTTCAAAACAGCATGTGTGAGGACTACAGAATATATATGTGGCTGAGCCAAGTATGGAAATAAGGGACATAAGGAAAGCTGGGGGTGGAATGTAGAAGTGCAGGAAATTCTCAAAAAATGAAGGAGTGCAGGAATAATAAATCAGTAGATGGCACAAAGAAACTATATCAAGTTGCAAAGCAAAGACAAAAAATAAAGATAGGCAGACACCCTTCATAAGAAATGCCAGCAATAAACTGCTCAACAGACTACATGACATCAAAGGCAGATGGAAGGAGCACTTCTAGCAGCTTCTGAATAAAGAAAACCCCACAGAAGCTGTGCTGTCCCAGACACAGACTGCGATGGGAGAAGAGGAAAACCCCACCATAGAACAAGTAAGAACAGCGCTAAAGAAAAGGAAGTGAGGGAAAGCAGCAGGCTCAGATAAGGTCACAGCAGATATGATAAAGCAGCAGGCTCAGATAAGGTCACAGCAGATATGATAAAGCAGCAGGCTCAGATAAGGTCACAGCAGATATGATAAAGCAGCAGGCTCAGATAAGTTCACAGCAGATATCATAAAGCAGCAGGCTCAGATAAGGTCACAGCAGATATGATAAAGCAGCAGGCTCAGATAAGGTCACAGCAGATATGATAAAGCAGCAGGCTCAGATGAGGTCACAGCAGGTATGATAAAGCTGCAAGCTCAGATAAGGTCACAGCAGATATGATAAAGCAGCAGGTTCAGATAAGGTCACAGCAGATATGATAAAGCAGCAGGCTCAGATAAGGTCACAGCAGATATGATAAAGCAGCAGGCTCAGATAAGGTCACAGCAGATATGATAAAGCAGCAGGCTCAGATAAGGTCACAGCAGATATGATAA
Organism: Protopterus annectens; assembly: GCF_019279795.1. Taxonomy (NCBI): domain Eukaryota; kingdom Metazoa; phylum Chordata; order Ceratodontiformes; family Protopteridae; genus Protopterus; species Protopterus annectens. The sequence goes on along the minus strand of NC_056748.1, from coordinate 65,170,012 downwards.
AGCAGCAGGCTCAGATGAGGTCACAGCAGGTATGATAAAGCAGCAAGCTCAGATAAGGTCACAGCAGATATGATAAAGCAGCAGGCTCAGATAAGGTCACAGCAGATATGATAAAGCAGCAGGCTCAGATAAGGTCACAGCAGATATGATAAAGCAGCAGGCTCAGATAAGGTCACAGCAGATATGATAAAGCAGCAGGCTCAGATAAGGTCACAGCAGATATGATAAAGCAGCAGGCTCAGATAAGGTCACAGCAGATATGATAAAGCAGCAGGCTCAGATAAGGTCACAGCAGATATGATAAAGCAGCAGGCTCAGATAAGGTCACAGCAGATATGATAAAGCAGCAGGCTCAGATAAGGTCACAGCAGATATGATAAAGCAGCAGGCTCAGATAAGGTCACAGCAGATATGATAAAGCAGCAGGCTCAGATAAGGTCACAGCAGATATGATAAAGCAGCAGGCTCAGATAAGGTCACAGCAGATATGATAAAGCAGCAGGCTCAGATAAGGTCACAGCAGATATGATAAAGCAGCAGGCTCAGATAAGGTCACAGCAGATATGATAAAGCAGCAGGCTCAGATAAGGTCACAGCAGATATGATAAAGCAGCAGGCTCAGATAAGGTCACAGCAGATATGATAAAGCAGCAGGCTCAGATGAGGTCACAGCAGATATGATAAAGCAGCAGGCTCAGATAAGGTCACAGCAGATATGATAAAGCAGCAGGCTCAGATGAGGTCACAGCAGATATGATAAAGCAGCAGGCTCAGATAAGGTCACAGCAGATACGATAAAGCAGCAGGCTCAGATAAGGTCACAGCAGATATGATAAAGCAGCAGGCTCAGATAAGGTCACAGCAGATATGATAAAGCAGCAGGCTCAGATAAGGTCACAGCAGATATGATAAAGCAGCAGGCTCAGATAAGGTCACAGCAGATATGATAAAGCAGCAGGCTCAGATAAGGTCACAGCAGATATGATAAAGCAGCAGGCTCAGATAAGGTCACAGCAGATATGATAAAGCAGCAGGCTCAGATAAGGTCACAGCAGATATGATAAAGCAGCAGGCTCAGATAAGGTCACAGCAGATATGATAAAGCAGCAGGCTCAGATAAGGTCACAGCAGATATGATAAAGCAGCAGGCTCAGATAAGGTCACAGCAGATATGATAAAGCAGCAGGCTCAGATAAGGTCACAGCAGATATGATAAAGCAGCAGGCTCAGATAAGGTCACAGCAGATATGATAAAGCAGCAGGCTCAGATAAGGTCACAGCAGATACGATCAAGATGCTGGTGAGATTGGGAGAAATGGCTCCTGAGGTACTCCTAGCAGCGTGGAGAAAAAGATGTATCCCAGATAACTGGAAAATTAGTAAACTAGTGCAAGCGTTCACGAACAAAGGAGACATCATAATTGTGAGGAGGTATCAAACTCCTGTCACATAGCATGAAAGTTCTGGAGAGGGTGATTGATAAACAAATATGCAGAGTAGTAGAAAGTAAGACAGGAGATGAGCAGTTCAGATTCAGTATGCAGCACAAAGTGCAGTTGTGTACACTTACCATAAATGTAGATCTTCCAGTGTATTCACTGCTGCAGTCATCACACTTGGGTATTCTGCCTGCAGGTAGTCCTCAGTTGGCCTGAATACCAGAGTCTTGGGATTTCTGCGTCTGGTGCTGTCACCTCCTCCATTAAGTCAGGGGTATAAAACATGCAGCCGATGCCATTACATCAGTTTTTCTTGCCCCAGATGTCAGGAGCCCCCAAAATAGGAAGCAATCACATGGTGTGGAACACCTCCAGTAGAAAGTAAATACCATTGCTATAAGATATGGCCAAAAAAGAGGATAGGTAAAAAGTATAGAAAAGACAGGGGGCTGGAGGGAGGTTAACCAGGACTGCAACAGTGAATACACTCAGACATCTACATTTATGGTAAGTGTACACAACTATAATATGTTCTTCATGTTTCACTGTTGCAGTCATCACACTTGGGTTGATTCCCAAAGCTGAGGAAGGGTGGAGGCAGTCAAGAAGTATTAGGGCTGGCTAGCAGGCCTTGTAAGACTGATGGGGCAAATCCACCTCTGGATTTAGAAAAGACAGGTAAGTGGTAATGCTTGGTGAAGGTGTGTACAGAACTCCAGGTTGCAGCTTCCAGGATGTCCTTGGTAAGGACTCCCCTGAGAAATGCTGTAGAGGTTGAGGTAGCACTAGTGGAATGAGGTCTGATCCCTTGTGGGGTGGGTTTTCCATGGTGTTTGCAGCAGAAATGGATGCAGTGTGCTATCCATTTAGAAATGGTTTGCTTTGAAATGGCCTTGCCCTCTGCCCCTGTAGCAAAGCTGACTAGCAGCTGGTTAGATTTTCTGAAAGGTTTAATCCTGTCAAGGTAGAACCTGAGCTGTCTGTGCACATCCAAGGAATGCAGGATCCTTTCCCCTTTATTCTGAGGATTAGGAAAAAGGTTGGTAAATGGTTGGATTGGTTTAAAGCCACACTGGATACCACCTTGGGCATAAATGATGGGTTAGTCCTGAGGGAAACCCTGTCCGCATGAAAGATAATGAAGGGTTCCATAGCCATAAGGGCCTGTAACTCAGACACTCTTCTTGCTGAAGTGATGGCTAGAAGTAAGGCTGTTTTCCAAGAGAGGAATTTTAACTCTGCTGTAGTAGCAGGCTCAAAAGGGGAGAGCGTGAGCTTCTCTAGTACAAAGCTAAGGTCCCAGGCAGGAGTGGGAGCTCTCCTTGCGGGTCTTAAATTGTTAACTCCTCTCAGGAACTGTTTGATCAGAGGGTGAGAGAAGAGGGGTGGCTCAGTATTGTAATGAGCTGAGATGGCAGAGGCATGAATCTTAATTGATGAGAAGGATAGGCCTTTGTGGAGCATCTCTGCTAGATAATCTAGGATTTGAGGTAAGGTGGGCACAGTTGTGTCCTTTCCTTGAGACTGGCTCCAAGAACAGTATCTTTTCCACTTTTCTGAATAGAATTTCCTAGTACTAGGCCTCCTGGTCTCAAGGATATCATCCAGCACCTGTTTGCTGAGGGGTGCTGGTGATGTATTCAGGGAATAAGCCAGGCTGCCAGGTTCAGGGTTTGCAGCTGAGGATGCAAAAGCTGTCCCTCCTGCTGGGACAGCAGAGAGGGGGTCTGATGTAGGTGCCAGGGTGGCACTGCTGATAGACTGCATAGGAGTGGGTACCAATGCTGGCGTGGCCAGTCTGGTGCAATAAGGATTGCCCTTGGCTTGTCCTGTTTGATCTTCAGTAGTAGTTTTGAAAGGAGGGGCAGAGGAGGAAGGCACAGATTGAGAGGTTTTCCCATGTAAAGGATAGGGCATCCACTTTTCATGCTTGACTGTGGGGAATTCTGGTGCAAAATTTGCTCAGTTGATGTTTTTTGGGGGGAAGCAAAGAGGTCCACTTCTAGTGTCCCCAACCTGTGTATTAGAAGTTTGAATGAGTTGGGTTCCAGTTTCCACTCATGTGGGTCCATTAGATTTCTGCTTAAGTTGTCTGCCAGTGAATTTTGTTTGCCTGGCAGGAAATGAGCTTGCAGGTGCACTTGATAGCTCAAGGCTGTGTTCCACAGAGCCATGGCTAACCTGCAGAGTGGGTAGGAATGAGCCCCCCCTGCTTGTTTATGTGCCACATAACTTGGTGTTGTCTATCTTTATCAAGAGTTGTCCTGGCAGGTTAAGGTATTTGAAGGCTGTCAGTGCATTCTGTACAGCTAACATTTCTTTTTGATTGATATGCAGGTGAATTTGTCCTGGGCTCCATTTGCCTTGAATGCATTTGCCTGTCATGTGAGCCCCCCCTATGCATAGTCTGATGTGTCTGTTGTCAGGGTTTGGGTGGCAGGGAGTTGAGTGAAAGGGAGTCCCTTGTTGTGGTTGCAAGCCTCTGCCCACCAAAGGAACTCTGCCCTTAGGCACACCAGAGGCTTTTTAAGTACCACTGAAGTTTCCTCATATGCAGTCATGCATATGGAATTAGTAGAATGCATGAGGCCATGAACCCTAGGGCTTGCAGTATTTTTCTTGCAGATAGCTGGGTTTGGGTGGCCAGTAGTTTGAAGTAATTTGTCAAATAAACCTGCTTTTCTGGAGTGAGGAATGCCATCTGGGAAGTTGTGTTCAAGCTTGCTCCCAGGAATACAGTCTTTTGGCTGGGTACCAGATGTTATTTCTTTTCGTTGATGGTATACTCCAGAGAAGTTAGGAGTCTCTTTACAAACATCAGGTGCTGAAGTAGCAATTCCTGACTGTCTGCCTGAATCAGGCAATCATCCAAGTATGGGTAAATTTGAATATTTCTCTTCCTGCAGTATGCAATGGCTGGAGCCAGGCACTTTGTGAATACTCTGGGCACAGTAGATAAGCCAAAGGGAAGTGCAGAGAACTGATAGTGCATAGACCCTGCCCTGAAACGTAGATATTTCCTGCAAGATTCCCTTATGGGGATGTGCAGATAAGCTTCTTTTAAGTCTAGGTTGGCCAGCCAGGAGTCCTTGGGTAGCACAGGAAGCAGCTGCTGGAGTGTAAGCATTTTGAATTTTGGTACCACCAGGAAGGTGTTGAGAATTGGCAGATCCAGGATAGGGCACCAAGAGTTTTCTTTTCTGGGCACCAGGAACAATCTGGAGTAGAAACCCTGTCCCCTTTGCTCTGTTGGAACAGGTTGAATAGCCCTGATACTCATAAGAGAAAGTACTTGTTTGTGAGCCTCTGCCCACTGGTTTGGAGGAAGGTCTGGCAATCTGCTTGGGGTTGGCAATGAGTGGAAGTAGACTCTGTATCCCCGGGATACAATGTTTAAGACCCAGCGGTCCTGGGTAATGTACTCCCAGTTTTTTGCATGCAGGGCGAGATTTCCTCCTAGGGGTGCAAGTACTTGGGCATGGCTGGGAAGGATGAAAGACAAGTCATTGTGAACGTTTTCCATAAGGGGGTGGCTTACCACTCCCTGTTTTTGAGGTGGGAGCACTTCATTGTTTAGATCTGTGCATACCCTGAGACTGTAGTCTTTTTGGTCTGTTGCCCCTAGGTTTGGACTGACAAGGTCTGGGAGGGACTGGAAAGGACCAGTTTTTTGAAGGTCAATGCCTACTGAATCTAGGTGGCTGTACCTGTAAGAAATATTTAACAGTTTGCATAGATTTAACTTTTTCCTCCATCTTTTTAAGAACTTCTTCTGCTTTTCAGCCAAACAAACATTCTTGGTTTAATGGAGCATCTAGTAATTTTGCTTTGACATAGTCTGGCAAGGATTGTTCCTTCAGCGAAGCATGCCTTCTCAGAACAGAACCAGTGACAGCAGCTCTGCAAGATGCTTCTAAGGCATCAAAACCACACTGCAAAGTATGTTTGCCAACTTGGTTTGTCGAATGCATTAACTCTTGTAAGTCTTTATTTTCTGCACAATCAGGAATCAACAACATTTTTTGTTTAATTAGTTCCATAATATGCTGCTGGTACTTCAACAAGTGAAACTGGCAATTTAAAGTCCTGATGGCAAGAGTTGCAGAGGTATATAGCTTCTTACCCCATCTGTCTAAAGCCTTAGATTCCTGTCCGAAGGGGTAGGGTTTTTGGCTGTAGTAGCCTTAAAATGTTTAGGTCCCTGGGAAATGGTCTCTGGATCCACAGTGGGATTTTTAAAGAGAAATTTGTGGAGTCAGGTACTCTGTAGTACCTGTCAGGCTTTCTAGGAGCTGGTGGTAAAGTATCAGAGGTAAGATTCCATGAAGACATCATCTACAATATCCAGGACAGGGGGTATAGCTAGAGGCCTATGCTGAGGCAAGTCTAGAAATTCCCTGAGTCTCTTTTTGGACTGTGGGCAGTCCTGGCATTCCCAGCTGAAATGCTCTCTTAGGGTATGCAAGGTTTCACCGAAAGAAAAGTCCTCTTGCGGGAGGCAGAGGGAATGGAATCCTCTGCATCTGAGTCTTCATAGGTAGATAAGACTATGTCCTGGTAATCACATGGGGTCAGAGTTATCTAACTCATGGCCTGTAGAATCAGAAGGAAAATCAATTCTTTGTCTTTTAAAGGGGGAAGGCTGGCTTCCCCTAATTAAAGTAATAAGGTCTTCAGCCATTCTAAGCATTTGTTTCTGTGGCATGGAAGCTTGAGAATGCGCTTTGGTCATCGGTTTCCTAGGCACAGTGTGAACTCTGGGCCTGAGAAATTCAGTAGTTTTAGTCATTAATGAAGTAGTCAGTTTAATACGAACATCTGAAGGTCTGAATACACCCTCAGAAGCCGGTGCCTGCACAGCGGCTCCAGATGCATCCAAGGTAGAGACATCTGCAGGTTCCATAGACGAAGAAGCATCTCGCGGCATACTGGACTCCAAATGGATTTCAGTAGAGGCCTGTGAATCTGTAGAAGCAGGTAACAGGGGCTGCAAAAGCGCCTCACTCAGTACCAGTGGACGGGTGACTAGCTTAACAGAAGCGTCATCGGCATTTTTGGACCTATGCAATCTGTCTCTGTCTTTATCCTTGCATTTTTTTGGAAGATCGGTAGTCGGATGGCTTATCAAAGCCATTTCAGAATACAGTGAACGAGAGCGAAATAATTTAATGACAAAAATAGCCTGACGATGAACAGTTCAGGCATTGAACAAGGCACCAAACTGACAGCGAGGGACGTCATGGTCTGGGCCTAAACAAGTGATGCAGTAAGAATGAAAATCTCTGTGAAGTATTTGCTTTCCACAGGCAAGACAATTGTTAACTTTTTCTGACATCGGTTAGAGCAAGAAAAAAGGATCCCCAACAGGGTACTTAGCTTTAGAAGACTTCAGGTTTGAAACTCGAAAAATGAAAATTTCAGGAAGCGGCCGACCGGCACTTGTGAACTGCTTCTGCTTCGGGCTCCCGTGCGGCAAGAAAAGCTGATGTGATGGCATCAGCTGCATGTTTTATACCCCTGATGACCTGACGTCATGGAAGAGGGGACAGCATCCGATGCAGAAATTCCAAGACTCTGGTATTCGGGCTGACTGAGGGCTACCTGCAGGCAGAAAACCCAAGTGTGATGACTGCAACAGTGAAACATGAAGAACATCTGATCCAATGTTTGCAGTGAGACAGATAGTTGAGAAGAAGCTAGAGATGAGGAAAGAGTCCAACTGGGCATTCCTAGACTTGGAGAAAGCATATGAAAAGGTCCCAAATAAGCTGATTTGGGCAAAACAAGCCACCCAAATTTATCTGAACATACATTATTCAGTTTTCCATTTTTTTGTTTGTTTTTGTTTTTCTAGGCATTATATAACTGGTTTCTTAATTAATCAGGTGTTTGTGGGTCTACAACATGGGGTCCAGGGAAGTAAATACTGTGGGAAGAAATAGCCAGGGAATTGTTATGGCTAGGCTTGTATAGGTCCTAGGGCCGATATCCCAGTACCAACCTATGAACCTATGTATCCAAGACACATTTGCTTGAGACACATGTACTTTCTGCAGCTCACTCAGTTCAGCATATACTCCCTATCCCTACCAGAACCCTGATCCTAACCCTAAAAACTCCCACCCAGTGCCTGCATTTAAATTGGAACCTGTGTGCTGAGAGACAGCCTTACAAGACTATCTGCAAATATACAGAGCTGAGTATATGTTTCTGTATTATTCTGTATTATAGAGCTAAATTGTTGCTTAGATATCTGTTGTCTTACTGTTCTACAAATATACAGAGAACAGTATATATTTTTTTGGTTTTATAATTTGCACTGTGATTCCTCACATCTCTGTTGAAACAGTCTTCCCCACCCCCCTCCTTGTTCTTGGTTGTAGTTTAAATTTGGTGGCTTTTGCAGTGCCCGCCCCACTGTAGATTTGATCTAGGACACTCCACCAGTCCCATCTCTTTACTGCATTCTAGCTAATAAACCCTTTCTGCACTTGCTTTTAGTCCTTTTTAATTTAATTACATTTTTTCAAACTGTGTGTGGACTAATAATGCTACATACTCAAGTGTGCCAGCTTGCACTGCATGTGAATTGTTTTACTACTGTTTTTGCTACTTTTCTGAAAAAAAAAAATTGTAAGCCTGTTTCCTACCTTTCCTGTAATTAGTGTTCCAGATACATATTTGCTGTATCCAGGACTGTTTGTAAGCTTCTGAGCCCCCCAAGCCTTTCTGTGTTGGAGGGAAGCCTTCTAGCTTATCAGTGGGAGTGGTAAGCATTAGGTAACCTGTCTACCACATAAGGAGTGGTTCTGGCCCAGAATTTGTAGTTATTGGCCGTTTGGGCGGTCTTCCATCTCTCTCAACTTTCTGATTTGAAGGCCTGCATTTGCACTTGTTTCTGTCCTGTAACTCCTGGGCCCATCTCATTTGCTCACTCAAAAAAAAAAAAAATGTATCTGCTTTTACTGTATTTGTGTTTCTTCCTACTTTATTTTGCTTTTGCGTCATCTTAAAAGTACTCAATTATATTTATTACTGCTTGGTGTAACTCATTCTAAGCCTTATAGTTTAAGCACTTGGGCTTCAGACCAGTTGTTTTACATTAAGAAGGTTTGTGGTCTGCACTCTTGTGGAAGGAGAGGCTGGACTCTGCCCTTCTGAGCTGGGAATTTCTGGTTAAAGGCTTATAGTGCCTGCATATTTGAACTGCTTCTTACTGAAATTGGTACACCTTGTTTGCTGTAGCATAGACTAGATCCAGGCCTGCTGAATCTAGCTTTCTTTGTATAACTTGAGCACTAATCCAGGCATTCTTTAAAGTATTCAACTGTATTTATCACTGCTTGGTAGTAACTTGATTAAAGCGTTGCTATCATTCTAAGTCTTTTGGATTAAGCACTTAGGCTTCAGACCAGTTGTTTTACATTAGGAAGGTTTGTGGCCTGCACTGTGGTGGCAGTACAGGTAGCTTACATCCTTCTAAGTTGGGAACTGCTGATTGAGGGCTCAGTGTCTGTTATTCTAAAAGTGTATTAGTTCTGGCTTAAGCACTTGGGCTTCAGGCCAGTTATTTTACATTAAGAAGGTTCGTGGTCTGCACTCTTGTGGGAGGAGAGGCTGGACTCTGCCCTTCTGAGCTGGGAATTTCTGGTTAAAGGCTTATAGTGCCTGCATATTTGAACTGTTTCTTACTGAAATTGGTACACCTTGTTGCTGTAGCATAGACTAGATCCAGGCCTGCTGAATCTAGCTTTGTTTGTATGCTTGTTGTTTGTTTGCTTGTTATTTCCCTGAAATGCTAATTCCACCTAAAACGCGGCTTTTCAGCGCTTCTGTGGATCCCTAGTGATATCTGCATTGCTTACTGTACTTATTTCCTTGTTTCACTTGAAAGAAAGTTGCTGTTTGTCATTTTTGCATTTAAGTTACATGTAACACATTGCATTTAAGTTACCTGGCACTTGCTCACTAAAGCAATTATATAAGTCAGCACTAAAAAATTAAAAGCACTACACCATCACAAACTCCCCTTGAGTACATTGTTCTCCATTGGCCCTTTTTTTCAATTATAAAGGAATTCCCAATACTATTCTAGCATGTCCAAAGGTCAGTTGTCAATCTCCTCTCCGGTCCAGCTGGTGAATCTGGGAATCTTGAGGCAATGTTACAACTGCCTCATGTACACAGACAACCCTCTCCTCCTCCCAACAAATTCCAACACATGTGAGAGATGCAACCATATAGCCAAACTGGAGGTTAAGCTCTCTCAACTCAGTACTGGCATAACCAGTCAGGAGGAGAAGGAAACCACACTCACTACAATTCCAGTCTCGCATAGACCTACCACGACAGCAAACCAAACACATAAACACACAAAAACATACTCAGAGCCTCTAAATAAAAATCTGCCTAAGCAGCAGAGACCTCCAAAGCAGACACCCAAGCAACCGCTACCCCAAATCAAAACACGTGCAACACATAGCTCACAAAGCCAGTGTGCCAAACAGTCACAGCCCTTAAGGCTAAACAACACACCTGATACACTTGTAATAGGTGACTCTATCATCAGGCACACTGACATCCCGCTCACCAGGCTGAACAAGGAGAAGGTCACGGTGAGCTGCCTGTCGGGTGCTAGGATCCGCCACATAACACAAGCACTCAGGTCACTCCAAGGCATGTACAAATATGACTCAGTCATTGTCCATGCTGGTGTGAATGACCTGAGATGTACCTCCCTGGACTACATGAAAAGAGACATAGAGGAGCTCTCTGAGCATGTAGCCCAGGCCGGTATGACCCTGACCTTGAGTAGCATCTTACCCTCACCAAGAATGATGCCACAATATGAAGACAAGATGATCAATTTCAACAATTGGCTTAAGTAGTGGTGTCATTCAAAGGGGATCCAATGCCTGTCAGCCTGGGATGACATGCTCGACAAGCCACGGTGCTTTGCTAGGGATGGCTTGCACCTGTCATCCCTGGGCTTTCGGATATTGGCAAAGGCTCTTGCTACCCCCATAGTGCCTTTTTAGGCAAGGCTCAAAAGACAAACCCACCTCCATAGGTATCACAAGGGATAAGAAACTAAGAGTAATGCTACTCAACGCCAGAAGTCTAAACCTCAAGATGCACGCACTCGAAACTCTCCTTAGCATGGAGAACATCGATATCTGTGCAGTAACAGAAACCTGGTTCAAGGCTCCCGAGAGCACCCCAGCACTACCAGGTTATACCTCACACCATGCTTTTCGGCCCCAAAACTTGGACCGAACCACAAAAAGAGGGGGAGTATCAATATTCGTCAAAGATACCCACACCTCCAGGTTGGTGGCACAGCACGAAGCATCAGAGACTATCTATGTGCAACTAACAGTGGGTAAAACTGCCTTCCAGTTTATAGCCTGCTACAGACCACCCTCCCAAACCTAGGAACCCCACTCGGCCTTCCTGAGAACACTGGAAAATATGAAGGTCTCTCCAAACACCATTATATTGGGCGACTTCAACTACCCAAACATAGACTGGGAGCATTACTCTAGCTCCAACACCCTAGCCCAAAGGTTCCTAGAATTTATAAACTCAAATGTTATGGAACAACTTGTTACCACTCCCACAAGAGGGGAAAACATACTGGACCTGATCATCACCAACATGGGGACTCTATGCTCCAGACCAGAAGTGTATCCCTCACTAGTAAGATCAGACCATAAACTAATCTCACTGGATATTCACATCCCGACCCCACCCCCTGCCCAGAAAACCACAGTGAAAAACCTCTCTAAAGCAAATTTCACACGCCTCAAAACCGACGTGAAATCCTTCAAAGCCCCCGGGCCTGTGGAAAATACGGCCCAGACTGCAGAATCCTTTATAAACGCATTCTATGAACACCTTCAGGAATGCATGGATCATGCAATTCCAAATAAAACCAAGACCCAATCCTCCAAAGGCAGATGTCCTGTCTGGTGGACCCCAGCCATAAACAAACTATACAACAGAAGGAGGAAGCTACTACATGATAGAGCAAAATCCCAAAAAGGGAAGGCATCTCTGATCAGTATTAGCAAAAAACTACGGGCACTCATAAAATCCTCTAAGGCCAGCTTCAAGAGAAAAATTGCACAGGACACTAAGGATAATCACAAGGCTTTCTTTAGTTATGTTAGGAACCTGGGTGGGAATTCCCAGATATGCTCAGAATTAGTCCAAAATGACAAAAAATACACCAAACCCACAGACATTGCCAACATCCTAGCTGACAGGTTCAGTGCAAACTCCCCCCTCCCCACCAAAAGGGCAAATATCTATCCCAGCAGAGTGCTGCCCCCCTGACATCTCAGATGCTCAGGTAAGAGCCGCCCTCTCCAAAGCAAAAAACACAGCATCAATGGGACCAGATGGTGTCCCAGGCTGCGTCCTACATGAACTCCAAGAAGAGCTAAACCCAAACATAAAACTACTGTTCAATCTCAGCCTTACTACAGGATATGTACCCAAAGAGTGGCGTACAGCAACAGTGGTCCCTCTCCACAAAGGTGGTGCCTCAACGGATCCTGGAAACTATCGCTCCATAAGCCTGACTAGCTTGGTCTGCAAAGCTATGCAAAGGATCATCATGGACCTCATAAATAAAGATATTGGGGACCTACAGACACTGGATCCTACCCAGTTCGGCTTTGTTAAGGGCAGATCCTGCCTCTTAAACCTGGTTGATTTCTTTGAAACAGTCACCAAGGCCATTGACGAGGGGAAGGTGGTCCAAACAGCCTACATGGACCTCGCAAAAGCCTTCAATACAATACCCCACTCGGGCATTATAGATAAGCTCATCAGCTTAAATATAAACCCCTATGTCACTAGATGGGTTGCAAACTGGCTCAAGGATAGAACCCACATGGCTAGAATTGCTGGAGCCATGTCAGACTCCAAACCAATTACAAGTGGCGTCCCACAAGGCTCAGTCCTGGGACCTCTCTTGTTCGGTATATATTTCTCGGAGGTACAGGCCAACATGGAAAGACTGCGACAGATCAAGTTCGCAGATGACTGCAAACTGGGCACCATAATTGACTCTCCAGCTGACACAAGCATCCTCCAAAAGGGCCTCATAGAAACAGACAACTGGTGCCAGAGCCATGGCCTCAAGCTAAACACCAAAAAGTGTATAGTCATTCCCTTTGGCAAAAACAAAGTGCCCACAAATTACCACATAGGTGGTAATCCATTAAGTACAGAAGAAGTAATTAGGGACCTGGGGACCCAAGTTGATAGCAATCTCTCATTTGAAAACCACGTGGCCAAAGTGGTTAGAAAAACTTTTTATGTAGCCCACCTAATCATGAAGGGATTCACATCTAGATCAGGGGAGGTCATTGTGCCTCTTTACTCATCCCTCATCAGGCCCATAACTGAGTACAATGCCCCTTTTGGGATGTACCTTACCAGACACCTGCAGCAACTGGAAAGACCCCAAAAGTACATCACCAAGAGGATCAAAGGGCTCAAACAGATGCCATATGCTGCCCGGTTAAAGAAACTCCAGCTCTACTCAGTGGCATACCGCCTGCTCAGAGGCGATCTGTGCCTGACGTATAAAGCCATGTCAATCCCGAATTAAGGGACATGCTGCACCTCAAAAAATCCAAATCCCATCGAGCTACGCTCGAGACTTGAACCTCAGCACTGAAATAAATAGGACATGCTGGAGGGACAGATTCATAACCCAGAGGCTCCCTTCACTCTGGAATAAAATCCCAGTCCAGGTTAGGCAGAGTCCCTCAATGACTCTCTTCAAGAGGAATCTTGATGAGTGGATGGGAGATCGTAGGTTTACCCCGGGTATCACTTCTGTGTCACTGTTAGACAGAGGCACAGTATACTAACCTCGAAAAAGGGCATAGCAAAATTCATTTAAAATGGGTGGCGAAAGCCAAACACACTCTGGCTAGGCTTATAAATGCCCTAGGGCAGATAGCCTAGTATGAACCTATGAACCTATGAACCTAACCCTAAAGTTCCCCATCCATCCTTCCCTAAACTTAAAGTCCCCTTCCCACGCCCTAACACTGAAATCCCTATTACTGCCTAAACCTAAAATACCCATCCCCCTTCCTTAACCCTAAATTCTGTGCCACACCCCCTATCCCCCTCCCTAAATCTAACAGCAACCTCCCAGCTCTTCTTATCCACTTACCCGGTCCTTGGCAAACACTTGTTTTTGTTTGTCTCCTAGGATGCAAGCAGATGGTGTGTCAGCTGCATTGCTGAACTCATGTTTGAATTTGAGTGCTAGCATCTAGATAGAGGAGGTTACAGCCATTCCATTCAAGTCTCTGGATGCAAGTTACTTAAATTTGAGCAGCTGGGGCTCAAGTAACCATAGCAAACTAATCAATAAATAAAATTTGTAGTTTTCACAGATGGTCATTGAGTCTAGTTGTACAGCACAGAGACTTATGCACTTCTGCAGTCCTCTGTTTGACTCCCTCAGTTCTCACTTGCATACTATGTGTTTCAAAATCACTTAACCAAACCACTGCTTTCTGATCAATGATGAAACAATACTCCAATTAAAAAGTATTCATATATCATTTCCTTAAATGTATATTTTTCCAGCTCTTAGTGAAAAATACAGGCATGTTTTAACTAGTGCTAACAAGTACAGCTGGAGAAGGAGGTACACAGTTTAGTGTTGGTAACAATAACATTCCATATCTCCCAAGTTATCTGAGAAACAGATTATACTGGGAAGAGAACAATACTGCTGGAACAATAAATGGGAACATGTATCTGAAATAGCGTGAGACTTCACATGGAACCCTCAAGTGATTCAGATTAGCTGACAAGCATTCAAAAGAACTGAATTTATTAACTGTAACAAGTAAAAAGAACACGTGACAAGCGACAGACCTATTATGTTATCATCAGTGCCTTAAGGCATATTATCATCATTTCTTAGCCTATTGCTGCGGTGGTGGTGCTGCGGTAGCGTTGTCGCCTCACAGTAAGATGTTGTCCTGTTCGATTCTCAGCTAAAGCGTCTTCTGTGTGGAGACATGCGTGAATGGGCGTACCTTCGTTGAAGGTTGTGCATCAGGCCTGGCAAGTCAGTACGTAAAAATCTACTGCCAATCATTAGCGGACCGGAGTTCCACTGTGGCGACCCCTAACTGGGAAAAGCCGAAAGATACAACAACATTGTCATTTCTTAGCCTACATGTATTCATGCTGCTTCATCTGCTTTTTTCTTTGCATTTATTTATTTATTTAATATTTGTTTACTGGGAAAGTCTGACTAGGAACAAGCCAATTTTCAGCGGAGGCCCAGGGAGAAATTCTCACGATGCATGTCTTTGTAACATGGGAGGAAACAGGAGCATCCGGAGGAAACCCACATGAATGCGGAAAGGACATGCAGACTCCGCAAAGAAGGCACTCCAGCCGAGAATCGAACCAGAGAACCTCTTGCTGTGAGGCAACAACGCAAACCTCTGCACCACTGTGCTGCCCTATTTGAATTAATTTAATTTTGTTTTATTTCTGTGCTGCATTTTCCAATGCCTCCTTCAAGCCACACCTTGTTTAATTTTTTCATTAAAATTCACTATATATTCCAAGGATGAGCAATGTCTGACACATCACCATAGCTTGCACTGCCTTACAGTTTTCCAGACACAGGGTTGGATTCCAAAAGAAAGTTACAGACAGCACAGCATGGCAAAGGAAAATGTAAAAACATGAGCAGTGGATGCAATTTTATAACATACTCTAAAACAAGACCAAGAAATTATCTATTCAACCCAGGAT
Organism: Protopterus annectens; assembly: GCF_019279795.1. Classification (NCBI taxonomy): domain Eukaryota; kingdom Metazoa; phylum Chordata; order Ceratodontiformes; family Protopteridae; genus Protopterus; species Protopterus annectens. The sequence goes on along the minus strand of NC_056748.1, from coordinate 65,154,761 downwards.
AATTGTGGAATCCATGCAAACCAGCCAGATTCCAAAACACAACAGGTGTGCCCAATGCAATTTAAATGTGACAAAGTACATCTCTGGCAACTTTCTGAAAGCACTCAGTGGAGGACATATATGCTGATTGTTAACACAACTATATTCTGCAAAGTAATTATAAAATTAATCCACCACAAAGATGCTGCTATCACAGAAACATTTAATGGCTCATTAACTTTAAAACCAAGTTAAAACATATTGACTTAGCTCTTTCGCTCTATCTAATTCTTAGAGCATCATCAGAGTAAAAAGTAAACTAATCATCCCTTTTTATCACAAGTTAACATCACGTGCTTCACTATTAATTACCTAATTAAACACCTATTCAGTTAAAAGAACAGTAAATAAATATACATATAAAATACACTCTCTGCCATACTAATACAAAAAATAAAAAATGTGAAAAATATATATGAATAAATAAATATATTCCTTCATGATTAAAACACACAGTCAATTCTTATTAAATTTGTGTAGTTCTTTTTTTCAACACAGTAACAATGGAACAGTAAGCATTAATGCCCAGGTATCCCATGGCATTAAACCTAAGTTGCCATAGTGTTTCTTTCACCTCTAATAGAGTTTTACGGTCACTCCTTTTCTCATTTGGAATTATTTTGTCAATTACAAAAATAAAAACTTAATTAAGTAATTAATTGTGAAGCCAGTGATGTTAACTTGGGATAAAAAGCGACGATTAGTTTACTTTTTACTTTGATGATGCTCTAAGAATTAGATAGAGCAAAAACACTAAGTCAATATGTTTTAACTTGGTTTTAACTTTAATGAACCATTAAACATTTCTGTGATAGCAACATTTTCATGATGGATTAATTTTATGGATACTTGGTGTTATCCTCGTTTGAGAGGTTACATTTCAGTGGAGTCATAATATCCTGCAAAGTCTTGGAGAATCCTATGGGTTCTGCAAATATAATGTCAAAAAAATGCAACCAGCACCGAATGCACTACAGCAGGCTGGGGTAATGCAAGCCAAAATACAAGATGATCAGCAAAGGCGCCCCAGAAAGCAACCATCCAGGCACAGAGCCAGACTAGAGTTAAGGCAGCACTCTGAACCAGAAATAATAGATAGGTATAGATGAGACAGAGGGATGGGGCAGGATGTGTGCACCACACATGTATGCTTGTAGTCTGCGAGGTAACCCAGTACCAGTAGAAATAAAAGTGTGCCTGAGTCTAGATAAACTTCCTCTGGGACATTTCAGTGGCATATGGGAGATTCTACAGGAGTGTCTCTGCTAGCTACCAGTCACAATCTTGCACAGTTCCTGGCAGCAACATTTACCAAGGTGGATGAATATATCCCCTTCCCAACAACAGCCATAGACAATTTTCTTCATGTCCTTGGTGCAATAGATTGCACCCGTATCCCAATCAAAACACCATCTATACCTGATGCTGAACAGTATATCAGTAGAAAAGGGAGACCATGGCTCAATTGTCAGGTGGTATTCTCTGCAGACAGCCTCATTGCTAGTATCATGACAACACACTCCGGTAGTGTGCATGATGTAGCAATATGGAGGGAAAGTACCCTGGAGTCTGCTTTCCAACATGGTAAAATACCAGAAGGGCTCCCACTAGATAAGTACATGACACCACTATATGGTAAGCAGTAACCAGATGTTGCCACATAAAGCAAGATGTTCAAATTTTCCTTCTCATCTCCCTGAAAGCAGGTGACTGCAGTTATCCACTTGAGTGTTGGCTAACGAGAACATATACAGCCCCAACAACCAGTGCTGAAGATGCTTACAACAGAGCAAACACCATGGCATGAAACATCATTGAGCATATGTCTGGCATGCTGAAAGTAAGATCCAGATGTCTATACACACCCAGGGGTGCATTTCAATGCACACCAGAAAATACGGAATAGATGATCATTGTTCATGCCAGACTTCACAACATGATAACATCAAAACATGGTATCCTGCCACATGCAGGAATGGGTGACCTACCCCAAGAACCCCAGATGTCTGATGTGAAGCTGTCAGACCTGTCACAGGATGATCAGGAGGACACAAGGGGTGAGAAGAAATAGGTGTGAGTGACAGAGGATGCGGCCATATGTCCTTGCTCAGACAACATAGTAGCATCTGACACAATCCTTTGAGTCATGACATGCTATACGTACAAATGTAGACAAACTAAGCAGGGATGTTCATGTGTTGCCCCACAACAGCAGCACATAGCACAACTAATGGAAAGACACCATTGGTTGTCTACATTGAACATCATGCACAACATAAACATATGACATACCTGTAAGAACATTTACAGAACACTCAGCATGAAACACATCTGGATGTATAAATGGAAGCATCACTACAGGAAGTCCCTCTGCAAGGAACATCACCAAACAGGACCACACCAGGCAGATGTGTGGCACACACGAGGCATGCACAACAGAAGATGTTGTAGTACAAGTATGAACTCATCATACCAATAACTAGCATACAACGGTACCATTAAAATAGCCAGTTCCATAAAAATCTGGGTACATGCAGTGCATGGAAATGTATCAGCACAAACATAAATGAAAACCAGAGGCTGTACACTAACACCGATGCACCACACATAGCATTTTGTGATGTGTAACTCTGTGGCACAACACAAAGATAGCATACAGCAGCATGTGTAATTACAAACATTACAAGTACTGGCCAAAATGGAAAAAGAAAGCTTTACATCCCATGTCTGATATGGAATATCACAAATAATGCAACACTTTGATGCATAAGTTATTGCTGCAACATGACTCAGAGTTAAGAATATGTTCAATCAGGCAAAGCTCCAATGACATGACTACAAAGCAGACACAGAACATGCAGCATGCACATACACATTCACACAAACACACACACACACACACACACACACTATGTGTGTACATGTAATCAATGGGATATTAGAAGGCATACATGGGAACTACAGGTCATAATGGGGACACAAAATGAAAACAAGTCCATAAAGTGCAGTAAATACTGAGGGTGAGGCATGAGCAGTGTGAGGATATTAGATATTGTTGTCTGTGCTAACATGACTGGCTGAAGTTTTGTAAATAATTGTAAATTACCCTGTGTTATATATGCCAGCATGACTAGCTATAATTTTGTAAATAAGTTTATGTCTTTTGATTGTCACTGATTTATGTAAGATGTTTGTATGTCAAACAGTGTTCTTCTGGTTGACCAAATGTACATGCTTTTTAAAGAGAATTTTGAATGTATGTTATGCCAGAGTCAGCTGACCTAGATTTGATGTCATTGTGTGCCAGAGCTGGAAGAATAGAATCTTCACTGCAGCTGTTTGTTTACATTTCAAAGTCTGATATGAGGGAGTAGAATTCTCATAGCAGCTTCCTGTTACTTAAAAAAAAAATGCTATAAAAGCAGGTTATGAGTCAATTAATGTTCAGTTGTTCAGTTATCATTCAGTTAGTTTTCCAGAGCTGTTCAGCAGCAGTAGTAGTCCAGTTGTTTCCAGAGTAGTTATTCCATTCACTTAGGATAAACAACAGCCTGAAGTGTGGACATAATTCCTCATCTTGCCTCACAGAAGTAAGAGTATAATTTGCCTTGCTGAGTTATTTAGATTAGATAGGGACAGTTAGTCTTCAGATAGTCAGAAAATTACAGCTAGTTAGTTAAAGGTTTTCTAAAATCAATATGAGATCTATCCTACAGTATTATTTTCATATTTCCAGTGTGCAAAACTCTGTTGTTTATTGGAATCAGTTATTCAGTGTGTGCATTTTTTAAATCCTTTTATTTATTATTAAATATTTTACTACTTCTTATTGTGCTGGTTATTTAGTGAATACTTTTATCAGCTTGAAAGTGTTTATGCTTATTGTGATAACACCGGGGCCACTTCAAAAAGCCTTATTGCTTGGGTTACATGCTACTATTTGTATCAATATCTGTTTTACCCAATATAATTGAACACCCCCTTTGAAGGGCATTGTGGTATTTGACTAGCGGCAGTCGTCACCTTGTAATTTGGGAAAGGGGACACAGCAGGTAAATCTGTGTCAGTCTTTCTCAAGAGCATGTGTATGTGTGAATATCAAACATTTAAGAATGAGTGTGCCAGATACCTAGAACTTGGACACATTGTTCTGCAGTGGTTAGTATGGAGACTCATTTGGTGACCTGGGGTGAAGTATGTAGTTCAGTCCTAGATTTGGAACCTATTCCCAGTGAATTCTTAGGAGAAATTGAGTATTTCTATCCCTGCTTTTAGTGACACTCCCTTACAGGAAACAATGGTGAGGATTGAGACTCCTTTGGTACTGCCCTGGGGTAAAGAGGACTCATCACGTATTGATGGCAGTGGTGTGGGATTTTCCTTGAGCTTTACTAGCTTGTGGGTAGTTGCACCAATGTGTCCGCTCTTGACAGCTGCAAGGTAAACATACAGAGTTTCATTGTCACAACAGTTTTATTCATTTTTTATTCAGTTTAGTCGGGGACAGCAGGCAAAGATGTCAGCAGAGGATTACAGCAAGCTGACAAGGAACCATTTGGCCAAGGTGTGTGAAACCAAAGGACTGGTGCATGCCAACCTGACTAAGGAAGCAATGATCTCAGCTGTAGTCGCAGCCACAGAGCAGTCCAGCAGCTCTGAGGATATCCAGTTTGGAGTTTGGGATATGCAGCCTTCTGAGGAAAGACAGTTCACCTTTTCCTCAGTGAACTTAAAAATCTGTCTGGAGTTAATGAGACTCAAACTGGAGGCTGAAGAGAAGCATCATCAGTATGAACTGCAATGTTTGGAGGCTGAGGAGAGGGAGAAGCAGTATCAACATGAACTGGAGACCAAGTGTTTGGAGATGGAAGCTGAAGAAAATGAGAGGCAGAGACAGCATAAAAAGGAGCTTCTAACCCTTCTATAGGGTCATGGAGGTAACGGGGAAGGGAATGACTGAACCCCAGAAGCCATAAAGGTCAGTAAACTTTTTCCTCAGTGCAGTGAGGGAAATGACTTTGATAGTTTTATTTATATATTTGAGAGAGTATGTAAACAGTATAATGTTGACTGAGAGCACTGAGTATGGTTCCTGACCCCCTTACTCCATGGTAGAGGTGTTAATGCAATTGCTAAACTATCTGATACTGATTGTTTGAATTACGATAGCGTAAAACAATGTTTACTTGATTGTTTCAAATTAACCACTGAAATGTATAGAAATACATTTTGTGAACATAGACACAAGGCAGATGAAAGTGTATGTGATTACATTGCTGATTTAAGTACTTACTTTCACAGGTGGGTGAGTGGGTGTCAGGTCACCACTTTATAGAAATGCCATGTGTTTCCTGATGTGGCAGGTGCATGTTATGCAGCTGTAGAAAAAGAATGTCAAGCCATAATGTGGGCACTGCAGAAACTACAGCCCTATCTGTATGGAATGAAATTCATTGTGGTTACAGACCACAATGCCTTAAGATCACTACACAAAGTCAGCCAGCAAATTGCCAAGTTATTAAGGTGGAGCCTAATGTTGCAGGCATATGACATGACAGTGCAGCACCATAGTGGGGTCAGCAATGCCAATGCAGATGGACTCTCAAGACAGGGTATGGGTTAATGTGTTCCCAAATAGCCCCATTCTTATCAAGCAATGTTTATCTAGGGTCACTTAAAAACTAGCTTGAGTCTTCAAATCGGGGGAGAGATGTGATGATGTGCAGCATTGCCATCTGTGCCAAGGAGAATAGTGAAGTGCATATGTAACATATGCCAGCATAGCTAGCTGGAGTTTTGTAAATAATTTTGTGACATTTGACTATCACACTGACTTGGACAGATGCTTGTGTTAAAAATGTATCAACAGTGTTATTATAACTCATTAAATGTTTATGTTTAAACAAAGAATTCTGGAAGAGAAGAGAAGAAGTTTTTTAAAAACGTTCTATAGCTTTCAAATACTGCAACAGATCTTAGCAAAGCTCTGAGTTAGTTGATCAAATGTCATGTCATTCTATAACCAGCACTGAGAGGATGGAACTCACACAGCAATTTTTGTTTTGTTTTGTTTTCTCTGGAACCTGATATAAAAGATCTATGCCAGTTATCACAATTGGGTTCCTATTAGAATGATGAAAACGCATTTTGTCCAATGCATTTTCATCGACACCTAAAGAGCGAACAGGCAAAACAGCGAAGCGGCTGTTCAGCGAATTCTTTCCCTGGGAAAGAAGTCGCTTGACCACTTTGTTGCTTTGCCATGTTCTGCACTGTAGTGTGGTCCCTTGTCCAGTATAGCTCCCGAGCATAAATGTGCAACAGTTACTGACCTTAGGGTTAGGGTACGGATTAAGGTAAGTGCATATGTATGAAAGTGTTTACTGTTTTTTTTTTTAGTTAGCTGCATGGTTTAGTTAAGTGCATATGTGTTTTAAGCTGTTTACTTTTGTTTTGGGGGGATAGAATTAGGGTTAAGGTAAGTGCATATGTGTTTGGAACTGTTTACGTAAATGTGCAAAGGTTACTGACCTTAGGGTTAGGGTGCGGGTTAAGGTAAGTGCATATGTTTTAAAATGTTTACTTTTTTTTGTGTTAGATGCATGGTTGAGTTACGTGCATATGTGTTTTCAGCTGTTTACTTTTTTGGGGGATTAGAATTAGGGTTAAGGCAGGTGTGTATGTATTTGGAAGTGTTTACTGTTTTTTATTTATTTTTTTGTTTGGAACAGTGATTTCTTTCCCTAGGAAAGAAATCGCTGTTCTGAGGTTTCGACATTTTCAGCTTTCGCTGAAAAAGGGTCGATGAAACATTGTTTGCTGTTTTAAGCATTCGATGTTTTAATATAGACCCATCACAATTCAGTTAGTTCTGTTCAGTCAGTTTGAAGTTCATCACCTTGCCTTCTGGAAGTTAGCATCTCTGCATCCTATCTTGTCTTGCTGTAGTAATTAAGTTAGCTAGGAACCGTTTTTCTTTATACAGTCAGTAAATACAGTGAGATTAGTTAAGTATTGTTTTTCCTGCATCTGTGTGAATCTGTCCAACTGTGTTATTTTATTTCTCCTGTGATTGAAACTTTGATGTTTATTGTACTTAGATATTTAGTATTCTTATGTTTTCTATTTTATTATGTATTATTAGATATTTTATACCTTTCATTGTGGCTGATCTTTTAAAGAATACTTTTAACATCTTGAGAGTACTAGTGCTTATTTTAGTGATGCCTTGGCCACTCTGAATAACCTTGCTGCTTTGGTTACACTCTACTATTTATATTAGTATTGATTTTACTCAGTATAATTGGATACACTTGTAAGAGCCTTAGAATAGTTGACTGGTGGCAGTGTGATTACCTTATAATCTGGGCAGAAAGGGGTACAGCTAGTAAATCTGTGCCAGCCTTTCCCAGGAGCATGTGTGCATGAAAATCAAATACCCAGGTGTGGGTGTGTCAGCTACTTGTAAATGGGACACAGTGCTCCAAAGGGAGTCTTGTTTAGGATCTGGAGAGACAGAGTCCAGTCCCAGGTTTGGAGCATGTTCCTTGTGTGCTCTTGGGAGAAATTGTGCTTGATGCAGAGAGCTGCATTTCAAAATACTGGGTAAATCCATTCCTAGTTTAGTGACTGTCTTTCACTGGTGTCAGTGGTGAGGATTGACGGTCCTTGATTACTGGCCTGGGGTTGAGGGGCCATCACAAAAGTCATCAATATATAATATTTAGAATGTTATGTACTCAAAACAGCATATACCCAACTCTATAATAAAAAATTAAACTTGTAGTACACTCAAGAAGGTATTGCAGCTCACAAACACCTCAGACAGTTACGATATATTTTATTTATAAAAACATAAAAAACGAACCACTTAGATTAAGCACGTTCATCTACCACATGTAGACTTCATCAGAACACCAGTGTGGTTATCAATTCAGCTTAAATAGTATTAGTATCCAATGGGAATGGACAATCAATTAAACCTCTTGAATTAATTATTCATGACCTGATGAATATTCATACATTAGCAAATCACACCTACTCACAAATAACTACTTGTGTTTAAATACAGTACACACTTTAAACTACACAACCATCCCATCCATCAATAAGCTTCCTGTATCAATATGTTAAAAACAAATATTATATATATGTATTTAAAGAAAATGCATATAAAAATGCATATAAAAAACGCTAATAAAAATGCATATAACAAACATAAAATGCATACAAATGACAAAATATCTGACATGATGTGGTCCGCTAACTTCTTGCATCATTTAATACATGTGTAACTAAGGTATGCTCAAGATGCTAAATTTGACTGTCTATTCACAGGCTTGCCTCTAAAATCGGCTTTGTGGGTATGTGGTCATTCAACCCTGGAGACTTAGCTGCATTTAACAAATGTTACCATTTAACTTCCTTTTCACCCAATATGGCCTTAATGTTTCCACCTCTAGAATTTAATTTAACCTGTTCAAGTATCCCAAATTTAAAAGAATGACTCTCACCATTCATCTCTACATGTTTGAACAAAGCATTATTTCGGTCCTTCCTTCTGATACAATAATTGTGGTCATAAATCCTATTTCTAAGTTGTCTGTCCATCTTCCCCACATAAAAGCTCGGACACATGTCACACTTGGCCAGATAGATAATATGTTGAGATTGACAGTTCCCTATCTTAAACCATATTTTAGTATAGTTGGCATTCCCTAAAATTATTGTTTTCTCTTCCATTATGTCTTATTTACTTGTGCAATGTAGTTTTCAATGTTATGAAGCACACTTTCGATGTTCTGAGTTTTCAATGTTTTGGGTTTTCAGTGTTTTAGGATTTAGATGTTTTGGTCTCACTGTTATGAAATTGAATGTTATTATATGGAGATATCCAATCCAAAATCTGATGCAGTCACACACCATCACTACTGTGACATCCTCGCTCTGGGCCAGTAATCAAGGAGCTTCAGTCCTCACCACTGACACTGGAGAGGGATATTCACTTGGGAAAAAAATGGATAGACCCAGTATTTCCAGATGCAACTCTCTGCATCAAACACAATTTCCCTTAAGAGCACACAGGGAACACATTCAGCCCGGGGTCTGGATTTCTTTATATCTGTCTCCCTCCAGGGCTACAATATGGCTACTCACTAGCACAGCTGTAAGGTTAAGTCCTCAGCTGAGTGCCCACTCCAAGTCCTAAAGCACACTCTCTGTGAAACCAGTGCTTCATGTCCCTGCTCCAAGTAGCTGAAACAAACACACACTGTGAGATTTGATTTTCACACACACACACACACACACACACACACACACACACACACACACACACACACACGCACACACATGCACACACACGCGCACACACGTGCACACACAATCGCACACACACGCACACACACATAGACACACACACACACACACATTTGGGAAAGGCTGGCACAGATTTACCTGCTCTGCCCCCTTCTGCCCAGACTGTAAGGTAGTTATCACTGCCACGAGACACTACAAAGCCAGCTTCCCAAGGCTCTTGCAAAGGTACCCAGTTATAGTGAGTGAAATTAATATTAATACAAATGGTAATGTTGACCAAACAGCCAGGCTTCTGGAGTGGCCATGTGTCACTAACAGATATAAGTACTCCCAAAGTTTAAAACATTCTTTAAAGGACCTGCAACAATGAAAAGTTTAAATATATCAAAATATAAATAAAAGACCAAGAAAATATGAAATATATGTTTACAGTAAACACCAGAGTTTCAGTCAAAGGAAATATTAAAAATAACACAGTTGGAGAGATTCACACACTTACAGAAAACAATATTTAACTATTCCTCACTATATTTTCCTGATTGATCTAGAGAATTACTGTTCCTGCTTACTTAATAGAGCAAGGTAAGATGAAGCAGGCAAGAGATCCTTCTATGTCAGTTTACAAGAAACAGACTGTCCTGAGACTTCTGTCTCAGCTAATATTAAACCATTATTTCTGTATAGAATGGCATCACATACATCTGGTCATCTGACTTTTGGTTCCCATGCAAACCCCCCTCCCCCCATTGCTAGAAACTACCAGGATTTAGCACATATATGTCAATAATACACACACCACAAGAGCTTTTTGCAGATCTGATGCAGCTTCTGGAAGTCATAAAACAATTATAAACTTCTACTCCTCCAACAGAGACTAACAAACCATGCTTTTTACAGACATTTTGTATTTGGCTTCATTCAAAACTGTGAGATAACATCTTTATGACCAAGAACTAGTAATTTTATTCCTTACTATTTCTCAAAGTTAGCTGGAACTGAGCTTAACCTTTTCTCTTCCAGTAGCCTCTGTTAACATATATATATATATATATATATATATATATATATATATATATATATATATATACATACACACACACATATATATATATTTAATTCAATTACAATACATTCAGGACCCACTGTTGGTACATTTTAACACAAGCAACTTTACAAATCCATTTTCAACACAATCATCTGTACAAATCAGTTTGATATTCAAATAACATATAATTCTTTATTAAATTCCAGGTAGCTATGCTGACATATGTTACACATCCACTGCCCTAATTCTCCTGGCAGGGCTGGCAATAACTCACATTGTCACATCTCTCTCTCTCTTTGAACACTCAAGCTAGCTTTTCAAGTGACCCTTAAAAAACATTGCTTGAGAGGAATGAGCCTATCTATGAATACATTAACCCATACCCTGTCTTGAGAGCCCATCTCCATTGGCATTGCTAACCCCTCTGCAGTGCTGCACTGTCATATCATATGTTTAAAATCCTAAGCTCCTCCTTAGTAACTTGCCATTTAGCTGGCTGGCTTAATGTAGCCATGTTAAGGGATTGTGGTCTGTAACTACAGTGAATTTTCTTCCATACAGCTAAGGTTGAAGTTTTTGCAGTGCCCATACTATGGCTAGACATTCTTTTTCTGCATAACATTCCTGCCTAGGTTGGAGTCTATGGCTGAGATGTACCACTGGGTGCTCTTCTTCCTCCTCTGAGGAAACCTGGCTAAGTACAACCTTCACTCCATGGCTCAAAGCATCCATCTGCACCACAAATTATTTGCTTTAATCTGGAATGGCTAACATGTGGGTCCCCCTAAAGCCCCTTTAAGCTTTTTGAATGCCTGCTCGCAGGCTGGGGTCCACACTACCTAGTCTGGCCTGTTTTTCCTCATCAGCTCTGTGAGGGGAGCAGCTATTGTACTATAATTGGGAACAAACGTTCTGTAGTACCCCGCTGTCCCCAAGAATGCTCTCACCTGTTTTTTAGTAACAGGGGCAGTCCACACCTGAATGGCTTTGCTTTGGCAGGTTCTCACCTGATCTTACCACTCCCCACTCTATGTCCCAGGTAGGAGACCTCTGCCATACCTACCTGACACTTACTGGGCTTAATGGTCAACCCTGCCCTTTGCATTCTGCCCTGGACCTCCCTGACATGATGAATAGCGGTCAGATACTTAGCCACACTGAGCTGCTCTAAGGCTTCATCTGTCCTAGGCATGGGGTAAACATCTGACTCTGTGTGACTATTTAGTTTCCTGTAGTCTACACAGAATCTGGTGCTGCCATCTTTCTTTGGTACCAGCACCACTGGGAAGGTCCAGGGACTGCTGGACTCCTGGATTACCCCTAAATCCAACATTTCCTGTATCTCCTCTCTCAGAGTCTGTCTGACTCACTCAGATACCCTGTAAGGGGCCTGCTTAATAAGCCTTTGGGGTCCTGTAGCCACATGGTGCTGCACCGGGGGGGGGGGTGCACCTAGGATTCCCAGTGAACATGTCCTCAGACTCCTGTAACACTGCTTGGATTTCTCAAACCTGAGTAGGGGATAGCCAATGGGACATTGCTACCCCTTCCAGTGAGTTGTAAATCTCAGCCTCACTGAGGAGATCAGTCACTAGATCCCCCTCAGACTCCTCCTGCCATCCACTGAAAATGCGCAGCACCATGGCCTCCCTATCATGGTAAGGTTTCATCATGTTAACATGGTACAATTTGTGCCCCTGCCTCCTGCCTAGCAGTTCTACCATTTTGTTAAAATCACTGACCTTCCTTACCACTTTGAAGGGTCCCTCCCAAGCTGCCTGCAGCTTATTGTCTCTGACATGAATGAGAGCTATCACCTGCTGTCCCACAGCATACTCTCAGGCTTGAGCATTCCTGTCGTACCAGACCTTTTTCTGCTGTTGGGCTCCTGCCAGGTTCTCCTGAGCTAAGCCCATGAGCTTCCTATGCCTTATCCTAAGGTTTAGGACATATGCCACAACAGACTCCTTGCGGGATTCACACTCACCCTCCCACTCATCATGAATCAAATCTAAAGGCCCTCTCACCCTATGCCCATAGAGCAGCTCAAAGGGTGACAAACCTATGGATTCTTGGGCAACCTCTCTGTAAGCAAACAGCAGATGGGGCAAATATTTGTCTCACTCTCTCTTAAACAGGTCTGCAAATGCTCATAACATGGTCTTTAGTGTAGAGTTTAACCTTTCCACAAGACCATTAGTCTGGGGATGGTAGGGGGTGGTCTTTAGGTGCTTTACCTCACAGCACTTCCACAGACAAGCCAGCAGGTCTGACATGAAATTGGCACCTCTGTCAGTCAGTATTTCATTTGGGAAGCCTACTCTGCTGAAAATCTCTAACAAAGCATTTGCCACCTTCTTTGCATCAATGGAGGACAAAGCCACCACCTCAGGGTATCTAGTAGCTTAATCAACTAACACCAGGATATACGTCTTCCCTGTGGAACGTAGGGTATTCAGAGGCCTCACAATATTCATAGTTACTCTTTAAAATGGCTCCTCAATAACAGGCAAAGGGATCAAAGGAACTTTGAGTTTGTCTCCTGCCTTGCCTATTTTTTGGCACTGCTCACAGGTCCTGCAGTACCCTGTTACATCTATTGCAATCCCAGGCTAATAAAAGTCCTGCACCATACATATCTTTGTATGCTTTATGCCCATATAACCTGCAAATGGAATGTCATGGGATATGGCTAGAAGTGCCAGACAGTAGGCTTTAGGCACTACCAACTGCTGTATTACCTCACCCTCTAGACCTCCCTCAGGGGCCCACTCTGTATAGAGTAACCCTTTGTTCCAGTATACAGATTTCCCCCTTTTCTTGAGAATCAGTTGCCTTCTTAGCTACCTCCCTCAAGCCTCTTAGTGTAGGGTCCAAGAGCTGAGCCTGTCTCAACTCTATCTTTGTAACTTATCCCAGCTCTCCTTCCACAGGAAGTCTGGTATCCTCTGACAGCAGTGCCTCACTCTCAGCCTGGGTACTACCACTTACCTCTGCCCTTACAGTCACTCTGTCCAAGAGAACATCAGTACCTACCATAATCTGTCCTCACCTTCATGTTCACTGCTACAGGGTAGTCCCCTTCCTGAAATAGCTACCTCACCAGCCCTGGCTTCAGGTGTGGTGTCTGTCTTGGTCTCCCGAGGCTACCAGACCCAAATGCCTGTCTCCAAGCCTGACTGACTGTAACTGCATGCACACAAGGTACTACATTATCAAAATCATTTCCTATCAGGACATCTGCAGTGATATCCTCAAATGGGTCTATATTATATAGTCGAAGTTTCAAAACTTCGAACCTCACATGAGCAAACTCATATGAGCGAAGTTTGAAACATTGACTATATAATAACATTCTTAAAAATTACTTACCGCTCTGAGCAGGGGGGCAAGCCCCCCTGCACCCCCACCCCCCCTACTTAAATATACCAACTCCGAGAATGCACTTCAGTGCAGAAAGGGAAAATTTCCCATTCTGCACGTGAAAAGCCATTGACTTTCACCTTCGACCTTTCTGACATTCGATCATATGATGTCAACCATCTATGATTCGAACATCGGAACTCGCTCATCTAATATAGACCCTCTCAAACATATCTACTTGTTTGCTTCCTTTTCCACCTTCCCACTCGAGGTGAACCCTGGCCAAAGACATTTGGAATGGGGTCCCTCCTAAAGCTCTGACTAGAGTGGAGTGCCCAAGCAAAAACTGTTCCTCTTTAGCCACTGCAAGCTTTACAATGGTTATGTCAGAGGCTGTGTCTCTCTTAGCAGTGGCCTGTTTTCCATCCAGTAAGATAGGATACAACCTCTTGGGATAATTTGGTACCCCTGTTGTCTTAAGACAACTTACCACTGGCTTACTGTTTTTGCCAATTACTGGCTCCCCCACCTTTAGTTCCCCACCTTGTCTCTGTGGACATATGTATGATACAACGCCCCACTTGTTACATTTAAAACATTTAACCCTTGATCCTGGTGGTGTACCTGAACTAGTGGCTTTCTCTGTTACTGGTAGACTCTGTTGGGGTGATTTAGGCTTCCCACCATGGGTTCCCTTATATCCATGTGCAGCACTGGATATCCCTTTCTCTGTGTAGTGATGCCCTGCTTGCTAAGTACAGATCCCCCCTTTTTCCCCAGCTCATCTGCAGAGTTACACTCTTGGTCTGCCAACCAGAGTCTTGTGTCCTCAGGCAAAGTGCTAAGGGCTTATTACCTCATGAAAAAGTATGCCAGCCTATCAAAAGTGGTGCCTAACACCTACTCACCCACCTATGAAAATAAGTGCTTAACTCAGCAATTTATTCACACACACTTTCATCTGCCTGGAGTCTATGCTCGCAAAACTTTTTTCTGTAAGCTTCAGGTGTTAACTTAAAACATTCAAGTAAACATTTTTTTACTTTTTCATAGTTTAAACAATGAATATCAGACAATTTAGAAACAACAGTTACAGTTTTACCATGGAGTAAGGGGGTGAGAAACTGTATCTAGAGCCCTGGGTCAACATTACACTGTTTGCATACACTTTCAAATATATGAATAAAACTATCAAAATGATTACCCTCTGTAAATTGTGGAAGACATTTACTGACCTTTATTGCTTCTGGGGTTCAGTTATTCCCTCCCCCATTACCTCCATGACCCTGGCAAAAGGTCAGCATCTCCCCCTCATGTTGACGCTGCTTCTCATTTCCTTTAGCCTCCAAACACCACAGTCTCTCGTTTTCTTCAGCCTCCAAACTCTGCAGTCTCTCTGCTGATTCTAATTCCAAACATTTGGCCTCCACCAATCTCTGCAGTCTCTCTGCTGATTCTAATTCCAAACATTTGGCCTCCAGTTCAAGTCTCTTTAACTCCAGATGGGTTTTTAAGTCCTCTGAGGAAAAGGTGAACTGTCCTATTTCTGAGGGCTGCAAATTCCCATCACCAGACTGGTTATCCTCCTGTCTGCTTGTCTAAGATGTGACTAAGGCTAAAATAATTTCCTCTTTAGTCAGGTTGGTATACGCCAGTCCTTTGGCTTCACACACCTTGGCCTTTTCTTTGTCAGCTTGTCATAATGCTCTGCTGACACATTTGCCTGCTTTCCCTGACTAAATTAAACTAACAAAAATAAATAAATACATAAATAAATAGATAAATAAAACTGCTGTAAAATGAAACTCTGAATGTTTACCTCGTGATTGCGGAGAGGACACACCTTTGGTGACAACTGCTTACCGGCTACAGAAGTCCAATTAATATCCACACCACTGCTCACCAGTATGTGATGTCCCTCTCTGGGCCAGTAATCAAGGAGCCCTTTACCTCACCACTGACACTGGAGAGGGAAGTTTACTTGGAACAAAAATGGATAGACCCAGTATTTCCAGATGCATCTCTCTGCATCAAGCACAATTTCCCTTAAGAGCACACGGGGAACACAGTCAGCCCTAGGTCTGGATTTCTTTATATCTGTCTCCCTCCAGGGCCTCAATAAGCCTCCTCACTAGCACAACTATAGGGTTAAGTCCATAGCTGAGTGTCCAAGTCAAGGCCTCCAGCACCCTCTCTGTGAAACCAGTACTTCATGTCCCTGCTTCAAGTAGCTCACACACTCACACACACACACACACACACACACACACACACACACACACACACACACACACACACACACATACACACCCCTGGGAAAGGCTGGCACAGATTTACCCAGTGTGCGCCCTTTTGCCCAGACTATAAAGTAGTTATCACTGTCACCAGACACTACAAATTAGCTACCTAGGGCTCTTGCAAGGGTACCCAATTATACTGAGTGAAATTAATATTGATACAAATGGTAATGTTGACCAAACAGCTAGGCTTCAGGAGTGACCACAATGTTACCAATAGATATAAGTACTTTCAAAGGTTAAAATATTCTCTAAAGAACCAGCCACAATGAAAAGTTTAAATATATTAAATAATAAATAATAAAAGAACATGAAAACATGAAATATCTATTTACAGTAAACACCGGAGTTTCAGCCACAAGAAATATTAAAAATAACACATCTGGAAAGATTCACACAGTTATAGAAAACCAATACTTAACTATTCTCACTATATTTTCCTGACTGATCTAGAGCATTACTGTTTCTACTTACTTAATAGAGCAAGGCAAGATGAAGTAGGTGAGGGATCTTCTATGTCAGGTTACAAAAAACAGACTGCCCTGAGACTTCAGTCTCAGCTAATATTAAACCATTATTTCTGTACAGAATGACATCACATACATTTTATCACCTGACTTCTGGTTCTTATGCAACCCCCATTGCTAGTAACCACTAGGATGTAGCACCCACATGTCAATAATACACAAACACGATCTTTGCTCATATTTGGTGCATCTTCTGGAAGTCATAAAACAATTACAAACTTCTGCTCCTCCTACAGAGACTAACAAATCATGCTTCGTACAGACACTGCATTTCTGGCTTCATTCAAAACTGTGAGATAACATCTTTATGGCCTAGGCCTAGTAATTTAATTTCTTACTATTTCTCAAAGTTATCTGGAGCTGAGCTTACCTTCTTCTCTTCCAGTATTCTCTGTTAGCATATATATATATATATATATATATATATATATATATATATATATATAGGTTCATAGGTTCATACTAGGCTATCTGCCCTAGGGCATTTATAAGCCTAGCCAGAATGTGTTTGGCTTTTGCCACCCATTTTAAATTTATTTGCTATGCCCTTTTTCAAGGTTAGTATACTGTGCCTCTGTCTAACAGTGACACAGAAGTGATACCCGGGGTAAACCTATGATCTCCCATCCACTCATCAAGATTCCTCTTGAAGAGAGTCAATGAGGGACTCTGCCTAACCTGGACTGGGATTTTATTCCAGAGTGAAGGGAGCCTCTGGGTTATGAATCTGTCCCTCCAGCATGTCCTATTTATTTCAGTGCTGAGGTTCACATCTCTCGAGCGCATAGCTCAATGGGATTTGGATTTTCTGAGGTGCAGCATGTCCATTAATTCCGGGTTGGACATGGCTTTATACGTCAGGCACAGATCGCCTCTGAGCAGGCGGTATACCACTGAGTAGAGCTGGAGTTTCTTTAACCAGGCAGCATATGGCATCTGTTTGAGCCCTTTGATCCTCTTGGTGAGGTACTTTTGGGGTCTTTCCAGTTGCTGCAGGTGTCTGGTAAGGTACATCCCAAAAGGGGCATTGTACTCAATTATGGGCCTGATGAGGGATGAGTAAAGAGGCACGATGACCTCCCCTGATCTAGATGTGAATCCCTTCATGATTAGGTGGGCTATATAAAATGTTTTTCTAACCACTTTGGCTACGTGGTTGTCAAATGAGAGATTGCTATCAACTTGGGTCCCCAGGTCCCTAATTACTTCTTCTGTACTTAATGGATTACCACCTATGTGGTAATTTGTGGGCACTTTGTTTTTTCCAAAAGGGATGACTATACACTTTTTGGCATTTAGCTTGAGGCCATGGCTCTGGCACCAGTTGTCTGTTTCTATGAGGCCCTTTTGGAGGATGCTTGTGTCGGTTGGAGAGTCGATTATGGCGCCCAGTTTGCTGTCATCTGCGAACTTGGTCAGCCACAGTCCTTCCGTGTTGGCCTGTACCTCCGAGAAATATATACCGAACAAGAGAGGTCCTGAATTCAGTTATAGTATAGTCAGGACCCACTGCTGGTACATTTTTAACACAAAAAAACTTTACAAATCCATGTTCAACACAAGCATCTGTACAAATAGGTTCATAGGTTCATAGGTTCATACTAGGCTATCTGCCTGAGGGCATTTACAAGCCTAGCCCATAGTTTTGTGGCTTACGCCACCCCTTTAGTATGGGGAACTATACCCATTATTTTGCTGTGCCTCTGTTGAGCAGTGACACTGAGGTAATCCCTGGAGTATATCTGCGATCTCCCATCCATTGGTCAAGATTTCTCTTGAACAAGGCCAGCGAGGTGCTCTGCCTCACATATACCGGGATTTTATTCCACAGCATAGGGAGTCTTTGGGTGATGAATCTATCCCTCCAGCACGTCCTATTAATAGCCGTGTTGAGGTTTAAGTCTCCCGCCCTTGTGGCTCTGACGGATCTAGATTTTTTGAGGTGAAGCATATTCATCAAATCTGGGTTTGACATGGCCTTGTATGTTAGGCAAAGGTCACCTCTGAGCAAGCTGTAGCGACTGAATAGAGCTGGAGTTCTTTCAGTCGGGCAGCATAGGACAGATGTTTGAGACCCTTTATCCTTTTGGTGAGGAACTTTGTGGCCTCTCCAGCTGCTGCAAGTGTCGGGTCAGATACATTCCGAATGGGTCATTGTACTCAATCATTGGTCTGATGAGTGATGAGTACTATGACCTCCCTTGATCTAGATGAGAATCCCTTCATGATAAGGTGGGCAATGTAGAAGGTCTTCCTAACTACTTTAGCTACATGGGTGTCGAATGATAGACTACTATCAACCTGGGTCCCCAGGTCCCTGATAACTTCTTCTGTGCTCAGTGGATTGCCACCTATTTGGTAGCTAGGGGTAACCTTGTTTTTCCCGAAGGGTATGACTATGCATTTTTTGGCATTTAACTTTAGGCCATGGCTCTGGCACCAGTTATCCGTTTCTGTGAGACCCTTCTGAAGGATATCTGTGTCAGATGTGTTTTCTACTATGGCGCCCAGTTTGCAGTCATCTGCAAACTTTGTCAGCCATAACCCTCCTGTGTTTGCTTGTACTTCAGAAAAGTAGATGCCAAACAAGAGTGGGCCCAGGACTGAGCCCTGTGGTACACCACTTGTCACAGGCTTTGAGTCTGACATGGCGCCAGCAACTCTGACCCTGTGGGTTCTGTCACTCAGCCAGTTTGCAACCCATCTTGTGATGTATGGGTTAACATTTAAGCTGATGAGTTTTTCAATGATACCCGAGTGGGGTATTGTATCGAAGGCCTTCGCCAGATCGAGGTAGGCTGTATGGACTGCCTTTCCCTCATCAATGGCTTTGGTGACTGTTTCGAAAAAGTCAACCAAGTTTAGAAGGCATGATCTGCCTTTGACAAAGCCAAACTGGGATGGATCCAAAGTCTGCAAATTCCCTATGTCTTTATTTATGAGGTCCATTATGATCCTCTCCATGGCTTTGCAGATAAGGCTTGTCAAGCTAATGGGCGGTAATTTCCAGGGTCGGTGGAGGCACCGCCTTTGTGAAGTGGGACCACAGTTGCAGTGCGCCACTCCTGGGTATGTATCCAGAGGTAAGACTATGATTAAACAGCTGTCCTAGCTGTGGGTTTAATTCCTCATTGAGTTCGTGGAGCACACAGCCGGGGACACCATCAGGTCCCATGGATGCTGTGTTGTTTGCTTTGGAGAGAGCAGTTCTCACTTGGGCGTTGGAGATGTTTCGGGGGCTGCAATCGCTTGGTATAGATATCTCTCCTTTTGGGGAGGGAGAAGTTTGCACTGAACCTGTCAGCCAGTATGTTGGCAATGTCTGTAGGATCAGTAATCTTCACATCATTTTGAACTAGTTCTGAGCATATCTGGGAGTTTCCTCCCAGGTTTCTAACATAGCTAAAGAAGGCCTTATGATTGTCTTTTGAGTCTTTAGCTATTTTTCTCTCAAAATTTGCTTTGGATGATTTTATGAGAGCTCTTAGTTTTTTACTTATAGTGATCAAGGGTGTCTTACCTTTTAAGGATTTTGCTCTATCTTGTAGTAGCTTCCTCCTTTTGTTGTAGAGTTTGTTTATGGCTGGGGTCCACCAGACTGGACGCTGTTTGATATTCAAATAACATGTAATTATTTACTAAATTCCAGCTAGCTGTGCTGGCATATGTTACACATCCACTGCCCTACTTCTCCTGGCATAGCTGGCAATACCTCACATCATCACAACTACTCTCACAACAGTTGGAGATAATAAGTGCCAAAACATAGATCAAAGTGGCACACTACAACAGTCCTGTGTAGCAAATGTCGATAGAAATAGATGGCTAATACTGCTTTCAAGTACATCCCCTGTCTTTACTGCCAGATATGAACACAGTAATGAGCAGGAGAGTGCAGTGCACAGTGCATCCCAGATAAAGAGCACACTTTGCACTTGAACAGGGGACAGCTCACTATACATCAAACACAACACAACCTGTGCAGTCATTTCGTAAAGAGGAGATCAGTAAGTGGTAGCATGTACAAGCAGAGTATACATCTATTACCACATGCAGTAGGACTGTATGAAGCCAAGAATAACGTGTGAATCCTGTCACTGCAAACACATGCAGTATGAATAGAGCCATCCATGAATAACGTGCTGAGTCTGTGACTGTAAACACATGCAGTAGGAATAGATCCATCCATGGATAATGTGCTGAGTCTGTGATTGTAACCACATGCAGTAGGAATAGATCCATCCATGGATAATGTGCTGAGTCTGTGATTGTAAATACATGCAGTAGGAATAGATCCATCCATGGATAACTTGCTGAGTCTGTGATTGTAAACACATGCAGTAGGAATAGATCCATCCATGGATAATGTGCTGAGTCTCTGACTGTAAACACATACAGTAGGAATAGATCCATCCATGGATAACATGCTGAGTCTGTGATTGTAAACACATGCAGTAGGAATAGATCCAGCCATGGATAATGTGCTGAGTCTGTGACTGTAAACACATACAGTAGGAACAGATACAGCTGAGAATAACATGCAGAGCCCATATTTTAATGATAAGCACCAGGAAGGTATATGGCTGATAATTATGTGAGCCACAGAATCCACTTGTAGAATGTGTTCCAGTACTGGAGACACTAATTATGTGGGGCACAGAATCCATGTGTAGAATGTGTACCGGTACGGGAGATGCAGCATACGCAGTGAACAATGCACAGCAATTAATTCAGGTGAGGATAGCTTCAGGTGGAATTGAAGTCAGATGAAGGTAGCAACAGGTGGGATCTGAAGTAGGATGACATGCATACAACGAGGAAGTGTGCACATGAAAATTAAGGCACAATATATTAAATAAAAATAAAATTAAAGCACTATATATCCAACAGTTTTTGCATATTATGGGTTATATTTATTTTATGAAATTGCTCCCTTGACTTTAATTTATTTGTGCAATTCATTGTGGATGCAGTTTAATATGTAATGTTTTTTTAAACATTTGATGAATATTGTTTTAAAAATGTTTTTTAAATCATGTTTTTTAGGTTAATTAATTAT
Source organism: Protopterus annectens (assembly GCF_019279795.1). Lineage (NCBI taxonomy): Eukaryota > Metazoa > Chordata > Ceratodontiformes > Protopteridae > Protopterus > Protopterus annectens. The sequence goes on along the minus strand of NC_056748.1, from coordinate 65,133,113 downwards.
GATGAAGTAACTAATTGATTAATTATCTTATTTGGGGAAGATATTTAAATTGAGTGTAATGGGAAACTGTTTTATCTGATGAAGTCTTCTTGAGAGACGAAAACGTGTGTGGTGCTTGTCGCTGGAATCTTTTGCACGTTAATAAATTATTTGTGATTAATTTGTGCCTTATCGTGAGCTTTTTGCCCTGATAGCTACTGGACTGGCGTGGCTGCTTCTTTCTTTTTTGCGTGGTTCGTATATTGCAGCATTTGTTTTGGTATAGTTTCACATGAAACACATGTTCTAAATGTGTACTATTACTGTTTTTATCACCTCTGCCTTGCAACTGTGCATTATGAAGTCTGGTTGGGTGTGCCTTGTGTTTTTAATAGCTCAAAACAGCAAATTTATTTTCTGTACATTTTAACAATAATCACCTCACACATATTATTATAATTATTATTATTATTATTTATGACAGTAATGTAGATTGACAGACTGTGGCTGACAAAAGTTAATACATTTTTGTCACATGAGCTACAGTTAAGGTAACTACAGAAATACAAAGAGAAATAAGGAATTCACTTATAGAACATCATATGAAGGGAAAACCCAAAATCTAATAAATAATAATAATGTAAATTATTGATTTGTATTTTTATTGGATAATAAGTACAGACATAACGAGTGGAGAAAGTTAGAGAAGTTAGAAAAATTCTAATTAGATTGTGTAACTGAAAGAGAATTTTCATGTAACTGTGCTACGATAGGTCCAATTATTTTCCTGGTGTTTTTTTACTGAATTTTGGAAAACATACCTAAAGAAATTGATCACAGTGCAAACAGAAATCTTTTGCAGAACTTATCAACATGGACAGAGAACATGACTCCCTATGTCTGTTTTTGGATTTGGGTATAAGAAATATATAAACTCATCTGTTATTACAGTATGGCTTGTGTTTGTTGGCCAAGGTTTTTTCCTTTGGATTGTTCCTAGGGGAAACCCCGGGTGGTGTTTATAATGATTGTGGGTAACTTGGCCATAACATTAAGGACATTCCTCTACTCTTTCTTCAGTGATATCTTTCACATCAACCTGTGCAGCAATCAGTTCAGGCAAATGAGACCTCATCTTAATGCCATCGCTAAAGGATGGCACCTCAAGAATGCCCATATGCTGCACTGTCCATGTTGGAATATAAATCAATGCAGAGGCATAGGATAGAATTCACTGTCTTCTGATCTTCCTGGCAACAGAGGTCAGAGTGCAGGCTTTTGAACCACTGATGCTGCTTATGTCATGAAGAGCACAAAGGCTTTTAATGACATCATGCACTGCCCACAGGATAGATATAAAAATTAAATTATAACATCAGAAACTTTTCTGGCTTAATTCTGGTGTAGAGGCACACAGGTATCTGGAAAACTAGGATTAAGCTGTTGCCTGGATACCAGACAGCTAACGGAGTAGAGCAAGATTAAATGACTTATGGCCTGCTGTCCCTTTCCAGGGAGGGGAGGACATTATTCATGGCAGGGTTGTCTCTTTGTGGGGACTTAAAGACACTACATCCTCCTTGACTCCTGGTATGTTAACCTCACCTTCCTTAATGGTTTATAAGTTGAAACTTAAGTGTATATTGCAGCAACCTCAAGATATTTTACTTAGAAGCTGGAAAGTGTTGTGGAATTCCATACCTCAATATGACAATGATTGTGGGTTTTGCCACCCAGATTTTTCCCATAGAGAGATCAATGGATGAAATAAGCAAAAGGTGAGCCTTCCCTGGTTGTGGTCCAAAGGGTAAAAAGGCAGAAAAAAATGATAAAAGTGGGTAGACCATATAATAAATGGCAAATGTGCCCATTCATCAGTTGAAATAAGGTGGCTTCTACATTCCCTCTAAAATAACACTCAGCACTAGCTATGAGACATTGCATTGACTCTCACATATAACATCAGGAGTCAATCCACTTTGTGACCATCATTCCAAACTCCTGCAACAAGTCGACATTGCTCCAACCATAGCTTCTCTGTTTGCGCACCAACACCTTGTCAGAGAGAGAGAGGAGAGATATCCACCTATGCTAAATTTAGACCCCAACTCAATTTCTATTTGAGCAAATTGGTTTCAAGTGTCACACCATAGGTCACATCACCTAACCAAAACATTCACTGGCTATAACTCCCTGCCCCATACCTATGTGGGCCAAATCATTAAATCCCTCAAATGACCTCTTATATAAATATGTATACATCTTGTTACTGTAATGCATCTCTATTTTTCACTATCTGCTTATTTCTATATCTGTACCAACAGTTGTTTTCTGCATTGATGTACTGTAGTCTCACTTGTTTATAGTGATGCTGTAAAATGGAACTTTTTGCTATGATGCAATGTAATGTCAGTTCCTCCAATATCATGATTTCTTTGTAAATGCTTTCCTTTGCAGTTTTTTTGCAGATGCTGCTGTATTTGCTGTTGTTGCACTTTGTGACTTAGACTCAGCTTGCAAATGCTCACGTCTGAGCAGTGCTCTATCCCAGTAAACAAAATGAAGTAAATAAACAGTAAACCAACCTTTCTGCATTTTTGCTTGGGCTATATTTCTACTTCTCTTTGCTACATTCTGCTGTTTTCTTTTTGTTATGGCTTACCCCCATCCAGCCTCCTTGCCTATTACTGATTTATTTATTAGATCCATTTGTTCCTGCATTTATATGAGATGCAGTGCAGATGAATAAAACTCAGTCAACAAACAGTCCATCAAATGAGTTCTGCCACACTGTAAGTGGCATTCATTGTCATTACACATAAGTGCAGAGAGTATGCACACCAACTGCTAACAAGCTCAGCTTAAGGATGATTTAATGACAGTAGCTACATCAAAACATTTTGAGAAACATTTATGCAAATGAGGCATTAATAAGATGTGACTATCTTATGCAAATAAGGTGTTCTTCCTGCCTTTGTGTGATACATAGTTGTTTTTTGATGCTCACGTGGGCTATGTACATAAGGCTTATAAAAAGTGAAGACACACCTTTTCCATCCTCTTTGCAATCCACTAAGATGCTTGCTTTCACTGTTATTATAGCTGTTTCTCACTGTGAAGTACTATTTTCAGTCACTCCAAAACTAAATGCACCAAGTGGCTCTTGCCAGCCAAGAAAAAGAAGATATAGGCAAATGCTAACCCAAATGGACTTTGCTGAGCAGGACATCTTGGACAGATTTAAATGGGAAATGTGTAAATGCATGGCTTTCCTATACCTGTGGATACCAATATATGCATAGCCCTCAACCTATCTGCAATGGTGACTAACTGGTGACTCACTGGGTGCCTCACAGGCCTCTGCCTTGAGGATACTTCATCAGTTCCTTGCCATACTCTTGGCATATGTAGATCAGTATATTTATTTCCCAGTGACATCTGTGGACCAAGCCAGTACCATGCATGTTTTCTACAGAATGGCATGCTTTCTAAGGATTTTAGTGTAATAAATTTCCCCCATGTTGAACAGGAAAGGCTACCATTCTATCAACTGCCAGGTAGTGTGAATGATGTATGGTGGTACATTACCAATGTGTTGACATAGCATCCTATAAGTGCCCACAACTCTCATATTTGTTACATAAGCTTACTGTATCACCTCTTCCTACATGGTAGGATTCATCACGGTCACCTAGTTGGTAAGTCTTTCCTGTCTCTATAGAATGGCAAAGGTAGCATTAAGTAATCACCCCCTGTTTTCATATGTGTCCCCTTTTTTATTTTCCATGTGATTCAGGACACCAAATCAAACCTTGGTTAATAAGACCAGTCTATAACCCACTGGGAGTCACTGAGGAGGACTTCATCACTCCTCTGTCCAAGGCATGGATAGTCATGAAGGGATTGGAATGCACAAAGCTCATTTCCATTGCTTGGATGAGTTGGAGAGGGGTCTTTCAGTATGACCCTGCTACTGCATGCAGGATGTTTACCACCTGCTGCCTTCTGCAGAACATGATCATGTGTCAGTCTGGTATGCCACTGCCACAGCCAGCCACTGATAGTGGCAGTGCAGCTCCCTGTATTGTTTATCCCACCAGTGACAATAGTGATGGTGGCCAGCTGAAGGCAGCAGCATGGTAACCCCCTCCAACAGCCTTGTGCATGGTACACAGCTGTGAAAGGTGAAGAGGCAGTGTCTAGTCCACAGCTTTGGGCCATGACATTCACTATGTAATAGTGAGAAGTTACATAAATAAAACATGGTGCATGTTAGTGTTACTTGTGGTCTATGCTGAGGGGTGGATTGTCAATTCACACCATACATCAGACATTTTTCCTTATTTCATACACAAGAATTGTTTTTATAATGTATTAGCCATCATCATTTTACAGTGTTGAGAGATCAGTAGCACAAGTGTTAGTTATCCTAGCAGGCTGTGATTGAAGTATAGAATATCAGGTGCTTAGACACACAAGTAGGGCTATGCTGTGATTGTCTGACAATGTCAGTTACTGACTGATGAATTTATAGTTTCACAGAAAAATTAATTTGCCTTGTAAAAATGAAATCCATTTCTTTTTTATATACTATCTGTTTATTTTTTTTTCAAATACAATGAAAAAATGAGCATTTGTCCTGTCTGCAAAGGGACTTCTGGATGATTATTGTCTGTGTTACTGATGTTCAAAATTTTCTTAGATTTGGAAGGTGTCACACACAATGTCTCCCAAGGATACTGTGGGTGATGGTCTCATAGACCATATGAACTTAATGCTGAGTTGCTTCAATGATGGGGTCTACTGGATGTAGTGGGAACCACTTAATACTTAACTGTGCTGCAGGATTCCGACTTTTGAGAGTTCTACAATGTGTTGTGAAAGTTTGATGAGACCTGGTCACCTTCTTCTTCTAGGATTCCACATGAATGCCTGCCTTTGAGATGCACATGGTGTCCAACCTGCGTGTCTACCATGCATGCTGACACACCCTCATCCATGTGCATCTATGTCCCCAGTGTGTGTGTCTGGTAAGTAATTACTAGTGTGCACATGGAGGCAGACATGAATGCGATGTGTGTAACCATGCTGCACTTGAGTATCATCTTGGCATTGTCCCTGACCTCCACCATTTCCATGAACTGGTGAATTTCTTCATGCATACCCTGCAGTACTCTAACCATCTCAGCCTGACTCTCAGTAGCATTAGCCATTGCATGAACTATGCTACAGCTCATCTGCTGCTGGACAGAAAAGGCCATTCATGACTCTGGAACTAACAGAAATATGACATCATCTGGCTCCTCTGTGTACTGATGTGACAATGTGTACTGCTACTTCTGAAAGTGTAGTCTTTTCATTAAGGGGGTTCATGCTGTGTTCAAGAAATAGGTGTTGAGTTATGCAGTGCCCCACCCCCACCGCTGCAATGTAATTTCCTTATTATGTGGAGTGTGTGATCCTGTGTTCCTAACTATGGACATCTACATGCTGTGGGGTAAGGGGCCCTGCAAGTACACTTTATGACTGTGTGCCACTGTCCTCATGCTGTATCATGATATGAGAGTTATGGCATTACTGTCAACAGCCATTCTGCTGACAGCATCAGCCTGCTGTGTCCAGCCTACTACACAGGAGGTGGCTGGACACAGCAGACTGTTCCTCACCTACTACACAGGAGGTGGCTGGACACAGCAGGCTGTTCCCCACCTACTACACAGGCTGTGGCCACTTCTGGTGCTGAGCATGTGTAGAAATATGTCAATATGTGGTTAACGTGACCTGTGAGAGAATTCTTTTTTTCCCTTACAGGTAAGATGCCTACACTTAACAATATATACATTATACACGATATATGTATATGTATATATATATATATATATATATATATATATATATATATATATATATATATATATAGTTTTCTTCGCATAACTACACTCATTTATTATCAAGTTACACTGGTTCAGGAGTTGAAGGTGGACTAAGTGTTCCATCACAAGGCTGCAAGGTTTGGAAAACAGCACTACATTTTCGTTCTTCACTCATATGAAGAGAAGCAAATTGATGCAATTCACCGATTCCCTTTATGTATTTGTGAGGCATGGGAATATGAGTACCACCCTGTATATCTTTCAAAAACTTCTGTACAGATGAGAACCCTCAGACTTCACATATAGGTTGAGATTACTTACAACACCTATCCAACTAAATAAAACATATTCTGAAGGCGTAGCAGGTTAGATATGCTTCTTTTTGTAAAGAGGCTCTTTGGACATTGGATGGTACAGCAAAACGTTTTCAGAAAAATCATGCTTCACCAAATTCCATCACACTGTAATGAATCATCATACGTCCATCTAAATGTCTTACAAAAGTGGAGGATGGAGAAGGCAGCAATTGAGCAATTTATGTAATCTTGGACTGATAATAGCTATAAAGAAAGAAAACATATGTGATGCATAAATTAAGTAAATGGAAAAAAATGTTAATATGGTTTGTTTTCTTTTCTATTAATGTATGTTTGCCTATATTTTAAGTGATAATTTAATAAAGGTGTTTAAAAATAGACATGCACAGGCTGGACCTTTAGTATATGGGTAAGAATACTGACTTGTGACTTCCTTCAGACATCTAACATTATGATATGTGGTGTCATCTGATCCTGGGCATCCTCGTGTGGAGGTTGGGTTACACAAGTGGAGACATATGCTTACACAAGGGTGGTAACAGAGCTTTAACAAAACATACAAATGGTATCACACACACATACCATGACACTTACATTACTGTACACTGTACATCCAGAGGAATTATTTGATATAATGAAAATTTTTCTAACATACAGGTCCTCCCCAGAGACATGCTTATGACCGAACCTCCAAGACCTCAGTCTCTAGAAATACAACAATGTAGCAGTAACAAATAGAGCTTCTGGGGTGCATTGACAACATAAGCACTGTGCTAGAGCTATATGCATGGTAGTGCTGCACTTATGTACTTTGTTACAGCCCCATGCAATGCTACACTGCATCTACACACTGTTACAGTTCTGTGCACTGCTGCACTTGCACACTGTGTTACATCCCCATACATTACTGTGTTGTACTTGCAAACTGTGTTACAGCCCTGTACATTGCAGTGCTGCACCTACACACTGTTACAGCCCTGTCCATTGCTGTGCTGCAGTTACACACTGTGTTACAGCCCCGTGTATTGCTCTGCTGCATTTGCAAACTGTGTTACAGCCCTATGAATTGCTGCACTGCACCTACATACAGTGTTATAGCCCATGAATTGTTGCACTGCATCTATATACTGTGTTACAACCCTGTGCATTGCTGCACTGTACTTGCACACTGTGTTACAGCCCCATACTTTGCTGTGCTGCACTGGCACAATATATTACAACCCTGTACATTACTGTACTGCATTCATACACAGTGTTACAGACTTGTGCATTAGTGCGCTGAACTTGCACACTGTGTTACAGTTCTGTGCATTGCTGTACTGCACTTACACACTGTGTTACAACCTTGTGTATTACTGTGCTACACTTACATATTGTGTTAGAGCCCTGTGCATAGCTGTGCTGAACTAGCAAACTGTGTTACAGCCCTGTACATTGCTGTGCTGCATTCAATCACTGAGTTACAGACCTGTGTAGACCTGTGTATTTCTCTGTTGTTTACATAAAATCTCAACCACAGCCCTGTGCATTGCTTTCCTGTACTTATATAAACTTTGCACCACAATTTGGTGTATTGGGGCAGAGCCTAGATGGCCAACTAAGAGCAGTGAATTTTGAGAGCTCCATAAACTAGTATAATAATATAGGAACATTTTATTATTTTCAAGTTTAAAATGTCAGAAATCTATAGATAAACTACTAAACTACATAAATATCAACTTTGGTGGAGATATACATAAAATTTCCTGTCAAGTAACTTGGAGATATATTGAGTCACTGAATATGAAAAACTCAAGGAATTCTCATCCAGATGCTGCTTTGAAAAAAGAACTGCAATTGATGACATCTACCTTACAGGAACTATCTTTGAAGATGGGTGGCTTTAAAAATGACTTAGAAAACCTCAAATTAAATTCTCAAAAACAGACAGATATTGTTAAGGAACTATTACAGCAACAGCATACAAAAATAACAAATATAGAGACTTCTCTAAATGACATTGAAGGGAGACTCAAACAGGAAGAATTCCAAAAATAATTTCTGCATAAACAGAATACACAGCTGCTTAACAAAATAGATGACTTAGAAAACAGGGAAAGGAGAAACAACATAAGGTTCTTTGGTCTGCCCGAAAACACAGAAGGAGAAGACATTATTTCATTTTTAACAACCTGGATTCCTAAATTTTTAGACTTGAAAGAGGGACTTTCATTTGAAATTGAAAGGGTGCATAGAGCACTGAGGAAACCTGCTTCTAACTCAACAAATACTTCACCTAGATCCATAGTCATAAAATTTCTTTCATTTCTGGACAAGGAATTAACATTAAAATTTGCTTTGAGAAAATCACCCTTAAAATACAATCAAAGCCTGATAAGGTTTGACAATGATTATTCTCCCAGAATACTGGAACAAAGGAAAAAAAAGTCTGGCCTATAATAAAACTGTTAAAGCAAAACAACATTAAAGCACAGCTGGCCTTTCCAGCCAAGATAAAAATACTTTTTGCCAATGAGATGAGAACCTTTAATGACTTAGAAGAAGCTACTATATTCATCAAAAAAACATAGTGTCTAGCCCAGAAGAAATGGAATGGATACCCCCTACTCCTAAAAGAATAAAATAAACAAATCATTAGACTGATGCTAGAAAGAAGAAACAAAAAACTGATTCCTGTCCCAAAAAAATAACTCTTACAACTACATCTCTCAAAGTATCAACTGATATGGTACATCACTTGCCATCTGTTTTTATTTTAAAAAGGAGGGTTTCTTAAACAACTGAGAAACAGTAATGATTCATTCAGAATGTTCAGAGTCTAGTAATTCTTCATAAACAAAGGTAGGTCAAGATGGGTTACTATTTACATTATATAAAAGCCAAACAAAGTAACATATAATACAAACATAGAAGTTTCTATTCCCCTACCTGAATTCAATCAATACTTATCTTGTTAATTTTTCATTGATTTTCCTTATAATAATTTAAGTAATTAATTAACTAATTCAGCAAGGTACCATTCATCAGAGTTCAGACTCAAATGTAACAAATTAGCATCATATATAATAGCAGTAATAGTAGAGTGTTTTGAAAAAAAATGCTGTCATGGAGACTAATGCCTTCTTCAGTTAAAGTATGATTTAGAAATGTCATGTAAATCCTGTTAAAGTAATTGTAGCAAGCTCTTAGTACAAATGTCATTATTATTCTGTCTAAACATAGTTAATATCAATTATGGCAGGTATCATAGCTTCGAGTGCTGTTTGATTAAACCTGGCATGGTGTGCGTGGATGCAGCTGTGTCTGGCAGATGTTGAATGTTGCCGTTTTTGTCTCCGGGAAGCTGTGAGTTGCGGCTTGTGATCGAGGTTTACTGATGCTTGTGTATTAGGATGAGACATTTGGTGTTTTAACTTGGATTCAGGGGAAGGGGGTGGATAAAACTGTGATTTGGGATATTTTGGCAGAGAATAGTTTGTTTATACATCTGCTGAGTGAGAGGTGGGAAGGCTGGAAGAATGTGTTATTGCTTGTTGTGGCTACTTGTTGGGAGTTTTTTTTTTGTTTGCTCTCCGTTCTTTTCCTGCCTCCTGCCTCACTGAAAGTGAGGGAATTTAGGCTTGAAGTTTCAGTGAAGTGAAGCTTTGCTTCAGGTGCATTGTGAGCCTCTGGTATGCAGTACACAGACACACTAGCAGAAACAAATGCTCCCAGGTTGCTATGGTAATGGAGATAGAGTGATGATAATGCTTAATGGATCTGAGGAGCCTCCGAGATGATTCTTGGCAATAAAGTGTTTGTTTTTTTCAAAAAAGATATAATAAAAGGGCTGTTTTAAACCACATGTACACATATTATGGACTCCCAACACTTCATTGAACTCATTAAGTTGATTCTTGATAAAAAAAAAATAGATAAATAAGCGCAATTGTATATTTAAAATGTATTTTGGTCCAAACACATTAATGACTTACATAAGAGTGGATGTCTGAGTTATTGTGAAAGCTTAAGAGCACTTGGTCTTGTGCAGTACCCTTTGTAGTGGTCTGGGAGGTGAGATTGCTCAGACGTGTTGGGCATATGGGGATAGCTGATTTTAGGGGTGTTTGGGGTTGCTGGGAAGTGCTAGAGAGTCATCAGATTCCCTTCATGGAAATATCTGTGGGAATGGAAGGTGTGTTGAGTGGTTCACTGCCAGAGTGGCCATTGCATGGAATAGGTTGGTAAAATGGAACAGGACAAATATTGGTTTGGATATTTTAAGAACAGCCTGGAAACACACCACATGAACTAGTGAATGGTATTCTGGCAAAACTGGATGGGCATTGTTACCCATGCTTGAAGTACTGATATGTGTATATCTAAGGATGGAAATATGCTTATAACAAATAAGAAACTAGAAAGGTCTCATAATTTAAAATCTATGGACTGTATAAACATGCTTGGAAGGAGCTAATAATAAGAATAAGCATTACAGCTTGTGGTCTCTCAAATAACTAAGCAACAGCCAAAAAAAACACAATAGTTATGTAATGTATGATTTTAGTAAATCTAGACATAAAATATACAATTGTCATATAAGATGAAGCAGTCTGCTGAATTTAGATATTAAGTATAGGATTTAATGACTTGGGCTTCTGTATAATAACATTATTGTCTTAACTTGTCATAAATGACATACACTACATTGAACATCAAGGGGAAGCATGATTTTCTTATATAAGTAAATGTGCATAACAAGTTATGTAATTGCTTTAACTTGAATTGTAATTTTTGTAACCCATCTTGACCATATATAATACATATATAATACTTAAGCAGTTACCAAGGTAACTAATATTTTATACATTTCAAGTTGTTCAAGAGAAACAATAGAAGCCTGAACTTGAAATGTCACAGAATGTAGCAATCATATTATGAACAAATAGTATTAAATTGAAAATAGACAGTTTAATAACATGGGCTTGTGTATAACACTACTGTTTTAACTTGTCATAAATGACATACACTATATTGAACATCAAGGGGAAGCATGATGATTTTCTCATATAAGTAAATGTGCATAACAAGTCACATAATTAGAAAGTCAAACCAACACCACAAACTGATGAAAAAACAAAAATACAGTTTGAAGTCATATAATTGCTTTAACTTGAATTGTGGTTTTGTAACCCATCTTGACCATACATAGTACTTAAGCTGTTATCAAGGTAACTAATGTTTTATACATGACATCAAACTGACAAAGATGTTCAAGGGAAATAACAGAAGCCTGAACTAGGAATGTCACAGAATGTAACAATCACATTCTGAATAAATAGCATTAAATTGACAATAATCACTCAGTTTAACCTTTGCTGATTATACAAAATAGAATGTTACCATTTAAATCTAAAAACTTTCAGTATATGCCATAAAATGGTAATTTATGAATATGGAAAGTGAACTTGTAATCATTAATCATAATAAGTGAATTTGTTGTTTTTAACCTATAATTTCACTCATTTTATAATAAGAAATGACAGATATGAAACTCTTTATGTGTAGGAAATGGCGGGAAGAGGGATACACTAATAATTAAAATGCACTAACTTTCAGCTTTTAAGTAAGTTATCAACAAACAAAGTGATTACTTAAATGTTGACAAACAATGAAATATAACTTTTGATATATCAAGTAAAATACATTGTATTATAAACATTAGGTATAAATATTATTACCATCTATTTATATTAAGTAATACATTTTGAAAAACTTCATCAATAAGGGTGAATATGTTAAATAACTGTTTGCTATAATCTTTTACTGATGTTTTATATATGATACATCCTACTTTACTATGATTGAATTGCTTGTCATCTACCTTTCATGTAAATATTAATTGCTTATACAATAGGTAGACATTTATATTGTATTAGAATTCTGTCTAATCTACAATAGTACTATATCTGTTCAAAATAATATAAATATTGCTTATTCCTATTACAAATATTCTCCATATGATAATTCAATTTATGGAGCTCAGATGTTCTGGATTGTCAAGGTATGAGTGATAATCTGATGGATTTAGGTTTATCCATTAGCTTAGGAATGATTTTCATTCCATGGCTAGTGCAGATCCTAGTTTTGTTAACATTTATTAATTTAAATTTGTTATTTCACAAAAACATTTTTAGTATACCTGACTAAAACATTACTTTATTGCTAAACACTCAAAGTATAAAACTGATAATTTACTTTAAAAGATCAAACATATACTTTATAGTATTTTTTCAGAGGAAAATGTTTAATAGTCAACAACAAAACAAAAATTACATAGTCTAAATAACCTAAAATGGATTTAACTTTATTATCTTTAAATACCAATGGCTTAAACAATCCTAGCAAGAGACCAAATCTACTGAAATATTTAAAACTGAACAAAGCACAAAAATTCTTCCTTCAAGAAAATCATTTCAAAACAAATGACAATTACAAATGAAATCCTAAGGAATATATGATATTGGCTCAATCCACATATAAGACAAAGACAAAATGGATAACAATTTTATGGAAAACAAATGTGATTAACCCAGAAATCACTTATAAGGATGAAGATAAAGAAGGCCTTATGGCATTAGTAATAGTTAAATATAATAACAGAATATGGACCCTAGTCAATACTGGTTCCCAGGCATTGGAACAGGAACTGTTAAAAAGCAATTGGATTTAATTTCCAATAATTATAAAGGCAACTTAATATTAGGAGGACATTTTAAATGTATATTTGATATTTCTGAAACTACAAATAAAAAAACCCTGCATACATCTGCTGTATCAAAAGCTTTAAACAAGTGGGTAGAATCATTTCATCTTGTAGATACTTCCAAATTTAAAGAAGATAAATCTTTGTTGTTTTCTTATCAAGATCACTGATTTGGTACCCAAACTAGAATAGATAAAATATTTGCTGCCCATGACTTACACTCTAAAATCATTAATTTCTCAATCACTCCCTGCCCTTTTTCAGACCACAATTCATTGATACTTAAACTTCAAAATGGGTACAAACCATTAATCTTTAACTCCAGAATTCCAGCATATATAACTAAAATTAAAGAGTTCAAACCCTGGTTATTATCTGAATTACAGTTCTTCTTAGATATTAATTACCCCACAGAGATTAATAAAATAATGATATGGGACTCATTAAAAACTTATATATACGGTAAAACCCTAACTTGGTATAAAAAAAAACAATCAGAGAATGGGATTCTGAATTATTAGATCTACAATCCAAACTTTTGTCAATAAAAGCTGAAAAAAATCAAAATCATTTGGAGATGAAAAAGAAAGTAGAAGTATTAAACAATAAATACAACGGAATTCTAACACAAAAAAAATAGTTTAGCTTTAGAAAAACTAAACATTAATACCTTGGCCACTTCTCCCAAATATCTACATAATTTATCCACAAGAATCAAAATACAATCAAAAGATAATAACATTAAAAGTATCTTCCATGAAAAGAAAGTGAAAAATGTCTCAGATATAGGTGACATTCTCGATCACTAAATCACTATATGGAACATTTCCAAAAAGAAAATATGCATATTGATCAATTAAATCTAGATGAAAAATGTTCTAATATAAAAAAACACCAGAAAAATTAAAAGTAGATCTGCAAGCACCCATATCCTACAAAGAAATTACAGATACAATGAAAGAGGGCAAAAATAATAAAGTTCCAGGTATAGATGGCATAATTATGGAAATAATATAAACTTTTTCCTTCAAAGATACTATCCCTCTTCCATAAAACTCTATTAGAAATTCGGTCACAAGCTTTAATACCACCCTCTTGAAGATATTCCTTAATCAGACCAATCCTAAATGAAAACAAATCCCCAAACCTATGTACCTCATATAGACCTATATCATTATTAAATAATGACTATAATGTATTTATGACAATATTAACTAACAGAATTAAAATACCACTAGCCAAAACAATAAATAATGATCAAACTGGATTTATATATCATAGGCACACACATGACAATATTAAAAGGATAATATCTCTTATAGATTATGTTAATAAAGAAAATAAAGAAACACTCCTAACTGGCTTAGATATAGAGAAAGCATTTGATTCCCTAAATTGGGACTATTTATTCAAAATCCTAATGCTATTTGAATTTCCTGCATCCTTTGTTCATCTCCTAAAGAATATATATACAAATAATTTATTGTATGTCAAGTTAGGTCCTTTTACCTCTGAATCTATACATATAACAAAAGGCACTAAACAAGGATGTCCCATGTCACCAATTCTGTTTGCTCTGGCTATTGAAATATTGGCAGATTCAGTTTGCAACAATATAAAAATCAAAGGAATAGATGTTTATGAACAATACAATTCTAAAGTAATGCTATTTGCTGATGACATATTACTAACATTATCTAATACAAAAGAGACATTAGAAGAATTAGATATATTAATTAACAAATTTTACATGACTTCAGGACTCCATTTCTTCTTCTTGTTCTTCTTCTTCTTTTGGCTTTTCCCATTTAGGGGTCACCACAGCGGATCATCTGCCCGCTCATGATTGGCAGTGGAGTTTTACAGTATCAAGTTCCACAGAAGGCATAAAACACACACGCACACACTCACACCTAGGGCCAATTTAGAGTGTCCAATCCACCTACTCCATGTCTTTGGGATGTGGGAGGAAACCGGAGCACCCGAAGAAAACCCACGCGACCACAGGGAGGACATGCAGACTCCGCACAGAAGTTACCCCAGCCAAGAATCGAACCAGAGACCCTCTTGCTGTGAGGCGGCAATACTAACCACTGCACCATCGTGGTTTTTATCGATGCCATTAGTAAACTAATTCTAACCACAACCCCCCCTGCCAAAAAACAACACCTCCTCAAACCACAAATAATGAAACACACTTCTCTCTAAATCCTTTTGCTACATCCAACATAAAGTCTTTCCTTCTAAAATTCAAACCTGGTTGTCCCTCTGCTGACACACACCCCTTCTCAAACTAGCAGCTAATGCCATTGCCTATCCGGTTTCAATTCTTATAAATAGATCTGTCAGAGAAGCCACTGTGCCCAACATTTGGAAGTCTTTTTACGTTACTCCCCTTCACAAAGGTGGCAACTCCACTGATTCCTCCAACTATAGACCCATTACTATACTGTCCCCACTATCCAAAATCCTTGAAAAGTGCACACATAACGAAATACTGAAATTCCTCATCCACAGTAACCTCATTTCTCCTACCAAACATGGATTTTGACCAAACCAAAGTACCTCTATTGCCCTTCTATCCTTCACTCACACCACAATGACTCCATTTCAATAAATCAAAATCAATTTTTTTATTTTTAAATTACAAAAACTGTAGACAAGGGGGGATCACATCATAGGGAAACCAGAATCTACCTTACAATATCTAGGAATTGATTTATGCAAGGATAATAATGAATTAGTCTCAAAAACTACAATAATATCATCAATACAATTAAAATCTCTGTGGAAAAGTGAAACAAAATAATATTAACATTTGAAGATAGACTGTACCGATTGGCTAGACAGAGGGACAGAGCTGGGAAAAATGTGCAGCAAGTAAGGGTGATAAAGGATAGTGAGGGAAACGTACTCACAAGTGAGGAGAGTGTGTTGAGGAGATGGAAAGAGTACTTTGAAGGGCTGATGAATGAAGAGAATGAGAGAGAGAGAAGGTTGGATGATGTGGGGATAGTGAATCAGGAAGTGAAACAGATTAGCAAGGAGGAAGTAAGGACAGCTATGAAGAGGATGAAGAATGGAAAGGCTGTTGGCCCAGATGACATACCAGTGGAAACATGAAGGTGCTTAGGTGAAATGGCAGTGGAATTCTTAACCAGATTGTTTAATGAAATTTTGAAAAGTCAGAGGATGCCTGAGGAGTGGAGAAAACGTGTTTTGGTACCTATCTTTAAGAATAAGGGTGATGCGCAGAGCTGCAGTAACTACAGAGGGATAAAACTGATCAGTCACAGCTTGAAGTTATGGGAAAGAGTAGTGGAAGCTAGGTTAAGAAGGGAGGTGATGATTAGTGATCAGCAGTATGGTTTCATGCCAGGAAAGAGCACTACAAATGCAATATTTGCTCTGAGAGTGTTGTTGGAGAAATGCAGAGAAGGTCAGAAGGAGTTGCATTGTGTCTTTGTGGACTTAGAGAAATCATTTGACAGGGTGCCTAGAGAGGAGTTGTGGTATTGTATGAGGAAGTTGGGAGTGGCAGAGAAGTATGTAAGAGTGGTACAGGATATGTACGAGGGTAATGTGACATTGGTGAGGACTGCGGTGGGAGTGACAGATACGTTTAAGATGGAGGTGGGATTACATCAAGGATCAGCTCTGAGCCCTTTCTTATTAGCAGTGGTGATGGACAGGTTGAGAGATGAGATCAGACAGGAGGCCCTGTGGACTATGATGTTTGCAGATGACATTGTGATATGTAGTGAGAGTAGGGACCAGGTTGAGGAGACCCTGGAGAGGTGGAGATATGCTTTAAAGAGGAGAGGAATGAAGGTCAGCAGGGCTAAAACAGAATACATGTGTGTAAATGTGAAGGAGGGTAGAGGAATGGTGAGGATGCAGAGAGTTGAGTTGGTAAAGGTGGATGAGTTTAAGTACTTGGGATCAACAGTTCAGAGTAATGGTGAGTGTGGAAGAGAGGTGAAGAAGAGAGTACAGGCAGGGTAGAATGGGTGGAGAAGAGTGTCAGGTGTGATTTGTGACAGACGAGTACCAGTAAGAGTGAAAGGGAAGGTCTACAAAAGGGTAGTGAGACCAGCTATGTTATATGGGTTGGAGATGGTGGCATTGACAAAAAGGCAGGAGTCAGAGCTGGATGTGGCAGAGTTAAAGATGTTACGATTTGCACTGGGTGTGACTAGAATGGACAGGATTAAGAATAAGTATATTAGAGGGTCAGCTCAGGTTGGACAGTTTGGAAACAAAGCAAGAGAGGTGAGATTGTGCTGGTTTGGACATGTGCTGAGGAGGGATGCTGGGTATATTGGGAAAAGGATGCTAAGGATGGAGCTGCCAGGTAAGAGGAAAAGAGGAAGGCCTAAGATAAGGTTTATGGATGTGGTGAGAGAGGACATGCAGGCAGTTGGTGTGAAAGAGCATGATGCAGAGGACAGGAAGAAATGGAAACAGATGATCCACTGTGGTGACCCATAACGGGAACAGCCAAAAGAAGATGATGATGATGAAGATAGACTACAGTTAATAAAAATAATTTTACTACCCAAGATCCTGTATATAGCTTTAGCAATACAACTGTTGCCTGAAAAGAATATACTTAAAGAAATAAACTCATGCCTAATAAAATTTTTATGGTTTCCCAAAAAAAACAGAATAGCTTTAATACATCATATCAGACCATGGAAACAGGGAGGATTAAATTTTCCTGATATAGAAACATATATAAAAACATCAATATCTAAAACAATCTCAGATTGGATAAGTTCAAATTACTCTGCAAATTGGAAAGAATTACTAACTGTAATATCAATAAATGAATTTGATTTACAAAAAAACTTTCAAATAACAGATAAAAACAATTTGCCATGGCACATATTATGCATTAGTATGCAATATAACATAACTAAGCCCAGGATGCCACGGTGGTATGGCGGTAGCGTTGTTACCTCACAGCAAGAGGTTCTCCCATTCGATTCTCAGCTGGGCTTGGGAGTGCCTTCTGTGTGGAGTCTGCATGTCCTCCCCGCGGTTGGGTAGCGTTCGAAAGACATGCGTGCGTAAATGGGCGTGCCTTCGTTAAAGGTTGGGCATCGAGCTGGCACCTCGCCGTTTCGTAAAAATCTACTGCCAATCATTAGCGGACTGGAGTTCCGCTGTGGCGACCCCTTACCGGGAAAAGCCGAAAGACAAACAACAACATAACATAACTAAGCCCACTAAAACTCGTATGATTAATTATTACATTGACTCATTTAGGAAAATTATTAATCCAAATATAGATGTAAAAATCTGGTTTGATCTTTTAACACCATTTATAGTCACAAAGAACTTTCCACATAAAATATATAGAGAAATTACTAATTCCTGGGAACAGAAATGATTTGTTTGTTGGCTCCAATGTATCAAAGAACTAAAAGTTTTAGATATGCAAGTAATAAAAACAACATACAAAATTCCACAATAGGATTGGCTAACTTTACAGAGTATTATGTCATATTTGCAAGATTTAAATAGAATAATTAACAATTCTTCATTTAAAGAAATACTTAAATTTACAAAATACATGCATGAAATCATATATAATGACTTTGACATGGGAAACAGTATTTCAAAATTTTTCAAAATATTGATAAACTATAAAACAACACCCAAAACCTCATATTGGAAATATATAACAAAAGGACACTCAATGCAGTTAACTGAAGATATTAAAACAAATATCTTATTATCGATAAAATATACATCCTTTACACAATACAGGAAAGTTTTTAATTGGAAATGCTTACACAGAGCATTCTTAACCCCAGACAGAATCAGTAAAATTAGTTCTTCCATAAAAGGAATATGTTGGAGATCTGAGCAAGTACACAATGCAGATTGGAACCACATTTTCTTTGATTGTGTTAAAATTAAGCCATTTTAGAATGGTATTAATAACTTTCTACAAGCTTTATTTAATTAATCATTTTATTTAATTAAAGTTCTTGCATTATTAAATGTGAAAGAAGATCCTCATTTGAATAGGTCAAACATATCTAGTATGGACTATACTTGCAATTTCAAAAAAGTGTATAACAAGAAGATGGAATACAAACACAATACCAACATTGTAAGACTTCTACAGCCTACTGAAGACCACAGCATTATTGGAAATTAAAATTAAAGAACTAAGAATTTATCCAAAGCCATTTATCAAGAACCCTTGGGAAATAGGCTTATCGGTGATTGACACTATACAATAATTGATCAGACACTCTGATAATGGATTGGACATACTTATAAAGTAACTGTATACATTAATATTTGTTATAGTGTCAGGCTAATGTAAATAGTGTACATAGTTATTTAAGATGTTATGTATAAATACTCTGGAATTCATTCAAATGGACTTGAAAAATAAAACATTTTTGAGAAAGAAAACAATTTGGTGTATTGCTGTACTGGCCATACATAAACAATATACCACAGCCCTGTGCATTCCTGTGGAGCAGTTATGTAACCTCCTTCACAGTTCTGTGCATTACTTACATAACCTCCTCCACAGTTCTGTGCATTAGTTACATAGTCTCTGTAATGATATGGGCAAGTGCCAGCATAGTCAGCTGGCGTTTTGTGAAGAATGATATGTCCTTTGAATATCAAACTGATTTATACAAGATGCTTGTGTTACAAATGCATCTGAACTGTATGTCATTTGTATAGCAAGCTGATTTGTACAGATGTTCATAGGTTCATAGGTTCATACTAGGCTATCTGCCCTGAGGCATTTATAAGCCTAGCCCGAGTGAGTTTGGCTTTCGCTACCCTTTGATTCGAGTTTACCGAACCCTTACTAAGGTTAGTTTACCGTGCCTCTGTCTAGCAGTGACACTGAAGTAATCCCCGGGGTAAACCTACGATCCCCCATCCACTCATCAAGATTCTTCTTGAAGAGAGTCAGTGAGGGGCTTTGTCTAACATAGACTGGGATTTTATTCCAGAGTAAGGGAAGCCTCTGGGTTATGAATCTGTCCCTCCAACATGTTCTGTTTATTTCTGTGCTGAGGTTCAGATCCCTCGAGCGTGCAGCTCTAAGGGATTTGGATTTACTGAGGTGGAGCAAGTTCATTAATTCTGGGTTGGTCATCACTTTATATGTCAGGCATAGGTCGCCTCTAAGTAGGCGGTATGCAACTGAGTAGAGTTGGAGTTCTTTTAACTGAGTCGCGTATGGTATCTGTTTGAGTCCTTTGACTCTTTTTGTGAGGTACTTTTGGGGTCTTTCTAGTTGCTGCAGGTGTCGGTTAAGATACATCCCAAAAGGGACATTGTATTCTATTATGGGCCTAATTAGGGCCGCATAAAGGAGCACTATGACCTCCTTCGGTCTAGATGTGAATCCTTTCATGATAAGGTGGGCTATGTAGAAAGTTTTCCTAACCACTTTGGCAATGTGGTTGTCAAAGGAGAGATTACTATCAACTTGGGTCCCCAGATCCCTAATTACTTCCTCCGTGCTTAGTCGGTTTTCACCTATGTGATAATTTGTGGGTACTTTGTTTTTGCCAAAGGGTATGACTATACACTTTTTGGCATTTAGCTTTAGACCGTGGCTCTGACACCAGTTATTCGTCTCTGTGAGACCTTTTTGAAGGATGCTCGTGTCAGCTGGAGAGTCAATTATGGCTCCCAGTTTGCAGTCATCTGCGAACTTGGTCAGCCACAGTCCACCCATGCTGGCCTGCATCTCGGAGAAGTATATACCGAACAAGAGAGGTCCCAGGACTGAGCCCTGTGGTACACCACTTGTGACCGGTTTGAGTCAGACATGGATCCAGCAATTCTGACTCTGTGGGTTCTGTCTTTGAGCCAGTTTGCAACCCATCTTGTGACATAGGGGTTTATATTTAAGCTGGATAGCTTATCTATGATTCCCGAGTGGGGTATTGTGTCAAATGCCTTCACGAGGTCCAGATAGGCTGTGTGGACTACCTTCCCTTCATCTATGGCCTTGGTGACTGTTTCGAAGAAGTCTACCAGGTACAAGAGGCAGGATCTGCCCTTGACAAAGCCGAATTGGGTAGGATCTAGTGTCTGTAGGTCCCCAATGTCAATGTTTATGAGTTCCATGATGATCCTTTCCATAGCCTTGCAGACTAGGCTAGTCAGGCTTATGGGGCAGTAGTTTCCAGGGTCCATTGAGGGACCACCTTTGTGGAGAGCACTGTTGCTGTACGCCATTCATTTGGTACATATCCTGTAGTAAGGCTGAGACTGTACAACATTTTTACATGAGGGTTTAGTTCTTCTTGGAGTTCATGTAGTACGCAACCCGAGTCACCGTCTGGTCCCATTGAAGCGGTGTTTTTTGCTTTGGAGAGGGCTGCTTTCACCTGAGCATCTGAGATGCTAGGGGGGCAACACTCTGCCGGGATAGATATTTGCTCTTTAGGGAGGGGGGGGGAGTTTGCACTAAACCTGTCTGCCAGGATGTTGGCAATGTCTATGGGTTCTGTGAATTTTTTGTCATTTAGAATTAACTCTGAGCATATCTGGGAGTTGCACCCCAGGTTCCTAACATAGCTGAAAAAAGCCTTGTGATTGCCTTGGTCTCCTTTGCAATTTTTTTCTCAAAGCTTGCCTTGGAGGATTTTATGAGGGATCGTAATTTTTTGCTAGTACTGATCAGAGATGCCTTCCCTTTTAGGGATTTTGCTCTATCATGTAGTAGCTTCTTTCTTCTGTTGTACAGCTTGTTTATGGCTGGGGTCCACCAGACTGGACGCCTGCGTTTGGATGACTGGGTCTTGGTTTTGTTAGGGATAGCATGATCCATGCATTCCTGGAGGTGTCCATAGAATGCGTTTATATAGGATTCAGATGTTTGGGCCATAGCTTCCCCTGTCCCGGGGGCCTTGAAGGATCCCACCTCTGTTTTGAGAAGTGTGAAGTTCGCTTTTGAGAAGTTTTTCACTGTGGTTTTCTGGTCTGGGGGTGGGGAGGGGTTTTGGATATCTAGTGAGATTAATTTATGGTCTGATCTTACCAATGAGGGGTTTACTTCTGGTATGGAGCACAGAGTCCCCATGTTGGTAATGATCAGGTTGAGTATGTTATCCCCTCTTGGGGGGGTGGTGACTAATTGTTCCATGGCATTTGAGTTTATAAATTCCTGGAACCTTTGGGCTAGGGTGTTGGGGCTTGAGTACTGCTCCCAGTCTATGTTTGGGTAGTTGAAATCTCCCAATATGATGGTGTTTGGAGAGATCTTCATGTTCTCCGGTGTTTTCAGGAAAGCTGAGTGGGATTCCTGATTTTGAGAGGGTGGTCTGTAGCATGCTATAAACTTAAAAGCAGTTTTGCCCACTGTTAGTTGCACATGGATGGTCTCCGATGCTTCGTGCAATGCCACTAACCTGGAGGTGTGGGTATCCTTGATAAAAATGGATACTCTCCCTCCTTTTGTGGTTCGGTCCGAGTTTTGGGGTCAAAATGCATGGTATGAGGTATAACCTGGTAGTGCTGGGGTGCTCTCTGGAGCCTTGAACCAGGTTTCTGTCACTGCACATATGTCGATGTTCTCCATACTGAGGAGAGCTTCGAGTGCATGCATCTTGAGGTTAAGACTTCTGGCATTTAGCAGCATTACCCTTAGTTTTTTGTTCAATGTGTTGTTTATGGAGGTGGATTTGACTTTTGAGCCTTGCCTAAAAAAGGCACTATGGGGGTGGCAAGAGCCTTTGCCAATATCCAAAAGCCCAGGGGTGACAGGTGCAAGCTATCCCTAGCAAAGCAGCGTGGCTTGTCGAGCATGTCATCCCAGGCTGACAGACACTGGATCCCCTTTGAATGACACCAAAATTTTAGCCAATTGTTAAAATCAATCATTTTGTCTTTGTACTGCTGCATCATTCTAGGTGAGGGTAATATGCTACTAAAGGACAGGGTCATACCGGCCTGGGCTACGTGATCAAAGAGCTCCTCTATGTCTCTTTTCATGTAGTCGAGGGAGGTACGTGTCAGGTCATTCACACCAGCATGTACTATGACTGAGTCATATTTGTACTTACTTTGGAGTGACTTGAGTGCTTGCGTTATGTGGTGGATCCTAGCGCCCGACAGGCAGCTCACTGTGACCTTCTCTTTGTTCAGCCTGGTGAGTGGGACATCAGTGTTTCTGACTATAGAATCACCTATTACCAGTGTATTTGGTGTGTTGTTCAGCCTTAAGGGCTGTGACTGCTTGGCACACTGACTTTGTGAACTATTTGTTGCACATGATTTATTTTGTGGCAGCGTTTGCTTGGATGTCTGTTTTGGAGGTCTCTGCTGCTTAGGCAGATTTTTATTTAGAGCCTCCGAGTATGTTTTTGTGTGTTTATGTGTTTGGTTTGCTGATGTTGTAGGACTATGTGAGACTGGATTTGTGTTGTGTGAGGTTACCTTCTCCTCCTGGCTGGTTACACCAGTTCTGAGTTGAGAGAGTTCAGCCTCCAGTTTGGCTATATAGTTGCATCTCTCACATATATTTGATCCTGTTTGGAGGAGGAGAGGGTTGTCCGTGTACATGAGGCAGTTGTAACATTGCCTCAAGATTCCCAGATTCACCAGCTGGGCTGGAGAGGAAATCATTAACTGGCCTTTGGACATGCTAGAGTAATATAGGGAACTCTTGTTCCTGAATTAAAAAGGACCAACGGGGGACGAGATGACCGTAAAGAGTCTGTGAGGATGTAGTGCTTTTTAGATTATTAGTGCTAAGATTGTAAAATTGCTTTTTTGTGCAAGTGCTGGGCCTTAGCTAGAGTATAGGGTGTTCAATTTGAGAGAATAGAGCAGTTCTAAGGGAAAAAGTGAAGAGCAGACTTTGTGGAGCCGGGAATAGTTTAAACCCAATTAACCGCCGCTGCCCGATGCTGCGCTATGCGCACAATCGTGCAAAGCCACGCTTAGGCGGGTTTTTTATGCAGGGAACTTCAAAGAGCTAGAAATGGCCCAAAATGGCCAATTACTACAGATTCTAGTGCTGAGGTCACTCCTTCAGGGGCAGATAGGCTGTTCAAGGCTCCCCACTCCCACTGGTGAGCAATGAAACTTCCTTTTGTCCAAGTAAGGAAATGAGCAACACAGGAACTATCCAAGAGTCCCGAATACAGCAAAGCCTGTATAGGGACTATTCTAGTCAAGGAAAAGCGGGAAACAAGGATTTTTTTTTTCTTTTTTTTTTCAGGAAAACAGCAGATAAATCACAGTATACTATGCACAGGCTAGCGCACTTGAGTGGGCAGCCTCGACAGTAAAAATACAACAAACAAACTTCTTAGCAAGTGCAGGTAATAAGAACACAAAAAAACAAGCTTAGAACAGTTATATCAGCAGTGTAGCTCGCTTTTCAGTGAAAAAAGAAGGTCGCACAAGTAGATACAGAAAAATATACTTAAATCTGGATAGCAGTCACTCTTTTCCTTTCTCTGCTAATAGCACCACTCTGCAGGACCACGAGGAGCTGTAGCTGAGTAGGATAAGTGAAAAAAAACGCGCTTAGGCGAGTTTTTTATGGAGGGAACTTCAAAGAGCTAGAAATGGCCCAAAACGGCCAATTACTACAGATTCTAGTGCTGAGGTCACTTCTTCAGTGTGCTGAAAATGTACTGGTGAGGTTTGCTTGTGTTAAAATGTATTAACAGTATGTCCTGCTGAAATGAAAATAAATGTACATGTATTATTGCAAATTAATTAAATGTATATGTTTAATAGAGGACACTGGGACAGCAAAGGTTAAGAAAAATAAGGGAAATGGAAATAAGCTGTTAAACCATTAAAACAGCACCCCACAGTGCTGAATATGACTGGAGACTCTGGGTCTGGGATAGAGGCTTTGTTTATTAGCTCAGTGAAAAGAGAGGAGGCCCAAGGCACTACATAAACATTTGGATTTGTATTGTGGCTATGTGAGCTAAATTCCTGCCTCAGCTTCAGAGGGGAATACTGTGAGTCAGTTGACCAGATTAAGTCATTCTGACAGCCCTCTTGGAAATTATATTTTAGATATTAAAAAGAGAAATCTCAGAGTATAGAGTATTCTGTTAGGGAATTAGAAAGACCCTCACCTACATCATCTTGCATTGTAGTAGTAAGTAACAACTAGGGAACAGTAAAATTGTCTTAGATTCATTCAGGAATATAGTGAAGCTTAGTTCCAAGAGTGTTTTTCGTTATTTGTATGAGTCTGTCCATCAATGTTAATTTCAATATTTTCTGTGATTTGAACTCTGTTGTTTAGTGTAACTATATATTCAATATTTTCATGCTCTTTTATTCTTATTATTAAATATATTTAAAACTTTTATTGTCGCTGGTCCTTGTAGAAAGTAACTTTTGAGCGTACTTATATTTATTTGGTGACACTATGTGCACCATTCCTGAAGGCCTAGCCATCTTGGTGAACTACTACCATTCATATTAGTATTAATATTACACAGTATAACTGGACACTCTTTGTTAAGGGCCTTAGAGTAGCTGATTGTGGAGTGTCTAGTGGTGGTGAAAACTACCTTATAGTTTGGGCAGAAAGGAGCATAGCTAGTAAATCTGTCCCAGCCTTTCCCATGTGTGTGTGTGTGTGTGTGTGTGTGTGTGTGTGTGTGTGTGTGTGTGTGTGTGTGTGTGTATGTGTGTGTGAAATCAAATTTCTCAGCATGTGTGTGTTGGCTACTAGGAGCAGGGACATGAAACACTGGGTTTACAGAGAGGGTGCTGGAAAAGTTGGCTTGGAAACTCAGCTGAGGACCTAACCCTACAACTGTACCAGTGAGGAGTCTTATTGGGGACTTGGAGGGAGACAGATATAAAGACATCCAGACCCCGTGCTGAGTGTGTTCCCTGTGTGCTCTTAAGGGAAACTGTACTTGATGCACAGAGGTCTGCATCTGGAAATACTGAGTGTATCAGTTTGTATTCCAAGTGCACATCCCTCTCCAGTGTCAGTGGTGAAGATTCAGGCTCCTTGATTACTGGCCCAGCGTGGGGATGACACATATTGGTGACCATCACATATTGGTAGCAGTGGTGGGCATCACATATTGGATGGCAGTGGTGGGACCATCACATGCTCACATATTTGCTGAACAGTGTTGTGGATACTGAATTTTTGTACCTGTAAGCAGTTGTCACTAAAGAAAAGTATACTTTCAGCAGCCACACAGTAGACATTCAGACTTTCATATCACAGTAGTTTTAGTTATTTACTTTTTGTTATCTTAGTTAATCAGGGAGAGCAGGCAAGGATGTCAGCAGAGGATTATGGCAAGCTGACAAGGAAACCAGTTGGCTGAGGTGTGCCAAGCCAAAGGACTGAGGCATGCCAACCTGACTAAAGTAAAAATGATTGCAGCCCTAATCACAGCTACATCACAAACCAGCAACCAGAAAGACAACCAGACTGGCATTGGGTATGTACAGCTCTCAAAAACAGGACATTTCAACTTTTCCTCAGAGGACTTAATTATCTGTCTGGAGTTAAGCAGACTTGAAACGGAGTCCAAACATTTGGAATTAGAATCAGCAGAGAGACTGCAGTGTTTGGAGGTCAAAGTAGAATCAGCAGAGAGACTGAGCATTTGGAAGCTGAAGAAAATGAGAGGCAGAGGCAACATGAAAAGGAAATGCTGACTCTTTGCTATGGTCATAGAGGTAATGGGGAAGGGAGTAACCATACCCCAGAAGCAATGTGAAGGCCAGTAAACTTCTTCCTCAGTACCAAGGTGATAATTTTGATAGTTTTATTAATATATTTGAAAGAGTATGCAAACAGTAAAATCTTGACCGAGGGCTCTGGGTACAGTTCCTCACCCCCTTACTCCACGGTAAAACTGTAACTGTTGTTTTTAAATTGTCTGATACTATTGTTTAGATTGTGATAAAGTGAAGCACTGTCTGTTACGATGTTTTAAGTTAACACCTGGAAGCATACAAAAACAAGTTTTGTGAGCATAGACGCAAGGCAGATCAAAGTGTATGTGATTATATTGCTGAACTAAGCACTTATTTTAATAGGTGGGTGAGTGGATGTCAGGTCGCCACTTTTCAAGGGCTGGCAGACCTTTTGGTGAGGGAACAAGCCCTTAGCACTTTGCCTGAGGACATGAGAATCTGGTTTGCAGATAGAGAATGCAACTCTGCAAATGAGTTGGGGAAAAAAGGCACTCTATACCTAGCAAGCAGGGCATCACTGCACAGGAAAGGGATACCCAGTGCTGCACATGGATATAAGGGAAAACATGGTAGGCAGCCTAAACCACCCCAACAGAGTCCACCAGTAACAGTGGAAGTCACTAGTTCAGGTACACAGCCAGGATCAAGGGTTAAATGTTTTAAATTTAACCAGTGGAGCCATGTAGCATATAGACATCCATGGAGGCAATGTGGGGAACAAAAGGTGGGGGAGCCAGCAAGTGGGAATAACAGAATGCCTGTGGTAAGTTGTCTGGAGACAACAGGGGTACCATACTACCAGCAGAGTCTGTATCCAATCTTGGTGGATGGAAAACAGGTCACTGCCAAGAGAGACACAGCCTCTGATATAACCATTGCAAAGCCTGTAGTGCTTAAAGAAGAGCAGTACTTGCTTGGGCAGTCCACTCCAGACAGAATTTTAGGGGGGATCCCATTCCAAATGCCTTTAGCTAGGGTTCACCTTGACTGGGAGGGTGGAAAAGGAAGCAAGCAAATATGTTTGAGGATATCCTTGCAGATGTCTTGATAGGGAATGAGTGTGATAATGCAGTATTGTGTGTATGCAATGACATGCAGTCAGGCTTGGAGACAGGCATGTGGGTCTGGTAGCCTGGGGGATACCCAGACAGACCACCCACCTGAAGCCAGGACTGGTGATGTGGCTGCTTCAAGGAGGGAGCTACCCTGTAGTGTTGAGACTGAAGGTGAGCCACAGCTGCTTGTCGGTACTGATGTTCCCTTGGACAGAGTGACTGCAAGGGCAGAGGTGAGTGATAGTACCCAGGCTGACAGTGAGGCACTGCTGTCAGAGGGTACCAGGCTTCCTGTGGAAGGGGAGCTGGGAAGAGGTACAAAGAGAGAGTTGAGACAGGCTCAGCTCTCAGACCCTACATTACAAGGGTTGAGGGAGGTACTTAGGAAGGCACCTGATTCTCAAGGAAAAAGGAATTCTGTATACTTGGACAAAGGGCTACTGTATAGGCAGTGGGCCCCTGAGGGAGGGCTAGAAGGTGCGGCAATAAAGCAATTGGTAGTGCCTAGAGCCTACCATCTGGCACTTCTAGCCATAGTCCATGACATTACTTTTGCAGGTCATATGGGCATAAAGCATACCATGAGACATATCATGAATAACTTTTATTGGCCTGAGATTGCCAGGGATGTAACCAGGTACTGCAGGACCTGTGAGCAGTGCCAAAAAGTAAGCAGGGCAGGAGACAATATCAAAGCTCCTTTGATGCCTTTGCCTGTGATTAAGGAGCCATTTCAGAGGGTAGCTATGAATACTGTGGGGCCTCTGAGTACCCCAAATTCCAGAGGGAAGCTGTATATCCTGGTGGTAGTAGATTATGCTACTAAATATCCTGAGGCAGTGGCTCTGTCCTCCATCGAGACAGAGAAGGTGGTGAATGCTTTAGTAGAGCTTTTCAGCAGGGTAGGTTTCCCAAAAGAAATACTGACTGGCAGAGGTGCCAATTTCATGTCAGACCTGCTGGATTGTCTGTAGGAGTGTTGTGGGGTGAAGCACCTAAAGATCACCCCTACTACCCCCAGACTAATGGTCTTGTGGAGAGGTTAAACTCTGTGCTAAAGACCATGCTACGGGCATTTGCAGACCAGTTTAAAAGAGAGTAGGACAAATATTTGCCCCATCTATTGCTTGCATATAGGGAACTGCCCCAGGAGTCCACACACATGTTTTTCACCCTTTGAATTGCTGTATGGGCATAAGGTGAGGGGGGCCTTTAGATTTGATTAGTGTTGAGTGGGAGGGTGAGTGTGAATCCCACCAGGAGTCTGTTGTGGCATATGTCTTAAACCTCAGGACATGGCTTAGGGAGGTCATGATCTTGGCCCAGGAGAAACTGGCAGGAGCCCAACAGCAGAAAAAGGTCTAGTATGACAGGAATGCTCTAGCCAGAGTGTATGCTGTGGGGCAAGTGATGGTTCTCATTCCTGTCAGACACAATAAACTGCAGGCAGCTTGGGATGCTCCCTTCAAGGTGATAAGAAAAGTCAGTGATGTTACCTACATGGTGGAATTGCTATGCATGTGCCAAGGGCACAAATTGTACCATGCACTCTCCAAAGCTAAGAATACAGCATCCATGGGACCAGATGACATCCCGGGCTGTGTACTACATGAACTACAAAATGAACTGGCACCTCACCTAAGTGTCATGTTTAATCATAGCCTCACCTCAGGCTTCGTGCCCATTGAGTGGTGCACAGCTACAGTTATCCCACTCCACAAGGGGGGATCCACCTTGGATCCTGGGAACTACCACCCCATCAGTCTGATGAGCCTGATCTGCAAGGGCATGAAACGCATTAATATGGAACTTATAAACAAAGACATTGGCAACCTTCAAACACTGGACCCCACCCAGTTTGGGTTCGTGAAGGGCCGATCTTGTCTCCTAAACCTGATTGACTTCTTTGAATCAGTCTCCAGAGCCATGAACAAGGGTAAGGTGGTCCACACAGTCTATCTGGACCTGGCCAAGGCCTTTGACACCATCCCCCACTCTGGGATCATAGATAAACTTACTAAGCTGCGCATTAATCCCTACGTCACTCGATGGGTTACCAACTGGCTTACTGACAGAACCCACACTGTAAAAGTAGCCGACTCCAAATCCAGCTCCAGACAAATGATAAGTGGAGTACCTCAGGGTT
Source organism: Protopterus annectens (assembly GCF_019279795.1). Classification (NCBI taxonomy): domain Eukaryota; kingdom Metazoa; phylum Chordata; order Ceratodontiformes; family Protopteridae; genus Protopterus; species Protopterus annectens. The sequence continues at coordinate 65,103,291 of NC_056748.1, read as the reverse complement.
CAGTCTTGGGACCTCTCTTGTTTGGCATCTACTTCTCTTAAGTACAGGCCAACACTAAGGGACTCTGGCTAACAAAGTTCACAGATGATTGCAAACTGGGAGCCATTATTGAATCTCCAAATTATGTTGATATTCTACAAAAGGGCCTTACAGAAACAGATGCTTGGTGCCAGAGCCATGGGCTCAAGCTCAATGCCAAGAAATGTATAGTTATCTCCTTTGGGAAAAAACAGGTACCTGTGAATTACCACATAGGTGGCAGTACACTAAACACTGAAAGTGTGATAAGAGACTTAGGGACACAGGTGGACAGTGGTCTCATCTTCAATAACCACATCGCCACAACAGTAAGGAAATCCTTCTATGTGGCACACCTCATCACTAAGGGCTTTTCAACCAGAAAAAAGGAGGTCATTGTCCCACTGTACTCATCCCTTATTAGACCCATTATAGAATACAACACCCCATTTGGTATGTACCTCTCAAGACATCTGCAACAACTGGAAAGGCCACAGAAATACCTCACTAAAAGAATCATAGGCCTAAAGCAGATGCCCTATGCTGACCACCTTAAAAAACTCCAGCTATACTCTGTCACATATTGTCTACTCTGAGGCCATCTCTGCTTAACATACAAGGCCATGTCAAACTCAGAGCTGTTGAACATGCTACACTTAAGGAAATCCCAAGCCCTCAGAGCCACACGCTCTAGGGATCTAAACCTTGTCATCACAATAAACAAAACATGCTGGAGGGATAGGTTCCTGACCCAGAGACTCCCCAGACTCCAGAATAGACTGCCCATACATATCAAGCAGAGCACCTCTTTGGCCCTCTTCAAAAGGAACCTTGATGATTGGATGGGAGAAAGGAAAGTCACCCCAGGGATCATGTCAGTCGCCCTGCTAGACAGGGGTCCAGGGAAGTAAATAGTGTGGAAAGAAATAGCCAGGGAATTGTTATGGCTAGGCTTCTATAGGCCCTAGGGCCAATAGCCTAGTACCAACCTATGAACCTATGTTAACATGATGAAACCTTATCATGATAGAGAGGCCCTTGTGTTGAGTATTTGCGGTGGATGACAAGAGGAGTCTGAGGGGAATCTGGTGACTGATCTCCTCAGTGAGGCTCGGACTGACACAAGAGTAGAAGGGGGTAGCAATGTCCCAGTGGCTTTCCCCTACCCAGGTTCAAGAAATCCAAGCAGTGTTACAGGAGCATGGGGACATGTTCACTGGGAAACCAGGGTGCACCCACCTGGTGCAGCACCATGTAGATACAAGGCCCCAAAGACCTAGAATGCAGGCCCCTTACAGGGTGCTTGAGCATGTAAGACAGACTGTGAGGGAAGAGATAGATAGGAAGTTGGAAGTGGGAGTAATCCAGGAGTCCAGCACTCCATGGGCCTCCCCAGTGGTGCTGGTACCAAAGAAGGATGGCAGCACCAGGTTCTGTGTGGACTACAGGAAACTAAATAGTCACACAGAGTCACATGCTTACCCCATGCCTAGGACAGATGACGCCTTAGAGCAGCTCAGTCAGCTAAGTATCTGACCACTACTGATTTTACCAAGGGCTACTGGGAGGTGCCCTTGACTCCCAGCGCTAGATAGAGGTCAGCCTTTGTGACTCATTTCAGCTTGTATGAGTTCAAGAAGATGCTCTTTGGGGTGAAAAATGCCCCAGCAACTTTCCAGAGGCTGGTAGATCACATCCTAGCAGGAGCAGGATATTCTGCCCCTGCTTACCTGGATGATATTGCCATCTTCACCCATTCCTGGCAAGAGCTCCTTCAGCATGTCAGGGAGGTGCTGGGAAGACTGCAGAAGGCAGGGTTGACCATTAAGCCCAGCAAGTGTTAAGTGGTTATGGTAGAGGTCTCCTACTTGGGACATAGAGTGGAAAGTAGTAAGATCAGGCCAGAACCTGCCAAAGTGGAATCCATTCAGGCATGGCCTGTCCCTGTTACAAAAAAGCAGGTGAGGGCATTCTTAGGGTTAGCGGGGTAGAAAGCTTGTCCCCAATTATAGTACCATAGCTGCTCCCCTCACAGACCTGACAAGGAAAAACAGGCCAGATAAGGTAGTGTTGATCCCAGCATGTGAGCAGGCATTCCAGAAGCTTAAAGGAGCTTTGGGAGGACTCCCTGTGTTAGCCTGTCCAGATTACAGCAAATAATTTGTTGTGCAGGTGGATACTTCAAACCATTGGGAGGGGCTGTATTTAACCAGGTTTCCTCAGATGAAGAAGAGCACCCAGTGGTATACCTCAGCCATAGACTCCAACCCATGGAGGATTGTTATGCAGCTGTAGAAAAGGAATGTCTAGCAGTAGTGTGCACACTCCAGAAACTTCAGCATTATCTGCGTGGATAGAAATATACTGTAGTTACAGACCACAATCCTTTAACATGGCTACATACGGCCAGCAAGCAAAATGCCAAGTTATTAAGGTGGACCTTAGGATTGCAGGCATGACATGACAGTACAACACTGTAATGGGGTCAGCAATGCCAACGGAGATGGGGACTCAAGACAGGGAATGAGGTAATATATTCCCAGACAGGCTTATTTTCTCTCAAGCCACATTTCTCAAGGGTCACTTGAAAAACTAGCTTGAGACTTCAGAGGGGGGAGATGTGATGATATGGGCAAGTGTAAGCATAGCCAGCTGAAGGTTTGTGAAAAATTATATGTCCTTTGAATATTAAACTGATTTATACAAGATGCTCATGTTACAAATGTATTAGAACTGTACATCATTTGTATATCAAACTGATTTGTACAGATGTTTGTGCTAAAACTGTATTGTGAGGTTTGCTTATTGTTAAAATGTATCAACAGTGTACTCTATTGTAATAAAAAGAAATGTACATGTATTATTGTAACTGAATTAAATATATATGTTTTAATAGAGGACACTGGGACAGCAAATGTTAACTTTAAGAAAAACAAGGGAAATGTAAATAGCCTGTTAAACCATTAAAACATCACCCACAGTGCTGAATAGGACCAGTGACTCTGGGTCTAGGATAGAACCTTTGTTGATTTGCTCAGTGAAGAGGGGAGACATGAGGCACTGCCATAAACATTTGGATGAGTATTGTGGCCATCTGTGCTAAATTCCTGTCTCATCTTCAAAGGGGAATACTGTGAGATCCTAGAGTCAGGTGACCAGATGAGGTCATTCTGACAGCCCTCTTGGAAATTATATGTTAGATATTAAGAAGAGAAATCTCAGAGTATAGAGTAATCTGTTTGGGAAGCTTGACTAGAAAGACCCTCACCCACAGCATCTTGCTTGCAGTAGTAAGTAACTTAACTAGGGAAAAGTAAAATTCTGTTAGATTCAGTCAGGAATATAGTGAAGCTTAGTTCAGAGAGTGTTCTTCTTTATTTGCATGAGTCTGTCCATTAATGTTAATTTCAATATTTTCTGTGATTTGAACTCTGTGGTTTACTGTAAATATATATTCAATATTTTCATGCTCTTTTATTATTTATTATTAAATATATTTAAAACTTTTTTGTGGCTGGTCCTTGTAGGAAGTATATAATATTTGAGAGTATTTATATTTATTTGGTGACACTGTTTGGGCCACTCCAGAAGGCCTAGCCATCTTGGTTAACTACTAACATTCACATTAGCATTAATATTACACAGTATAATAGACACTCTTTGTTAAGGGCCTTAGAGTAGCTGATTGTGGAGAGTCTTGTGGTGGTGATAACTACCTTATATTCTGTGCAGAAGGGAGGATAGCTAGTAAACCTCCGTCAGCCTTTCCCAGGTGTGTGTGTGTGTGTGTGTGTGTGTGTGTGTGTGTGTGTGTGTGTGTGTGTGTGTGTGTGTGTGTGTGTGTGTGTGTGTGTGTGCGTGTGTGTGTGTATATGTGTGTCAGCTAATTGGGGCAGTGACATGAAGCACTGCGTTCACAGAGCAGAGAGGGTGCTGGAGGACTTGGCTTGGACACTTGGTTGAGGACCAACCCTACAGATGTACCACTGAGGAGTCTTATTGGGGACCTGGAGGGAGACAGATACAGGAACATCCAGACCCCAGGCTGAGTGTGTTGCCTGTGTGCTCTTAAGGGAAATTGTACTTGATGCATAGAGGTCTGCATCTGGAAATACTGAGTGTATCCATTTGTATTCCAAGTGCACATCCCTCTCCAGTGTCAGTGATGAGGATTCAGACTCCTTAATTACTGGCCCAGTGTGAGGATGACATATACTGGTGGCCATCACATATTGGTAGCTGTGGTTGGCTTAATAGTCTCCTCCACAATTCTGCGCATTTAGTTACATAGTCTCCTCCACAGTTCTGTGCATTTAGTTACACAGTCTCCTCCACAGTTCTGTGCATCTAGTTACATAGTCTCCTCCACAGTTCTGTACATTTAGTTACAGTCTCCTCCACACTTCTGTGCATTTAGTTACATAGCCTCCTCCACAGTTCTGTGCAGTGCTGTATTACCTAAACCCAGTACTACAGCCCATTGTTAGTTTATGCTGGTGGTCTTCAAGTCCTTACTTAGAACCTACTTTTTTGACTAATGACTGATGCATTTACTTTGGTGATTAATAAATAAATAAATGTGTGTCTAATACTCTATTATATGAACTGACAAGCATAGTCCATCTGTGGTACCCATGAGGATTTCCCTACCCACCAAACTTCCACACATATTTTCAGACTGGCAATTACCTCACCATGTTCTATACTGACCTTTATAAGGCCAGGTAACCTAAATGCTCCCTGAACCCCTTATATTTGGCCAGCACCCCCTCCTTTACTTTACTTACCTGGACTCTAGGCTGCCATCCTCTTGGCTACAAGCTGATATAATTACTTAGTTGCTTAGTTTGGCATTTCATACAATAACTTTGCCACAGTATTCCATAGCATTAATACAGTATTTAGATTGCAATGTACCCCTTTTCTACAAAATTCTATCCTAGCTGCAAAGCATTTCTTTATAAAATGTTGTTACTTAAATTGTTACTTTATTTTTTGCAATTTCCTTTTTTGTTCATTGCTTTGGTGGATCTCTGTTGTTGCCTTCTATGAATTTGTCTGCATTCATTGCTCACCCATTGAATCACAGTTATTCTTTGAAGTATGCTCTATATTCAATTAGCTACAATCATACTGCATTTTTAACAGGGAAAATCATTTTCCTCACAGTTAAAAGATCCTGACAACTCCCATACAAAACATTCCAGGTCTTGTCAACATGTATGACATAAAACACATTTGCTAAACTAATAATCAAGCAATGTAACTCTTTTCTTTGATAATTTTCTCTTCTTCACAAGTCACTTTCTGAGTCATCTTCCAAAATATGAATTAACACCCACATGCTCTGTAAATCCACTGTACATACTAGATTCTAATACCCACAGCAGTGGTGAAAATGATTACATTCCCACCATAGATTCTGTTGTAACTCTGTAGTCTCACCACTAGGACTAGTAGGTGATGTTATTAATACCAAGTCACTGCTGTGCATATTACAAGACACACAGGTAATATTAGCTGCTGCGAAGCTGTGCCTGAATCTCTGATCACTTAACTGATGGTGTGAGTACACGAGTCCAGGTAAAAGGGAAACTGGCTGGGGAATGATTCACCAAGTCCTGTTCACTGAATCCTTTTATCACAAACCCATTCCATCACAGAAGTAAATATAACCTACTTTAATGTGTTATGTCAGAAATGGTTATACTTGGTTGGGGGGTTCTGTGAGGTGTTCCCCTGCAAGAGAAAGTTAGGGGGCTGTCCCCATTCACTCAGTGACTCTTCAAGGAATTTACCCTTCAATCATTTACAGAGGATGACTTATGAAAATAAATTCCTTTTTGTAACATGCAACACACCACATTTCTACAACTCTATATACATCATGCAGCTACATAAAAGGCCTACATACCCCCAGATTAGGACTAGCTGCATCAGATATCAGAATTTGACTTTGTGATTGTAAACTTGTCTTTTGTCTGTGTGCTTTAAATGTAAATTCAATTATGTGCCTGCAATGGAGAATGATCTATCAGTGTTTCTTGGTATGATGCAGGTTTGGAGATTTCCTCTTTGGGTCTCCATTGAAAATGGGTAGTGCCTAGATGGACCACCATGGTCAACAAAGTTGAAAAAAAAGTACATTGCCCATGTTTTCTGCTTGATTGCTGCTACTTTAAAGCACCTTGTCATCTCAAGATTCAGACAGCCATATAAAATAGTTCATAGGTTCATAGGTTCATAGGTTCATATTAGGCTATCTGCCCGAGGGCATTTACAAGCCTAGCCCATAGTTTTGTGGCTTACGCCACCCCTTTAGTATACCCTTTATTTTGCTGTGCCTCTGTCGAGCAGTGACACTGAGGTAATCCCTGGGGTATATCTGCGATCTCCCATCCATTGTCTTTGTAAAGCACTTTCAAATTCATATTATTTATTTTGTTTCCTTTTATAGTTGGGGTTTGTGATTATTTTGGCCTTTCTGAGGCCTCTGTTTTGTCTCTTGCTGTATCTTCCCATACTCAGAGATAACACAGTAACCCTAATTTTGCAGCTGGAAGGACCATTATCCCAGGTGTGAGCTGTAAGAATACGTTACCTGTAGGAACATTTCATACAGCACTGCAGGCCAGATACACCGCCCACATGCTTCTATGCTCAGGAACATTAACATGGCTTCATGCCACATTGAAGTATTTAGCCAGCCTGCTAGGATGCTGCTTCCTAGCTCCTGAAACCCTGCAGCCCATAATTTTGTGATAGTAAGACTGGACCTCAGCCAGCACTCTATGAGCCCAGCTCTGTGTGGCCACTGTAGAGCATCCCCTTTCATTGTACTTACTCAAGAGCTGAGTTAACTGTTTTTACTTACAAATGGTGCTTACACCAAATTCTCTCAAGTCAAAGTATCCTGGGACCCGTGGAATAATTCTACAGATGGCAAATAACACAAATAAATTAATAAATGTTGAAATATTTTAGCTCTTGCTTGCTTTTTTGGATCTTGAAGCTTGCACTATAAGCTATGACTATTTTACTTCTTTTGTGCTGTTTTAATAAAAATAGCATCATCTTAAAAATAATTATCTTCATTTCATAAAATCAAAGTGGGATTATTACAGAAAAGAACACATATTTAACCAATACCAATGATTTTTTTTTGTATCAGAACTTTGTTTGTGTTGTGGAATCCACACAACCACTAGAAAGAAATATTTTTTGCAATAAAATGTCAGGGCAACCAACTTTGTTTTCTTTGTTTATGACAAAGCATATAATTGCTCCTCATAAATTAGGCCAATTGTTAATCCTAAAAGGCAGTGTTAGTTGCGTTGTGTTCAGTCTGTGCTGCAGTTTCTCCATCTAGTGGGTAAACTGAAGTATTGCAGCTCTGTATTTTTAGTGTTGAACCTAATGCATTTATATGAAAAAAAACAGTCTAAAGGTGAGAAAATCATTTATTCTCTGATTAACCTGCTTAATCCAATCCAGGGCTGTAGGAAAGCCTGAGACTTTGTGACAGCAGTCAGTGGGCACAAGGAATAGAAAGTAATTCTGCAAGGGGCACACACACACACACACACACACACACACACACACACACACACACACACACACACGCACACACACGCACACACACTTCACATAGCTGCCTACTGAAATCTTGGTACTTGAAATGCCGAGTGTTGAAAAGCTGAAAAAAGGACCAAAAACCCACAGAAAAGTGAAACTCAAAAATCGTTCTGCTCCTTAAAACCTATTGCGGGGGGTAAGTGGAGGGGGTCAATAACCCCATATCCCCCAAACTAATATATATATACCAACCCCAGGATCACAATACTTCAGAGAAAAAGGAATATTTTGAGAAATCTCAGACTTAGTATATGTAAGTCCAATCAGTCATTCAATCTCTGTATTTCAGTACCTGTTCTAGCAGGTACCGACATTTCAAATGGTGCATACACACACACACGCACACACACTGGACAACAATTTAGGGAATTACCAAACCACATATGGCATGTCTTTGGGGATGTGGGCAACACCTGAGGAAAGTCCACATGGATGTAGGGGGAACATGCAGAGTTCACACAAAGGCACTTGAGAACCAGTGTTTGTTACCTCTATCATGCAGATGCCATGAGTTCTTTTCCTAAGTGACAGAAACAAGTTATGCCTACCAAGTGAAATTAGAAACATATTGTTCAGACTGCTTTTGATATCCTTAAATATAACAACCCTACTACTAGAACACCAAAAAACTCTAACTTTAACCCTAACCATAACACTGTAACCCTAACCCTAAAACTTAAACCATAACTCTAAAACTCTAACCTTAACCCTAACACTGCAACCCTAACCATAACTGTAAATCCCTAACCACACAGAAGTCTTTAGACACTGTAATTCACAGCTTATGTTACTTTCATAGAGCAACTTCCTATCCATTAGGAATAATCATGGCCATCCAAACTGAAGAGCCAAATGCTGTGAGAGAGCAACACAAAGTTCTTGGTCACCATGCTGCCCCAAATTGGCCACATAATTGGCTTAATGGTGACGCTGCTCTCCTTAGAGACACAAGTCATGGAGTTTGATTCTCACCTTTTGCTCACTGTCTGGTTATTGCCTAGGCATGTAATAACCTGCAGACTGATTGTATAGTAAATTACCTATGAACTTCAAAATAGCTGGTAGACTTGAAAGAAATGGTTCAGAGTAAATTTACTTATGAAGTAAAGAAGAAACTCCAGTTTGTGGTAGCATATATGCTTCTGTAAAAGAACAGATTTCCATGTTCTTTAGGTAGAGTGAAAAAAGGCTGCTATAGAAAAGTTCTGTATAAAAAGGATGGTAACTGCAAAGGTGCTAACATGCGTCTGTTAGGTAAAATAAATATGTTTAACTTTGTCATAGCTCAGCATGTATAATTATTTTAATAGACACCTTAATGTTGCACTGTTTCTTACATCTAAACTTCAACTTACCCATATCATAAAGTGTTTCATTAATAGCAGGAAAAACACATTGTCCTAATGTTTTTATTCAAATTCAAAGCTAGAAATCCAGATGGCAGTGGGTTCAATCAAAGAGCAATATACTATGCAAAAGGCACTACAGATTTATTATGTGTGAACTATCCATTGATTGCATAAACACAAGGCTACATTGCCATGTTGTAGTCGCATCAGATTGTTGTCACAGCTGTTTGCACTTATGCTAGATGAGGTGGGACTGACACTGAGCAGTCTTGTCTAAGTACATTTTGCAAGAATGTTAATTGCTGCATATCTAGTACCAGTGCAAAAGGAGCCCCAGAATACAAGCCTGGTTACAGTCAATTCAGAGTCAACTATATGTGTTTCCCATGGTAACTGGCATTCGGAAATGTCAGTCAAACTTTCTGATTTAACAGTCCATCCTTTGGGCGAGGACTGGACTCCTGGCCTGTGTATAACAGACTGTATAGTTCCCATAGATAAATAAGTTTCATAGCTAGAATAAATCAAATAATAAAACTTTGAACTGGAACCCAATGTGAGACCACAGCGACTCAGGAAAAATATGAATAGTAGGTAGTCACACATGCAAACATTACAGTCCAGAGAAGTCACTTGTGGGATGAAAGCTGTGAACATCACTGTTAGAGAATAACAGATGGTCAGCACCAAATACTGCTAAAAGTGTACATCAAAAATCATTAAAGAAAGATGAAATGTTCCATTAATAACCCATGTGCATGGCACATAATACATATATCCATAATGTTTTTTTAATCTATGTTGTTTACTGACCCTCAAGCCCTGTAAATGACAGTCCTTTTTCACCACTTGGATGAGAGCTGATCACAGAGCTATCATGTATGCAGCCATTAGGGTTTTCTCTTCTGTATGACCCTTTGATGGCTGGTGTATTTGCATCCCTGCAGGGTACTTCCTGTACATGCACCATACACACACACACACACACACACACACACACACACACACACACACATACATTCATACAACATACATGCAAACACACACACACATATTCACACGCACACACACACACACACACACACGCACCATACACAGACACATACTCTAATACACCACACACACACACACACACACACACACACACACACACACACACACACACATGCACTAACACGTGTGCTCATACACACACCCACCCTCATACATACACACACACACACACACACACACACACTACACACTACACACTACACACGTACACACACATACACACCATACATACAAACACACATACAAAGATACACATGCATACACATATATCATACATACAAACACACACAAACACACAAATGCGCACGCGCCTGCACACACACACACACACACACACACACACACACACACACACACACATTCATACAACATACATGCAAACACACACATACACACACACACACACACACACACACACACACACACACACATACACACACACACCATACACAGACACATACTCTAATACACACACACACACACACACACACACACACACACACACACACACATGCACTCACATGCACTAACACGTGTGCTCATATACACACACACACACACACACACACACACACACACACACACACACACACACACACACATACACACACACACACACACACACACACATATGCACACACACACAAACACATTCATTCACTCATACAATCACCTTTCCTACTTATCCACTAACTAAGCCCTCTTACTGTGTACATCAATGTAGACACACACATCTGAGACCATTCATCCTTCTGCATGCACTCATATATCCAGCCACACACATACACTCATGTGGACACACCTCCCAGTACTACTTGTCCACTAAACTCACTGGCACTTACCTCTAATGTGATTTCACCCAATAGAAGCAATGGGTTAATGTGAGCCTTTGGGCATGTAACTTATGCAACTGAGTAAGAATTGTTTAGCTGCATAAATGGCTTACCATAAGGCATTTCTGTGGTGGGAGCACATGGCTAATTACCATAGGCTGCTCTCCAGAATGCCTCATTAGGATTTGTGGTAGGTTACAGAGGCAGCCCATTGCAGTGTTGCATCCCTTGGGGTACATCACTATCGGTAGGGCTGTGACTGAACTGGAAATGGTTACCACGGGGTGCAGAATTGACCCCATCTGATGATGAATGTTGACGATGACATGCCAGTGCAGAATTCACCTGCCTGCGGACTACTGACAATGAAGTGAATATGCATTGAGGTAACCAATTTCCGCTTATGCTATGAAGACTCCACTTCAAAATGCAAATGCTACTTTGATACAGAGCTGTAGAGATTTTGTATTCAAAACTAGCCATTTGGTGACTTTTTTCATGAGTACAATAAGGACAATTTCTGAATAAGGATTCTTCCATTCATGCTTCCAGAAACTGGAATACTGGAAGCTTTTTAGCATAGTAACACTATTTGGACACTAAATTTCATAGCCAGGTCTTAGTTTTCTTGCCTAGAGAAAATACCATAAAAGCAAGGTCTTTGTCTTAGTCAAGTTTACCTGTACCTTATGTTCTTCAAACTGGAAGCCCTACTGTTTGTTGCCAGATAGGTGCCTGACGCTCAGAATGCCAATTGTAAAAGATCACCGGAAATCTGTCATTTCAGTCAAACTCAAGTAAGAGTGAAAAGTTGAGTGACTTACCCATCAGCTAAGAAAACTCTGTTTTATAGCATTGAGAGTGTTGCTGTTTCAAGCAACAGTCTCCTAAGATTTTAGATATGTTGGGTCTACACCATCACACTCCTATTAAATGAGACATCATTTTTCATAGGAGACCTCTTCAAACTATCAAGAGAGGGCAGGAGAATCTTATGAACATAATGAATATACCGTCAGAAGATAACCAGTAGATGTGTTGTCTTCTTTGTTCTGCTGTTTTATTAATGCTGCTTAGTTCACCCTTTCCAACTATACTTATGTCTGGCTCATGTACACGGACAACCCTCTCCTCCTCCAAACAGGTTCAAATATATGTGAGAGATGCAACTATTTAGCCAAACTGGAGGCTGAGCTCTCTCATCTCAAAACTGGTGTAACCAGTCAGGAGGAGAAGATAACCTCACACAACACAATTCCAGTATCACATAGTCCCACCACATCAGCGAACCAAACACATAAATACACAAACACATACTTGGAGGCTCTAAATAAAAATCTACCTAAGCAACAGAGACCTCCAAAGCAGACATCCAAGCAAACGCTACCTCAAAACAAAACACACACAACACATAACCCACAAAGTCAGTGTGCCAAGCAGCCACAGCCCTTAAGGCTGAATAACACACCTGATACTCTTGTAATAGGTGACTCTATTGTCAGACATACTGACGTCCCGCTCACCAGGCTGAATAAAGAGAAGGTCACGGTGAGCTGCCTGTCAGGTGCTAGGATCCGCCACATAACGCAAGCACTCAGGTCACTCCAAAGCAAATACAAATATGACTCAGTCATTGTACATGCTGGTGTGAATGACCTGAGACGTACCTCCCTGGACTACATGAAAAGAGACATAGAGGAGCTCTCTGATCATGTAGCCCAGGCTGGTATGACCCTGACCTTGAGCAGCATCTTACCCTCACCTAGAATGATGCCACAGTACAAAGACAAAATGATCGATTTTAACAATTGGCTAAAATTTTGGTGTCATTCAAAGGGGATCCAGTGTCTGTCAGCCTGGGATGACATGCTCGACAAGCCACGTTGCTTCGTTAGGGACGACTTGCACCTGTCACCACTGGGCTTTCGGATATTGGCAAAGGCTCTTGCCACCCCCTTAGTGCCTTTTTTAGGCAAGGCTCAAAAGTCAAACCCACCCCCATAGACAGCACAAGGAACAAGAAACTAAGGGTAATGCTGCTAAACACCAGAAGTCTTAACCTCAAGATGCACGCACTTGAAGATCTCCTCAGTATGGAGAGCATCGATATTTGTGCAGTGACAGAAACCTGGTTCAAGGCTCCAGAGAGCACCCCAGCACTACCAGGCTATACCTCATATCATGCTTTTCGGCCCCAAAACCCAGACCAAACCACAAAAGGAGGGGGAGATTCCATATTTATCAAGGATATCCACACCTCCAGGTTAGTGGCATTGCACGAAGTATCGGAGACCATCCATGTGCAACTAACAGTGGGCAAGACTGCTTTTCAGTTTATAGCATCCTACAGACCACCCTCTCAAAGTCAGGAATCCCACTCGGCTTTCCTGAAAACATTGGAGAACATGAAGATCTCTCCGAACACCATTATATTGGGTGACTTTAACTACCCAAACATTGACTGGGGGCACTACTCAAGCCCCAGCACCTTAGCCCAAAGGTTCCTGGAAATTATAATCTCAAATGCTATGGAACAACTAGTCACCACTCCCACAAGAGGGGACAACATACTAGACCTGATCATTACCAACATGGGGACTCTATGCTCCACACCAGAAGTATATCCCTCATTGGTAAGATCAGACCATAAATTAATTTCACTGGATGTCCACATCCCGACCCCACCCCCAGCCCAGAAAACAACAGTGAAAAACTTCTCAAAAGCAAACTTCTCACTTCTCAAAACCGAAGTGGAATCCTTCAAGGCCCCAGGGCCAGTGGAAACTACGGCCCAAACTGCAGAATCCTATATAAATGCATTCTACGGACATCTCCAGGAATGCATGGATCATGCTATCCCAAACAAAACCAAGACCCAATCATCCAAAGGCAGGCGTTCAGTCTGGTGGACCCCTGCCATAAATAAACTGTACGACAGAAGGAGGAAGCTACTACATGATAGAGCAAAATCCCTAATAGGGAAGGCATCTCTGATCAGTACTAGCAAAAAATTACAATCCCTCATAAAATCCTCCAAGGCCAGCTTTGAGAGAAAAATTGCACAGGACACCAAAGACAATCATAAGGCTTTTTTCAGTTTTGTTAGAAACCTGGGATGCAACTCCCAGACTTGTTCTGAGTTGATTCTAAATGACAAAAAATACACTGAACCCACAGACATTGCCAATATCCTGGCAGACAGGTTCAGTGCAAACTCCCAAAAGAGCAAGTATCTATCCCGCCAGAGGGCTGCCTCCCAAACATCTCTGATGCTCAGGTGAAGGCTGCCCTCTCCAAAGCAAAAAACACTGCTTCCATGGGACCAGATGGCGTCCCAGGTTGTGTCCTACATGAACTCCAAGAGGAACTAATCCCTCAAATAAAACAGCTATACAATCTCAGCCTCAATACAGGATATGTGCCCACAGAATGGCGTACAGCAACAGTGGTCCCACTCCACAAAGGTGGAGCCTCTACGGACCCTGGAAACTATAGCCCCATAAGCCTGACTAGCTTAGTCTGCAAGGCTATGGAGAGGATCATCATGGAGCTCATAAACAAAGACATTGGGGACCTACAGACACTAGATCCTACCCAGTTCGGCTTTGTCAAGGGCAGATCCTGCCTTTTGAACCTGGTTGACTTCTTTGAAACAGTCACCAAAGCCATAGATGAAGGGAAGGTAGTCCACACAGCCTATCTGGACCTTGCAAAGGCATTTAACACAATACCCCACTCAGACATCATAGATAAGCTATCCAGCTTAAATATAAACCCCTATGTCACAAGATGGGTCGCAAACTGCCTCAAAGACAGAACCCACAGAGTGAGAGTTGCTGGAGCCATGCCAGACTCGAAACCGGTCACAAGTGGCATCCCACAGGGTTCTATCCTGGGACCACTCTTGTTCGGTATATACTTTTCTGAGGTACAGGCAAACGTGGGAGGACTATGGCTCACCAAGTTCGCAGACGACTGAAAACTGGGCGCCATAATCAACTCTCCAGCTGACACAAACATCCTTCAAAAAGGTTTCACAGAGACAGATAACTGGTGCCAGCACCATGGTTTAAAGCTAAATGCCAAAAAATGTATAGTCATACCCTTTGGCAAAAACAATGTGCCCACAAATTACCACATAGGTGGAAACCCATTAAGTACAGAGAAAGTTATTAGGGACCTGGGGACCCAAGTTGATAGCAATCTCTCCTTTGAAAACCACATTGCCAAAGTGGTTAGAAAGATCTTCTACATAGCCCACCTCATCACAAAGGGTTTCACATCTAGATCAAGAGAGGTAATCGTTCCCCTTTATTCATCCCTCATCAGGCCCATCATAGAATACAATGCCCCTTTTGGGATGTACCTTACCCGACACCTGCAGCAATTAGAAAGACCCCAAAAGTATCTCACCAAGAGGATCAAGGGTCTCAAACAGATGCCATATGCTGCTCGGTTAAAAAAACTCCAGCTCTACTCAGTTGCATATCGCCTACTTCGAGGCGATCTATGCCTGACATACAAAGCTATGTCAAATCCAGAATTAATGGACATGCTCCACCTCAGTAAATCTAAATCCCTTAGAGCCACATACTCGAGGGACTTGAACCTCAGCACAGAAATAAATAGAACTTGCTGGAGGGACAGGTTCATAACCCAGAGGCTCCCTTCGCTCTGGAATAGAATTCCAGTTCATGTGAGGCAGAGCACCTCACTGAATCTCTTCAAGAAGAATCTCGATAGGTGGATGGGGGATCGTAGGTTTGTCCCAGGGATTACTCCCATGTCACTATTAGACAGAGGCACAGTAAACTAAACCTTAAAAAAGGCACAGTATACTCAAATCAAGGGGTGGCATAAGCCATACAGAATTGGGCTAGGCTTATAATTACCCCAGGGCAGATAGCCTAGCATGAACCTATGAACCTATGAACTAGTCCTTTTTGAATGCCTATGTAATGCCAATATTTAGTATATGAATGCAGTTGAAATTATTTTACTATATCCACCATGATGTGGAATATTGTAACTAAATAGGTTTGCATTATATCATTCCTATCATAATTGCAATCTCCAACCATATTTGCAATCTGTATTTCCCATGACAGCCATTTGTAAAGGGAGGCTAGTGACTCCCTAACCCCTCCTCCTTTAAAGCTTGCTAGGCAGAGGTTAGGAGGATGCTAGTCCCCTCTTATAGGTAGTACTAATGGAAACTGCCCTTTGCAGATATGGCTGATTAAAGGAAAACTCCACCTTAGAACTAAAAAAAAATCTATTTTTCACTCAATTTCTGTTTTCTGAGCTATTTTAACACCTCTTATAGAATTTCAATATGCTTTCTGCAAAATGGCTGTCAATGGGGCTTGACATATCAATGTGATCTTATTTATCTTCACGTCTTTCTTTTCCCATAATCCACTTCAAGTCTACTTTATATGAGTCATGCCAGACATAAGGAAGTAGTGGTGTATTCCCATATCTTTGACATATAATGGGAATAGTGTCAGTCACTGTCATTGGGCGGCCACGGTGGTGCAGTGGTTAGCATTGCCGCCTCACAGCAAGAGGTTCTCCGGTTCGATCCTCGGCTGGGGTGCCTTCTGTGCGGAGTCTGCATGTCCTCCCTGTGGTCGCGTGGGTTTCCTCCGGGTGCTCCGGTTTCCTCCCACATCCCAAAGACATGCTGCAGGTGGATTGGACACTCTAAATTGGCCCTGGGTGTGCGTGTGAGTGTGCCTTCTGTGGAAGGTTGGGCGCCGGGCTGGCAACTCGACACCGTAAAACTCCACTGCCATTCAATGTGCGGACAGGTGATCCGCTGTGGCGACCCCTAACCGGGAAAAAGCCGAAAGAAGAAGAAGAAGTGTCAGTCACTGTCATCTTATATACCGTCTGTAACAGGACTGCTTTTTTTTTTGTTTGTTTGTTTCTTGAAAGGCCCTCATCTGTGTGTGTCTCAGGGCTTGTTTTACAGTATAATAAGGAATTAAACAGCTGCAACCAAAGCATTGGCCAAATTGCAGGCGTTTGTTCAAAGTATCTTTTTGAAGTCCAAGATCAATTGACAACCCCCTCCCTCACATTTTGGTAAATATGCTGATACTTTACAAGAATTAAAAGAAAAAAAGCTTTTCTGGCTTTTCTCTAAATGTCACAGACATATTTGATACTACATTCAAGTCTTCTTAAAACATTTAAAGTTTAAAGCTTAGCATTTCAGTACTGTGATGCTGCTTGTGTAAACTTGTCAAAAGAGGTGACAACTGCCTTTAAACCATTGACTAGCCTAATTGCTCTGTTTTGCTATGAAAGGCATGGCTACATTGGAAGCAGCTGTGAATCAGTGTACGTTCTCTTCCTCTTTGCAATAAAGATTATGGAAAACAGTTTCACACCTCTCTGTCTTGTTTACAGCAGTCTGAGCTCCTAAAATCAACAGGACTAATTACCTTTATAAGATTGTCAGCAGTACCTGACTACAAATTTCACTGTCTTTGTTTTGTCGTCCAGGTGTAGATAAATTCCTATGCAAAGTATGTGAGAAGTTAAGCTTAAAAAGTGGTTGGTCTTTCCCTTCCTTTGATTCCAAGGTGAGGAATTGAAAGTTTTATAAAGTACAAGCAGGTTTCAGCTACCTATACAGTACTGGAATCATACCATAGGGAGAAAAAGCAACCTAAGAGTAAAGTTAAACTGTAGGAGAAGGTGAAGTTTTCCTTTAAGGACAGCCATCCAGAGACACAAGCAATTCCTTGTAACAGTTATACAGTTGGTGTGACAAACCTAGTCTAAAAAATCATTTTGTATTAGAGGAGTAGCTGTTACAAAACATGCTAGTAGTTCATTCCATAAATGACGCACCCTCTTTTTGAAGAAATAAATACTCCCTTAGAATTACACTAAACCTGTTCCACACTCAGAAGTGCTGGTGAGCAAATTAATATAACTACAGGGTCTGAATTGCTAGACATAGACCTTGCTGGGTTTAATTATGGTGGTTGCCAAAAAAAAAGCAATTATTAGAAAATGGAAATCAAAGCCTTAAACCAAATGTATTAGGAGTAATGAATATAGTAAGACAGATAAAAGAACTGGAAGTGGGATCTTTAGAAAAGGGTAGGAGCAAATTACATAGAAAAAATGGGAAGTGAGGGAACAATACATGCAGAATAATGTTTTGGAGGAGGAATGAGGTTTAAGGGAAGGCAGGAATTGAATGAGCTATTTAATGCTCAATTAACAATGACTATATAGAAGATCATATGTGATGTATAATGTTTGCAGCTGGTTTGTTTTCATTTATATAAATGCATGACTGCTTTTGTTGTTGTGTCTTTCAGCTTTTCCTGGTTAGGGATCGCCACAGCGGAACTCCGGTCCGCTAATGATTGGCAGTAAATTTTTACGTGCTGAGTTGCCGGCCCTGATGCACAACTTTCAACAAAGGTACGCCCATTCACGCATGTCTCCACACAGAAGACGCACTGCTTTTGTCATAAGTGATAATTCAATAAAGATTTTTTTGTTAAAAAAGAACTTGTTCCTCATGTCTTCTCTTTTATCCTCTCATTCTTTCCTTGGGATGTCTATTTCTATACCTGCATCCTCACCACTTTCTGCACCATAGTTCTCCATTTCTTTCTGTGCTTTACCACATATAGCCCCTTTCTGCTCTAGAGCTGTTCTTCTTCTAGTCCATCTGTTCCTTTTCTTATCATCCTTGTAGCTATTGATTGCACTTTTTCCACCATGACCTTTTTCCCGTATATCCTCCAGAACTTTATCTGGTATTCCTGTGCAGAAGGAAGATAAGCATCATCATCCCAGATTCTACTCCATAGGCTGCATATCCAAGCATTTCATTCAGTCTGGCAACTATTTCTATTTGCTCATTTTAGTCATTATTACAGTGCTTGCATCCCTTTCCCTGTTCACATTTGCTATTTGCACTCCACTGTCTCTAGGCTGATGCAGTCAAAGGGTTTCCTTGCATTTATGTGAGGGCAATGCAAATAAGTTAAAATGGTTCCCGTGCATTTAACTGAACAAACATTTGCTCGACAAATGCAGGGGTGTGATTTAATGTTGATGGTACAGATGGCCAAATGGTGGATATGTCGACAGTATGGAATGGTGATACAGGTTAGTGGTGTTGGAAGAGTGAGAGTGTGTGTGTGTGTGTGTGTGTGTGTGTGTGTGTGTGTGTGTGTGTGTGTGTGTGTGTGTGTGTGTATGTGTGATTTAGCATTTGGGTCAGGGATGAGTGAAGGATGGGTGTTGTGTGTTTGTGTGCAAATTTGTATATTCTAGGGGCTAAGGCTAAGGATTAGGTTAGGGGATAGATGTAGTGTTGTTTCTGTGTCTGAGTCTGTCTTGTGTAGTGCCAGTGTTACAGGAAGGTTTCAATGATGTTAAGGTGAAGGGTTAGGGTGTGGAAAAGGGCAGCATTAGCACCCATTACTAAGCTGGTGCAGGGGGGATGCAGAGCAATACTGAAAACTTCCTGTAATAGTGAAACTATTCAGACAATTTTGAGGCTATTGTTACTGGGAGTACTAGTTTTAATATCCGGAGAGAAGATCGTTTTCCTCTCTCAATATATTTTTTTCTATTGTGCATAAGAATGAAAGAACGAATGAAAGTGCATGATCGAACTTATTTTGTTGGTGTTTTACATGCAACATTAGTATGGCTAGGTCAAACACAGTACACCTGTTCACACATATTAGCTCCTGTTCCCTGACCTGCAACAATTGAATCACTTTTGCATAGGAAATCACTGCCTCACCATTTCTGTTTGTGCACTGACAGTAATTCTAAGTATTTCACATGAAATTCCTGCTTCACCATTTCTGTTTGTGTACTGACAGTGATTCTACATGTTTCATAGGAGATCCCTGCCTCACCATTTCTGTTTGTGCACTGACAGTAATTCTACATGTTTGGGCTTAAAATTTTTCTCCACAGTTATGTGATATAATTTATAAAGGTAAGGAGATGTGGGGGGCAAAAACTCCAAGATAAGGAGTACAACATGGTTTCTCCTCTGTAAAATACTTTCTTTTTCTGGTTTCATTGAACTGAAACTGTACAAATTTGTTTTACCCAGCTGAGGGTGCAGTGAACTCAAACTTGCCAAAACAGAGAAGTCCACTTAAGTATGTAATCTTACTTTTCCATGGATTGACTTGCATCCATCATCGGTTTGTACACTCACACTGCATGATCCTCTTCATTTTACTTCTGAGGTAGCTGCCCTTTAGTCATCATTGCTACCGTTTGTGGTGTTCTCAATTCCTTCTGCCATGTCGAATACATATACAATGCATTCATCCACCCATCTTGTACTTCTTCACCTAACCACTCACCCTCTTACTTTGGTCATTAGCCTGTTATGGTGGACTGAGCCAAGTACTTCAATTAAGTGCTCTTAGATCACATCCAACAGATCCCTACCGTAAACAGATCACAGACTTGCAGCACACTGACTTGAGTGACTCCACTAATTTGTGAGAAAAGTTATACAACCCTTACAGATTTCATGCAGGTAATGGCACAAGTTGGCAGTTCTGGTGGTTGGATAAGTCACATCATAGGTTCATAGGTTCAGAGGTATATGCTAGGCTAAAAACCAACAGAGCCTTTATAGGCCTAGGTATATATTTTATAGGTTTCCATGTAACATGGGCATCTGTTTGTAGGGGAATGTTAGTTAGGAGATTGCTAAAGGTTTAGTGGAGGTATGTTAGTTAGGAAATATCTACTGTCACCATCTGAGGTTACATTTGAATAGCGTTAGGGATAGACTCTGCTTCACATGGATGGGGAGCCTATTCCAGAGCATGAGGATCCTCTGAGGCACGTATCTGTCTCACCAGCATGTTCTATTTATGTCACAAGCAAAGTTTATATCCTTGAAGCTAGTGTTTCTGTTGCAGATAATTTTTTGGATATGCAAAAGGTCCATCAGGGCTGGATATGAGGATACATTCATTATATGCCAGGTGTAACCTGTAGTAGACTGAATAAAGGGATAGGGCTTTAAGGCAATACGGATAGGACAATGTGGCGATACCCTAGATTCTCTTGCTGGTGAACATCTGTGTGCATTTCAACCCTCGCATATGCCTAGTCAGGTACATGCCAAAGGGGCATTGTACTCAATGATGGGTCTGATAATGGCTGAGTAAAGTGATACTATAACTTCCTTGAACCTTGAACTCTTACTTTAGTTAGGTGACACAGAATGATTTTCTAACTACATTGGCTATGTTTTTGTCAAAGGCCAGATTACTGTCTACATATGTTCAAATATCCCATGCTACTGTGTCTACTCTTAAGGGTGCTTTATCAATGGAGTAATTAACCTGGGTGGATTTTTTCCTAAAAGGCAATATAATGCACTTCTTGGCATTAAGTTTTAATCTGTGGCTTTGACACTAGTCATTTGTCTGTATTAGACCCTCTTACAGGATGCTAGTGCTATGGGAGTATCTATGATAGCTCCCAATTTGCAGTGTAGTTGTCTGCACATTTGGTGAGCCAGAAGCCCTTGAAATTAGCCTTGGCATCCAAGAAGAGGATGCCAAACAGGAGCAGACCACAGTAACTATCTAGCAATGCTTTCAGCCATCTAAACTGAATACTGATTTTACTATTGCAATTATATTGATTAATTATGAAGATGAGAATGCTATTAAAAATATCATAAGAAATAATTACAAAATTTACAAGGTTTCTCAAATACCATAGACAACACTGGCTTGAACCAAAATTTGAACATTAAAGAGATTTTTTTTAAATATGTTTCAAAAGAAATTATATATACTGAATAATAGTATGCCTAAGGAACTGAGAGGTACTTTTAGGAGTTGGCACTGCAATCAGTACAGATACATCAACCATAGGAAAAATGTGTATTTTCTAAAGGGATGAGATTCTTTGTACCAGGGCATTTTAATTGCAAATCAAGCATTGTAATTTATGCAGCTAATGTTGCTTGATTATGTGCCTGATTTTAATAAAGGCAGAACAACCACATAATGTCACTGCAGAATATACAACTGCATGTATTTAATTAACAACAGTAATAGTAATAATGCTTTATGTAGCAATTCTGATGTGTACTTTCATTTTATGAGTTTACAGTGGTAGAGTTTGTTCCCTAAGCCAGCAGGAGATTTGACTCTGAATATGAAATAGGCTGGAGACAAGTTAAACTGAATGTCTGTGTAGATCTTGGTGTCAATGACAAAGACATATAAACATTGTTTTAAAGAAAATGAAACTTGAGGCACTGAGTGAATTTTATATATATATATATATATATATATATATATATATATATATATATATATATATATATATTCATTCACATTTATTTGTTTTTAGACATTTTAGATTACTTTTAATCATGTGACTTTTCAATCATGTGATTAATTCAAGTATTAAAGAAAGCTGGGTTTAATTACTATCATGTTCTGATGAACCTTTTTTGTTAGATGAAAGTACTTAATGTGAGAGTGGAACAAAGTGTGTTTCCATATATTTCTTTCATTGTTTGTTTATTTTTTATTTGACATTCGTCTTAAAACAGATCCCATTCTTGGAGACCTGGGTATCCACATTGAAAAAGACCTCTCTTTTAATTGCCTTATTTCAGTTGTGATCAGAAAGTCCTTCTGCTTCACACAGCTTATCTGTCTTGGCTTCCCATCATAGGTTCATAGGTTCATACTAGGCTATCTGCCCTAGGGCATTTATAAGCCTAGCCAGAGTGTGTTTGGCTTTCATCACCCATTTTAAATGAATTTTGCTATGCCCTTTTTCGAGGTTAGTATACTGTGCCTCTGTCTAACAGTGACACAGAAGTGATACCCGGGGTAAACCTATGATCTCCCATCCACTCATCAAGATTACTCTTGAAGAGAGTCAATGAGGGACTCTGCCTAACCTGGACTGGGATTTTATTCCAGAGTGAAGGGAGCCTCTGGGTTATGAATCTGTCCCTCCAGCATGACCTATTTATTTCAGTGCTGAGGTTCAAGTCTCTCGAGCGTGTAGCTCAATGGGATTTGGATTTTCTGAGGTACAGCATGTCCATTAATTCCGGGTTGGACATGGCTTTATACGTCAGGCACAGATCGCCTCTGAGCAGGCAGTATGCCACTGAGTAGAGCTGGAGTTTCTTTAACTGGGCAGCATATGGCATCTGTTTGAGCCCTTTGATCCTCTTGGTGAGGTACTTTTGGGGTCTTTCCAGTTGCTGCAGGTGTCTGATAAGGTACATCCCAAAAGGGCATTGTACTCAATTATGGGCCTGATGAGGGATGAGTAAAGAGGCACGATGACCTCCCCTGATCTAGATGTGAATCCCTTCATGATTAGGTGGGCTATATAAAATGTTTTTCTAACCACTTTGGCCACGTGGTTTTCAAATGAGAGATTGCTATCAACTTGGGTCCCCAGGTCCCTAATTACTTCTTCCATACTTAATGGATTACCACCTATGTGGTAATTTGTAGGCACTTTGTTTTTGCCAAAGGGGATGACTATACACTTTTTGGCGTTTAGCATGAGGCCATGGCTCTGGCACCAGTTGTCTGTTTCTATGAGGCCCTTTTGGAGGATGCTTGTGTTGGCTGGAGAGTCGATTATGGTGCCTAGTTTGCAGTCATCTGCGAACTTGGTCAGCCACAGTCCTTCTGTGTTGGCCTGTACCTCCGAGAAATATATACTGAACAAGAGAGGTCCCAGGACTGAGCCTTGTGGGACGCCACTTGTACCTGGTTTGGAGTCTGACATGGCTCCAGCAATTCTAACCATGTGGGTTCTGTCCTTGAGCCAGTTTGCAACCCATCTAGTGACATAGGGGTTTATATTTAAGCTGGTGAGCTTATCTATAATGCCCGAGTGGGGTATTGTATCGAAGGCTTTTGCGAGGTCCAGGTAGGCTGTGTGGACCACCTTCCCCTCGTCAATGGCCTTGGTGTCTGTTTCAAAGAAATCGACCAGGTTTAAGAGGCAGAATCTGCCCTTAACAAAGCTGAACTGGGTAGGATCCAGTGTCTGTAGGTCCCAAATATCTTTATTTATGAGGTCCATGATGATCCTTTCCATAGCTTTGCAGACCAAGCTAGTCAGGCTTATGGGACGATAGTTTCCAGGATCCGTTGAGGCACCACCTTTGTGGAGAGGGACCACTGTTGCTGTACGCCACTCTTTAGGTACATATCCTGTAGTAAGGCTGAGATTGAACAGTAGTTTTATGTTTGGGTTTAGCTCTTCTTGGAGTTCATGTAGGACGTAGCCCAGGACACCATCTGGTCCCATTGATGCTGTGTTTTTTGCTTTGGAGAGGGCGGCTCTTACCTGAGCATCTGAGATGTCAGGGGGGCAGCACTCTGCTGGGATAGATATTTGCCCTTTTGGTGGGGGGGGGGGTTTGCGCTGAAACTGTCAGCTAGGATGTTGGCAATGTCTGCGGGTTCAGTGTATTTTTTGTCATTTTGGACTAATTCTGAGCATATCTGGGAATTCCCACCCAGGTTCCTAACATAACTAAAGAAAGCCTTGTGATTATCCTTAGTGTCCTGTGCAATTTTTTTCTCGAAGCTGGCCTTAGACGATTTTATGAGTGCCTGTAGTTTTTTGCTAATACTGATCAGAGATGCCTTCCCTTTTTGGGATTTTGCTCTATCATGTAGTAGCTTCCTCCTTCTATTGTATAGGTTGTTTATGGCTGGGGTCCACCAGACAGGACGCCTGCCTTTGGAGGATTGGGTCTTGGTTTTATTTGGGATTGCATGATCCATGCATTCCTGAAGGTGTTCATAGAATGCGTTTATAAAGGATTCTGTGGTCTGGGCCGTATTTTCCACAGGCCCAGAGGGCTTTGAAGGATTCCACCTCGGTTTTGAGGAGTGTGAAATTTGCTTTAGAGAAGTTTTTCACTGTGGTTTTCTGGGCAGGGGGTGGGGTCAGGATGTGAATATCCAGTGAGATTAGTTTATGGTCTGATCTTACTAGTGAGGGATACACTTCTGGTCTGGAGCATAGAGCCCCCATGTTGGTGATGATCAGGTCCAGTATGTTTTCCCCTCTTGTGGGAGTGGTAACAAGTTGTTCCATAGCATTTGAGTTTATAAATTCTAGGAACCTTTGGGCTAGGGTGTTGGAGCTAGAGTAATGCTCCCAGTCTATGTTTGGGTAGTTGAAGTCGCCCAATATAATGGTGTTTGGAGAGACCTTCATATTTTCCAGTGTTCTCAGGAAGGCCGAGTGGGGTTCCTGGGTTTGGTAGGGTGGTCTGTAGCAGGCTATAAACTGGAAGGCAGTTTTACCCACTGTTAGTTGCACATGGATAGTCTCTGATGCTCGCGGCTGTGCCACCAACCTGGAGGTGTGGGTATCTTTGACGAATATTGATACTCCTTCTCCTTTTGTGGTTCGGTCCAAGTTTTGGGGCGAAAAAGCATGGTATGAGGTATAACCTGGTAGTGCTGGGGTGCTCTCGGGAGCCTTGAACCAGGTTTCTGTTACTGCACAGATATCGATGTTCTGCATGCTAAGGAGAGTTTCGAGTGTATGCATCTTGGGGTTTAGACTTCTGGCGTTGAGTAGCATTACTCTTAGATTCTTATCCCTTGTGATACCTATGGAGGTGGGTTTGTCTTTTGAGCCTTGCCTAAAAAGGCACTATGGGGTGGCAAGAGCCTTTGCCAATATCTGAAAGCCCAGGGGTGACAGGTGCAAGCCATCCCTAGCGAAGCATCGTGGCTTGTCGAGCATGTCATCCCAGGCTGACAGGCATTGGATCCCCTTTGAATTACACCAATACTTAAGCCAATTGTTGAAATTGATCATCTTGTCTTCATATTGTGGCATAATTCTTGGTGGGGGTAAAATGCTACTCAAGGTCAGGGTCATACCAGCCTGGGCTACATGCTCAGAGAGCTCCTCTATGTCTCTTTTCATGTAGTCCATGGAGGTATGTCTCAGGTCATTCACACCAGCATGGACAATGACTGAGTCATATTTGTACTTGCCTTGGAGTGACCTGAGTGTTTGTGTTATGTGGCGGATCCTAGCGCCCGACAGGCAGCTCACCGTGACCTTCTCCTTGTTCAGCCTGGTGAGCGGGACGTCAGTGTGCCTGATGATAGAGTCACCTATTACAAATGTATCAGGTGTGTTGTTTAGCCTTAAGGGCTGTGACTGTTCAGCACACTGGCTTTGTGAGCTATGTATTGCACATGTTTTGTTTTGGGGTAGCGGTTGCTTGGGTGTCTGCTTTGGAGGTCTCTGCTGCTTAGGCAGATTTTTATTTAGAGCCTCCGAGTATGTTTTTGTGTGTTTATGTGTTTGGTTTGCTGTTGTGGTAGGTCTATGTGAGACTGGAATTGTAGTGAGTGTGGTTTCCTTCTCCTCCTGACTGGTTACGCCAGTACTGAGTTGAGAGAGCTTAGCCTCCAGTTTGGCTATATGGTTGCATCTCTCACATGTGTTGGAATTTGTTGGGAGGAGGAGAGGGTTGTCTGTGTACATGAGGCAGTTGTAACATTGCCTCAAGATTCCCAGATTCAAAAGCTGGACCGGAGAGGAGATTGACAACTGACCTTTGGACATGCTAGAATAGTATTGGGAATTCCTTTATAATTGAAAAAAAGGGCCAATGGGGAACAAGGTACTCAAGGGGAGTTTGTGAGGGTGTAGTGCTTTTAATTTTTTAGTGCTGACTTATATAATTGCTTTAGTGAGCAAGTGCCAGGCTTTAGAGTTGGAATAGGGTGTTTATTATGAGAACTAGATCAGTTCTAAGGGAAAAAGTGAAGAGCAGATTTTGTGGAACTGAGAATGGTTTAAACCCAATTAAGCGGAGCTGCCCGATGCTGCGCTATGCGCAAAATCGCGTCAAGCCGCGCCAAAGCGGGTTTTATGGATATCTGTGTCCCCCTTTCCTCCTCCATCATAAGGCCCATTATTTAATATAACACCACTGCTTAATGTATCCCTTTAAGCACCTTATACAGCTTGAAGGACTCCAACATTTCCTGACTAGAAAAAAATCACTGTTGTGAGCCACTTATCATACCCTAACAGGCTAAAATCTGTATACCTCTACGCAGCCTCTTACAGACCAGTGAGAAGAAATCTTTAAACAGCATTTTGTCCTATGAAAGCAACCTTACTTTTTCACTTACTTCTCTTCTGTAGAGCAAACAGCTCAACAAATAACCATTCCTAGAACTGTCAAAGTAGAATAATTTAAAGATAAAAAGTGATTAGATGGCAGTGAACTGGAGCAAACACCTAGACAACTTTACCAGGTATGTCCTCCCTGGCTGGGGAACATATCATCTGATATAAAGTGGATTCTGTAGGATAAAATGGCAACCAACCAACTATGTGATTATAATCCACAGTCATAACAGGAGGCAGAGACACAAAACAACTATGCATCACAGTAACAGGATATGGAGACACTTTTGTAACAAATGGTACACACATTGTGCAGATATATCTGTGCAGGAAAGATGCCAACAGTAATATCATAGATCACAAGTCCAACAAACAGTGCTACACAATAATAACAGTATGAACGACCTTACTGGGTCTGCCTGTAGCAGATGGTTCCTGACCCATGTCTTGTGGTTATGTATCTGTAGGTTAAAATGGCACACAAACAACATGTGAATGCACTCCACAGCCATAACAGGAGGCAGAGCCACACAGCTACCATGGATCATGCTAACAGGATATGATAACACTTCTGTTACATGTGTTACTGACGTTCAGATAATGACAGACCTATGCAAGTGAAAAATACATCATCACACATGTTGCTGTGATACATCAGCATGCATGTCGCTGACAGTGTTATGAAAGTACTGTGTTGGTAAGATAACATGCTATAACACATTGTTCATCCACATTAAGTACGCTTCCACATCCATAGCATAGGTCTGCTGCTGAAACAAAAATATAACGATAAGTTAGAAACTGTGAAATAATGTCCTTCATTGCGAAGTGGTGTCTGCTGCACTGTTCGTGGACATTGGACACACCTGTACTTCCTGGAATATCTGCTTTGATACTTCCCCTGGATATCTGACATTACTGGCAGGTGGTATGATGTGAGGCCAGACACATCATTATCTCATCCAGGCAGACAGTGGTTGCCCACCTCCAGTGGCATTCCTCACTCTCTCATAGAGGTGGAGTTTTTTGGCTGCATAGAGAATGATGTCAGAGCAATATGACTGACAGGCCTCCCTAGATTTATTGTGACCACCCACAGCATTTATCATGTGTATCAAATCTGTCTACACTTGATTCCTCCGCACAACATTGTCCAACCATCCAAGCAGGTTTCATCCATGGTGGCGCAGAGCCTCTATTATAATCTCATTTTCTCTATATGAGATATTGTCTCTCCTATTATGGTTCAGCATCTGGAAAACAGGGTGATCTGAACCTATAGTGGTTCACATATTCACCTGCCAATGTTAAAAGCACATGTCAAATGAATGGCTTGCCTTTCATTTGCACTGCATTGCTATGCAAAAAAAAAAAATAAATTTCATGCATATCACTGTCATGTACAGAAAATTGGAATGAACATTAAAAACATGTCTTCATATACACTAGCATCATTAGCACAAGTGCACAACTATCTCTCTGTAAGTACAGAAGAAGTAATTAGGGACCTGGGGACCCAAGTTGATAGCAATCTCTCATTTGACAACCACGTGGCCAAAGTGGTTAGAAAAACATTTTATATAGCCCACCTAATCATGAAGGGATTCACATCTAGATCAGGGGAGGTCATCGTGCCTCTTTACTCATCCCTCATCAGGCCCATAATTGAGTACAATGCCCCTTTTGGGATGTACCTTACCAGACACCTGCAGCAACTGGAAAGACCCCAAAAGTACCTCACCAAGAGGATCAAAGGGCTCAAACAGATGCCAAATTCTGCCCGGTTAAAGAAACTCCAGCTCTACTCAGTGGCATACCGCCTGCTCAGAGGCGATCTGTGCCTGACGTATAATGCCATGTCCAACCCAGAATTAATGGACATGCTGCACCTCAGAATATCCAAATCCCATCGAGCTACACGCTCGAGAGACTTGAACCTCAGCACTGAAATAAATAGGACATGCTGGAGGGACAGATTCATAACCCAGAGGCTCCCTTCACTCTGGAATAAAATCCCAGTCCAGGTTAGGCAGAGTCCCTCATTGACTCTCTTCAAGAGGAATCTTGATGAGTGGATGGAAGATCGTAGGTTTACCCCAGGTATCACTTCTGTGTCACTGTTAGACAGAGGCACAGTATACTAACCTCGAAAAAGGGCATAGCAAAATTAATTTAAAATGGGTGGCAAAAGCCAAACACACTCTGGCTAGGCTTATAAATGCCCTAGGGCAGATAGCCTAGTATGAACCTATGAACCTATGAACAGCTTTGTTCAGATCCTATATGCAGAGGTAGATTTTGAACCCATGCCAGTGGATTATGATAAGTAAGGGCCAAACACATAACTAATGTTCTACAACCCCAGTACTCTAACAAGAGTGTTTACACAGTTACTTGCATATCCAAATGACAACTATCGATTCTACTTCAATAATGGAGGTTGCATCACCGATGTTATCACAGGCAGTGACAGACAGCATCACAAATGTGACCGTCATGATAGGGTACACAACACAACTACTAACAGTTATGTAGAAACAAGGCATTAAAACAGCATTTGAAAAGGACCTGTTATGCAGTCCTAACTACACATCACCACAAGAAATAACATAAATGCTAAGACATCATGATATTGTTTATATCCCATTAAATGTTATCACAACTACTGTTATACAGTTCAGAGAGTATCCATAAATCAGTCACTGAACAAACAACTTACAGACTACCCTAAAAGTCATCTGTCTCAGCAAATATACTTCAGACATTACAGGTCATTCTGTCTTAACTACAGGTATATGTTGCTTCCATCTGTATCTGTACTCCACCAGAGCTGGTTTGTTCGTAGGCATACATCTGCTTATGGGGAAAACCTCCTTGTTACAGATGCACATGTTCCCATATTGTGGAAGTTTAGCCACCTTCCTTATGTAACTGGTAGATTGTAATGCATAGAATTTTAAACATATTCAAGAAAACATATTTCAGATGTTTTACACAGCCTGATGTGAACTGTAATTCAGCTATATCCCAGAGTGAAGTTAGTTGAGTGCACATAACTTTTAAGTACCATTTGTGCCATACATAATTAATGAGGTTCATTAGCATTCAATGTTTTGGAATCCCATTAGCAAACATCTGTGTAAGTTCTCTAATCTTGGCACATTAACCAATAGCTCAGTGTCAGTGTACAGTGCTCAACGCAACTTCCAATAGTTATCGATAAGTGGGAATATCGGTATCAACTACCTGATGTCCTCCAATAGTTTGCCACCATTCTATATGTGCCAGCTTTAAATGTAATATTGCTCCATATCCATACCAGTGATAGCATTGCTACCTGCAAACTGAGTGGGACCTCAGTATTTTCTGGAAGGCATTTTTCTGCAACATAATACTACTTCATTGAGGATGCCAACTGAGAGGAGGATTCAGTGAGCCCGGTCGCTGAATTGGACAGAGGAGGAGGAGATGACGCAGATATTCACTATGTCTATCTGAACAAAAATAAGGAATGCAAGTATGCCCAGGAACTTTGAGATGATTGACATCTGGAACCAGATTGTGAGGAAGCATTGCAGATTAACTGGGATCTACTGGACTGATGTTCAGTTCCGCCATTGCTATAATGAACTACATCTGTGGGACACAGAGGATCTTCTCCACAGGATCGCAGAAATCTGATGCCAGCCACTAGATGCCTACAGTAATTTTCATACTCCACACCTTAAAAGCTACATTAACATATATGTCTGTACTAAGTATTTCTGTTTATGTGACACATTGTGTTCATAATTTAATAGGTAGGTACTAGGCTATTGGCCCTAGGGCCTATATAAGCCTAGCCAAAAAGGTACCCTGCTTTTCGCCACCCAAGAAAATAATTTTCCTGTGCCCCTGTCGAAAAGAGCCACAGAAGTGATCCCCGGGGTGAATTTCCTATTTCCCATCCAATCATCAAGATTTTTCTTAAAGAGTGCTAATGAGGAGCTTTGTTTGATATAGATAGGTAGTTTGTTCAGGAGTATGGGAAGTCTTTGGGACAGGAATCTATCCCTCCAGCATGTTCTGTTTATTGTGGTGACAAGGTTTATGTCCCTAGAGCGTGTAGCTTGGAAGGATTGGGATTTCTTTAAGTGAAGCATGTCCAACAGCTCTGGGTTTGACATAGCTTTGTATGTTAGGCAGAGATCGCCTCTGAGTAGGTGATATGCGACGGAGTAAAGCTGGAGTTTTTTGAGACGGTCTGCATAGGGCGTCTGTTTGAGGCCAGTAATCCTCTTTGTGAGGTATTTCTGCAGCCTTTCTAGTTGTTGTAGATGTCTTGTGAGGTACATAGCAAAAGGGGCATTGTACTCTATAATGGGTCTAATGAGTGACAAATAGAGGGCAACAATGACCTCTTTTTTCCTGGATGAGAAACCTTTTGTGATGAGGTGTGCCATGTAGAAGGATTTTCTGACTACTATGGTGATGTGATTATCAAAGGAGAGACTATTGTCCACCTGTGTCCCAAGGTCTCTTATCACACTTTCGGTGCTAAGTATACTACCGCCTATGTGGTAGTTCATGCGTACAGGGTTTTTACCAAAATGGATGAAAATGCACTTTTTGGCATTGAGCGTGAGGCCATGGCTTTTACACCATGCATCTGTCTCAGTGAGGCCCTTTTACAGGATGTCCACATTGTTAGGAGTTTTGATTATGGCTCCTAGTTTGCAGTCATCTGCGAACGTCATTAGCCAAAGACCTTCTGTGTTAGCCTGTACTTCTGAGAGGTAGATACCAAACAGGAGAGGACCCAGGACTGAACCCTGTGGTACTCCATTTGTCACTGGTCTGATGTCATATTTGGAGTCTGCTACTTTCACAGTGTGGGTTCTGTCAGTGAGCCAGTCGGCAACCCATCTTGTCACATAAGGATTTATACCTAGTTTAGTGAGTTTATCTATAATTCCAGAGTGGGGGATGGTGTCAAAAGCCTTGGCGAGATCTAGAAAGGCTGTGTGAACCACCTTACCCTCATCTACGGCTTTGGTGACCGCTTCAAAGAAGTCTATCAGGTTTAGGAGACATGATCTGCCTTTTACAAACCCGAACTGGGTGGGGTCCAGAGTTTGAAGATTACCAATGTCATTGTTTATAAGTTCCATTATGATACATTCCATAGCCTTGTAGACCAGGCTTGTCAGGCTAATGGGGTGGTAGTTCCTGGGGTCCCCCTTTGTGGAGTGGGATAACCATTGCTGTGTACCATTCAGTGGGCACAAAGCCTGAGGTGAGGCTATGATTGAACATGGTACTTAGGTGGGGTGCCGTTCATTCTGCAGTTCGTGTAGAACGCAGCCTAGGATGTTGTCAGGTCCCATTGATGCTGTGTTCTTGGCTTTGGAGAGTGTGGTTTTTACCTGTGTAGCCGTGATTACAGGAACTTTGCATTCTTCCATTATAGAGATGGGCCCTTTAGGGGGTGAGAGAGGGGTAAAGTTAGCACTGAACCTAACTGTCAGGATGTTGGCAATATCAGTTGGTTCTGTATATTTAGTGCCATTGTTCTGTAACTCAAAGCAGATCTGAGTGTTGCCATTGAGATTCTTGACATAGCTATAGAATGCTTTGTGGTTGTCTTTAGAATCAGTGGTGATTTTGTTTTCATAACTAGCTTTGGAGGATTTTATGAGGGATCTCAGCTTTTTACTGAGGCTGACCAGGGAGTTCCTCCAATCATTGGATTTTACTCTTTTTTTGCAACAGTTTCTTTCTTCTGTTGTAGAGTTTGTTTATGGCAGGGGACCACCAGATTGGCTTCCTTTTTTTGGAGGATAGCATCTTGGTTCTGTTAGGGATTGCACGATCCATGCACTCGTGTAAGTGCTTATAAAGTGCGTTTGTGTAGGATTCAGCATTTGTACCTCTGTCTGCATGGGTGTTGTGAAGTTTGCCACTTCTGTCTTAAGAAGCGTGAAGTTGGCTTTGGAGAAATATTTTACTGTGGTTTCCCTAACGGGGGTGGGGGTGGGGGAGGGATGTGGATGTCTAGGGTGATTAGCTTGTGGTCGGATCTAACCAATGAGGACTTGACCTCTGGTGTGGAACACTGGTTGCCCATGTTGGTAGTGACCAGGTCTAGGATATTGCTGCCCCTGGTGGGGGTGTGGATAAGTTGATCCAAGGCGTTGGAATTTATGAATTCCAGAAAACGTCGAGCAAAAGAGTTGGTACGAGTAGTTTTCCCAGTCAATGGTGGGGATAGTTGAAATCGCCCATTATTAGGGTGTTAGGTTGTACCCTAATATTTTCCAGTGTATAAAGAAATGAGGAGTGGGAATCCTGGGGCATGGTGGGGGATCTGTAGCAAGCTACAATTTGGATTGCAGTCTTACCCAGAGTTAGTTGTACTTGGATAATCTCGGATGCATTATGCTAAGCAACTTTTCTGGAGGTGTGGATATCCTTAATGAATGTGGACACGCCTCTGCCTTTAGTGTTTCAGTCCAGGTTAGGTGGCTGAAAGGTGTGGTATGAATTATAGCCTGGTAATGCAGGGGTGCTCTCTGGAGCCTTGAACCAGGTCTCTGTCACTGCACAGATGTCAATGTTCTACATTTTAAGGAGTGCCTCGATTGAGTGCATTTTGAGGTTGAGACTTCTAGCATTGAGTAGCATTACCCTCAGATTTTGCTTGCTTGTACCTGTTACGGTGGTGAATTTGTCATTTGAACCTTCCCTAAAAAGGGCACTATAGGGGTGGCAACAGCCTTAGCTTCAACTGTATTCTTTGGATATCTGTATTAATCATAGTAATTTACATGGAGTAAAATTTCTTCCACTCATTAGCGTTAACAGTCACTTGTCAATGCATGCTGAGTTTATCTGCAACTAGGCCAGTGTAAACATTATGCAGGACTGTCAGTGATAACTGTATGGACTCAAACATACTCATTTTACTGCTGCTCCAACTGGTTAAGAAATATAGCAAAACAAATGCTATTTACCAATGCATGAATTCAAATCCCAGTATAGCTTATTTTTAAACATTATTGTCAGCAATTCATGCACTATTGCATATCACATATGGAAGATCTATGTTTTTGATAACTAATACAGTACAGATTTTTATACTCCTATCAAGGCCATGATGCATTGACACGTATAGTGTTTAGGCGGTGGATAACTACATATATCTCCATTATCTGCAAAGCTTCTAGAAACATCATACAGTATACTTCTGTATGTGTGAATGCTGAATAAAGACATCATTAGTAAACCCTAAAGTTTAAAAATTACAACAGTCTTTTATAACCAGTGTCTGCTTTCATCATTTTAATGAACTTAAGACCAATGCAGGTTGTCATGGCTGAAATATATGTGAGTCTCGTTAACACAATGCAAGAACTAGAAGTGTGGGCCTGTATGCCTTATATTGTCTTATGGCCGTAGGGTTATCACAGTACGTATAGACTGCCCTCATATCTAATTTACATGTGTAGGTTTGAATCCCATGGTTATGCAGTAATTCATGTCATGGCTATTTATTTTTTTTAAGTACATGCAAGTATTTTTATAGGAACTATGAAAATTAAATGCAGTGTGCTGACACATGCTAGTTTTATAATGCTGATAAATGCACTTTCCATTGTTATTCCATAGACTTTGACAACATACAATGAACTGTGATGCCTATTAAATGATTAAACAACACAAGAGTATAAATGTTGCTTGCATATGTATGGGTTCAAATCTCAGTGTATCCTCTTTTTTAACATTATTGTCAGTATTGCGGTGGTGGTGCTGCGGTAGCGTTGTCGCCTCACAGTTAGACGTTGCACATTCGATTCTCAGTTAGAGCGTCTTCTGTGTGTCAACATGCATGAATGGGCGTTCCTTCATTGAAGGTTGTGCGTTAGGCCCAGCAAGCCAGCACATAAAAAAAAAAAATCTACTGCCAATCATTAGCGGACCGGAGTTCCGCTGTGGCGACCCCTAACTGGGAAAAGCCGAAAGACAGTTATTGTCAGTATTTCATGTAGTATTGTACATCACATATGAAAGATCTTTATTTGTTTGGTAAATTATACAGTATAGATTTTATACATCTAGCATGGCTGTGATGTATTGATGCCTGTAGTGCTTAGGTTGTGGATGACTACACATATCTCCATTATTTGGAAAGTTTCTAGAAGCATCAAACGGTCTACTTCTGTTGATAATGCTGTATGTGGGTAATGCATACGTTTCAGCTACAGTTTAAATTACACAATAGTGTGTCATAATCCATTACTTCTTTTGACTGCCTTCCTACATAATGTACATGTGTATGTTTGAATAACACAGTTGTACAGTAATTCCTTTAATGACTATTTATGTGTTGCAAGTGCACACAAGTGTTTTCTTGAAAACTATGACTGTTGGAAATTTGATTATGTACATTGGTAGGTCTTTGTCCAGATGGTTAGGTATGTCTATACATTTACAAAATGTCACGTTAGACTGACACACCTATTAGTGTCTACAATGCTTCCCTGCATATTTATAGCTGTACGTTGTTTGACTTCCTTCAAGTCACATAAAATCAGTAAAGATCATTTAGCTGGGCAGGTAGGGCTCTGGTTTGTGGTGTGAATACAGGTGACAACTGTAGGTTCAAATCCAGGTTACTCCCATTTGTCTACAGTAATCCTTATGTGTGCACAGTACTGAGAATAAAACTACAATGACTGATTATGTAAAATATGACATTGTATGGTGTGGCAATGCTTGCTAACATGTACTGTTAACTATTTTTTTCACTTTTTTTTTTTGTACTACCAGTCATCATATACTAAACTCAAGCAATCTCTCTGTTGGTGTACTGCATCATCTTTTTCTGTTAGCAGCTGCTAAAGATCATTCTAGAACTGAGCCTTGTACATAAAGCAAATGTACATTATTGAGGAGCAGTGGCAAGAGAGAGGCATGGGTTATGACTTTCCACCTTTATGACTCCAGAAATAGTTCTCTTGTTTTTTTTTTAATTTCTCCAAGTCTTTGGAGTTTGTAATACCACAATGGGAATGGATGCCATTCCTAAGTCAAAGGATGATTAACGTTTATGAAATTAGTTTTGCTTCAATTTTTGATGTCAGCCAGAAGTGCTCTTTGCAGCACCCACAATGTGCCCAGTAATGACTCCTGCAGTTCATGTGGAATTATATGTATCGGTAACATATCTAAGTACATCACCTTATATTCTTTCTTTTGTTTTCTGGCACATTCACTTGCTGCCTGATTTTTATCTACTTCTGGTTTGATTTCCATTTCTGCTTGACACTGATATGCTTCTGCTAAACTAAGCAGAGAAGTCATCTTAAACTTATTCTCCTCGTGTTTTAAAACTTTCATTACATTTGGGTCTTGTGAGGTCAGCAGAAATGTATGCAGTCCTATGATTGCAGATCTATACGTACAATCAATTTTGAGGACACCCATACCTCCTTCAGAATGGGGAATATATAATCATGGTTTACACTAATTTTCATAAATCAGTTGATAAGCATGAAGCATCCTTCATGTTTTCCTGACCATCTGATCCAATACCTTTTGGGGACCAATCATTCACTCCAAAACTGTAAGTTAGAACAGGAAGAGCAAATTGATTTATAGCTTGGACTTTGTTCCTAGATGTCAATGCTGTTTTCAGAATTAATTTTAGTCTTCTAAAATATTTCTTACTAAGTTTTATTCACATTTCTTAATATTTTATTGTTGATTCTTCAGTTCTCAATTATTTATACACTTCCTCTTGCTCAAGTTATTTTATATCACAATCCTGTCCCAAACTGATGTTTTCTTGGTGCTGAAGCATTCCTCCTTTAAAGGTTGCTTTTACACATTTATCAAGACCAAATTACATTCTTATATCATTTGAAAAAGTTTAGATCATTTGCAGATGTATTTTCAGTTCTTCATTTGATACACTTTTAAATCATCTACAAAAAGAAGATGAGAACTCTTTATACTTTGTTGCTTTCTGGGAGTCAAATGGTAGCCATGACCTAATCTCTTAAGCAGACAGTTTAATGTGTTCAGGGCAAGACAAAAGAGCAGTGGTGATGCTGGAATATCCCCCTTTGAATTGTTATCCCTGGAATAATAATTTTTCTTTTATCAAGTTTTAACTGCAAAGTGGTTGCAACTATTTTATGGTCGCTGTAATGTAATCAATCAGTGTAGGGTGTATCTTATTCATTTTTAAGTATTCTTTTATCCATGAATGTGGGATACTGTCAAATACTTTTTACAGTCTGTCTATACCATACTTAGATTCTTCCACTTTTTACAGTTTTTCATTATGACTTTATTTAACAACATATGATCCTTTATTCCATATGACTTTTGTTTGTTACCCTTTTGTTCTATTGCCATGATTAGGTTTTCTTGTAAATGACCATAAACTCTGCAACAATTCTAGTGTATAGTTTAGACATTGTTGGAAGGCAAGTTATTGGTCTATAGTTTTTAGGATAGCTTACAGGTTCACTCTTAAATAGGATCATTGTTTTTACTGTTGTTAACCCGGTTGGTGTCTGTTCAGGGTGCGCATGTAAATAGTTGTTACTCATGGCTAAATCTTCATGTAAAGATGTTACTCTGTTGCAATGCTATGTCTGAGATGTTGAATGCTATCTTCACAATCATCATTACATTGTTTTCACTGTGCAAGTACATATGTAAGCATAAAATATGCAAGCATAAAACAAATGTAGGCAGAGACAGTGATACACTTGTTGGGTGACAGTTATGTATGTGCATCTATGTATTCGTGATATTATATGCTGTCACTGTACTTGTAACTGTGAGAAGTTTTTCTTCAGCTTTCAATTTCCATTCTAAGTATATACTGTTGTGATGTCACGTATCAACCACATTGCATTGCTTATCGCATTTGCATATACATTTAAGTTTACCATGGACTGTTAATCTTACAATATATTTTTACACACGTATTTAACCATGGTATGTAAACATAGCATAATAGTCGCACATAATGATGAGTTATAGTAGAAAGTTAAATGTTAAATTAACACCTCAACATAAATGTGAGAGGCACATTTTGAGTAAAGAATAGGGGCCATGTTGATACTGGTTTGTTCTCAGAATTTGTGATTGACATTGTTATAATAAGGTTTATCTTGCAACAGGGCCTATATTTGTAAAGCTCTGCTGTTATTAGTGTCTACATTGAGTTGCACTTTGCCATGTTTTTTGGAATTGGGCTGTATGTCAGTTTTGCATGCTAGAATGGCATAGCATACCCGTCTTTAGAAATTAATGATCTATATGTCTGTGTGCCCTGCACATTTGTGTTTTGATTCATGCTGAAGGCTGAAATGTTAGTGAATGTACAAGTAATAACAGATGCCTGTCTGACTGACTCATTACTGCATGCCATGTAATGTGCCAGAGTTAATTAATAACTACATATGAGGGGCACACTGATTCATTCATGGCCTTCTATTTATATCATCAATATATGACTATTATGGCATTTAGAATGTTGCATAATCATGATATTTATTATTACATATTTGTGTCTTTTGTTTTATAACATATAAATAAACCATATGTTCCTGATCATGTGACTGTTATGTTGCCCAACAAATGTGCCATATTGTGATGTACTTTCAGAAAACATTATGCATCTCTGGTTTCATAAGTTTTGATGTTGTAACCTGCATATCATATAATCTCTTTACAATTAAGTTGGTGTATGTTTGACATCACAGTAATACATAGTTGTTTCAGATGTCTGCCTTTAAGGCAGATTGTGATACCTGACAAATGTCAATACATACTGTGAAGCAGTAGATAGATGTGGCAATATAGGATGACTTGCCTTGTGTATTACATTCACACACATACCAGTATTGTGAGAGTGACCTCCTTTCCATGACCTTCGTTATGCTTCAGTAACATTTATTATACATAGTTTAGTGTGTACTTTGTTACACAATACATACACATATGACTACTGTCATGTTTTGTAACAGACCTGTCATACCCGCACATTGTACAGGGTCACACTATGTATTTGATATCTGCTTATATACATATGTAATGGAAATGCATTTTAACTGGCATATGCATTTCTGAGTATACCTTATTACTGACTGTGTTTTATTTCAGACCTGTTTTGCATATGACTATGATGTACATTACACACCATGATGTAATTTATTATGGACTGGATGTATGTCTGACATCACATAAGGTTGGATAAGGTAAGACAGTAGTGTAACATCACATATATAACAGTTACAACATGTAGACTATGTGACGAAAGGAGATACTGCCAGCCCAGCTAGCTAGTGTAAGATCACATATATAACAGTTACAACATGTAGACTGTGTGACGAAAGGTGATACTGCCAGCCCAGCTATCTGGAATTTTGTAAATAATTACACTGGTGAATATCGAAATGATTTCTGTAAGATGCTTGTGTTACCACTGTATTAGAAATGTATGTTATGTGTATATCAAACTTGTTTGCACAGACAAGTGTGTGGAAAAGGATTGTAAAGTAATGAGCTTAAAGATGCATCCACATTGTGCCCTGCTGGAAGAGACCAGAAATGTACATACACTGTTGTAATTGTTTAAATGTATATATTTTAACAGTGGAAACCGGAACACAGGAGGTTAGCCTCAGTCTAGTAAATTTCAGAAATATAGCTGAAATTAAATTACTTTATGGCAGCCAGGAGACACAATGTCTGTGCTGATAAGCTTTCTGTATTGTCTTGGAAGTGTTTTATTGTTTTATGACTTCCAGTCTCTGTCATAGATCTGAGGTCTATGTATTTTCACAGGTATATGATAAGTGCTACCAGCTGCCATCAATGGTTGTTTTGGGTCTGGGCATTAGAAGTCAGATGATTAGAAATTATGCCATTCTGCAATCTAGCCCAGCAGTAATATTTGAGATATTAATATGATAACTCTCTGAGAGAGACAGAGCATTCTGTATTCAGTCTTGGACCTGACAAGAAGACCCACTCACTGCACATCTGCTTGGTTCTGTAGTAAGTTCTTTGGTTATAGTAACTCTCTTAAATCCAAAATCACGGAAGCAGTCCACCAGCTAATAACCAGAACACTTTATTAAAGGTACGGAAAAGAAATCACAGCAAACGTAAACGCTTTTAAAGTGCACAAGTGCGTTTTCGTCTCCACAAGCATGTAAGACTTCATCAGACAAACAAAAAATGTTTAAAAACACCTAATATACTCTCATGTGGTTTGAACCAACCAATAAAATTCATTACATTGTGATTTTCATTACATACATCTGTTTGAAAGGCTCATTTGAAACAACTGTAAATTGAAACACACTTCGATGTTCATCCTAACAAAAACACCATTTCTCCTTAGTTTAAAATTCATAATTACTCAATAAATATTTAAAAACATATTGAATAAATAAATATACATATTTATAAAAACTACTAAATACTATTTATTTAAAATCCTTTCAACATTTTATATCCTAACAATTTCCACTAACCTAATAGCACCGTCTGCTGTTCCTAAAGAGCTATTGCTGATAAGAATTAAATTCTAGCTGCTCTTAATTTTAACACTGAAGTTAAAGAAATATGGTCATTTAGCCCTGGGTAATTAGTTGCATCTAATAAAATCTGCCACCAAAGCTCTTTAAATTCTAATCTTTCTTCCCAAAGGCCTCCCCTTATTTCTTTTTTAACCTGTTCCAATACAAAGAAGGTAAATCTAGCATTATTACAATCTAAGGTGTGCTTGAATAGAGCATTTGTTTCTTTTTTCTTAGATATTTCATAAATGTGTTCATAAATTCTCTTCTTTAATGCTCTCTCCGTCTTCCCCACATAATATGACTTACATTCCAAGCACGTAGCTAAATACACCACACCTTGTGTGTCACAGCTAAAATATCCAGAGGCACAAATATTAATATCCCTTGTTGGCAACAAAATTTCCATTCTATTACTAATATATGGGCACTGGTTACAGTGTCCACATTGATATGTTCCGTATTTTTTGTTTTTATCAAATGGTAACATTTTCATAGAAATTTCATTGTTACTTACTTTATTATTTTCCAACAAATTTTTTATACATCTACCATTTTTGTACACTATTTTAGGCATCTCTTTTTTAATATTCAATATATCAGAGAAAGAGACAAAATTGCTCCATTCTTTCTGAAAAATCTTTTTTACTTTAATATTAAAAATATTGAACTCCATTACCAATGCCGAATTATACTGAACATCATTAACAACACTGGTTTTATTGTAATTAACAAGAGATGCCGAATTGTTATCATTTATAGTCAATTCTGTACCTTTTATTGGTTTGTATTTCCCTAATCTATTCTCCTCTACCTCTTTTCTAATGCTAGAAATAAATTCAGGTGGGTAGCCCCTGGCTAAAAACATTCCCTCCAGTGTGTTACATTCCTTAAAAAAATCATCATCCTTACTGGTCATACGACACCCCCTCACAAATTGTCCCTTGACAATATTCTTTTTGCAATGTGGGGGGTGTGCGCTGGTGAAATGTATAGTATAGTAACTCTCTTAGACATAGTCAGGAATATAGCAAATCTTAGTTTAGATATTTTTCTTTATTTATTTGAGACTGTCCTGCAATGTTGTTTTAAATATTTCTTGTGATTTTGAAGCCTGATGTCACAGTAAATATATATTTAGTATCATCTTGTTATTTTATTATGTATTATTAAATATATTTAAACCTTTCATTGTGGCTGATCTGTCTAGACGTATTTAAGTTTTGGGAGTCCTTGCATATTTATC
Organism: Protopterus annectens; assembly: GCF_019279795.1. Taxonomy (NCBI): domain Eukaryota; kingdom Metazoa; phylum Chordata; order Ceratodontiformes; family Protopteridae; genus Protopterus; species Protopterus annectens. The sequence goes on along the minus strand of NC_056748.1, from coordinate 65,061,368 downwards.
TGGTGACACTGTGGGGCACTCCTAATAGCCTTGCTTCTTGGTCAAACTACCATTTGTATTAACAGTAACATTACACAGTAAGAATGGACACCCTTTGTTAAGGGCCTTAAAGCAGCTGATAAGGACTGGCTGGTGGCAGTGATAACTACCTTATAGTCTTGGCAAGAAGGGGCATAGGCAGTAAACCTGTGCCAGCCTTTTCCAGGAGTGTGTGTGTGTGTGTGTGTGTGTGTGTGTGTGTGTGTGTGTGTGTGTGTGTGTGTGTGTGTGTGTGTGTGTGTGCAAATCAAACCTCAAAGAGTGTGTCTGTCAGCTACTTGGGCAGGGACAAGAAGCACTGGTTGGACAGAGAGGGTGCTGGAGGTCTTGGCTTGGCCACTCAGCTGAGAGCTCAACTGTATAGCAGTGCCAATGTGTTGTCTTATTGGGGATCTGGAGAAAGAGGGAGAAACCAGCCCTGGACTGACTGTGATCTCTGTGTCCTCCTACAAGAAATTGCACTTGATGCAGAGAGCTGCATCTGGTAATATTGTGTGTGCACCTTGTCATCCTCTCAGTGTACATCCCCCACTGGTGCCAATGGTGAGGATTGAGGCTCCTTGATTATTGGTTCAGTGGTGGAGCATTACAGATTGTAAGTTTTGTATGATTTTTCATTTATTCATTGAGTTTAGGTTAATACCTATTATGTATGGAAGTTATTGTGTTCCTGTGTTCAAATATGACACAACATGGGACCCATGCCATATCAGTTGGACGACAATGATGTGCCAGACCACTGTCAGCTGTGTTGGACTCAGATGGTTAGGATGATGACTATGACGGGGATGATGATGATGACAACAGACTGGGACCAGCATGTGCCACTGTTCTTGCAGTTCTGTGGAGAAGACTTCCACCACCATGCCAGGCAGATGATTTCTGTGACCTGATCTGGGATGTAATCACAGACATCTTCCAGATGCAGATGAGGGACATAATGAATAACTTCTTTCAGGATATGGTGTAAGTCATGAGTGACTCTTTCCAGGTGATTGCTAGAGAGATCTTTTGTGATGTTCAACCCCATCAGGGTGGTCCCTAATGAATGTAAGTACTGTCTGTGTGATCCACTTTTGTAATGCTGCCACCACAGTGTTTTCCATATTCAGATATGTCTGGCTTTGACACACTTGTGCAGACATCCCACATTTCTGTCATGTTTTTGTGCCATATGTCATAATGTGCACTGTACATATCAGGTCATATGTGCCTTTATCCTGATGCTGCAGTATGGCACACATTACCAAATGATACATGTGTTATCATTATTATTTACATGCTCATGCTGTCATTACTGCGTACATTGCTCCATATGGGGAGGGGTGCTAATCATTTAATACATTTGAATATGCTTTCCTATGCATGCAGTGTAGTGTATCATTATGTCCAATACACTCTGGTCTTGTATGTGACAGATACGACTGTTTTAGTTAGCATAATGAAAATGGGACACAATTGGTCTACTTTTGATATTCCTTTCTATACCTATGAGGGATGATAGCAACTCACATGCTACATTATTTCCATTCTTATCAGATAACACAATGAGGTCAGTCTTCAACAACATGACATAATTTTGAAACTTATGTAACATTTTTGGGTCATGCTGTCTCACTATCACAGTGACCTTGTGTGTTCAATTAGTGTGCCATGTTGTTGTACAGTATTGTGACAAGTACATAAGAACATGCATTCTTCACGTGCTGCATTGGCATTCACTGGTCCCCTAGTGAATATACAGAGTTGATGCAGGGCTAGCCACCCAGCGGTGTAAACCTTGGCTTGAGATGATTGTCACTGTTGAAGTGACACCCCGACCCCATGTGCAAAATGGGAAAAGGGGTTGATGATGGATGGATGGATGTTTTGCTTAGTATCACTCACAATTCCTTTTTTGTCTGTATCTTACTTATGGTACCAGCCAATCTTTTTAAAACTATCTAATATTAGGACAAGAATGTATGGGTTAGCATACATGTCTGTGTATGACTTTGTAGTACATATGCATTCCTTTAAATGGATGTACGTGTGCATGGCCATAATATGATCAACACAGAACCACAATTGTAATATTCAACTTGTTAAATGCACTTATTATATTTTGCTGTGATGTATTTATATCAGTAATGGTGAATATACCACCTATTGTATTATGTTTGCATGGCAGTATATATGGGTATACGATATTCAAAAGTACTTTTATTGTGTACCCATGTCATTTTCAGTTCAGTTGCTGCATTTTACTGTGCTGTTTGTTTCATTTGTACACAGACTTGTTTATAGCCATCCCCAATGTGCTATGGTTATGTGTCAGACATTGGCCACTTACTACAATGCACCTTGTAAGGACTCGCAGTCTACCTTGTGTTGTGGACACATGCATGTGCATTTGTGTCTCATTACCTATGGTTGTACTGCATTATTCTGTGCCTACTTTCTCTTGCTGGAATTTTCTCACTGCTGTGGGCCTATATTGTCTATATCCCTTCCTCTTATAACTTGACCCTACTTGTTTCACATTTACACTGACTTTGTTATGTGTAGGTGTCATGTCCTGAAATGTATCATCATTCTAATGTAGGTGTACTGGTTGCGCTACCATGTTGGGTGTCATACACATGCAAAGCATATACACATAAGGTGGTGGCAATTGAGTAGATTCCATCAGTGTTTATCTTGTATGGGTTTGTTGTGGATTACCTAGAGATTTTAATGCTACCTGCCCATGCCCAAGCTTGCATTCCTTAGCTTTCATTAATCATATATGTATCACCATTTATGTAGTATTCCATGTCGTTGGTGTGGGTATATGAAATGAGGGTTCTTTCTGTTTGGCTTACGTAATGCCATTGCATGTCACAGATCTATTTGTATAACTGAACATCCATATGTGCTGCCCTCGGGCATGGCATGAGTCTTTGACATATGAGTCCCATGTCTCCTGTATTTTTGGTGTGTAAACTTATTCATTACACAACCACATTAATCTTAGGCTGCAGTACTGCTGTTTGGTCCTGTGCTTAGTTGATTGCCTTTCATATGCAGGGTTGGAGGTTCTAGTCTGCCCACCACTTGTCTGCTCCTGCATTTGCTCATCCTTACTGTTGTTTAGCTTACACTTGCACTGTTGACAGCCTACTGAATAACTGGCTCCAACAACCATTGTGCACTACACTGACTGCAATCCCCATTTAGTGTTCTCCAACACACACCTACCATTGGTCATACTTGTTCTAGTATGACTGTCACACAGTTTGCGACATCATTGCAATGACTTGTACTTTTGTAAATATGTATTTTTGTGTTGCACCATGTCTACTATGTATTCCTACCCTGTTTGTCATTTTTTTTACCCATGTTGTATAGTCTATGCGTGTGCTGTCTGTCTACCTTACCTATCCTTTATGTGTATTTCCAGCCTTGGTCTGTCATGTCTTGTGATATTTATTATATGTTTGCACCTACTCTTTTGCCCACCTCCTCTTTTGATGTCATTTCCATCCCTTCTATTCTCAAAAAAAAGGTGGACTATTCCCACTAAAAAATGTCCATGCCCCTCTGACTCTCCCTCTGACATTCTTATTCCATCATACTTCTTGTGTGTCCCTCTTATTCACCCTCACCACACATCTGATTTTCTATCACCCTTTTTCATTGGGTATGTGCATTACTTGTATTCCCCACACACACGTCTTGCACCCATTGTAATTCACCTTACTTAACTAATTTTTAATAGAAATTTTGCAGATTATGTCAGGTTCTGCAAATTGTGATGAATGTAGTCATATGTGTCTGTCTACAGATTACAATGATATCCATGTTTGCAGATATTTTTTTATTTTTCAGACATAATAGCTGATGCACCATTGTCTTCATTTATTACTTTCCCTGTATTAATGTAATTTCATTTGGGCTTATATAAATTCTATAGGCAAGAATTGGAGATGCACATACATATATTACTTCATCAGCAACTTTTCCTAGGATACATATTTGATGTCACTGATTGTGTTTGCATTTACATCACTGGTTATGTCTGCCTTGTGCTGAAGTATTCTCTGTAGATTTGGCATATTTGCATATTATTTTGTTATTAACAATTCTTGCATTGAACTCAGAATATTGTGCCAAGTTCCTTGAACTTTATGGAATCCAGCCTAGCAGGTCTGGCCATGACACTGCTCAACTTAAAGAACTATAATTTGAAAAGAAAAATGTAGTCAGATAAGTAGTACAATGTTAAATGAAACTTTCTGGAATTATTTTAAAAAATGTGCATACTCAGACTCACAACACCCACAAATACACTTACACAGACACACACACACACACACAAATGCCTAGAAACTTGCACAAAGACACACACACACACACACACACACACACACACACACACACACACACACACACACACACACACATGCCTAGAAACATACACACACACATATACACACACACACACACACACACACACACACACACACACACACACAAATGCCTAGAAACATACATACACACATACACATACACACACACACACACACGCACACACACACACATACAAATGCCTAGAAACATACACACACATACACACACACACACACACACACACACACACACACACACACACACACACACAAATGCCTAGAAACATACACACGCACACACACACACACACACACACACACACACACACACACAAATGGATGTTGGTACAGTGGTGATAAATTAGTGATGATGCTGGAGGAATGGTGATGGGTAAAACATCTGGTACTTCAGCTAGGATGTATGTTTTTATCAAATGCCTTTGTGTAAGTCCATATTTATTAGAAAGCTAGGAAGAAGAATGGGTAGGTAGGTAAGTAGGGAGACAGATAGATAGATAGATAGATAGATAGATAGATAGATAGATAGATAGATAGATACTTCCAAGATGGCTGCACCCTGATTAAAAGCTTCATTTCAGCTGTTCCAGTATGAACATGGAAACTGAGAAAAAAAGATCCAGTGAAATTGTAAAGATGGATACATTTCATTTCAGTTACTGGCTAGTAAGTACATTGCCTGGATGCCAGAAAAGAAAGAAAATTGAGAACCTGAAAGAAAATTAACTAGAGAAGGTAAGGAGAAAACACTAGCTAGTAAGAATCCTACAGCTGAACAACAAAAAAGCAGTTCAAGCTTCAGAGAGATGGCTTCCAGTAATTTAGAGGAAAATAACTAATACGTTCTGAGAGGTGACTAAAATAAATAAAACATTGTAGGACTATACCGATGCAAATAATAAAAGGCTGAAAAATTAGAAGAAGCTTTAACTAGCTATTCAGATAAACTGATAAGACTGCATAAAAAACAGAGGTTGAAATGAAGAGGAAGCTGTCTGAGTATGATGCTTCTAAAGATGAGCCATTTAAAAAAATGGTAGAATTTAAAGACAGAGTATGCAAAGAAAACCTGAGATTTTGTGCTGTACCAGAGAAATTGGAAGGAGAAAACTATATTAATTTGATGAAAACACAAATAAGCAACTGGACTATTGTTCCACAGCAGGATTTGCCAAATAAAAGGGCACATTGACTGTGTGTTCCAATCCTGGCTATAAGAAAGAAGCCAAGACCTATATTATTAAAGATGCAATCACACCAGTAGAAAGACTTGATCCTGACAAAACTGTGGAAGAAGGGAAAAGTATTAAAAACTGGATACAACAGAGTGCTTGTGGAAAATGATTATTCACTATACACAAGATAGAAGAACACTTTATCCTAGCAATCAGAGAATGTCTAGTGGAAGGTGTGGGCTTTGAGCTGCTGTTTCAAGCTGTCTTCAGAGTATTTTGTCTTGGATGATCAAAGACATTTTTGATGCAGAAGAGCCTAAGGAGGAAATAAAAAAGTTTATCCAGAAAAATGTGTGCCAGCAAGCTGAAGGGCACTCTGGTTATCATTCTTCTGACAATAAAGCTCATAGAGAGACCTTGTCAGTGAAACTTTTTTCCAATTCTTGAGAGACAGAAAAAAGCAGAGGAGTTGTCTTCAAAAATCAGGAGTATCTTGGACTAGAACCAAATTCTGATGTTTGAAGAAAAAAATGGCCAAGAAGAAGATCAGCAACACTGAAATTAGTGCATAAAGTGGAGACTATAAAGCATCAATCACATTTCTGAAATGTGGCTTTGCAAGAAAAACATTTGAGAAAAGATTAGAAATTTGTAGACTATGTTAAACGTCTGGGTGGGCTGTAAAACATATACTCCCCATTATGTCATAAATGTTTCAAAGGATACTAAAAGGAAAAAAAAGAAACAACTGCAAGTAAAACATTTTTTGTGCTTATTAGCATTTTTATAAAACATTTTATTATAGAAACCGTATGTTATATTGTAATACAGTTTTGCATAGTGTGCAGTCAGGGATATTTTAAATGTGGGGAGGGAGCCTTTTCAGTGACTGATGTATGTGTTAACAAGTCCCTTTTTAGTTGTAAGAAACAAAGGCTTTACGGTATAACAATAGAAGAAAGGCTGGACAGAAGCAAGTTCAAGGTAAGATAATGCTGTGATCTTGGGCTGCAGGGATGGGATTGGTGTAAAAGCATACTGATTACACACACACACACACACACACATATATATATATATATATATATATATATATATATATATATGTAGAATTAAAATAATTTCCCTTGTTTTCACAAGGGTGTATTCCTAGATTAATGTCTTAGGATTAAGCTACATACAAGTCTTTTTTTATATGCAAGTAAACTTGAAAAATAAGACAAAATGATGAAAGCTATGTAAAATGCTAAGCTTCTTCCATCTGCATATACATCAGCTTTTTCATTAGCAAATGGTCTCAGTGAGTAACAGGTAGTCTGCAGCTGAAGACAATTAGCTAGGGGAATACTGAGCATTCGATTCTGAGTGATATTTACAAAGATTCCTTCAAGCATTTGCAAAGCTATTAGCTGACATTTTTCATTGCTGTCTGTACAAGCAAGCAATTAATTTTGATAGTTCTGAGCATTTTTTTTAAATGTAAAGATACAATGGCAAGCAGTTCACTGAAAAATAAAGTCTGAGATTATGGGAAATTAATAAGAAACAGTAGCTTCGGCAGCAGCCTTAATACTTTAATGCATTTAGTAAAAAAGTTAATTGTTTAATTTTATTTAAAAGTAGCCAGTGCATTTTTGTTTGGGCTAAAAGTTAATGTTTTTCTGAAAATCATAAAAATCTGTTTTTCACATCTAGGAGGGGAATAGAAATAAGAAAAGAACAGACAGCACTTAATGTAAGAGGGAAAGAGGTTATAACATGTTCTTTAGCATGGTTAAACTTTATTTTATATTAGGGTATGCCTGTGGGCACAGCTGTTGAATTGGTGCAAGTGCTCCTATCTGGAGGGCTAAACTTTATTTGTTGAAAATGTACACAGTTTTGTGTGTTTGTTTTATGCTAATAGGGGATGATGGTGTTCTAAAATGTATTTAGTAGTTTTTTTTTTTTGTTTGAGAGTTTTCTTTAAAGAAAAAAGGTCTTGAAACATGACATTGGTTCAAATGGGGGTGAGAAGAACAACTCTATAAAAGATCAGTCTGGCAAACATTACTTTCTGTATATAAGACAAAAGTTGGAAATACAAATTCAAGAAACTGCACTGTACAATAGGAGGAACAATGGCTTTTTGTCACAATGGCTACTCTATCCATTGTATCCTGGAATGTAAACGGCCTTACATATTATGTATACAGAAAGGAAAGAATGTTCAATTATATTAAGAAATGCAAAATATGATTAGCAATGCTGCAGGAGACACATTTGGAAAGAAATGAGCATGCAAATTTGACAAAAAAAGGAATTCAGGATAGATATCCTTAACCAGGATAGATATCTTTAACCAACTCAGTATGGCCCATAACTTTCTTTACCACCCAGAAAAAAATCCAGCTCTACAAGGTCTACTAAACCAATACTCCAGTAAAAACCTACTACAGTCTAGTAACAAAGCACTAATGGGCATTACCAGAAGCAAAAACACTTCAGGAGACTCCCTATAATCCAACTACATTGCAAAAACACCATACCACTCAACATAAGATCAACAGCCAACAAAGCCAACTTCCAAAACCTCCTCAAATCCAACTTAGCTATCTCATAGATATACAACTGCCCCAACACAGGCTAAACTAATTTCTCTATTTATCACAACAATTTGAAACATAAACTATCTAAACAGGAAGGCACACCAATGATGATTTTCTCAGTTGGCAGTTGGTTTTGGAGGCTAATAGAACCCCTGGGTTGAACAAACACATTTCCATTGTACCAGTTCTCTGGATGAGAGCTGCTAAGTTGTAAATATATTTTAACATTCATTTTTTAGTTAGATGGCAGTCTTGGTTATATTAGCTTGTCTTGTCATTTTTTTAGCTATCTAGTATTTTTTCAACAACCAAGTGTATGTTAACACACCTGTCTTTTATACGTGTTTTATAGATGTTTTCCTATGTACAACTTTGTAATGTTTTTGGTGTTATTCATGTTTAACATTTTTTATTGTCACATATACTTGTTTGAAGGTTTTATACATGCTTTCTCATTTTATTCTGTTTCTTTAAATACTTAATGGGTTAATCAACATTAATTAGGGAGGGGTGGGTATATTTAAAAGGAGGGCTTGACAGTGGAAAGCATAACATCTGATGAAGTCTTTGTGATGAAAACGCTTGATTTTTGGAGTGCATTTATGTTTATGGTTAATAAACAGCTGTCTGCCTGATCCACAGTCTCAATTATTTGGACCTGTGCTATTTGTGCCCTGGTTTTGTGATTTGGTTTCTGGTACTGGTGAGCACTTGCCTCCTTGTTGTTGATTTCTGCAGGGAATGTTACTTATTGTTGGAGACTGCAGCTTGATTTGAAATAGTGAGGATGTATCAAGGAATTTAGAAAGGAAAATATAAGAAAAGAGGATAGATTTCTAAAGAAATTTATGAAAATATTTGTATGGAAGATGCAAATTCAGTAGTAGGAACTTGGAAAGAATTTACATATTATTCTCCAAGGTACAATAACTGTGCTAGACAGAAATTATATTTCATAGGAATATGTGCATTTAATTGAAAGCTTTGACACATATCCAATAACTACTTAAATCACACAATGGTAAAAACTAAAATAAAAATGCAGGGTAATGATGTAAAAATGAGACACTTGTGATTTTCCTCCTACCTGTTAAAAAGAGAGGAATTTAAGGAATGAGTAGAGGAAATTATTCAAGTGTTACTAGGGAAGACAATTTTGTGGCATGTGGTTTTCTTTACATGCTATAAAGTAAAGCTATTTTCAGTTATTTGTAAGTGTAATGGGGGTTGTAAGTAGGTGCTGCTTTTTTTCCCTTCTCTCTTTCTTTTTGTTCCATTTTAAGAAATGTAGGCACTGCAATGTAAAAAAATGGTTAAAAAGCATGATAAAAATTAATGTACTTTTTCTCATTCTTGCATGGGGGAATGACTGGATTAAAGACCTTAGATTGATTTAGTAACAAGTTTTAAGAGAGAACAAGTAAATGAATAAGAACATTGAATATTGTCCGGCTTTTTTATAGTTTGGTAACAATTCTGTAGCTGGTCTTCATGTTTCCATGAAAACAATCTGATAAAGGGAAACTGGCAGCCTGGTTCTCATGTCTCCATGGAGACAATTTGATAAAAAGAAACTGGCTACTGTCTGGTGGAGAGTGATTGGCTGGGAAAAAAGAGAAATTGGCCAGGAGACAATGTTCTCTGAAAGTATTCAGGGGTTTTCCCAAGGTAGATAATGTTCTCTGGAAGCATTCAGGGGCCTTCCCAAGTTAGTTAATGTTCTCTGAAAACATTCAGGGATTTTCCCAACTGAGAGAGCTATAAAGATAAGACAAAACTGATCAGCACTTAGTAGAAGCACAGGCTGCAACATGCATCTTAGGATGGATAACCTTTCTTTTAGGTTAAGTCATATCTGTCAGTGTGGCTCTCAGTTTGGGACTTTTGTTCCCATTAGGAGGGTAAAACTTCAATATTTGAAGGTTTACATCGTTTTATGTGTTAGCATTAAGTTACTAGGTTTTAGGGAGATATTGGGGTTTTGTTTGTTTCTTGCTTTTTTGAGGGCTTTCAATAAAGCAAAGAGTTTTATAAGATGTAACATAGACTGAAATGGATAATGCATGAAACAACTGTATAAAAGTTCAGCCTGCCAAACAGTGTATGAATGTAACACAAATGCTGGAACTAGATAGTTAAAAAAGTTGATATACATAAAAGGTGGGAATAATAACTTTAACTTGCAATGATGCTCTCTTTAATGTCTTTAAATGTAAATGGCCTCACACATAAATACAAACAGGAAATAGTAGTAAACTATATTAAACAATGTAGAGTGCAAATAGCTATGTTACAGGAGTCACACTTAGAAAGAAATGAACATGTGAATTTGATAAAGAAAGGTTTTCAGGATGTTTTTTCGGCAGAATACCTGGGACAAAGGAAAAGAGAAGTAATTATATTAATTGCAAGAGGAACCCCAATAGTGATGGAAGACGATAATAAAGATAATAATGGCAGATTTATAGTTTTAAGTGGCTACAGACAATAGAGGAGGATTATGCTGGCATGCATATATATATATATATATATATATATATATATATATATATATATATATATATATATATATATATATTCCACCTAAAACTGCTATAACTGGGAGAAATAATCAGTTTTCAGCAAGGAATATTAGTTATAGGAGGGGACTGGAATTTGGTTTACAGCACTGAAGATGTGTTGGGGAGCCCAGAAGGGAAAATATAACAAATGAGTGTAGATTTTTGAAGAAATTTATGAAAATATTTGGCATGGAAGATGTGAATTCAGTAATAGGAGTTTGGAGTGAATTTACATATTACAACCCAATATATAAAAACTGGGCTAGGCTAGACAGAATTTACATTTCACAGGAACATATGCATTTAATTGAAGGTCTTGATACTCACGCAATAACTATTTCAGATCATGCACCAATAATAGCTAAAATAAAAGCACATGGTAATGAAATAAAAATGAGTCATTGGCACTTTCCTGCCTATCTGTTGAAAAGAGAGAATTTTAAGGAATGGGTAGTGGATATTATTCAGGAGCTGTTAGAGAGGATAGAAATTTCTTCTGAAAATATAGCTAGGGTGTGGGATAAAATTAAGGTGGAGTTTAAAAATAGGGATGAAATAAAATAAATTAAGCTATGGTTAAGAAGTAGCAAGAATTATTTAGAGGGACTGACAAATGTTAAAGCATTGCAGAATAGGGGAAATCTCACAGAACAAGAAGAGGATCAACTGCAGAATGCTAAGCAGAGAATAAGGGATTACCTCAATAATACGCTACGCACAAGCTTAGAAAATTTGCTGTTAAGCAACTGTTTTTTTGATAATAATGCTAGGGCACAAAACCTTTTAGCACAAAGATTCAGGCAACAGAAAGTCAACTGGGCTGTCACTAAACTTAGGGACCCTATAACAAGGAAGGTAACAAGAGATCCTGTAACAGATTTAGAAATATTTTTGAAATTCTATGAAAGTCTATATAAAGCAGATAAATGTTAAAATTGAGAAAATATATAAATGAAAAAATGTATGGAAGAATTAAATATGCCAAGGCTAGATGTAGATGAGGCTCAATTACTAATAGTTAGGATAGGAGGAGATGAGATAAAAATTGTGATGTATAACCAATCAACAGGAAAGTCCAGAGGAACAGATGGTATTCCTGTGGATGTTTGGAAGCTAGGAGGAAAAACTTATAAAGATCTGGAAGGTTTTGTTTAATAGTATCTTAACAGGAAGAGAAGTACCACCATCTCAGAAGAAAGCAGTGGTAGCTGCACTACCTAAAGAGGGTAAAGATCCATGAGATACAGCTTCATACAGACCCATTTCAATACTAAACCATGATTATAAAGTGTTCATGTCTATAATGGCTAAAAGAATGGCAAAAGTAATGCCAAAACTGATAGATATGGTTCAATGTAGTTTTGTGAAGGGGAGGCAAACATTTGACAACATTAACAGAACACTGATGATCCAGAGGGAAGCAGAATGTAAGAAAATATCATTGTTGTTAGTGGGTCTTGATGCAGAGAAAGCATTTGACAGAGTAAGCTGGGACTTTATGAGCACAGCAATGGAAGCATTTGCATTTCTTGAAACCATTATAAAGTTGATTAGGAGGCTATATGAGGGATCGGAGGTGAAAATTAAAGTGGGTGGGATCATCTCTGATAATTTCTGCTTGAGTAAAGGAACAAGGCAGTGTTGTCCTCTTTCCCCTTTATTATTTGTATGATATTTAGAACCTTTAGCAAATAAAATAAGGGACTCAGAAATTCAAGGTTATAATTGGTATGGTAGTCAAGAAAACCTGGCTTTATTTGCAGATGATATTGTTTTATACTTGACAAAACCAGAAAAAGACACTACAGTGTTGTGGAATATTTTGAGACAGTTTCAGATCTTTTCAAGTTACAAAATGAATCAAGCTAAAACAAAGACAATAGCAGTAAATGATGTACCCACACATGAGCTGGTTCAGGAATACCCATATCTAAGGGGACATGATAAAATTAAGTATTTAGGAGTATGGATTAAAAATGATTCTAGCGTGGCAACTAAGGATATGTGGGAAGAGACTAAACAAAAGATAATACAAAAACTGAGAAAATGGAAGCTTTGTTATATGGATATGGATAGTAAGATACAAGTAGTTAAAAAGTTTTTAGTCTCTTTAGTCTTATACACAAATCAGGCATATTTTTATCGGGTCTATATTATATTCTCAAAAGCCAACAATGTCAAATCTGAAATTATCGGCACGAGAACATCGAATGCTCAGAATCTCGAGTGTGTAAATGGAAATCTCCTTACTGGGGGTGTGGTGGGGGTGTGGTGGGTGCAACCCCCCCATGTGGGGGGTGCAGGGGGTCTTGCCCCCCTGCTTAAACCCATTAGGGTACTTTTTCCTTTTTTTATTTTGTCTTTTTATAAGGTCGACGTTTGAAGACATCGACCATATGGTGTCGACCATATGTTGTTCAATGTTTTCAACCATCAATCTTATAATATAGACCCTTTTTATCAACCAGAGGAAAAGTTGTGAGTAGGAATTAATAATGAGCTGAAAGACTTTATCTGGGAGGGGAAGGTGACAATAGTCAAGAGGGATAAGCTGATTCCTCCAGTAAAACAGGGAAGATTGGGATTACCCAATTTGAAGGGGTATTTCAGAGCTACATAGTTAAGACTCATATACATAGCACAAGCAAAAAACTATAATTCAAAGTGGAAAGGGATGATGATGAAACAGGGGCAAAGCTCAAGAAACAAGGAGAGACTGGGTTTTGGATGCAGGCCTTTAAGGAGAAAAACAATAACCATACATAATATTATATCCATAAAGTAGCAGAAAGTATTCTAAGAATTAAAGCAACATGGGACTGGAGAAAGGAGATTCTGCCAACAGGGATGACTGCAATTAGGGATACAGACAATAGGCAAGAGGGAGCTGAAATTTACTGGAGAAAATTGGCAAAGGAATCAAGGCATTGAGAGCAAATAACTAGAGAGGGATAGATGATAGAATGGAAAGATGCCACAAATTTTTTGGACCGTGGGTTAGAAATTGCCTTCCATATCAGGAATCGATATCAGAGTATAGGCAAAGAGAAATAAATAGGAGGTTCTAAATGAAAGACTAGCACTGATAGAGTTTTTAATAGAATCTGGAACAGAAACTGCCATTAAAAAAGGAATAATTAGTAGACCATATAAAATACTGCACGATAATTATAAGACTCAATCAGAGGAGGTTAGAAAGGATTGGGAAGAGAGACTGGATAAGCAATTCACAAAGAAACAATGGGAGGATATATGCATGCCTCCCAAATATGCAACACAATCTAGAAGATTTAGGATTTTTGCCTGGAAATGTTTACATAGATCTTTTTATACCCCAAGTAGACTCCAGAGAATTTTTCCTCAGGCAGACAGCAAATGTTGGAGGTGTGAAGAGGAAGAAAGAGGTAATTGGGAACATTTTTTCTGGGACTATGGTGAGCTGGCAGACTTTAAGGATTGTCCACAAAAATGGAAACAGAACTCAGCTGTACACTGAAACTCCCAAGAAAACTTTAATAAAGTATATATATATATATATATATATATATATATATATATATATATATATATATATATATATATATATACAGTTTATCTAAAAACAGTCACATAAAAAAACTAAAAAAGAAAAAAACATATTTCCATAAAATCATATGACTTATATCACAAAAATTACCTCATCAAACTCCTTAACTTCAGAATGCAAGTTATAGAGCAATCCTCATTAATGCCTGGGTGTCAAAAAGCATCTTCTTTAAGTTGCCATAATAAATTGCATGTTTCTAACCATAAAGAAATGGGTCCACCCCTAATTCTAGCTCCAATCAGGCCTATAACCTGAAAAGTAAAGCAATGTTCAGGGTTAATAGACACATGCTTTGCTAGTGCATTCTCAACTTTCTTATTTTTAACTGTGTATTGGTGCTTGAATATCTGATCTCTTAATCGTCTATCGGTTTTGCCTATGTAGAAAACTGGACAGTGCTTACATTTAGCCAAATAAATAATACTCTTGGAATTACATTTATATCTCCCAATACAGGCAAATCTCATATTATTTATGTAAAAATATAGGCCTGTATCGATAAATCTGCAATAGGGGCAAGATTCACATTTGAATATGCCCCTTAATCCTAGGGCTATAAGTTCTCATATATTCAAAGTAGGACTTCAAATTACGTCCTCTACGAAAAATAACTGTTGGTTTACTTGGTAACCTATACTTAATATTTTCATCCAATGTAATTAGATTCCAATTCTTACTCAAAATATTTTTCAACAAAAAGGCGTCATTACTAAAGCGGGTAATAAAAGTTAAGGAATAATCAATGGAAGGACTATCCTGGATGGTATCTAGATAAAAAATAAGTTCATCTGGACTCTAATTCACTCTCTGGGAGTCATTCAAAATATCTTTAAAATAACCAGAAGCCTTTTCATTGTAACTTCCTTAACTAAATTATCAACCAAAAATAATGGATACCCCCGTTTCAAAAATAAATCTTTAAGAACGTCACACTCTTCAATATAATCAGAAAAGTTAGGGACCATTCTTGCCACCCTAACTAGCTGCCCTTTTACAACAGATTTGTTGTGACATTTTCTTTCTGTTCCAGTACCACAAATCCCTGTTATCTTTGGTATACCAAAGATGCACAAGGACTTAAGTAACCCTCCACTCTGCCCAATAGTAAATGGACATAATTTTATCACATACCCTATGGCTAAGTTTGTAGACCACATCCTTAAGAGAAATTTGACTGATGAAATTCAGATTTGTAAGGATTCGTGGTCTTTTCTGAAGAACATGAATGGTTTGGGTTACAGGGACAGTTATAATTTTGCCACGATAGATGTTAAGGATCTATATACTGTGATCCCACATAACCTTGGTATTGACTGGATCAGCCAAGTTTTAATACGGAAGGGCATTAGTGCCAAAGAATTGTATTTGGTACAATAATTCTTGGACCTTATACCCACTAATAATTCTTTTTTTATTTGGTGAAACCTTTTATGTACAATCTAAGCAGGTGGCCATGGGTTCGCCATGTGGGGCTAGCTTTGCTAACCTTGTCATGTATTATTGGAAAAGCAAATATATTTTGAACAATAATCCCTTTGCTGAATATATTTATTATTACATACAATATCTGGATTATATTTTTATTATATTTAAAGGGGAGATTGCTTTATTTCACAGATTAGTCACTTACATGAATAACACTACTGAATTTTTAGAGTTTACAAGTAACTTTCAGACAGATAGTATTTCCTATTTGGATATCTGTTTAAAGAAAGACAGAGTGAAGCAACAATATGTGGCCACCATTTATAGAAAAGAGACTTATTCCAATTCTTTTCTTCATTATTCCAGCTCCCACCCAGAATGATAGAAAAAATCTGTTGTAAAAGGGAAGTTAGTTAGGGCCGCAAGGATGGTCTCTAACTTTTCTGATTTTATTGAAGAGTGTGACTTTCTTAAAGATATATTTTTGAAACAGGGTACCCATTATTTTTGCTTGATAATTTAGTTAAGGAAGTTACAATGAAAAGGACTTCTTGTTATTTTAAAGCTATTTTGAATGACTTCCAGAGAATGAATTTGAGTCCAGGTGAACTTAGTTTTGATCTAGTTACCATCCAGGATAGTTCTTCATCGATTATTCCTTAACTTTTATTACCCCCTTTAGTAATGATGCCTTTTTGTTGAAAAAAAATTTGAGTAATAATTGGAATCTAATTATATAGGATGAAAATATTAGGTATAGGTTACCAAGTAAACCAGCAGTTATTTTATGTAGCAGACATAATGTGAAGTCCTACTTTGAATATACGAGAACTTATAGCCCTAGGATTAAGGGGATGTTCAAATGTGAATTTTGCCCCTATTGCAGATTTATCAATACAGGCCTATATTTTTACATAAATAATATAGGATTTGCATGTAATGGGAGATATAACTATAATTCCAAGAGTATTATTTATTTGGCTAAAGTTAAGCATTGTCCAGTTTTCTACATAGGCAAAACTGATAGAAGATTAAGAGATCGGATATACGAGCACTGATACGCAGTTAAAAATAAGAAAGTTGAGAATGCACTAGCAAAACATGTGTCTATTAACCCTGAACATTGCTTTACTTTCCAGATTATAGACCAGATTGGGGCTAGAATTAGGGATGGACCCAGTTCTTTATGGTTAGAAAGATACAAATTATTATGGCAACTTTAAGTAGATTCTTTTAGATACCCAGGCATTAATGATGTATGCTCCTTAACTTGCATTCTGAAGTTAAGGAGTTTGATGAGGTAATTGTTTGTGATATAAGTCATATGATTTTATGGAAAGATGTTTTTTCTTTTTTAGTTTTTTATGTGGATGTTTTTAGATAAACTGTATATATATATATATATATATATATATATATATATATATATATATATATATTTCTTTATGGTTAGTAATTTGGAAATGATCATAGCATTCCATTTTGGTTACTATGGGAATTCTCTGGTACCTTTTTGATGGTTTCTTACTAACTGATTCTCACTAATTGATTTTTCAATTAATTAACACCATGTGACTAAGTTGGATTGTACTTAAATGCATTATTTTCTATGTTTGTGTAATGTCTGAAAAAGTACTGACATTGCTCTGTATGAAAGTGCTTACTTTATTAAAGTTTTCTTGGGAGTTTCAGTGTACCACTGAGTTCTGTTTCCTTTTTGTTTTTTTGGACAGTAGTTTGTGTTTCTTCATATTATTGGATTTGGTTTCTCAGTTTGGGCTTTAAGGATTCCTTGCGGGATGCACTGTCAGAGATACTAGGTGGGCAGATTGGTCTGATGAGGGAGATGATTTTTCTGAGCTATGATACAGAATCGGAATTGCCTAGACATGATAAGGCCTTGCTGTGTCCAAGGTTTTCTGACAGCTTTTTTGGATGGCTGGCTTGCTGGCTGGCTGGCTTGATGGCTCCATGGCTCGATGGCTTGTTTTTTTTTTTTTTTTTTTTTTGGTGTCTCTCTCTCTCTCTGTCTCTCCCTCTCTCTCTCTCCAGTGGCTGCAATGATATTATTGCATGTGTGGACTGGTATAGGCTCCTTTTGTAGGTATCTGCACATGTGCATGTGATGGCCTCTGTACCAATTGTTGGCCAGCATTTACTAATTGCATGCAGCCTGCTGTGTGGTAACTGCAGTTTTCACGGTGATTTCAGGACAGTGCTATAAAATGTTAGGTTAGGTAGGCATAGGCCTTTCAGTTTAGCAAGGTGGGGACCATGCTGGTTTGCTGTGGACACTGTTGTGTGAGTCAAAAGGTTGGTATGTCTCTCATATCTAAGGCTGTGATGTAGCCACTGAAATGCATGTTGTACTGAAACCTGACTGTTGCTTCTTGCAGTTCATTCTTCTCAGTGTGTATGTTAACTCACACCTAATAATGCTAACACTGTTTACATGGGAGTATGTACTTTCCTGTGGGACTCGTGGATTAACTGGTATACAACAGTAGCTCTTGCACTGTGTTGCTATGGCTTCACTATTTTGCCTTTACATTCACTCCTTGAAGGCCTGATATTTGTTTTTACTGGAATGTGTTGCTATGGCTTTCCTATTTTCCATTTACATTCACTCCTTGTAATGCATGATATATTTCTTTCAGCAGCAATTTCTTATATGTTTGGTGTGGTTTGGTGACACTGTATGCAGTCTGGTGAGGCCAAGGTCTGGGGTTTGACACTTACAAGGGTATCTTATTTTGCTGCTGAGCAGTAGTAGGGCCTTGTACTTTGCACTAACAGTTATGAATATCAGGCACATGCAGTGCTTGTAAACTGCTATACTGTCCTTAGTTTATTAGATGGCTACATCCTTTGATATTTCTGGGTTGTACTCCTACATTAGGGTGTGCTTGTGGAAGCAATTCTACAGCTATTCGCAGAGTGTGTAACAGCAGACAGGCTGATATGCCTGTGTGTTTCTGACACTTGCAGGCCTCAGATACTCTCAGGTATATATTTGAGCAGCCGCAGGGAATGGTACATATCAGTGGGATACACCCGTGATATATTTCAGATATTCTGCAGTTGTGACTGAGGGGTATTTTGAGCATATGTATTACTACACCATTTCTGACATGCAAGTAGTGTGTACTTTAACTTATTGACGGTCACCATTATGTGGAATTCCCCACCTTTCTGCCTACTGTTAGTACATTTTGCAGGGAGTCAGTGGGGCACAGGTAACATTTTTTGACAAATGAAGGACATCCCTGTAAATCAGTCACAGTTGGGATGTCTGGCCTCATACCTATTCAAATATGGTGGTGTTTATCCTGCTCTGATATCGTGTGTGGTTTGTAAGGTGCTACTCTAACATTATTACCTCCTAGCATGGCTGTTTCTCTTATGACACTAATGTGTAAAGCAATTCCACAAGAACTGCCAGTAAAGATACAGGAAACAAGCTTTGTGTAATGGCCTTCCTATATTCCCTTTACATTCAGTCCTTCTATGTCATGATATATTGCTTTCAGTACCAAGTTCTTGTATATCAGTTATGGCTTAGTGGTAAGTCATGCAGATTAGTATTTCCAAGATCTTGTGTTCGAGACTGACAGGGGAATTTTATTTTGCTGATGAGCAGACTACAGGCCTTGTCATACAGAGTGACTAAGGCACTTTTAAGCAGTTGTAAGTGGGTTTGCGCTAGTTTGCGCGATGCTCACGCATTTGCACAGTTGCTTAGCTACGCGCATACTTGCTTAACTACACGCACACAAGCGCACACCCGCTGACTACTGCTTAAAAGTGCTTACTCTCGTTAAAGGGGGCACAAAGAAGGTAGGACAGTAGGAAAACAAGCTCGGGATATGCAGAAAGGATGTAGGGAAGGCTCATAGCTGCCCATTTCTTTACCAGCAACAGCTGTGTATATGTGTGAAATTTGGTGTGAAGTTTGAAACCTTCCACCCTTGAGAGAGGGGTGAGGACAACAAAATATGTTGTACAGCCAATGTTAATTATCAGTTGACATGTCCAGCAGACATGTCTGCAAAATGGGCAGCTATGTATGGGGCGTAATTTTTTTGTGGGAACAGAGTGCCCTTTTTTATTTTTTTTTCAGGTGAGAGTGGAATGTGAGGTACAGGAAGTAGGTATATGTGGGGAGGTAGGTTGGGGAGGTTAACAGGCAAGACAAACAAAACACATACAGGAGCGGAGTATGATACATGTGGGGGTAAACACAATTGACGGGGATGGATGTTTGGATATCGCGCCCACAGATGGCAACAGTGGAACTGAGGTCCCCACCCATGGGCAGTTACCACTGTGCCTTCACTGCCCAGGACGGGGCTGTGCTGGAGGCTGTATAGGATGGGCAGGCACACCCGTGAGTTGTGCCACCCTCGCCTCGAACTGGCGTAAGGGATCAAGCACAGCATGCCTGATCTCGCTATGCACCACAGACCGGACACTATGGAGGGTGAGTGGACATTCTCCTCCAGCCACGCTTGCAGTGGGGGGACGAGCCCCATCCCCTGCAGTGCTTCCACCTGAAGGTGGCACAGGGCCACTGGAGGAGGTTCTGGCCTGGGCACTGGTGCCAGGTGCACTCGCCAGCTGAGGTGGGAAAGGTGGGTCTGCTGGAACCTGCCTTCCCTGTTGTCCTATGTTTAGCAGTATTTTATGACATTTTGGGTTAGTAACAAACAACACCATTCAAAATTAGCTGTAACAGCATGCATCAGTATTCTCATTAACCAAACACCCATGAAATCCAAACAGTGAACAGCAAGCATAACACATGCATATTTAGAACAACAGTACACAATCCAACAGCATGCACGGTTGATTGATGGCAACAGCCCATCAGGTTTGGATATATGAACAGGGCACATGCATCAACGTACATGCAGATATGTATGAACCAACAGGACAAATGTCCATGGGAATTAATTGTGTATACACATACCCAGTTTGATGTGGAATGGCATCATTTGTGAAAATGGGGTGGGGTGAAGAAATATTACATTAACAACTTAAACTACCTATACATATGCTGTACATTCCTAGTAGCTGCAGATATATATCCCCTACATGTCTTTGTACAGTTTCCTATATGTAACCTTAGGAATGTTGGTGATGGGAATGTTACTGCTACATTAATATACATTCCATTTTTATTCATACATGTTCATATCTGGCTGTGTTCAGGTACAGCATCCCGCTACATTTGATTTATATGGCTCTAGACAACTGTGGATGTTCAGTATTTCATACAACCATACTATCTCCATATTGCAAGGGTACAGCACCATATCCAAATTGTGGGACACACACATTCCAGGTTCAGTACTTTATTACACCCATTTCACTCTTTGGTTGTGGCTGTCTCATTCATTTCATTATGTACTGACTGCAGTATAACTTTATTCCAGACTTATTACAGCTTTCATGGTCGATTCATACCCTCTTTCTCACACTCTCACTTGTTTTATTTTTACAATTCAAGATGGTACTTAATTCTAGGCTTTATTAACATTTCTTACTTGGTTACAACAATCCTTTCCAACAGACTCACTTATTTCATATGGCAGATTTTAAAAGGGGATGTATTTGACACATGTCTATCCTTTGTAGATTGATTACCAGTCATTTCAGGGTGAAGCAGTTATCTGATATTACAATACAGGTGGAAACTCTATTTCAGACTTGTTTAATGTTTATTTCTGGATTACAGGCTGCATCACTTATCTAATCTTACAGTACTAACAGAATATTTCTTCTAGGCTTATTTGAACATTATTAAAATGTAACAACACTGAACTCTTTTACAAGCTGTCTCACTTATATTCTATAACAATTTCAGCAAAATAATTACTAACCTGCCTGGTGGCGCAACCTCACCAGTCTATCAGCATAGGCTCGCTGATTCATGGAACGGACACCTGCAGCTGTAATATAAATGAAGTAATATTGGAACATACATCTCCATAATATAGGCTAGGATAATTTCTTACATACTTAATTACATGGATACTTACTCAGTAGTGAGGCGTTGAGCATTTGCCGGGCCTCCTGGATCCAACGGTTCAGTTGGTCCTGCTTACGTCTCTTCAGGTCCGCATGGTGGTGACGGACCTGTTCACCAGACCTTGGTATGCCTGTGGCACTGGTGAGATCATGTGCCAACTGGTTCCATGCCTCTGCCTTGTATGCACCCCAGTGGAAATGGCCCTGCATGAGTTGAGCCTCATGATTGTGGACAAGGAGCCAAACCATATATTTGGACTCCTCAACACCCCACCTCTGTGCTCTAAAGTGACTTCCCTCTCCTGCACCTGCCATCCTGACTGCAAATGGGTACCACAATCAGTTATGCTGTGTATTCCCGCCTATGGGGCTTATATATGCCCGTTTTCCCGCACTTATCTGTGATTGGCTATTTTGGATATTTATCAGCTTAAGAAAACCTGCTTTGTCATGCTTCTATTTCCATTCATTCCTATATATATGCTAATACTGCATTTCTCAGTACAACTGTCATGGCTTAGTGGTTCAGTACTTTGACTATGGTGCACAGTATCCTGGGTTCGAACCTGGGCATTGCTTTTTTTGTTTTTACTACTGTCTAGACAGGCTAGGAGGTGTATCTGTGTAAAGGCGGTTTTGATACAGCTTGTTCAACATTGCCCGCCGGTAAGCCGGTTGGCGCATTGCGCAGCTCCGCGCAAACGGCTTACGCTGGGTAACACGTTATTTAGCTATGAGCACTCATATTATGCTGGATGCAGTGCTACTGAACTACAGGCACTCATTTTAAGCGTGGTAAATCGCTGCTCAACTCCGGGCACTCATATTATACCTGTTAAACCGCTGCTCACCTGCGGGCACTCATATTAAGCTTGTTAAAGCGCTGCTCACCTATTGGCACTCATATTATGCTTGTTAAAGTGCTGCTCACCTACGGGCTCCCATATTCAGCTTGCTAAAGCCTTGCTAAGCTATGGGCAATTCTGATCCTTTTTTTATATTTTATTATGTCAGATTTCTTCATAAATACATGGCCCATTTCATTACATTTTACTTAAATTATAGTTTTATATAAATATATATATATATATATATATATATATATATATATATATGTGTGTGTGTGTGTGTGTGTCAGGAGATTGTTTCATGCTTATTTAAATAAAAATGGAAAATGATGTTGTGGGGGCTCAAACCGTGACTACCGCCTCTTTGGCCAACGTCTCTACCGCTACGCTATTGCTACTTGGCTTAATTTGCATATTTAGATCTTATATGCTTTTCAATGACTGCTAACTGTGACTGAGCGGAGAGCATACCCGCGCAAACGAGCGCAACTACAGGCAAACATTTTGGAAATTATAAAAAAAATTAGACTGCTATTTTTACGTTTTACATTACAGTTGGGTTTATAGTCTGTGGGGGCATGTGTGGTGTTGTGTTCCTTGACATTTCTGCAGACTCGCTCGTGGGAGTTTACTTTCAGGACTCTGACTCTTCTGGGGGCGTGTCCCTTTGCAGAACTCAGCATTCGGACATGCCACCTACTGTCCTACATGGACCCTGTTAGCCTAGGGTGTGATTCAGCATGCCCTCATGAATATGCATGGCATGCTGACATCATACCATTAGACTGCAGCCTCCGTGTAAGACATATTAACTCTTACACGGAGGTTTCGTGAATCCTGCCCTATGTCTTTACTAGCTAAAAGAATGGCAAATGTGTTGCCAAAACTGATAGATATGAGTCACTGTGGTTTGTGGAGGGGAGGCAAACATTAGACAATAGCAATAGAAGAATGATGATCCAGAGGGAAACAGAATAAAAGAAAATCCCACTGTTATTGGTGGGTCTTGATGCAGAGAAAGTGTTTGACAGAATAAGTGGGGATTTTGTGTGTAGGGCAATGGAAGCATTTGCATTCACTGATACAATAATAAGGTTATTTAAGAGAATATATGAAGGATCAGAGGCAAGATTTAAAATGGGAGTGGTCCACTCCAATAAGTTGTGTTTAAGCAGAGGAACCAGGCAGAGGTGTCCCCTTTCCCCTCAGTTATTTACTTTATATTTACAGCCATTGGCAAAGAAAAAAGGAACTCAGAATTTTAGGGAAATAATTGGTATGGAAATCAAGAAAAATATTTGCAGAGGATATTATTTTGTACTTGATAAATGCAGAAAAGGACATCACGTTGTTGTCAGACGTTTTGAGACAGTTTCAAGTCTTTTCAGGATATAAAAGTAATGAAATTAAAACAAAGGCTTTAGTTGTAAATATATATGCACTCATAACTTGGTTCAGCAATACCCATATTTATGGGGACATGATAAGATGAAATACTTAGAAGCATGGATTAAAAAGGTTTCTGTAATGCCAGCTAAGGATATGTGAGACGAGACTAAACAAAACATAATAAAAACCAAGAAACTTGAAGCTCTTATTTATGGATATGGATATTAAGATGCAAGTAGTGAAAATGTTTTTAGTCCCTTTAATCTTAGGTCAGGTATATCTTTATCAAAAAGGAGAGAAGTTGTGTACAGTAATTAATAAAGACTTAAAGGAATGTATCTGGGAGGGAAACAGGGAAGAGTTAAGTGGGATAAGATGACCCCCCCCCAAAAAAAAGAACAAGGTGGTTTAGGATTAACTAATTTGAAGGGATATTTTAGCACTACATAGTTAAGACTCATATACATAGCACAAGCAGAAGGTTATAATTCACAGTGGAAATGGATTATGACGAAGTGGGGGGGTCAAGAAATAAGGACAGAGTGTGAATTTGGATGTAGATTATTAAGGGGAATAATAATAACGATGCAGAACGTTATATTCATAAAGTTGCTGAAGGTATTCTAAGAACTAAGCCAACATGGGAATGGAGAAAGGAGGCTGATTTTGCCAGTAGGGATGACTGCAAGTACAGATACAGAAAATAGGAATGAGGGAGCTAGAATTTACTTGATAAAACTGGCAAAGGAACTATGGTATTAGGAAAAAACAACTAGAGAATGAAAGGTAATAGAGTAAAATGAAGTCAAGATGAATTTCAGACTGTTAGAGACTGTCTTCCTTGTCAGGGACTAATATCAGAGTACAGGTAAACAGAAAAGGGCAGGGAGTTCTAAGTGAAAGAGTTTTTGATTAAATCTAGAACAGAAGTTGCTGTTAAAAAGGGATAATTAGTGGGGCATATAAAATATTACCTGATAACTGTAAGAATCAATCAGAGGAGGTCAGAAAAGATGGGGAAGAGAGACTGGAAAAGCAATTTACAAGAAAACAATGAGAGGCCATATGTTTGGCTCCTAAGTATGCAACAATATCCAGAAGGGCTAGGATGTTTGCTTGGAAGTGTTTTTATAAGTATTTTTGTACCTCAAGCAGACTTCAAAGAATTTTTAAGGTAGATAGCAAATGTTGGAGGTGTGATAAGGAAGAAAGGGGTAACTAGGAATATGTTTTTTGAGAGTGTAATAAGTTGGCAGAAAAATCAATAGGTAGATAGATAGATAGATAGATAGATAGATAGATAGATAGATAGATAGATAGAGATAAGATAGAAAGACTACACATAGCTGACACACACACACACACACACACACACACACACACACACACACACACACACACACACACACACACACACACACACACACACACACACACACACACACACACACACACATATACACATAAAGAGATGCTTGTCTTTGTGTGATGACACCTGGCACAATGTTTGTGTAATGACAGCTGGCAAAATATCTGTCAGATCATATCAATCCAGCTCAGTAGTGTACTGGCAGGATCATGGAGCTGTTAAGAAGCTGTACAGTGACTTGCATGTTCTTATTTTTTATTAGACTTTAGGCTGAATTAATAACCCAATGTTTCTGAAGTTCAGACATTGAGGTTTAAGTACTGATGTCTGGTCGATTGGTTTACTTGACTGATAGACTGTAAAATGCAAGTGGCAATGACTTATATGGCTAGAAAATCATTCGGTCAGCGCTGTGATAGTTTGGTATAATTTAGCATAGACATTACAACATCTTATGTGGAAAATGGAAAGTATGCCTTTAAATGTGTCATGTACCTTTACATTTCCAAAGTCATTAGTCAGATAACTGATTATAATAAAATAACGAGACTCAACTTATTTGTGGTGCAAAAAGAGTGTAGCATGTAAACAGCAAAGAAGGAAGTTGCTTCATCAAGTAGGAGGATCATGCTGAGGAAGAACAGAGGATCTGCATGAAGATTTGTAGCTTTTGGAGGTGGATAGCCCATTCGAGCATGTGACAGATGTGGACTGAAGGAAGAGTGGGTGAAGATGATGTGCAGAGATGCAATGAGGCCTAGATGAGGACTACAGCTGTGGGCTATAAACTACAGCTGTGGGCTATAAGCTACAGGCTGTTTGCTGGAAGGGCCATGTGGCAAATAAAAGAAAAAAACAAAGCCAGAGATGAAGCCAAAGCACAGAATGTTTAATAAATAAACACGTTCATCCCAGTAATGATCTGGGACTTCTTCAGATAACACTGCAGCCAGAAACACACTCATATTTTGAGAACATCTCCAGTCACACAACTTGATAGGTCAAATCAGAATGCCTAATTAATCAACTCAAAATAGCTTGCAATTAAGGTACTGTGTAAATAGTATACATACTAACTGTGCAAAGTCAAATGAATCTGTTTTACATATTTGCTCCTCCAGTATATTGACAAAGCTGACAGCATGCAGAAAATGTTAACATAATTTAACATATAACTAGAATTTTAAGTGCTTCTGCAGGAAACTGTTGTCTCTTTTACCTCCATTGTGAGAAGTACTGTGCATTTCACAGACATTATTATTGCACATACTCTTTCAATCATTGTGATAAGTACAGTATAAGTTAATAATGACACTGACAGCCACTATCAAATGGGTACCCACTGAAGAGTAAGTCAATCTAGGACTTAGCAATGTTTAAAAAAAAAAAACTGTTTGGAGACAGAAACAATACCAATGTTGACCTGCACGGTGTGGTCATTATGAACTGCTGCTATCATATGTTCATAGCTGATTACTAGGCTAATGGCACAAGAGCCTTTACAAGCCTAGCCAATAATACCCAGGATGTGGCAATAATTATATCTTAATTCCCCAGATATGGGATGGGGTTGTATCAGTGTACTGGGTCTTTAGGTCATTTTACAGACTGCATCTGTTCATGAGACATGGGCAGTACCCCAGGACTGAATTTACCATTCCCTATCCATTTAACCAAATTCTTTTTGAAGAGAGCGAAGGAAGGGCTTGGTTTTACAAAGATGGGAAGTTTATTCTATAGATGAAGTAACCTCTGGGATACAAATCTGTCTCTCCAGCACGTTTTGTTAGAGTCACAAATAAGGTTCAGGTCCATGGAACGCATAACCCTTGTATAAGTTTTCTTGAGAATATGTAACATTTTCATCAGGGGTGGATCAGAGAATGTCCTGTAGGTCAGGCATAAGTCCCATCTCAATAAATGATATGAGACAGGGTAAAGGAATATGGCCTTTAGTCAGGCTGCTTTGCATTTTTTTTTTAGTGAGAAACTCTGGGACTGCTCCAATTGGTATAACTGCCTGGTTAGGTACATGCAGAAGGAAGCATTGTACTTGATTATGGGCCTGATGTTGGTCAAGTACAATGGCACTATGATGCCATGCCTTTATTTATAAGCTGAGCCACATAGAAGGATTTCCTCACTACTATAACTACCAGCTGGTCAAAGTTTAGGTTACTGTCTATCTGTGTTCATAGGTCACTCACCATTGGGTCTACTTTTAGGGGTGGTTATAAATGTTATACGTTGCAGGGATAGCCGATTTACTGAAGGGTATGATTATGCATTTTTTAGCATTCAGTCTCAGACCATGGTTTTGGCACCAGTCATTTGTCATTTTTAGGCCTGTTTGTAGGATGTCAACATCATTTGGAGATTCAATAATTGCTCCCAGCTTAAAGTCAGTGAACTTGGTGAGCCAGAGGGCCCTGACAATGGCCTTCACTTTAGAGAAGCATATATCAATCAGGAGGGTTCCCAATATTGAGCCCTGTGGGACACCGCTAGTAACAGCTTTCTTATCAGAAGTGGATTCACCTATGTGGACAACATGTGTCCTGTCAGTGATCCAGTTAGCTATACATCTGATGAGGTAGGAGCCTATGCCTAACTCAGTAAGTTTACCTATGATCCCCAAGTAGGAGATTGTGTTGAAAGCTTTGGCCAGGTCTAGATAAGCTTTGTGTACCGTTTAATCCTCATCCATGGCCCTGGTGACTTTCTCAAAGAAGTCCACCATTTTCAGCAGGCAAGACCTCCCTTTGACAAAGCCAAACTAGATCATGTCTAGTTTTTGGAGAGTTCCTATGTTGTTATTGATCAGGTCCATGATAATTCTCTCCATGGCCTTGCAGATGAGACTGGTCAAGTTTAAGGGTCTGTAGTTCCCTGGGTCAGTTGATGGGTCCCCCTTGTGCAGAGACACAACCATTACAGTCCTCCATTCCTCTGGGACAAAGCCTGTCTGGAGTCTGTGGTTAAACAGAGTTTTTAGTGGCCCTGATATATTCTGTTTTATCCTGGAATGTTGCTGGGACCCATGAAAACTGTGCTTTTGGCTTTAGTGAGTGCAGTAAGGACCTGTTCCCTTGTAATGACTGGTAGGGGGATGGTTGTGGGTATTCTTTAGGTGTGGTAGGAGGTGATGGGGAAGATGTTTGAAATGAACTTGTCAGCCAGCAGGTTTGCAATAGTTTCAGGCTGGAAGTAAGTGTTGCAGTTCATGATAAACTCTGCACATTGCTGAGTGTTTCTCCTGAGGTTACAAACATAATTATAAAAAGCCTTATAGTTATCCTTCACCTGGGAGGCTATCTTCATCTCATAGTTTGCTTTGGCAGATTTGGCTAGCTCTCTAATTTGTTTGTTTAGAGTGGTGAGTGTGTTTTTGCACTGTTTTGTCTGCTCTTTCTTGACTTTAGAGAGGATTTTTTCCTTTTGTTGAATAGGTTATTTATATTAGGGATCCAGCAGGGTGCTTTAGTTTTTCCAGTAATCATAGGTTTAACTCAGGCATGTACTGCCTCCTCTGTGCGGCTATGAATGTGGTTGTACATTGCTTTTGTGTACAGCTCAGGGTAGGCTGCAGTCTTATCCAGCTTCGGAGGGACTTGGAAGTTTAATAAGCTGTCACTTCATTTGCGGTAATTGGCCTTAGCAAAGGTCTTAACAGGTTTGGAGTTTGATGGGAGTTATAGCTTAGTTTTAATATTAAAGGAGATCATTTTGTGGTCAGATCTTACCAGGCAGGAGTTAATGCACATGAGAGAACATCATCCCCCATGTTTGTGAGTACTAGGTCTAAGATATAGGTTCATAGGTTCATAGGTTCATACTAGGCTATCTGCCCTAGGGCATTTATAAGCCTAGCCAGAGTGTGTGTGGCTTTCACCACCCCTTAGGATGAGAATACTATACCCATTAGTTTGCTGTGCCTCTGTCCAGCAGTGATACAGAGATGATTCCCGGGGTAAACCTACGATCTCCCATCCACTCGTCAAGATTTCTCTTGAACAGAGTCAGTGAGGGGCTCTGCCTCACATGGACTGGGATTCTGTTCCATAGTGTAGGGAGTCTCTGGGTGATGAATCTGTCCCTCCAGCACGTCCTATTTATATCCGTGTTGAGGTTTAAGTCTCTTGCTCTCGTGGCTCTGGTGGATTTGGATTTTTGAGGTGGAGCATGTCCATTAATTCGGGTTGGACATGGCCTTGTATGTCAGGCACAGGTCACCTCTGCGCAGGCGGTATGCGACTGAATAGAGCTGGAGTTTCTTCAGTCGGGCATCGTATGACATATGTTTGAGCCCCTTTATCCTTTTGGTGAGGAACTTTTGGGGTCTTTCCAACTGCTGCAGGTGTCAGGTAAGGTACATTCCGAATGGGGCGTTGTACTCAATCATTGGTCTGATAAGTGAAGAGTACAGGGGTACAATGACCTCTCCTGATCTGGATGTGAATCCCTTCATGATCAGGTGGGCAATGTAGAAGGTCTTCCTAACCACTTTGGCAATGTGAGTCTCAAAAGAGAGGTTACTGTCAACTTGGGTCCCCAGGTCCCTGATAACTTCTTCCGTGTTTAATGGATTACCACTTATGTGGTAATTAGGGGTTACCTTGTTTTTCCCAAAGGGTATGACTATACATTTTTTGGCATTTAGCTTAAGGCCATGGCTGTGGCACCAGTTATCCATTTCTATGAGACCTTTCTGGAGGATATCTGTGTCTGATGGAGTGTCAATTATGGTGCCCAGTTTGCAGTCATCCGCAAATTTTGTCAGCCACAATCCCCCTATGTTTGCCTGCACTTCAGAAAAATAAATGCCAAACAAGAGGGGGCCCAAGACTGAGCCCTGTGGGACACCGCTCGTGACCGGCTTAGAGTCTGACATGGCACCAGCAACTCTAACCCTGTGTGTTCTGTCCTTGAGCCAGTTTGCAACCCATCTTGTGACATATGGGTTTACATCTAAGCTGGTGAGCTTTTCTATGATGCCCGAGTGGGGTATTGTGTCGAACGCTTTTGCTAGGTCAAGGTAGACTGTGTGAACTGTCTTACCCTCATCAATGGCCTTAGTGACTGTTTCGAAAAAGTCGACCAAGTTCAAGAGGCAGGATCTGCCCTTGACAAAGCCAAATTGGGTAGGATCCAGTGTCTGTAGGTCCCCAATGTCTTTATTTATGAGTTCCATTATGATCCTCTCCATAGCTTTGCAGACAAGGCTCGTCAAGCTTATGGGGCGGTAATTTCCAGGGTCTGTAGAAGCACCGCCTTTGTGGAATGGGACCACAGTTGCCGTATGCCATTCTTTGGGTACGTATCCTGTAGTAAGGCTAAGATTAAACAGCAGCCTTATGTGTGGGTTTAGTTCCTCATTGAGTTTGTGTAGCACACAGCCGGGGACACCGTCCGGTCCCATTGATGCTGTGTTTTTTTGCTTTAGAGAGAGCAGCTCTCACCTGGGCATCTGAGATGTTTGGGAGGCTAGACTCTGGTGGGATAGATATTTCTCCTTTTGGGGGGGGAGGGAGAAATTTGCACTGAACCTGTCTGCCAGTATGTTGGCAATGTCTGTGGGTTCAGTGATTTTTATCATTTTGGACTAATTCTGAGCATATCTGGGAGTTTCCACCCAGGTTTCTAACATAGCTAAAGAAGGCTTTATGATTGTCTTTTGTGTCATTAGCGATTTTTCTCTCAAAGTTGGCCTTGGATGATTTTATGAGTGATCGTAGTTTTTGCTAGTATTGATCAGAGATGCCTTCCCATTTAGGGATTTTGCTCTGTCATGTAGTAGCTTTCTCCTCTTGTTGTAGAGTTTGTTTATGGCTGGAGTCCACCAGACCGGGCGCCTGCCTTTGGTGGAAAGGGTCTTGATTTTATTAGGGATTGCTTGATCCATACATTCCTGGAGGTGCTCGTAGAAGGCATTTGTAAGGGTTTCAGCAGTGTGGGTTGTGGTTTCCACTGGCTCGGGGCCTTGAAGGATACCACTCCAGTCTTAAGAAGTGTGAAGTTTGCTTTTGAGAAGTTCTTCACTGTGGTCTTTTGCTGAGGGTGGGGGCGGGATGTGGATCTCCAGTGAGATTAATTTATGGTCTGATCTCACCAATGAGGGATATACTTCGTGTGGAGCATTTTGTCCCCATGTTTGTGATGATCAGGTCTAGTATATTTTCTCCTCTTGTGGGAATGGTGACTAGTTGTTCCATAGCATTTGAGTTTATGAACTCAAGGAACCTTTGGGCTAGGGTGTTGGGGCTTGAGTAATGTTCCCAGTCTATGTTTGGGTAGTTGAAGTCACCCAATATGATGGTGTTTGGAGAGACATTCATACTGTCCAGTGTCTTCAGGAAGGCTGTGTGGGTTTCCTGAGTTTGAGAAGGTGGTCTGTAGCATGTTACAAACTGTAGGGCAGTTTTACCTATGGTTAATTGCACCTGGATGGTCTCCGATGCTCGTGGTGTTGCCACTAACCTGGAGGTGTGGGTATCCTTTATGAATATGGATACTCCTCCTTTTGTGGTTCGGTCCGGATTTTGGGGCGGAACGCATGATATGAGGTATAACCTGATAGTGCTGGTGTGCTCTCAGGAGCCTTGAACCAGGTTTCAGTCACAGCACAGACATCGATGTTCTCCATACTGAGGAGGGCTTCGAGGGCGTGCATCTTGAGGTTTAGACTTCTGGCATTGAGCAGTATTACCCTTAGATTTTTCCATTTTTGTTTTCTAGGGTGGTAGGTTTATCATTTGAGCCTTGCCTAAAAAAGGCACTATGGGGGTGGCAAGAGCCTTTGCCAATATCCAGAAGCCCAGGGGTGACAGGTGCAAGCTGTCCCTTGTGAAGCAGCGTGGCTTGTCAAGCATGTCATCCCAGGCAGACAGACATTGGATCCCCTTAGAATGACACCAGTAATTAAGCCAATTATTAAAGCTGATCATTTTGTCTCTGTATTGTGTTATCATTCTTGGTGAGGGTAGGATACTGCTCAGGGTCAGGGTCATATCGGCCTGGGCTACATAATCTGAGAGCTCCTCTATGTCTCTTTTCATGTAGTCCAGGGAGGTATGTCTCAGGTCGTTCACACCGACATGGACAATGACTGAGTCATACTTGTACTTGCTGTGGAGTGACCTGAGTGCTTGTGTTATGTGGCGGATTCTAGCGCCTGACAGGCAGCTTACTGTGATCTTTTCCTTGTTCAGTCTGGTGAGTGGGACGTCAGTGTGTCTGACTATGGAGTCACCTATAACAAGTGTGTCTGGCATTGTGTTTGGCCTTAAGGGCTGTGACTGTTTAGCACACTGACTTTGAGAACTATGTGTTGCATGTCTTATGTCTTGAGGTGGCAGTTGCTTGGGTGTCTGCTTTGGAGGCTTCTGTAGTTTTGGTAGATTTTTGATCAGTGCCTCCGAGTATGTCTTTGTGTGTTTATGTGTTTGTTTTGCAGTTGTGATAGTTCTATGTGAAACTGGGTTTGTGGTGTGCGTGGTTTCCTTCTCCTCCTGTCTGGTCTTGCCAGTCCTGAGTTGAGAGAGCTCAGCCTCCAGTTTGGCTATATAGTTGCATCTCTCACATGTATTTGTGCTTTGTGGGAGAAGGAGAGGGTTGTCTGTGTACATGAGGCAATTGTAACATTGCCTCAAGATGCCCAGATGCACCAGCTGAACAGGAGAGGACGCTAGCAACTGACCCTTCGACATGCTAGAAAAAGTGAAAAAGTTTGCTGTGTAACTGAGTCAGAAGGGACCTATAGGGAAATGGGTACTCAAGGGGATTCTAGGCTAATGTAGTACTTTGTTTAGTATACAAGTACTTTACCTATATAAAAATGCTTTAGGAGCAAGTGCTGAGCTTTACCTATATAAAAATGCTTTAGGAGCAAGTGCTGAGCTTTTGAGATAGAGAATAGACTGTTTAGATTGCAAGTAGAGAAGTTCTAAGGGAAAATTGAAAAGCAGACTTTACGGAGCCAGAAATAGTTTAACCTTGTTTAACCGGCGCTGCCAGATGGTGCTCTATGGGCAACTCCGCGCTAAATCACGCGAAAGCGTGCTAAAGTGGGCTTTATAGCAGGGGGTTGAAAAGAGCTAGGAATTGACCCAAAATGGCCAATAGACTACAAGTTTCTGGCTGGAACCACTGCTCTAGGGACAAATAGGCTGCTCAGTGCTCCCCACTCCCACTGGTGAACAAAGAAGCTTCCCTTTATCCAAATAAGGATATGGAATAGCACAAGAACCAAGCCAAAGCCCAGAGATCAGCAACTCTGAAGACTGGACTATTCTACCTCTAGTTGGGGAGCTAACTAGTTGTTTCACGCTGTTTGCATTGACTAAATCCAAAACCATCTGAGCAAGTGTATTAGAGGTCGTATGAGTCTCCCATTTTATGGACAGGTAGTTGAAGTCACCCATAAGTATGGTGTTAAGCTGTATGTTAACAGATTCCAGTAGGTTTAGATAGGAGGTGTGGTTTTCCGGACTCATATTAGGAGATCTGTAGCTAGCAAGGATATTTATTTATTTATTTATTATTTTACATTTGTTAACCGGGGGTGTCTGACTGAGCCGAAAAGGCCCTTTTTCAGCAGAGGCCTGGGGAGAAAAGCTCCACATAGAAAAATTACAGATACATTTAGACATGATCAGTATACACAAAAATTACAAAAGACATGTTTTTACAGTGGTATGCAGCACATCAACAGTTACAGTGGAGAGGACAAACAAAAAAATATTTAAAAATAAAGGTACTTAATAGACTGGTGTACAGCTGAAATTTGGAACATAGGTAGAATACATACATAGTACACATGTACAGTACATACATTGTAGATTAGCCAGTGTTTGTGAGAATAGTTTTCAGTCTTAATCAAGTACTCTAGGTGTATTATGTGTACCTTATCTGCTTTCACTAGCCTGGGGAGCAATCATGGCACTGCCAACTTTGCTTGAGATGTTGCCTGATGAGGTCTTTAAATGAAGCTTTGGACGATGTGTTTTGAATGCAAGTGGGGACAAAGTTCCATTTTCTAGCCACTGAACTACTATATAGTGCATCTCCAAAGCTATTGTAGCTGTTGGAACTTCTAGAAGTAGCTTGCTTGATGATCTAAGAGGCCTTTTGGCTGAGCGATGTACTAGGTTTTTGAGGGCAGGACACTTATTGGGAGGTAATAGATAGAATGACAGTGGCAGAGCTGATTGTAGGTTAGGAGGTTGGGCAGTTCAAGCCAGTGAAGTTGTCTCAAAGCAGTACAGTGATGAGTTCTACATGAGCAATTTGCAGCAAAGCGGGCAGCTCTGTTATAGCAGGCTTCCATTTTGCTTAGTTCAGTTTTGTTGAGATTAGTCAGAATGGAAGATGCATAGAGCAGGGTTGATAGAAGTTGGGAGCGAGCAATGGCTGATCTTGTGTTGTTGGTAAGAAATGGTTTGATACGGTAGAGTGATCGCAGTTTGGCATGTATTTTTTTAATAGTTAAGTTGTGATGACTATCAAATTTTAGGTGGGAGTCTATGGTTATTCCCAATAGCTTAGTCTGTGCCACTGGAGCGACTGGAGTAGCATTTGTGGAGTAGATAGTGAATTGACTGTTATCAGTGTTTTTGTTAAAACTCGTTATAATCATAAGCTGAGTTTTCTTTGGATTGAGGATAAGTTGGGCTTTGGTTAGGTAGTTTTCAGCATCAAAGAATGCTAGTTGAATTGTTTGCAGGAGGATGGGAATGTTTTGTGCAGCACAGATTAAGGTAGTGTCATCTGCATACTGAATGATAGATGCATGCTGTGTGGAGGTATGGAGGTCATTTGTGAAGATTGTGAATAGTAGTGGTCCTAAGATAGAACCCTGTGGGACTCCTATAGTTATGGGCAGCTAAGGAGAGAGAGAATTTTCCCATTTCACAGCTTGGTACCTGTCAGTTAAGTAGCTTTGGAACCAGGTAAGAGTGGAATTTGATAAGTGATACTGGTTTAGTTTGTTTAGCAGGATTTGGTGCGAGACTGTGTCAAATGCTTTGGACATATCCAAAAAAAGAGTTCACACCTGCAGGCCTTCATTTTTGAGACGGTTTACTGTGTCTGTGAAGCAGAGGAGAGCTGTAGTGGTACTATGGGCAGGTCTGAAACCATGCTGAGTACGTGACAGAATGTTGCTGTCTATGAGATATTTTAGCATCTGGGTATGGATGCATTTTTCTAGGATTTTGTCCAGGGGGAGAGTAAAGCAATGGGTCTGTAGTTATTAAGTTCAGTGGAGGTTCCACCTTTATGTATGGATGTAACATAGGATATTTTCCAGAGTTTGGGCACATAGTTTTCAACAATTGAGCTGTTTATGAAAGTGGAGATTGGGACAGCAATAGCATCTGCTGTGAGTTTCAAGAAATAGCTGGAGAGTAGGTCAGCTGCTGTTGATGTGGTTTTTAGTTTGGAGAGCATGCTTTTGATTGAAGTGGTGGAAACTGTTTTGAGGGTAAAGCTTGTATTAGTGTTATTTGTGATGGGGGGGGGCTAGTAAGGAAGGAACTGCCCTGTGATACTATGGATAGAATTGAGTTCACAAAGTAGGCGTTGAATTGTGTTTCGAAGGGAACTTTAGTGTCAGGGGTGGTTGGTTTGGGGGTAGCCTTTTGGATGGGTTTTAGTAGCTGGTTTACATTTCTCCAAAATTTCAGGGGGTTGTGTTGGTATTTAGTTTGTAATGTCGTGTAGTAGGATTTTTTGTCCAGCCTAATCCATTTTTTTGCACGGTTGTGCAGTTCTTGGTACTTAGGCTTTGTGTTTCTTTGTTTTTTTGATAGTAAAGCCAGGCAGCGTCACTGGACTTGAGGATTTGTTTGGTTTCCTTACTGAGCCAGGGGTTTGTAGAGGTTCTAACCTTGATTTTGTGCAATGGAGTGACAGTGTCTAGGTGTTGTAGAAATGTTTTGTTGAAATATGCTACAGCCTGGTCAAGTGGAAGGGTTTTTAAGGGGGTCCAGTCACAGTTACAGAATAAAGTACTGAGGACCTCAGGAGAGAATTTTTTTGTGTTTCTAGTGGATATATAGTTAGTGATTTTGCATATGCTTGTTCTACTACATATAAAGTATATTATGTTGTGGTCACTTAAGGTGTCTGGGAGACAGCCTGCATGGGGGTACAATGTGGGGTTGTTAGTTAGGACCCAGTCAAGGATGGATTCCTTTTTAGATTTTTTATCACATCTAGTTGGAATTTGGACTAACTGCTGGTAGCCATGGAGATTTATTAGATTACTTGGTGGTTCTGATATGCAGGTAAACCAATCTAGGTTGAAATCACCCAGAATAAGGGTTTCTTGTGAGTATGTGGAAGAACACCAGGATAAGAAGTCATCAAGGCTAGCAGGTGTATTACCAGGTGGAATATAGATCACAATTGTGGTGATGACCTTTTTAGGGTGAAGTTGAAGTTGTGAGATAAGTATGTCCCCATTATTGGGGGAAGGGTAGGAGTTTGGTAACTGACATACAGTTAATGATATTGGTGGTCACACCTATGGTTAGTTGGGCATGGAGCAGCTCAAGCAAGTCATGCTGTAGAACCAGTCTAGCAATGTACTTGTCCTTTATGAACACTGACAATCCTCCTCCCTTTGTTTTATCCTGAGCTGAGGGGGAATCAAAATATATGATAAGCATTGTAGTCTTTGATAGCCAGGGTGCTTTCTATGGTTCTGAACCATGTGTCCGTGACTGCACATATATCTGCATTCTCCAGGGTAAGCACTGTTTCCAGTGAGTGCAGTTTTTTTTATTTAAACTCCTAGCATTAAGCAGCAGTACCTTTAGGTAGTTGTGAATGATTTTTGTTATGTTGGAGGGTTTAACAACTATCAAATGGGTACCTGCTTAAGTATCAGTCAACCTAGGAAATAGCAGTGCTTCTTTAAAAAAAGGTGTAAGGTGACAGAAACAATGTCAACGTTGACCTGGTGGGTGAGCTCAATTTGAACTGCTGCTATCAAATGGGTACCTGCTCAAGTGTCAGGCAACATAGGACATAGCAGTGCTTCTTTAAAAAAAGGTGTAAGGTGACAGAAACAATGTCAGCGTTGACCTGGTGGGTGAGCTCAATTTGAACTGCAGCTAACATATGGGTACCTGCTCAAGTGTCAGTCAACCTAGGTTATAGCAGCATTTTTATAAACACACATATGGTGTGTGAGGCAGGTTCAATACCAAAGTTGAACTGAAGACCATGCCACACAGTCTGCAAGCAGCAGTGCTAACACTAGCACACAGACTCTCATTCACTCTCTGATAAGAAAGGCTATGCACTACACACAATGCATCAAACAGCAGAAAACACAGCCAGACATACAAGTATAATAACCTATGCATCATAAACAGGGGCAGCCCATGCTATTGGACTGCCGGACTGCAGTCACCCCAGCTCTAAAAAAAGAAATAAAATAAAATAAAATACAAAGAAGAAAAGAAAATAAAAAAATGATCGCAAGTAGCGAACCTTCGCTTATGCGCACTAGCAGCATTTCCGATATCCAGACTGCTGCTGAGACAGTCTGGAGCATGCACAGACTGTCTCAGCAGCAGTCTGGATTAAGAAGCATTCAAGTGCAGAGATCCCAGAAGTCTATGCAGTTGTAACTGCATAGACTGTCACTGGAAAGGGATCGGACTGTAATATCAGCAGGATGTGAATCTCGTCGGGGAAGAACATCTCATGGGCTTGTAGTGCTTCAACAGCTGTGGAAGGATTTAATGCTGCAACGAACGGACCTGTCCCAGGTAGTGTGTGTGCGTGTGTGTGTGTGTGTGTGTGTGTGTGTGTGTGTGTGTGTGTATATGTGTGTGTGTGTGTGTGTGTGTGTGTGTGTGTGTGTGTGTGTGTGTGTGTGTGTGTGTGTGTGTGTGTGTGTGTGTGTGTGTGTAATGCCCCATGTGCTACATGGTGGTGGGTAGAGAATAAGGCTTTTACCCTGTACCTTGGGCCCAGGTGGCAAGAGCCTGAATTCCCTACCCACCACCATTTGTAAAAATGTTGCAGATTTTTCCCTCATACTTGTTCTGTTCCTCGTAAGATCTATGGTTTCTGTATTTTTGTGTCCTTGCAAAGCCAGTAGTGCATTGGTGCAGTGGTAGCATTGTTGCCTGACAGCTACATGTTTTCTGGTTTGATTCTTGGCTGGGGTGCCTTACCTTCTGTGTAGAGTCTGTATACCCTCCCTGTTTTTGTTTCCTCTAGTGTCCTCCCATCTTACAAAGACATGTGTCTGTCTGTAGCGTTTCTCCCTGGGCCTCTGCCTAAAATTAGCTTTTGTTCCAAGTCAGACTTTCCTGGTTAACAAATGTTAAAAATGACATGCATTTGAATATCAAACTTCATATTCTTCAGAAAGTGTATGGTAACACAAAAGTTTTTATTCTAGCAATTTTCTAAGTGTATAAGATGGATATTTGAAATTTGTCCCTATTTTTGGGACTGTATTCCCCCATTTTTGGCTTCATCCAGGTTTTGTGCTAAGGTTGAGTGCTATGGTAAGAACTGAATTCACTGAATATGTTTGGGAGCTATATTCCCCCATTACTGGCTTTGTCCAGGTGTTTTTCGCTAAGAGGTTGAGAGCTATGGTGAGAACTGAATTCACTGAATGTTTGGGGGCTGTATTCACCCATTATTGGCTTTGTTCAGGTGTTTTGTGCTAAGAGGTTGACAGCTGTGCTATGGTGAGAACTGAATTCACTAAATGGTAGCCATTTAAGTTTCCGTCTTCCTCTTTCACAAAACAGCTGATTTGGCATAGTGGTATGTTGCTCTGACTGTTTTGCACAGGGTCCTGGGTTTAAGGCATGGCAATGAAATGTATGGTGGTAACAGCATTTTATTCTAAAAGCTTTCCAACATTATACAAGCAATGTTTAAAATGTGTCCCTGTTTTTTGGGCTTTTGCCCCCCCCCCCACAATAAACTTTGGCTTTTTCCAGATTTCTTTGTGCTGCAAAGTTCAGAGATACAACTGAGTGAGTATATTTTACAAGGAGCTGAGAGCTGCAGGGGAGCAAAAGTTTAGTTATGCTGAGTCTGCTTGCATTGTTAATAGCACAACAGGTAGTATACTTGCTTTTGATGCAGAAGGCTGTGGGTTCTACTCCCACAGTAGATAGATGCACTGCTGATACTGTACTGTGTTGCAAAAGGGGTGGATGCTGCACTCCTTTTTGGCAAAGATACCTAGTAACTATGAACCTGTTATCAGTTTGCCATCCATTCCCTATTGCAATATTGCTAGCTTATCATTTTTTAGTGTAAGATAGGCAATTTATTCCTCAAGGGCTACAGGCACTTTATTTGTAGATGAAACAATGAAATACAAAGTTGTTTGCTAGCAGCAACCTCTTCATTAGTTACAGATCTCTTTGATGTGGAATTATTTAGATGACTTTTACTTCTTCAGAGATTGTGCATATGTACTGATACTGGTGGACTGTAGAAGTTTGAGGAGACTTTATGATGGAAATGTTCTGAATTGGGCAGTTTTGTCATTACTGGTACATGCATTTTGTTTCATTGTTTACTGGAAAAATTTCAAAACAATAAATTTAAAACACCCTCTAAAACTGTACTGTAATGTTCAAGGAATATAATTTAATACAATCAGGAATGTGTATGAAAGAGCATGTGTATGTTTTGTGTGCAAGGGGCCTGTGATTTGAAAACAGCCCAAACCTAAAGTTAATCTGCCACTGGCAAAATGTATTTTCTTTGAATGTGGGTTTCAATGCTGTTTCAGTGATTGTGAGTTTTCAAGAGCAGAGAAGTTTTAATGCTAAGTCTGTTCTCACTGTGAGACTGCATTGCTTTGTTTAGCAGATATGATATCTATTAGTGTTTGCGCTGTAAAAATGCAAAATAAAACTATTAAATGAAGTCCAAATAATCGCAGAAGTAAAACAGTATGCACATTAGTGTTTATGGTAAATGGGGTGAAATAGCCAAGTAATGGTACACTGGAATGGCTGTAGGGGGGAAGCTCCATTCGACCATGATTTTGTGAGGGGGGGGGGGCAGCAAACGCAAAGGCAGCCCCGGCTGAACTATACCCCTCAAATGTCCAGATTTTTGCAGAATGAATAGATTTTTGCTTCTTATTTTTCATTTGTTCCTCATAAAATGTGTGGTTTTCTGTCAAATCATTTAGGAATGAAGTCACTAAATAATGACAGACACTGAGTTTCAGACTTCATAACCTTCAGAAAAATGCATGCTAAAGCAAGACCTGTTATTCGATCAACTGGCTCAGTTTATACAAGAGCAATTTTTAGTACTGTTTATATGTTGCCCCCCATATATTTGGCCTTGTCCAGATTTCCTGCATTAACTGGTTGAGAGGTACATGCAAATAAACTGGTTTATAGAATTAGGCATATCCGAACCTCTCAACTGTCCCCAGTTTTGGCTCAAAATGTTGCTCTTCCCCTAATAATCCCTCTGCAAAATGGCAATTTTGGAAGAAAACATGGAGGGTTTACAATTAATAAATAACTGTAATAATCAGTTATAGATTACTTTTATTTCAGAAATGCATATAGATTATTTTATTTTGTCAGCTGCTCAAGTTAGCAGTACTAATATTAAAAATTGTCCCTTCTTTGACAGGTTCCCAGCTGTATTGTGTGGCTATTTTATATTTTTAATCACATTTTGGTCCATTTTTCATAAAATTGAGTTTTTTTTTTGACAAATTACTGGCAAATCATTAAAGACTGAAGTTAGAAAATAATGACAGACATTTCAGTTTCAGATTTCATACCCTTCAGAAAATTCATACTAATGCAAGACCTGCTATTCTATTATCTTTCTAAGTTTATAAGAGCAATATTTAAAAATTGTCCTTATTTTTGGGCCTTTGTCCCACTTCTATGTATGGCTTTGCCCAGATTTCTTGCTCTGAGGTTGAGAGGTATGACAAATGTGTCAGGGTCATCGCAGTCAGCCAGAGACATTTCAAATTATGACATACTTGTTGCACCCCACTCCCCCATGTAGTGACTCTGGATGTGTCCAAGCAAGACAAGGAGCAGTTATGCAGTGTAAATGTGCAGAATATCCCCCCATCCAAGGTAGACACAAGTACTACAATGGCTTTTCATCTGTCTTTGATTTTGTAGAATGTTCTGGTTTCTGACATATTTTTATACTGTTGATTTATGCTTATTATTATTCAGAAAGTGCCTGTTGCTCTGTGTTTAAGTAACAGTGCTTTAATGACCATCTGGTAAGCTTGTCTGAGATTGTAAGATGCAAGTAAGTTTTAATAAGCATACTGTTAAAGAATTGCCAACATTGAAAGCCTTTCTGTTGTTGCCATGCAGAGAATACTTACACAACTAGATAACATATAAGCCTTGGTTATTGAAATGCATATGACAGTATTTATAATAAAGGACAGGATTACATTATTTTAAGAGCTCATTACAGACTTTACCTGCAAACTAAACAGAATGCCAATCTATCATGTGCGGTCCATATCATGTGCAGTAATCCTTTAAGCAGTGTATGTTGAGCTTGTTTCCTGTTTGCTTTTCATTTTTAACTTTGATCATGTTTTCCCCATGAAAGAAGTAGATAGTTGTTGTCAGGCAGCAGGTCTTTTTTGGATAAGAAACATTTTTACAAGTAGGGGTATCACAGAGATTGCTACTTTCAGCATGTTACTTGGTACTTTAATAAAGCTGAATATAAATTATAATTAGAACTGCAGTGCAAGGAGAAGTGGTTTGAGTTGAGTGCTGCTTGTTTTTCTTATACTTGATTTTGACTGGCATTCCAGTAATGTATTTAAAAAGTAATTTATTTTTTCATGCTCACAACCTTTTTGTTTCCATCTAGATATTAAGTAAGCTGTCATGCAGCCAATGGATTGAAATATGTTTTTTCTTCTACACTTCATTTTGTCTTGACTGGGCTCTCATAATGATGGTTGGGCACCCAGGGCAGAGTATTTAATTTAAGTTACAGTTTTTGTGGTTTTGAGCATAGCTCGTCCCCTTTCTAGTTGGCCACACACATTCCCATTGACCCCACCCATTCAGCTGTCTCCTGCAGCCCCCCTTTGATTTGAAGTCACCAGTCACCACTGATCATAAACAATAGTCAAAGCACTTCCACTTGAATTCAAACCATTTACCTTATAACCTGTGAGTCAGATCTACACAACACATTGTTCTTATATATTTATAAAAAAATACAAACTATATCAAATCTTATCATACACAGTTGTAATGACAGCTACTGTTTTTTGATTTTGCTTACGTTACTGGTGCATGATGGATGTTCCTGTATTCTAATCAATAAACATGTATTTTTGAAAATTACAGGCCTGAAAATAGTGGAATATGCATGTTATTTCATAATATACATGAAATATTCAACATACCTGTCTTTCTCTGCTGCTCTTCAAGCCTGTGCATCTGTTCGATGCACATTGCTCTGTTCTGACTGGGGTCCTCATCATCCAAAATAAAAAAGAAAATATTTAAAAATTGTTAATTAAATAACCATTTCACAACACATTTTGTAGAGTGTTATTCTGAAGCGCCTTAGTTTAGCACAATAGTCAGTTGACATTTTAACACTTAGGTGTTAACACATTTGAGCACAGATTGGAAGACATGAGATTCAAACCAGCAGGTGCAACCTACATCTAAATTCTAAACTTGAGACCTACCTACCTGCCTACCTACCACACCTCAGCTATAAAAGCATCCTTTCCAGGCACTGAAAAGAGTTAATGTGATAACATTGTCCTGCTGGGGGATGGTACACTAAGAATAATATGACATCATCGTGATGGGGGATGGTATACTAAGAATGATCTTGGCTTAGGATTGTTGTGATGACATCATCCTGATGGGGTGATAGTATGCTAAGAATGATCCTGGTTTAGGATTGCTGTAATAGCATCATCCTGATGGGGGATGTTATACTAAGAATGAATCTGGTTTAGGATTGCTGTAATGACAACATCCTGATGGTGGATGGTATACTAAGAATGATCCTGGCTTAACATTGATGTGATTACATCATCCTGATGGGGGATGGTATACTAAGAATGATCTTGGTTTAGGATTGCAAACTATGAATGTGTGCAGCTCATGTAACTAAACTGTTTTCAAATTACATTCACGACAGCACTGTGTTCAGAGAAATTAACAGTAATTGAAATAATCTAGTCCTCATACAGTGTGATGGTGTTGTGTAACATCCAGCTTGTATGAACTGAAACATACATGTTGCTGTACACTATGAGCACAGAAAGGTATATGTTGGGAGTCTTGGGACCATTATTCCTTGAAATTGCACATCACTATTTAAAGTCATACATCTTCCCTGACCTTCATTGCAACTGTTCGTAGGCCCCTCACAGTCCTTCAAAATTACACTTTGAGTCTGTTGTACAATTGACTTCAGTAGCTCATGACAAAGCAGTGATTCACAGCATTTTAAATAGAATATAATATTAACCTTCCAAATTCCTCAGACATATAACAGGATTTATCAAGATGTACTTACATCGCTGTTAAATAGCTGCTGTTAATGGGATGCAGTAGCAATTCAACAAATAAGTGAGCTATTTGCAACAACTCTCAGATTATAAATTAATATCATCAAGTGTAAAATGCTTTACTAAAAGAATGCTATGGGTATTTGACATCAGTATAACAGTTTAAGATATATGTGTCCCCTTTCAAGACTTGAGCACACAGCACACAAAATGTAGATGTGGTGGCCTGCATCCTTTATAACCTAAGCTAACACTAATCATGTGCTTCTCATAAACAAACAGGTACTGCTCTTTAAACACATTTGTTCAACAACTGATGTTGTTAGGCTGTTACAGATGATGGTGCTATTCCTACAAAAATTAGATCAGTGAGTCAGTACCATGCAAAACATAAAATGTAATATAAACTATTGCAATATGATTTAAAAAAATGTTATGGTTGAAGTTAACCAAGGTAACATGTTCCCCTATGCGGTTTTGAACCCA
Source organism: Protopterus annectens (assembly GCF_019279795.1). Lineage (NCBI taxonomy): Eukaryota > Metazoa > Chordata > Ceratodontiformes > Protopteridae > Protopterus > Protopterus annectens. The sequence continues at coordinate 65,016,928 of NC_056748.1, read as the reverse complement.
CAATATGCCAAAAATGTAAACATACTGGGCAGTTGTTTTAGAAGCTGAGCTAAATTGTACTAGGGTTTCATTGTAGAGTTACTGCAGCTGTTTATTAGAAAACCTGCGATAAACAGCAGAATATGGAAAATGCATACAATTTTTACATTTCTCATAGTGAGGATATAACAGCTATCAATGCATACATAACCAATATGTTTAACCAATGTTACTTTCATTAATTTGTACATTAATTAAACATGTCTGTATACTGGTGTAGGAAGAATGATGTAAATAAGTTATATACTTGCATGTCTTCCACCTTGTAATGGTCTGATAGGTGATACAGTGAGACTATAACAGAAAACTACAAAATGCTATAGGCGTCAGTGATGCACAAGATCAGTGGTTATGTGAAATTATGTATTTAAATGTTGTAAAACATATATACAACTTCAAAGGACATAGTTATCATTAATTATTTATTAGATAAAATAACAACATGGGTATTAAACCCATAATCAAGAGGGCAGTAAGTACAAAGTCAACTGAAATATCCCCACCAGCTAATTTACAAGCAGCTAAAACCTGTTTATAACAAAATGTACATGGAAGGGTGGCCTAATGGTTAAGGTGTTTGCCTTACAAACACAAGGTGCAGGGTTTGAATCTCACAAGGGATAATTGGCTAGGCTTAAAATGGCTCGCAAGGGCAGTTAGCTTAGTACTAACCTATGAACCTATTCATATATATATATATATAGGTCAAATAAATATCTACAAAATCCATAGGAATACTAAGGAATATGTAAAATATTGATACTTAGTGGAGGGATCTATGGGATGCCTCCACACCTAGTTGACCCTCCTTCGAAGCTCGGCTGTGTCCCACCAATGCAGGTCATCATGGTGGTGAAGAATCTCCACTCTAGTGTGGTAGATCCCTGTCCTCCATCGGTGCTCCCTAGTGATCTGGTTCTACACATTGATCATAGTGAAGCTCCTAGGCCTGGCTCTCACCCACTGCTCCAATCCAGCGTAGACTGTCAACATCTGAGTCATCTCCTCCTCAGTCCCATTGGGTGAATGACATGTTGCAGCCTCCTCAAAGTTACCATCACGATTTGCAACTTTTTCAAATCTGAAAAACAGAAACTCAGAGAATTGCTCACTGAGGTACCACTCAGTTTGCAGTAGCAATGGTGTGATCAGTAAATGTATCAAAATCAATATCTGAAAGTTGTGCTGATGTCATGTCCTAAGATTACTGGAAGGTAATGACCACATGCTGCACATGGTACCATTTATCAATACCTATTGGGTGTTTACGTGGGACACCAGTTTTGTTTTCATTGCAGAACAGCATTTTATGCAGATGTGCGTGAATGGGATTCAAAGAACTTGAATTTTAATTAACCTCATTAATTATGTATGATGCAGATAGTACTTAAAACTGTGTGCACACAAGGTCCACTTTAATTCTGTGAGTCTGACTGAGAGGTTCATTGGCAACTGGTGGAATTTCTGTAGTTGTAATTAATACATCTGCTAAACTTAATCATTTCAAAAGGTACATGTTTAAAGTCATATTTAATCCAAAGGTTAAGTTTTACAGAAGTTGTCATAAGTTCTTAGACTGATGCTATCCTGAAATTTATGCATACAGGTGTTGCTCTTCTAAGTTGTTTACTTCAGTCCCATATGCAGTTGTATAGACTGACTTCCAATGCAAATAATAACACTATATAGAGGAGAATTTATGGATCATCGGTAGTTCTTACTGGTAATTCCTTGTACTCTGTGGTCTAACAACAGAAACCTACAGATTACTACAGTATCCGTATCTAGTATGTGATGCTCATGTTATGAATATTTATTAAACTATGACTCCTAAAACAGTGTTATACCATATTCTTATGCTGTTACGAATATTTCTTCAATGATGCTTTATAACAAAGCTGTTATCAGCACTGTCTCAATTTACTGTGGATCTGTATTACCTATGGATCCAAAGGTGTGCCTCCTCTTTCTGTAAGTTGTTGAATTGTTAAGTGTGATTTAGTATTGTAATGTGAAATGCAAGCAGACTGTAGAGGCACAATGCCTTTGTCTTTGGAACTGTGTTACACACACACACACACACACATATATATATATATATATATATATATATATATATATATATATATAAAAAATGTCAGAGGTTCTAATCCCAGTCCCAAAGTATACATGTTTTACAAGTTATGTTATATGATGCCATTGTTGATACTTTTCACATGTCATGTCAGTATTTCTCACAGATATTATTATAAAGATGTTTGCATTGCACAGGAATACATACTGTTTATTTTGACATATGCTGTTCATTGACTCAGATGCATAACTGTGGTCATCCATGAGTCTTATCCTGTACGTATCAATGTTTTCCAGATGTCCCACCATCCTAGGGGTGACAACTCCCCCTCCCTAGGAAAATGACATCATTATTGATGCTCTCCACCAACATGGAAGGAGACTCCTAGGATGTTCAGGGGATACCCTGTGGAGAAATGAAATACGGTTGGACTTCACCAAGATGATCAAGCCCTTGCGTGCCACAGTTATCCCAAGAGGCCTCTAGACTTCACTGCTCAGACATGACTCTTTGTGCAGCTAACAGAGACACATATTATGAGAGGTCAAGGGATGCCACCAGTGGTGGACCACTACTGACCCCCCCGATGACATCACAGTTTTTTTTGGCCTCACTGCATAGAGCAAGAGGTGACCAATGAATGTCCGGCTGTGAGATTGAATTGGGGGTTCGAAGACAGATATGTATGTATCCATGTTCAGTACAGGGATGATTATTTTGACCATTACTGCATATTGCTTAGCATGCACATTCATGTATTCCTTTGGATGATTTACAGCAGCAGACCTGAGCTGTGAACAAACTTCCACACAAAGTGAGGATGATGACCGCAAGTATAATTAGATATATTGGTAGATCTGAGTTACAGATAGAGCAGTACAAACTGCAGTTGTAATGTTTATTGCATTAATATTCACAGGTCCATCTACTTCAGGCCTACAGCAGGAAACAGCAGGTGAATGTCTCTAAATTATTGCTGTGCACATTACCTTGTTGGTGGCCATACTTGATGAAATAAGACTGCTATTTACTGTTACATTGTGGTTTTTATAATCTCGAACACTACAGGTACATCCAGTGGAGGGGCAAGCCATGCATTTTCAAGAGAAGAAAGAAGAAAAACCAGGTACTTACAGTGACATTATCAGAGCTTTCAATAATGTTTATCACACGTGATGACTGCAATCTTTGTCAATATTTGTCAATACAGGCCCTTCTAGTGTACAGTTGCAACATATAGTATTTGCAGCTCATGTTATACTGTGGTGTATATTTGATGTTGTCGCTATTAGTTTTGAAAACTACATGACTGTGCTGCCTTTCTCTTTACTTTCTCAGTGCAGGATCCACAGTACAAACCATGACCTCTACACAGCAGGACATCTCAATTACACATAGGAGTGGTATGTGTATGTCACACATTGAGTCTTTTTTAATTGTGTTCATCTGGTACATGTTGTGAATGATGTGAACCATAATGTCTTTTTGTTTCCTACACTAGTTGAAGTTCAGCAGAGTGGATCAATAACATCTCATAAGTGTTTGTCAGGTGTGTTGCTATGTTTTTATGCATCACATATGTCATCCATGTTGGCCATGTTAATAGATTATGTACTTATGTGATGTATATTATGTGAAACATACATACATTAGACTGCAAGTGAAGTCAGTATTATTAGACTGCAAGTGAAGTCAGTATTATTTGTAACACTGCAATTAAATATATATGCCAATTGGCTTTTATATTCATCACGTGCTGTGGGCACATTGTCCTGATCTATGTCTTTGCATCTTGTAGCACATCAACAACCTTTATGATCCAGCAGCCCATCCAGTGGCCAAAATGTTGTTCATGATGTGTCTCAGCATGGTAGCTGGCCCCTGACACAGAGGATATAAGATCATAGGATCATAGGAGGTTACTAAACTAATGACCCTTACAAGCCTAGGCAAGTTCAACCTGTGTTCCCAATGATGTCTGGTTCAAGCAGACACTAAATTCAGCACCTATTGCCCCGTCCAAGATGGCCACAGGTGGAACCCCTGGGGTGAATTTCTGGTAACCCATCCAATTGTCCAAATTACGCTTAAATAGAGCCAACATGGGGCTTTGTTTAACATGAATAGGAAGCTTGTTCCAAAGGTGGGACAGCCTCTGTCTCTCCAGCAAGTTCTGTTGATGTCACATATCAGGTTAAGGTCCTTTGAGTGAGTGACCCTTCTGCCATTTGACTTTCAAATGTGCAGCATTTCCATTAAAGATGGGTCAGAGACTGCTCTGTATGCAAGGCACAGGTTGCCTCTGAGCAGTCTGTATAACACACAGTAAAATGACAATGATTTCAGTCTGTCCACATAATACAGATCTTGAAGACCCTGAATTTTCTTTGTAAGGAACCTTTGGGGTCTCTCCAATTGCTGCAGGTGTTTGGAAAGGAGCATAACAAAGGGAGCATTGTACTCTATTAATGGCCTGATGAAGGAAGAGTACAGGGGGGTTACAACCCTCTTTTTTTCTGGAGGCAGTGCTCTTACTTATGAGAAAAGGAATATAAAATGCCCTTTTTACCACTGTGGAGAAATGGTGATTGAAGTTAAGGTTGCTATCAACATGTGTGCCCAGATATCTCACTACTGACTGTGTGCTTAGGGTATTGCTATTGATGTGGTAGTTTGCAGGAACTTCACCCTTCCCGAAGGGGATGATAATGCATTTTTTTGCATTAAGTTTAAGACCATGACTTTGGCATCAGTCATTGGTCTGCGTAAGACCTTCCTTCAGGATGTTGATATTGCTAGGGGTTTTAATGATTGTTCCCAGTTTGCAGCCATTAGCAAACTTTGTCAGCCACAGTCCTTTAGTTTTAGCCTGTAATTTGCAGAAGTAGATTCCAGACAGTAGGGGGTCACAAAACCAGTCAATGTGGAATGCAAGTGGTTACAGGTCTGCTAGAGGAGGTGGAGTCCCCTCTTTTGACCATATGAGTTCTATCAGTGAGTCATTTTGCAACCCACCTCACAATATATGGGTTGATACCCAGCTGGGTGAGTTTATCAATGACTGAGTTGTTTGGAGATTCCATCCATGAAGCTGATACAGATGTTGCACAAGATATATCCTCAGATGTGGAGGCCCAATTGATGATGGATTCAGAGGATGATGACACAGTGGATGTTGAATAGGGTGAGGCCATTGATCAACACAGCACAGTTGGGAGTACTGCTGCTGGTGGATCCACACAACAACCAGAGACAGGTCATTGCTGTAGATACAGGCAGGCAAATGTTGGACATGGTCAAGTGTCAGAGGGTGTGTGACTCCTGCTGCAGGCAAATGAACAGGCACAGCTACACCATCGTTCAGATGTCCATGCACTTGCCTATGTCACACATCATGTGGCATACCAGCTATGAGGTGAAGGACATGAAGGACAACAGCACAGACATGGTGAGATTATGGCTGCATTAGCTGCTGAGAATAAGAGTCTGCTAGCTGTGGCACTGTCAGTGGAAAACCTGGCCTCTACAGTACTGCAGCAGTGTCATACTACTAAAAGGATTCTGCATTCCTTGACTATGCACAGAAGACTGAAACTGTGAGAGGCAGGCCACCTGTCTGCAGAACCACCATTGGCCATTAGGAATCCCTGTCCATGGTCCAACTTGCATAGATGTCAACTGCTAGCACATCTGCTGATGTCCCGCCAGTCACTAGACCTTCAACTTGAAATCATGCTCCTTCATCTGAACATGATGTTGTCCCCCCATCCATCTCCTCTGTGAAACAAACAGGGCAAGGTGTGTCTGTACATGGTCATGGCAGGACGACCCATGGTGTGAGAATCAGCAAGGTTGACCAAGACTGCATTAGACTGTGTCCAGCATTGTAGTACACATAGTTGGTTCATATTATTTCAGTACCACTGTGCTGTGATATGTTTCTGAAATAAAAATGCTTGCATGATGTGTGTGATTTCTCTTTTTTCAAGTTATGATATTGTACAGATATGTAAGTGTAGCACTGATGTGTGCCCCTTATTGTTGAACATACAGTGATAAAACAGAATACATGTGTATGCATTCCTGTGTCACTTAAGCCCTGTATTGATGTTTTTAACACACTTGTATATGTTCATGTTGGAATAAGTTAGGCTCATGTTATGTGTGATGTTTAATATGTACATCTAGTGAGTCCTCGCCACAAGATGCAATGTGTGTTGTCGTTGTGGGCCAACACCTGAACATTAGTGTTTAATCTACGTACTCCTGTGCATGTGGCTTGTCATGACTCAAATGTCTAAATCAGATGCTGCCATGTAGCCTGGGCTTGCACTTTAGGTTGCATCCTATATGGCCTACACCTGTGACTTCTTTCCCCTATCTCCTCCTGCTATCCTCCGATAACTAGAGAATGTCTTCTTCAGGCATTTATGATTCCTGGGGTAGTTCACCCACACCTGCAGCAGGAAGACCACCATGTGCTTGGGTTAGCATGTTGTGCAGCATGACACACATCGTTATCATCTGTGCTGCCTTCTCAGGTTTGTATTGCAGTGCACCCCTGGATGTGTCCAGATATCTGAACCTAGCTTTCAGTACACCGAACACATGCTTTACAGTATTACTAGTTGTTGCATGTGCTCTATTGTAGGCCTCCTGTTCAGGGTTAGATGGCTCATGGTATGAGTCATTTGCCACTACTGAAAGATCACCACAGTCACCTGTTGGGGGAATAAAAACACTTTTGTTCAGACTGGATATTGTTGACAGGGAGATCTTTCAGTTACATCCTAGATGTGTTCCTGCACTTACTCAGAAGTAATCCCTTGGGAATTTCACTTTACTGGAATGCAGCCCTGAGTCCACTTTCCCTCCATATGGCAGCATCATAAACACTTACAGGGTATGTTGCCATAATGTTTGTTATGCTGTCATCTGCTGCACACACAACTTGGCAGTTGATGGATGGCCATCCCTTTCTATTTATGTATCAGTCTGCTTCTGGATCTACTGGTGTATTGACAGGTATGTGTATGCAATGTATTGCACCAAGTAATGTGGGAAGTTTGCGATGTTGTAGAACTAATGCATTACAATTCTCTGCTCCATGGGTGTGGATGGGAAGTGTAGGTAGTCATCCACTTTTCTTCCCATTGGTGCTAGGAATTTGGCCAGGATACTCTCACAGCATCCCCATGTGTCTCTGAAATGTCCCAGATGTGAGTATTCTCAAGCTGAGACACGCGTTGGTTTGGGGGGGGGAGGTTCCACACAGGATCTGCACAGACATGTGTAGGGCACGCACGTTACAAACAGCCTGCACCATTTGTCTGTCTAGATGATATCTGTTGATTATTTGCTGGTCTGACAACTGGTTTAATTGCAGCCTTCCTCTGGCTCTAGCTGGCTGCCTTCTAGGACACACAGTCACATCCCCATTTATGGCTTGCATCACTGCTGCTTTTTGCAGTATATTAACAGCAGGTTGCATTGGCATGTGTTTTTTCAGTTTTGCTACAGATTTCACTGTAATCCTTAGTTTGTTTGTTTGTGTCTTTCGGCTTTTCCCGGTTAGGGGTTGCCACAGCGGAACTCCGTTCCGCTTATGATTGGCAGTTGATTTTTACGTACCAGCTTGCCAGGCCTGACGCACAACCTTCAACAAAGGTACGCCCATTCACGCATGTCTTCACGCAGAAGACACTCTAGCTGAGAATCGAACCGGACAGCGTCTTACTGTGAGGTGACAATGCTACCACAGCACCACCACCGCGGGCGAAATCACTGGGGTCCATAATGCATGTGCCGAGAATTTTGGAAGTGGAGTGAGCACAGCTGTTAGTTGCATTTGAGTTGCATTGTGTGTACACAGTGTGTTTTGGAGTCACAGTGGTATGTGCAGAATTCCTAATTATCCTAATCTGAATATTTAAGTAGTAGGTCTGCCTTCAGCATGTCTTCTGGAATCATGTCTGCAGCAGGTGCACTGGAGTCTTCCTTGGGTGTGCTGTGCTGACCGTAAATACCCTCCACAAACTTTATAGACTCCGGCCCCAGATTTTAAAACTGGTTTACATACACTCGTTGTTTAATATTGCTAAATTTGTTTATTTATTTATTTATTATATTTATTTATTTGCCTTGAAATCAAGGCTGTCATGCACACATGCTTATTATTTAGTGGAGTTAATCATAACAAAGCACTTAATGCTATTGTGTTGTTCTACACTGATCTGATGAAGCCCACCTATGGTACTTATTGGCAGTTAGGCAAAAGCGCTTTAGACTCCTGAGTTTATTATTTTGTTATTTTTCCTTACTTGCATCATTTTCAGTGACAGCTATAAACTGATGACGTTTCTCAAGGACAAAATGTACCTCTTCTTTTATGTCAGCATAGTTGCCCAACCACAACTTTATCTCTGTGCTTATATACAAAACCTCCCTAGGCTCAAGTTTATATGACCTGAGGCAATACTAGATTCATCATTTCCTATTATTTAGCCCTGGCTTCACACATTTAAAGTCTCTTTTCAGCAAAGATTCACACATTTTGTGATAACCCTCCCTGCATAGCCTCAGCTTTTCTTAGTTTACAACCTGTAAATCTGCACTGTTTTAGTATGTAAGACTATTGGCAATGTATTTATCATTAAATTGCATGTAATGGGCTGGATTCCATAGAGTTCCTGGAATCTACTGCATTATGCGATATCAGTGGAAAAGTTGCTGATAAAAATGTAATATATAAATATGCTACAGTGAGCTCAGACTATCTCAGTGCCCAATGGAGTATCTCAGTAGTAACAGTCCACTGTATATCACTCCCAGGTAACCCATAAGTAATGAAAAATCACTGTCAAGGTGTGATGTACATTAACAAAGTTAAACAGAATCTTTCCAGTAAGCTTACACAACTATGGAATATCTCTGCAAGTCCGTTATTATTAAAATATGTTACCTATCACATACGGATTCTGATGGAATTAAAAAAATGAATAAAGGTACAGGACAATCACAGCCACATTGCCACAACTAACCTTAGCTATCAGTGGGTGCGGGACATGTGGGGAACACAGGTAATGCACACACCCAAGGAAATTGGAATATAGAAAAGCAGATAAGTGGTATGGGTGAAGAAGAGGGGCAAAGAGGTATGTTGGAATAGGAAATCTGATGGAAAGTTAAAGGGGCATGGGCGATGTTTTGTTTTTTTTTTTATTGGTAGGAATAGGCCTCATTTTTTTTATTATTTCTTTAAGAATAGAAGGAAAGGTAAACATAGGGAAAGAGGAGGAGGAGGAGGCCATCACTGCAGGTATACTCTTAGAAGAAATATCACAACACATGGCAGACAAAAGCTGGAAAAAAACAACAAGAGCATGTAGGTTACAAAGACAATACAATGTACAACATGGGCAATGGAAAGTTGTCAGACAGGGTGGGGATGCATACCAGCCATTGTGAAATGCAGAAAAACATATCTACTTATGCATTATCAGTTTATAACATGCTGAAAACTTTGTGATAGTCATACCTGGATGCATATGACCAAAGGTAGATGTGTGTTGTAGGGTAATAAATAAGGCTGACAGTATGCATTGGATAAATAAACACATACCCAAGTAGTCTGTCAGTAGGGCAAGTGTAAGTCTAGCAACATCACAGATGAACAAATGCAGATCTTGGAATGCTAAATAATTCCAGCAGAGGGCAGAACAGAACCTCTGCCCATGCATGTGAAACACAAACAAGCAATCACAGTGCCAAACAACAGTACTGCAGCAAACCAGCAACATGGTTGCTACATACACAAGTAGGGGTACACAATCCAGAGAAATGTATAATGGAATGCAGATATGTCACACACATATGCCACGTCAAAAGCAACTCACAGGTGTAGGCGTATATGTATTGGTGTCAGTGGCCTAAATCCAGCATACATGAAAACTAATATGCATACACACACCAATGACATGTAAGAATAATATATGTTCACAAATTTAACAGTACAGCTATATAAAATATATCAGGTTGTGCACATGGATGTCAACAATGTACACTGATTAACACACAAGTATAACAAGAACAAGGATGTATTGCAAACAGCAGCCAGTGACTTTTGTGCACGTCCCGCATCTGTATAATGGTTATAGATTTGGCACAAGTTGACCTTGTAAACAAACTTATACATGACAATGGACAATAACTGCAACAAAGGCAAACATATCTGCAATTTATATTACATAACTACAAAGGTGAAAGGGAGGTGGACAACCTGGGCCCATATCAAGGAACACACTGATAAAGCAGTAATCAAAATAACCACTCCGATGCCAATATCTACAGCCCAGTAATACAACTAGTACACAGAACCACAGTTTATTCAAAAAAACAAGTATCAGGTCAAGCGCTTTTGTAAAATCACTTCATCAGAACAATTCAAAATCACAACAACACAATCTTATATACATTAAAGATAATTAACCCTTAATTGATAATAAGATCATTAAAGTGACAGTGCTTGATCATAAGAAATCCTAAATATATAACAGAACTAATATATAAAACAGTGTGCAAGAAATTGAAATTGGAAAGACTAAAACAATAAAATCATATATGTATAAACAATTCTAACTGTTAAAGGCCCAAGTAACCAAAATTCAAAGTTTCAAGGCCCTACATTTTAACTCATGTTTGATACTGACATGTTCATTTAACCCAGGGAATTCACTAGCGTTAAGTTTGAGTTGCCATCTAACTTCATCCCTCAACAACTTGTTGTTCCAATCACCACCTCTGAAATCATGTCCTACCACTTCCAAAATCCCAAATTTAAAAGAATGTGAAGGGAACAATTTAATGTGTTTAAATAATGCATTTTTCTCATCCTTTCTCTTGATACTATAACAATGTTCGTATATTCTTCTATTCAATTTTCTCTCAGTTTTCCCCACATAAAATTGTCCACACTCCGAGCAAGTAGCTTAATACACCACCCCTGCCATGTTACAAGACCCCCCCCATAAAGGTGATCTCCATATTATGAGGGCCCAGGTTAATTTTGGGAACTTCAATAATAAATCTACAATATTCACAGGACCCACATTTGGGTGTCCCATTTAATTTATTGTTGTTAATAGAATGTTGGTTTTCTAATAGAGATTTTATATTATTATTCATCCTATACGTAAATAAGGGCTTTTCACCAATTGTTGATAACAATTCCTTGTTCCCCTTAAACATAGTCCAGTTGTTCTTAATAATTTTCTGGATATTACCTGAAGTTTCACCATAAGTTAGTACCATGGCCTGCGAAAAGTTATTAACTTTTTGTAACTTAGTCGCTGGTGTATCCTCATCCGCTCCTAATAGGGGTTTATATCTATCACCCCACTGCTTCATAACATCTTCACGAATCTGAGAGACAAAGGAATATGGGTAACCCCTAACTGTGAACATTTCTAAAAGAAGTTGTGTTTCTTTTTTTACAAACTCAAATTTAGAACACATTCTTAAAACCCTAACCATCTGTCCCTTAACAATATTCCTTTTCACATAGGTGGGATGGTTACTAGTGAATTCTAAATAATCATTAGAAAAGGTGGGCTTTCTGTATAAAGAAAACTGGAAGCTTTTTGTGTTGGAATCCTTATGTAACATGACATCTAGGTAGTTGATATTTTTGTTATTTGTAGAAACAGTAAATTTAAAATAGTCACATGCCTTATTCAAATAATCCAATAACTTCACATGTGACCCTTCTTTTTTCCAAAGAATAAAAACATTGTCTAAAAATCTTAAATATAAAAAACAATTGTCCTTAAAGGAGGTGTTAAATAAAAACATGGATTCCCATCGATACATCACTAGGTTGGCAAAGATGGGTGTGCAGTTATTACCCATTGCTACACCCTTAACTTGTCTATAAAACTCACCCCCAAAGGTAAAAAAATTATTTTTCAAAATTAACTCCATCAAACCAACAATAAAGTTAATCATAGCACCAGTTAAATTACTTTCTGCAACTAATACATCTTGAAACATATCTAAACCTTGATCATGGGGTATGGACGTAAAAAGATCCACTACTTCCACAGTAGAAAAGCAAATGTCCTCTTTGTAAAATTCATTTTTAATTCTTTTTAAAAAATCCCAAGAATCAATTAATATATGTTCAACCGGAGTTGTAGAATTTTTAATTACACAATCAATAAACACTCCTAAGGGGTACGTAATGCTGTTGTGACCAGATATAATAAGTCGGTAAGGAGGGTCAACCAGGTCCTTGAGAGTTTTAGGGATACCAAGGGTGATGGGAATAGTTGGGTGTTCCACATTCAAAAAATTATAAGCTTCTTCGTTAATGACCCCCTGGTACAATGAATCTTCCAACATTAATTTAATTTTCCTATATGAAAGATTTATTTCATTCCTTGAGGCCAATTCGTATTTGGATTCATCATTCAGCATACAAAAAATTCTATTATTGATAATCTACATTATTTACTATTGCCATACCACCACCTTTGTCAGGTTTCATATATCTAACATTCTCATCACCCCTTAGTTTCTCTAATAACACCTTTTCATCCTTAGATAAATTGAACACCCTATTTTTGTGTTCTTTAAGGGACCTGTAGATTTCCTGTGAACATGCACTTTCAAAGGAGCTTAAAATAGCTAGTAAGGGGGGGGTTATAACAACTTTTCTTTTTAATCATACTCATTTTCTCTGGGTTGTCCATGCCTATTTTGTCTCTATTTAACATTTTAAGGTTCAATTTCCTTACAAAAATTTTTAGTTCGATTAATTAAGGTTCTACTAACATCTTCTCTAACAGAGGGAACAAACTTTAAGCCTCTCATTAACAAATGGAATAAATCCTTACTCAATTCTATTCCTGCATAATTATACATTTTAAAACCCTTATAAAAAAACACGAGTCCATCTGCAGAACAAATGTTTTCCCCAGGCAAGTTGTTCACATCAGGGTCTTAGCTCACTTGTAACTGTTCTTTCGTCGAGTGGGTTGGTTCCGATAGTTGTATCGGAATCTCCCTTCCCCCCTGGCCCCTAAAAAATCAGGGTTATCAGATCTACCTTGGTTTTTATTAAAAATCCTTTCCGACCTCCTTAGTGGTGGATATTCAGTATCATAAGAATTAACGTTACTAACGTGTTGATTATTAACAACATTTTGATTTGAAGAAACCATAGGTGTAGAAACATTGTTATTACCCATAGTGTTATCCAAGTATGCTTTAGGCAATGGATATGCCAACTCATGTTTATAGTCATACTCATCCCTCAACAATTTCTTTTTCTTTCTATCAATATTATTGCACACTTCATTCTCTAATTTATCAAAAATAATATTATATCTAAAAGAATATTGATTAAAATCATTTAGAATCAAACTATTAATTTCATCAATCTCTTTCAACAATGCATTAATTCTTTTGTTGTTAATTTTCACAATAAAGTCCATCAGTTCCATGCCGTGCCTGTCAAACATTTTTAAAAGTTCTTCACATTCCACCTGACCTTTCTTAATACCACTGGGGAACCTAAAGGCACGAAGACCTTTAGAAACCCTCCCTTTTACAATACTTTCTTTCAGGTAAGCGTTGTCGCACTGAAGGGCACGAACTTTGTGCATTTTAATTTCTAAAGTCACTAACCTAGTATCCACATTCGTCACTTCACTTTCAGAAGTAGCTGGAAATAAACCACATTCCTTTTTTGACCAGTCTTTCAGTCTATCGTGTATAGCATTAGAAGCAGGGTTAGTGGGTCTAAATCCTGTTTGCCCTGAATTCGTTGAAGGATGCACTTGGTTCTCGACCCTCCGAGAACATTGCTGCTGGCCCTGATTACGAAAAACAGGAAGTGCCATATCAGTATCAGTCCCCGGTTGATTTCTGCTCCTATCTATAACAACGGGACTGTTTGATTTTTGCATTTTAATAACAGTTTCCTGAAGTTCAGAAACCTTGTTAGAAAGGTTCAAAATTAAAGAGATATTGGCGTCGGAGTGGTTATTTGGATTATTGGTTGTATTTACCACTCTTACACCCTTTTGGAGCTTACTTGTTGTCTTTTTGGGTGTTTTGGCAGCCTTCTAAGCCCGATTCCGGTTATGGATGAGCATGATCTCTCGCCGGTATTTAAAGAGGAACTTGACTCTCTGCCTTTTCCTTGTGGTCAACAAGTGGAGGCTGGTAATGACAACCTATTCGCTTTATATTCTTTTAGATATAATATTATTTTTGATAAAGTAGAGAATGAAGTGTGCAATAATATTGATAGAAAGAAAAAGAAATTGTTGAGGGACGAGTATGACTATAAACATGGGTTGGCATATCCATTGCCTAAAGCATACTTGGATAACACTATGGGTAATAACAATGTTTCTACACCTATGGTTTCTTCAAATCAAAATGTTAATAACCAACACATTAGTGACGTTAATTCTTATGATACTGAATATCCACCACTAAGGAGGTCGGAAAGGATTTTTAATAAAAACCAAGGTAGATCTGATAACCCTGATTTTTTAGGGGCCGGGGGGGGGGGATTCCGATACAACTATCGGAACCAACCCACTCGACGAAAGAACAGTTACGAGTGAGCCAAGACCCTGATGTGAACAACTTGCCTGGGGAAAACATTTGTTTTGCAGATGGACTCGTGTTTTTTTTTTTATAAGGGTTTTAAAATTTATAATTATGCAGGAATAGAATTGAGTAAGGATTTATTCCATTTGTTAATGAGAGGTTTAAAGTTTGTTCCCTCTGTTAGAGAAGATGTTAGTAGAACCTTAATCGAACTAAAAATTTTTGTAAGGAAATTGAACCTTAAAATGTTAAATAGAGACAAAATAGGCATGGACAACCCAGAGAAAATGAGTATGATTAAAAAGAAAAGTTGTTATAACCCCCTTACTACCTATTTTAAGCTCCTTTGAAAGTGTATGTTCACAGGAAATCTACAGGTCCCTTAAAGAACACAAAAATAGGGTGTTCAATTTATCTAAGGATGAAAAGGTGTTATTAGAGAAACTAAGGGGTGATGAGAATGTTAGATATATGAAACCTGACAAAGGTGGTGGTATGGCAATAGGAAATAATGTAGATTATCATAATAGAATTTTTTGTATGCTGAATGATGAATCCAAATACGAATTGGCCTCAAGGAATGAAATAAATCTTTCATATAGGAAAATTAAATTAATGTTGGAAGATTCGTTGTACCAGGGGGTCATTAACGAAGAAGCTTATAATTTTTTGAATGTGGAACACCCAACTATTCCCATCATCTTTGGTATCCCTAAAACTCACAAGGACCTGGTTGACCCTCCTTACCGACTTATTATATCTGGTCACAACAGCATTACGTACCCCTTAGGAGTGTTTATTGATCGTGTAATTAAAAATTCTATAACTCCGGTTGAACATATATTAATTGATTCTTGGGATTTTTTAAAAAGAATTAAAAATGAATTTTACAAAGAGGACATTTGTTTTTCTACTGTGGACGTAGTGGATCTTTTTACGTTCATACCCCATGATCAAGGTTTAGACATGTTTCAAGATGTATTAGTTGCAGAAAGTAATTTAACTGGTGCTATGATTAACTTTATTGTTGGTTTGATGGAGTTAATTTTGAAAAATAATTTTTTTACCTTTGGGGGTGAGTTTTATAGACAAGTTAAGGGTGTAGCGATGGGTAATAGCTGCGCACCCATCTTTGCCAACCTAGTGATGTATCGATGGGAATCCATGTTTTTATTTAACACTTCCTTTAAGGACAATTGGTTTTTATATTTAAGATTTTTAGACAATGTTTTTATTCTTTGGAAAAAAGGTGGGTCACATGTGAAGTTATTGGATTATTTGAATAAGGCATGTGACTATTTTAAATTTACTGTTTCTACAAATAACAAAAATATCAACTACCTAGATGTCATGTTACATAAGGATTCCAACACAAAAAGCTTCCAGTCTTGTTTATACAGAAAGCCCACCTTTTATAATGATTATTTAGAATTCACTAGTAACCATCCCACCTATGTGAAAAGGAATATTGTTAAGGGACAGATGGTTACGGTTTTAAGAATGTGTTCTAAATTTGAGTTTGTAAAAAAAGAAACACAACTTCTTTTAGAAATGTTCACAGTTAGGGGTTACCCATATTCCCTTGTCTCTCAGATTTGTGAAGATGTTATGAAGCAGTGGGGTGATAGATATAAACCCCTATTAGGAGCGGACGAGGATACACCATCGACTAAGTTACAAAAAGTTAATAACTTTTCGCAGGCCATGGTACTAACTTATGGTGAAACTTCAGGTAATATCCAGAACATTATTAAGAACAATTGGACTATGTTTAAGGGGAACAAGGAATTGTTATCAACAATTGGTGAAAAGCCCTTATTTACGTATAGGATGAATAATAATATAAAATCTCTATTAGAAAACCAACATTCTATTAACAACAATAAATTAAAAGGGACATCCAATGTGTGGGTCCTGTGAATATTGTAGATTTATTATTAAAGTTCCCAAAATTAACCTGGGCCCTTATAATATGGAGATCACCTTTATGGGGGGGGTCTCGTAACATGGCAGGGGTGGTGTATTTAGCTACTTGCTCGGAGTGTGGACAATTTTATGTGGGGAAAACTGAGAGAAAATTGAATAGAAGAATATACAAACATTGTTATAGTATCAAGAGAAAGGATGAGAAAAATGCATTATTTAAACACATTAAATTGTTCCCTTCACATTCTTTTAAATTTGGGATTTTGGAAGTGGTAGGACAAGATTTCAGAGGTGGTGATTGGAACAACAAGTTGTTGAGGGCTGAAGTTAGATGGCAACTCAAACTTAACGCTAGTGAATTCCCTGGGTTAAATGAACATGTCAGTATCAAACATGAGTTAAAATTTAGGGCCTTGAAACTTTGAATTTTGGTTACTTGGGCCTTTAACAGTTCGAATTGTTTACAGATATATGATTTTATTGTTTTAGTCTTTCCAATTTCAATTTCTTGCACACTGTTTTATATATTAGTTCTGTTATATATTTAAGATTTTTTATGATCAAGCACTGTCACTTTAATGATCTTATTATCAATTAAGGGTTAATTATCTTTAATGTATATAAGATTGTGTTGTTGTGATTTTGAATTGTTCTGATGAAGTGATTTTACGAAAGCACTTAACCTGATACTTGTTTTTTGAATAAACTGTGGTTCTGTGTACTAGTTGTGTTCCTGGGCTGTAGATATTGGCGTCGGAGTGGTTATTTGGATTATTGGTTGTGTTTACCACTCTTACACCCTTTTGGAGTTTACAATGATAAAGCAGGACAAGGTAAGGCGACACATTGCAAATACATGTGCACACTACATAGGGTGCTGTTGAAGCCAACCCAAAATACATTTAAGCAAATGGTAAATGTATGTCACTTGGGCGGACTGCATTGCTGATGTCAATAAGAATGGGCATGTATAAATCACACACACAGTAATGTGCAATCATGTAACATCGACAGGCATAGGTAAGCAAGCTAAGAATTTCCATCACAATCACATATACTGTCATGCCAATGTAGAATAAATAACTGCAGTCATATGTCAAAGGTACAATGATGTTTTTGTATGGATCGGACTATGTACAGAGACATGTACATACTTAGTTTAGTGTGTACACCATTTGCTGAAAGGTGTGAATGCGAATAAAGAAAGGATGTGAAAATATAGTATAGACCAAATACAGCATACTGTACTGTAATTTACTGAATAAATTATCACTACTATGATGTATACATGAATGTTGAATTGACATTCTATACTGTCAGTAAAGAAGGACTGCCCATATGTATGACATAACTTCATATGATACTACATGGCATCAGCATTGCCAACACAGGCCACACAACATGAAACCATGTCAGTGGGACAATATGACAAGTGTCAACACACACGGGCAAGGACATGTCCTTCTACTGTACATATATGGTATGGCAGTACACAAATCTTAACTATTCTACTCTGGTAGTGCTGGGCTATGGCCAACATGTGTTGTCTGTGAGGTTCTGTCCCTAAAACACGTTTACAGTGTAATTGTTGCAACAGTAACTGCATGTTAACTGCCACAATGCATAGACAGCTGAATGTGGAAAGAAAGTGTAATGCGTTAATGTGTGTCATGCACACTGAAACATAAATAAATGTCACACAACGATATCTGCAGGGTATGTTTGCACCTGTATCACATAAGCATGGCAGGTAAATGTTATGCATGCATAACAGTGCATATACAGTTCAATCAGTGACATGACAAACAGCATGGTGGCAGTATTACACAACTGGAGAACACAGACAATACTAACAGACCTGAAGGATGGCCTTGAGGGGGAAGAACATCCCAAATAATCTCTTGGGCTATCTCCCTGAATGAGTTGCACATAGCACATGCCATGTCCTGGAAAAAATTCCCCATAATATTGCTCATCGGTGCACAAAACACATTGGTCACCACCTCTGAGATCTGTTCCCAATAACTGTGTTATTGTTGTTCCTGGCATTGTCTACTACTGGGTGCAGCAGGGATGATGGCACGTGCAGGTCCAACTTCCTCATCATCAACCTCATCATTGTCATGGTCATTGTCATCTGTGGACTGCAGCAATGGCCTGGCACGTGCTTGTCATCTACGTCTACTTGGTAATCATCCATGAGTCCCATATTCTGTCAAGACGAATCACAGCACAGAACAGAAATGACATATGCATACCTGATACCACCTGCCTGCATAACATACCCACTATGATACAATGAACAGGCAGAAGACAGTCCTCATGAAACATTAAAATACGTTATGACCATAGTCTACTTTACCACCTTATGTGATGTATGTCAGTAATCAAACCTATATCGATGAAAACCACAGCTATAAGGCTGCACATTGCAATAAAGATTATTGTTGACATTAAACTAAAAATGATGTGCATGTCTGCAACCTAAGATACAGTAATTAACATCCCGTTCACATGTGAGTTCTGCATATCAAAATGTGAGAATGAAGGTGCATTAGCATACATTGATGGTCCCATTTAAAACAAAGTTCAAGATAAAATGGCACAAACATTAGCAATTATAATCAACAGATTTGCTGCTATTGAATGGCTCATCATGCACACAACACATTCCTTGTGCCACATTATCTACACTTATGGACATGCGCAATAATACAACATATCAGGGACACTCCATATGCAATCATGTACAAAACAGTATACCAGTGGAAACCATGACATGACTTGAGCAGTTGTTTACTGACTAACATTAAGCATGGCAAGCACACATAACATAGTCTGACATTTGAAGGGAAGCGTGCCCTGACACTGCCTCAAACAACATTCCCATAACTAAAATTTGACAAAATAAAATATTTTGAATATAACAGAAAATAAAAATATGGTAGCAGCTGTACGAAGTATGGCTCCAGACCACATAAAATAAACCAAGAACTTTAATATTCAGTAAGCACTTTCACCACTGTCCATGGCTTCTTCATACCATATACAAATGTAAAAACACACACAGAAACGGTTTTAAAGCTATCCCTGTGTACCTCATTAACCTGAGAGACCACTCCCAGTCAATCAAGTTGCTTCAGGCACACTCTCTTTTAAAAACATAAGTCCCTTCATCTATATTACATAGTATTGCTTTTAAATGCAATTTTTATAGCACATTAAAAATCTTATTCAGCAATCAAAGCTTTCATTGGCATCTACAAGCATTTAAATATTTAGAAACATTTCAAAACATTGCTTCTATCAGCAGCATGTCAAATGCTATATATTATGCTAAACATCATTATTACAATGATAAAAAAGTCTCTATTCATTATATATACTTTGCTAAAATCATATTGCACTATGTTGTATGCTTTGCTTCAGATATATGATGTTACTTAAAAATTATTACTATAACAAATCTCGGTCTAACCTTCTATACATTCCTATTACTTCAAACAGTGTAAATAAAACTACTATTTAAAATGCAAACAAATTACCCATGCCATGTGTTCAAATTCCATTTTAGAACTCAACTTCTTCCTATCACATTTTCAACTGTAAAACTTATCCAGAGTGTAATCCACTTAATATATACTTATATTGCTCCCCCATTGTGTTATACTCCATTTCCAAAAGTTAGAAATGTTAAAAATGAGAGCATTATGTTTGTCGTCATTGCAGCACCTTTGCGCATGCCAATGACGTCATCACACTCGGCAAATGCTCCGTTTTACTTCCTCCCACTTTCTTCACTTAATTATGATAAACAACCAAGTATCATAGAATATGTACCATTGCTAGATTATTTGGAGTACACCAGGTCACAAATTAATATATGTAGACAGTTTCAATCAAGGGAAGTTTATGATTTTCCAATAGAAGCAAATCATATTGTTGCATTTCTGTTTTTCATATGTCAATCGAATATATCTAATAAAAGCACTCAGCACATTATATGCATATATCCAGGCACAATTTTATACAAATATAATAGACATAACTTTAACTCTATAGCTCTGGGCAACCCATTCAGGCCATAAAATATATATTCCATGGATAGTAATAGTTCACTATATATATATGTATATACATATATACATACATATATATATATATATATATATATATATATATATATATATACATGTCACCAGTTTGTATAAAAAACAGGACTTATTTCATATTCATGCCCTAACTACCTAGTATATACTTCATAGCACACCCGAAACAGTGTATTGCTGTTTACCAAAGGCATTCATACACAACTATGTAGTGCTTTAAATATAGTGTATTTTATACAAATAGGGTCTTCTAGCAGCCATTTAAGGATGAATGGATGCCTGACCCAGCAATATAAATTAAATTGAGGTAACGCTATGCGTATAATTATAGTTATGTAATACATCTATATGATAAAATACTTATAGATATCATATATATGATGAGAAGGTGATTCTAATATAGCAAATAAATTATGCATAGTTATAAATATATGCAACGTACAAGTAATTACTCACATAGTACTAAATGAGTAATAAATGTATTATACACAGACAATATCACCGCTTTGTGATGGATAAACTCTATCCTCAAATATGTTTAAATATATGATATTTCAAGAAGTAAGGTAAAATTATCAAGTCTTGTTTTTGGCATTCTTAGGTGAATGATGTTATGACGAGTTAGGTAGAATTCCACGGTGTTCTTACTAAGTGGAAATATTTCTAATACCACCTATTAAGTATAATATATGTCACTATTTTCTAGGTATTCCTCATGCTTCTAAAGCACTTTTAATAGAAACTTTACCATTCAACCCCTTCTCCTTATCTGCTCTGAGTTTGAGTATCCATCTGAGCTCACTTCTTTCTGTCAGATTCTTAATGTTATCCAGCCTTTGCCCAATAATAACTTCTTCTAATGCAATAAATTTAAAATCATGGCTGCTAGAAGACCCTATTTGTATAAAATACACTATATTTAAAGCACTATATAGTTGTGTATGAATGCCTTTGGTAAACAGCAATACACTGTTCTGGGTGTGCTATGAAGTATATACTAGGGGCCTATAGTTAGGGCATGAATATGAAATAAGTCCTGTTTTTTATACAAACTGGTGATGTATATATTTGCACCTATTTGTCTATATATATATATATATATATATATATATATATATATGTTTGTGTCTTTTGGCTTTTCCCGGTTAGGGGTCGCCACAGCGGAACTCCGGTCCGCTAATGATTGGCAGTAGAGTTTTACATGCTGGCTTGCCGGGCCTAACACACAACCTTCAACGAAAGAACGCCTATATATATAAATATATATATATATATATATATATATATATATATATATATATATATATATATATATCTTGAACTATTACTATCCATGGAATATATATTTTATGGCCTGAATGGGTTGCCCAGAGGTACAGAGTTAAAGTTATGTCTATTATACTTGTATAAAATTGGGCCTGGATATATGCATATAATGTGCTGAGTGCTTTTATTAGATATATTTGATTGACATATGAAAAACAGAAATGCAACAATATGATTTGCTTCTATGGGAAAAGCATAAACTTCCCTTGATTGAAACTGTATACATATATATATATTTGTGACCTGGTGTATTCCAAATAATCTAGCAATTGTACATATTCTATGATACTTGGTTGTTTATCATAATCAAATGAAGAAAGTGGGAGGAAGTGAAACGGAGCATTTGTCGAGTGTGATGACGTCATTGCGCATGCGCAAAGGTGCTGCAATGACGATGAACATAATGCTCTCATTTTTAACATTCCTAACTTTTGGAAATTGAATATAACACAATGGGGGAGCGATATAAGTATATCTTAAGTGGATTACACTCTCTGGATAAGTTTTACAGTTGAAAATGTGATGGGAAGAAGTCGAGTTCTAAAATGGGATTTGAACACATGGCATGGGTAATTTGTTTGCATTTTAAACAGTAGTTTTATTTACACTGTTTGAAGTAATAGGAATGTATAGAAGGTTAGACCTGGATTTATTATTGTAATAATTTTTAAGTAACAGCATATATCTGAAGCAAAGCATACAACATAGTGCAATATGATTTTAGCAAAGTATATATAATGAATAGAGACTTTAGTATCATTGTAATAATGATGTTTAGCATAATATACAGCATTTGACATGTTACTGATAGAAGCAATGCTTTGAAATGTTTTTAAATATTTAAATGCTTGTAGATGCCTATGAAAGCTTTGATTGCTGAATAAGATTTTTAATGTGCTATAAAAAATTGCATTTAAAAGCAATACGATGCAATATAGATGAAGGGACTGATGTTTTTAAAAGAAGGTGTGCCTGAAGCAGCTTGATTGACTGGGAGTGGTCTCTCAGGTTAATGGGGTACACAGGGATAGCTTTAAAACCCTTTCTGTGTGTGTTTTTACATTTGTATATGGTCTGAAGAAGCCACAGACAGTGGTGAAAGCGCTTACCGAATATTAAAATTCTTGGTTTATTTTATGTGGTCTGGAGCTATACTTCGTACAACTGCTACCATATTTTTCTTTGCTGTTATCTTTGCCTGTTTGGTGGAACAGTTTACATTTACCATCTGGTTATTTGCCTCTTTCGTGTTACTCAAAAATATTGTGAGTGACAAGATAACATTAGTACTGGGACCTGCACTGTTTAACAATGATGTCTGAATCAGTAAGCTGTCCAATGTAGTATCTGACAGGAAATCAATATTTCCATTATTTTTCCCTTGCATGTGTTCCCTGATCAGTTATGTCTGTGTGTGAATGTATAATGTAGCATGTCTCTGTGCACATAATGGGTCATGTGAACAGCCACTACTTAGCATTAATGAGATGACAATAATGTGGAAAATATGCAAGCCATATGACAAACAGCTGACACAGGCTGCATGGTCATTGTCTGACAATGCTACCAAATATTAATAACATTCAATCATAAACACAGTCATAGCCTGTGACATGTGAAAATTGAGTATATGTGGTATAAACACTATTCTCTGAATAAATCTCCATGATTGACCTACCTACATAAATTAGCAATTAGTACTCTGCAAAATGTAAACATCCTGTAGATGCCTGTTTATTATGAAATGGTACAAACCAATGCTTATATGCACAAGTATCTGCCAACATAGGATACAGGTATGTTTTAACAACACCATCAAAGGTGTTGCAGGCAGATGCAATGCCAATGTCGAACTGAAGGTAATGCCACACAGTCTGCCAACAACAGCGTGAACACTGACACAACTGACACTCATTCATTATGTGAATAGGCAGGCTACACACAACATATCCCTCACTGGGAAAAATATGCACTCATACAAGTGTACCAACACATGCATTATAAAAAGCAGCTAAAGTACTATAGTATTGTACATAAAACCTCTGCCTCGACACATACCAGTCTGTCATTTTGGTTGTGACCTACATTTTAAAAGTTATTGTGATGTCCCCACTCTGGGCCAATAATCAAGGAGTCTGAATCCTCACCACTACTGCTGGGCAGGGACATTCACTTGGAACAAAAATGGATACACCCAGTACTTCCAGATGCAGGTCTCTGCATCAAGCATAATTTTCCTTAAGAGCACACAGGGAACACACTCAGGCTGGGGTCTGGGTTTCCCTCCATGTCCCCAATAAGACTCCCCACTGGCACAGCTATAGAGGTGAGACCTCAGCTGAGTGCCCAAGCCAAGTTCTTTACCACTCTCTCTCTGTGAAACCAGTGCTTTGTGTCCCTGCTCCAAGTAGCTGGCACACACACTTTGAGGTTTGATTTTCACACACACACACACACACACACACACACACACACACACACACACACACACACACACACACACACACATATGCACACACATGCACACACACACAAACACACACCTGCTAAAGGCTCACACAGATTTACTAGCTATGCCCCCTTCTGCCCAGACTATAAGGTAGTTATACTTCCACCAGACACCCCAAAGCCATCTACTCTAAGGGTCTTGGAAGGGTACCCAATTATACCATGTTACATTAATATTAATACAAATAGTAATGTTGGCCAAACAGCAAGGCTTTCAGGAGTGGCTACAGTGTCACTAATACATATAAGTACTCTGAAAGGTTACAATATTCTCTAAAGGACCAACCACAGTGAAAAGTTTACATACATGTTTAAATAAATTTAATAGTAAATAATAAAAGAGCATGGAAATACTAAATATCTATTTACAATAAACAGCAGAGTTTCAATCACATGAAAGATTAAAAATAACACAGGTGGACAGGTTCACACAGTTACAGAAAAACAATACTTAACTAATCTCACTATATTTTCCTGACTGATCTGAAGAATTATTATTTCATGGTTACTTACTAACAAGGCAAGATGAAACAGGTGAGACATCCTTCTTTGTCAAGTTTCAAAAACAGAGTACAATGAAATTTCAGTCTCACCTAGTATTAAACATTATTTTTAGTGATGGATTGCAGAAAGACAGCACATACATCTGGTCATCTGATGTCTGGTTCCCATGCAACTCCCTTGGCTAGAAGCTGTCACGATTAATCACATAGGTGTGAATAACATACACACACACATAGCCTTGCTAAGATCTGCTGCAGCCCCTGGAAGTCATTAAACAATTTCAAACTTCCACCCTTCCAGAGTAGCAATTAGTTCACGCCAATGACAATGCAGGAATCTTCCTAGTAAAGACCTTTTGTCTCTGGCTGCATTGAGAACTGTAAGATGCAATCTTTATGGCCTAAATTAATTTAATGTCGTACTATTTTCCAAAGTCAGGTGGATTGAGATTAACCTCTTATTTTCCAGTATTCTCTGTTACAATATATACATTTCAACAGCTGAAATAATACATATACATTTATTCCTCTGTCGAGCAGGACACACTGTTGATACAGTTTTAACACAAGCAACTTTACAAATGTATTTTTCAACACAAGCATCTGTACAAATTAATTTTATATACAAATGACATATAATTCTTTACAAAATTCCAGCTAGCTGTGCTGGAATATGTTACACATCCACTGCCCTACTTCTGGCATAGCAGGCAATACCCCATATCATCACAGTTATCTTCAGAAAACATGGCTTGCTGCTAAATGATATTTAAACATATTTGTATTTCAATCACACTTGTAAGCACAGGTATAGTGTG
This sequence comes from Protopterus annectens, assembly GCF_019279795.1. NCBI lineage: Eukaryota > Metazoa > Chordata > Ceratodontiformes > Protopteridae > Protopterus > Protopterus annectens. The sequence goes on along the minus strand of NC_056748.1, from coordinate 64,991,004 downwards.
AGTATTGCAATTACCTTACTGATACATGATGAGTATTCCTGTATTATAAGTAATATACACGGTAATGTCAAAAGTAGGGGCCTGCAACAAGGCCCAGATACATTTTATTTAACAAAACAGACAAAGTAAGCAGCATACCTCTCTCCCTTCACTGCTCCTCCAGCCTGTGCATCTGCTGAATGCACAGGGCTCAGTTATGGGTCCTGTCCTTGTCACCTGCAAAAAGAAAAAAAGCAACTATAAATGATGTAGACCACAAATTGTGATATACATTGCTCAGATCGGGTTATAAAACGTTTCTTTTGAAAAAACATTACAAAATCGCCATACACATGTTGCAATGTTACACACACAATCATTTACATCTTGGAACAGAATTGAGCACAGAGTGAAGGAAATGGGATTCAAACCTGCAACTCTAAGCTGTACCCATAATTTAACCCTGACTCCTACCTGCCTAGCTCCTCCATCTTAGATGTGAGTATATATTGCAAATGCAGTGAAAAGATTTATGCACAAAAAGGACAATTGCGTTGGACATTTATGTAAGTAGTTTACAAGAATGACTTCATGTCAGCACAGTGGTCACAACCAGTAACAGCAAGTGAAAACCTTCATCCATCAGACAGTGGGACAGTGCCATGTATCACATAGCTTCTGTTAACAAACAAATACAAGGTGCTGTACATCAGGAACACAGTAATATATGTTGGAGGACTACATGTAAAGATATGCACTGGTAAAGTTCACATGACAAATCAAAGCATACATCACTGTATCTCCCTGTTCTGCATTTCAAGAGTATGTCTGACCATCAGACTCCCTCTAAAGATAAGGATGAGGTGGTGGTTGATATGAATTTAATAATGAATGGAAAAATTACACTTGATAGCAATTTTGCAACTCACAGCATATTCCACAAAAAAATATTTGCAGAAATACAACAGTCTGTTCCAAGCTTTACACATAACCCTGTACTTAAAGCGGTGCTATTCAAAGAACATTACTTTATGAAGATATCCATACAAATTCGGTGAGTAATCAAGTTATTTGTAAGCATGCACAAAATAACTGTTAATATCAATAATCAGGTATGTAGAGCAGAATTTTTCACAATGTGTGAAAGACACAACTATAAGAATATAATTATGTATTTCCTCTATGTGGAGTTGAATCCACAGCATGCCAACATATATGTATGCTGGCCTGCTCTTTACAGGCCAAGCTACCAGCCAGCATACATTTCTTTTTAACGAACTGTTACTGCATGTGTGTATCCATATTCCTGCAGATAAAAGCTGAATATGGAAACATTCAACAAATAACCCCTGTAGGCCATCATGATCTACACAAATAACAGCTATAAATACATATTACAAATGAAAAGATATGTGTAGGCAGTCGCACAGGCATTCCTCTTGCCTTAAACAAATGGGGAATACAAACCATACTTATATATAGAACAGTCACCATGCCTTATTAATTATCCAGACAAGTTAATTGTCAGAATAGTACTTAATGGTTATAAATGGCATGTATCCGATATATTAGGGACATAGCTATATCTCTAAATTCCGTAGGAATGTTCAGGTATACACAGCATTATGACACTTACGGTAGACATCCACCAGCTGTCAATGCACCTTACCGACCCTCCAATGAAGCTCCTCTATGTCCCTTCAATGCATGTCATTGTAATGGTGGTGAACCTGCACTCCAGTCCAGTAGATCCCTGTATGTTATCGAAGCTCCCTCACAATCTGGTTCCAAATGTTGATCATCACGAAATTCCGTGGTCTGGCTCTCATGCGGTGCACCATTGCAGAGTACACAGTTATCATCTGGGTGGTCTCCTCCTCCTCGATCCTATTCAGGGCCTAGGCAGAATAAAGCCTCCTAGAAGTAACTATCTTGATAATGTTGATAGTCCAATGAAAATATACACAGATCTGAAAATTGCTCACTGAGGTACTACTCAATTCACAGGTAGCAATGGTCTGATCTGTAAATATATTAAAATCAATATTTAAAGTTGATGCTTAGGTCATGTTATCACATCATTGGAAGATAACAGGTATGTGCTACACATGATACTGTTCAACGACACTTATTGGGTACTTGCATGGAGCACCTTCCTGTTATGCCAAACTATTGGTTAATGTGCCAAATTTGAGAATGTATGTGGATATATGGAAATGGGATTCCAAAAACTTGAATTTTACGGAACTTCATTAATTATGTATGGTACAAATTGTACATAAAAGATGTCTACACATGGTTGCTGGTACTTCCAGTTATACCTGAGTCATAGGTAGCAGCTAATATAATTTGACATCTGCTAGCATTGTTGCTTTGGGGAATATTAACTCATTATACACCTGTGTTAACATTACTCTTTATCAAATGCATCTGTTTAGGCTGATGCATTTATGAAAAATTTGCATTATGAAATATGTTTGCAACTTACTGGAGTGGTATGTGGTTTACCTGTATGCATATAAGTGTTGACATCTGCATTAAGGACATGCAGTAATTTCCCATAGGAAGTTGTACAGGCAGTTGTAAATAACAAAACTGAATGATACATAAAATAGGATTTATGGATTATCCGTATATCTTGAGGGTGACGCCATATACTTTGTGGTGTATGTACACATATCTACAGATTACAACATTAACCATATGTTGCTACCTACTGTGTATTCCATTTGCTGTTATGGATATTTACTCAGTGATGATTCTTACAATGAGTATTAGAATTAATGGGTGAATAAAAAAAAATAATCCATACTATTTGTGGCCTGCTTACATCCTGAGGTTTTCTGACATTCTCCACAAGTTGTTCAGTTGATAATTTACAGATATTATCTGCTGATGTGACTGGCATTCACTTCTGATAACGATTGTGTTGATATAAGGTCATCATGTATTACATGTCATATGACAGACTGACATTGTTTTTCAATGCTTGTCTGTATAGGCTGCACTTGCATTAAAGCTACAGCAATCACACATTTCTGTTGTACACATATGTTTGTGCAGTATGTTAATATGAAATACATGTAGACTGTGGCTCCTGTGGCATGATGCTGTTGTATGTGGATCTCCATTCCCTGGATATCTACTGTTACGGGGTTGAAATCCCACATGCAGCCTTTACAGATATCACAGGTTATGCTACTTTTACAAACGTTATCTATGCAGGCATTGTTGCATGTTTTTATACATCACATCACAATAGTCACAGTGAGTATTTCATAGAATTTTGCACTTCACAGGAATACATACTGTTTACAGTGGCATAATTTATCTACATAATCATCTCCATAAGTGGGCCTCCACATGAATCTCAACAGGTGCATATCACTGTCCTTCAGATGTCAAACAAACCTAGAGGAGATAATTTCTCCCCACAGGAGAGCGGGATTATAATACATGCAACAACATGGAGAGAGACTCCTTGGGCAGGCAGGTATTACAATATGGAGGCATGAAGGCTGTGCCAATCTCACCAACATGATTAATGTGGGGGGGGAGGTCACAATAGGTTCTGCAAGGCATGTCACTGATGCTGTTTACTATTTTTAATTATTTCACATTTCTTAACAGGATTAGTTCATAGGTAGGTACTAGGCTATTGGCCCTGGGGCCTATATAAGCCTAGCCAAAAAGGTTCCCTGGCTTTCGCCACCCAAGAAAATTACTTTCCTGTGCCTCTGTCAAGCAGTGCCACAAAAGTGATCCCCAGGGTGAATTTTCTATTTCCCATCCAGTCGTCGAGGTTTTTGTTAAAAAGTGCCAATGAGGAGCTTTGCTTGACATGAATGGATAGTTTGTTCCAAAGTATGGGAAGTCTCTGGGACAGGAATCTATCCCTCCAGCATGTTATGTTTATTGTGGTGGCAAGGTTTAGGTCCCTAGAGCATGTGGTTCGGAGAGATTGGGATTTCTTTAAGTGTAGCATGTCCAACAGCTCTGGGTTTGAAATAGCTTTATATGTTAGGCAGAGATCTCCTCTGAGTAGGTTATGTGCGACAGAGAAGAGCTGGAGTTTTTTGAGACTGTCTGCGTATGGCATCTGTTTGAGGCTGGTAATCCTCTTAGTTAGTTAGTCCAAATGAGTTTGCAAACAAACCCATTTTCAATGGAGACTCAAGGGGAAAGAGCCGCAGCAAACATGAGCAAAGATAAACATACAGGACAAAAACTATTAAAAATAACAATGCAAATATGAAATTAATTATAAAGAGAAAAACAAAAGAAAAATTATGAACATTAAGGGTTGCACTGATACCAGTGGTCTAAAACTGACTACATATGAGAGTAAAAACAAAAAGATAATTGTGATATGATCCTCCATGCAGCCAACAGGGTATGATGATATGAGAGATCAGGGGATGCCACTGGTGGTGGTCCACCATTAACTCCCCCAGATGAGATCACAATATTCCTTGAATCCTTGCATAAGGAGAGTGGAGAGTACCACATACCCAGGGATGGGATAGAAGCAGGTGTACCAGATGACACAGGTATGTGTTACTTTGCATAACATTGATGACTACAGAGTAAATCACCACATATTACTGTTGCATGCATATTCATATATTGTCATTTTTGTTTTTCAGCAGTGGAACTGAATCATGCACAGAGAGCCACACAGGCTGATGACGATCAACATAAGTGTAATGACATGTAGCCATACAACTGCAGTACAGACAGAACAGTGCAACCAACATGTATAAAGTTGTCTGCATTAATGTTCATTAATGTTCACAGGTCCATCTACATCTACACAACAGCAGGACATGGTAGGTGAGTGTCTCCATACAGTGTTACTATGACCACTACCTGTTATCATCTATATATATATATATATATATATATATATATATATATATATATATATATATATATATATATATATATATATATATATATATATACATATGGGTCTACTTCACAAGATTGAAGGCCCATATAATTGACTTTCATAAGAATGAGACCACATCAGCGAAACTCCAGATAACCACATCACTGTAGTGTTGTCTGTCCGTATCAACAATTTTCCTGGTAGAGGAAGGTCCCTGAAGGCTATGAGGGCATTCTGTACAGCTAGCATCTCCTTCAAATTTATGTGCAGGTGCGTTTGCTCCTTCGTCCAAACACCCTGAAGACATCTCCTGTGCATGTGGGCTCCCCATGCATAATCTGAAGCATCCATTGTCAGAACTTGTTTGGTCGGCGGAGGACAAAATGGCTTCCCCTTGTTCTGTAGACAGGCTTCGGCCCACCAAAGAAACTCTCGCTGGAGACAAGGCAAAATCGTGACCACTGTTTCCAAACTGTGGTAATGCTGAGACCAGACACTCTTGAGGTACCACTGCAGTTTCCTCATATGCAGCCTTGCATATGGTATTAGCAGAATGCAGGAGGCCATGTAACCCAAAGCCTGCAGAATTTTTCTTGCAGTCAGCTGTTTCATTAAAGCCAGGTGTTGGAAAAAAGAAGCCAGTTGCACTTTTCTGTCTGGTGTCAAGGAAGCCATCTGGGTTGAAATACGCAGAAGAGCACCCAGGAAAGTAATCTGTTGTGTGGGTACCAGGTTTGATTTCTTTAGATTCACTGTGAAACCGAGGCACTGAAGAAGATGCTGTAGAAAGGCTAGATGCCAAAGTAGAGTGTCTTTGTCGTCCGCTTGAAGAAGACAGTCGTCCAGATAAGGGTAAATCTGAATCCCCTTCTGTCTGCAAAACACCATTACTGGTGCCAGGCACTTCGTAAAGACCCTGGGCGCAGTATATAAGCCAAAGGGCAGCACAGAGAACTGGTAATGTTTCGAGCCCACTTTGAAACGCAGATACCTTCTCCACTCTTGCCTTATAGGAATATGCAGGTAAGCTTCTTTTAAGTCCAAAGTCACCATCCAAGCATTCTTGTCCAATATAGGCAGCAGCTGCTGCAGAGTGAGCATCTTGAATTTTGGTATATCTAGGAAGGTGTTTAGTACAGAGAGGTCCAGGATTGGTCTCCATGAATTTTCATTCCTGGGAACCAGGAAAAGTCTGGAATAAAAACCTTGCCCTATTTCTAAATTTGGCACCAATTCTATGGCCCTCATAGCCAGGAGGGACTGAACCTGCCATTGTGCCTCTGCCCACTGATGATTTGGCAGGTCTGGCCAACCGTTCAGTTTTGGCAAAGTGTGGAAATGAAATATGTAACCTCTTGAGACTATGTCCAGAACCCATTTGTCCCAGGTTATGTGGTTCCAATTTTGATAAAAAGAGAAATCCTTCCCCCCAAAGGAGCTTCCAGGAGAGGAGCCCCTGGAACCAGAAAGGGAGAGTCATAAAGACTGTTTTCAGTAGGGTTGAGACTTATCTTCAACTCCCTTGGGAGAGGAGGCACTCCACTGCCTATTCCTAAAATGGGACTGTGACTGTCCCCTACCTCTGGAACGCCTGAATCTGCCTCTCTGAGACCTGTCCGAGCCCGGAAAAGACCAAGGTTTAGTTGGCCAGTGTCTGCTAAATCTAGCAGGTTGCATCTATAGAAAATCCTTAACCGTCTGCATAGATTTGGCTTTGTCTTCCATTTTCTTCAATACCTCTTCAGCTTTGGACCCAAACAGAACATCGTGCTGCAAAGGGGCATCCAAAAGTTTGGCTTTAATCTGATCCGGCAAGCTTTGATCCCTTAACCAAGCATGTCTTCTAATAACAGCGCTAGTTGTTGCAGTCCTACAAGAAACTTCCAAAGAATCAAAACCACAATGCAATGTTCAACAGCAAAAGTATAAACCTTTTTACCCCATCTATCCAAAGCCCTGGACTCTCAGTCAAAGGGAATAGGATTTTTAGCAGAGGCCGCTTTAACACCCTTAGGACCCTGAGAAATTGTTTCCAGATCAGGTGAAAGATTTTTAAAAAGAAATTTATGAGAATCTGGAACCCTATAATACCTATCCGGTTTGGCCGGAGTAAGGGGAAAAGAATCAGGAGAGAGAAGCTTCCGAAAAAACATCATCAACAATGTCCAGTACAGGGGGAATAGCCAGAGGCTTATGCTGTGGGAGAAGAAGAAAATCCCTAAGCCTTTTCTTGGATTCAGAGAATTCCTGCCCTTCCCAGTGAAAATGCACCCTCATATCATGCAAAGTTTCACCAAAAGAATAATCCTCAGGAGGAGAAGTGGAAGGAAAGGAATCTTCAGCATCAGAATCCTCATAAAGAGGAAAAGAATAATCCTGCTCAAGGGAAGAAGCAGAAGAAACAGAAATTTGGTCTGAAGAATCATAATCGGACTGTAATCTAGGCTTCTTGTCAGGAGGGAGATGAGAACCCCTGATCATAGTTAAGAGATCTTCAGCCATCCTAAGCATCTGCCTCTGAGGCCTAGGAGCCTGATCAAAAGGTGCCTGTGCTAGCCACCTCACTTTAGCTGGAGCCTTAGATTTTGACTTAGCATGTAAACCCAAATCCACATTTACAGGAAGCTGTGAAGGCCTGAGAACTCCCTCAGAAGCTGGTACCTGCCTACCAGCTCTGGACCCAACTGAGGGAGCAGTATCTGAAGGTCCAGTCCCTGGCAATTCTGAAGACCCCATCAGCTCCACACTGGAGTTGGTACAGGCAATTGGTTCAAAAGAGGTGAATGACAGGGGCTGCAAAGGCGCCTCACTGACGACCGACGAACCAGCAACTGGCAATAACTGAGTAACATCCTTTACTGTGGATCTCGGAGGCCTGTCTGCATCCCTGCGCCTCTTACACACCCCAGAAGCCGGAAAAGAGTCTGAAGACATGTTATAATTAAACCTTTTTCCAAAATAGTAAAAGGCAAAGTTATATCTATGCCTAATAGTACGCTGATTAAATCTAGCACAAAACACACAATTAGCAACGTTGTGGTCAGGACCCAGGCAGGGAATACAGTAAGAGTGAAAATCCCTGTGAGGTATTTGCTTCCCACAAGAAATACAATTATTAACTTTTTCTGACATCTGACTGGAGCAAGAAAAAGACCTCACCAATGGGGTACTTATCTGTAAAAAACGAAAATCCTGGGATTAGATCCAAAAATAAACAGGAACAGGCCGACTGGCATCAGTGAACTGCAAAGAGCACCACGCAGCATGAAAAGCTAGGGAAATGGCGTCAGCTGAGGTCTTTATACCTTCCAGCGCATTGACGTCAGGATAAATGCGACCTCAGCTGGTGCCCGATCCAGACTTTGGGATTCTGGCTGATCGGGGGCTGCTGCTGGCAGGAAGAACCCTACAGTGATGACTGCAACAGTGAACCACGAAGGACATCTTTCATTTCCTTGCCTTGGAATCAAGTGAAGGGAAAGCCCACCTGCTTTTTTAAGCTTAACTTCTCATATACTTTACAGAGGAATTTGTTTCCATCTGCATTGCATAATACAGACTCCAAGAAATCTGTAGTTTACCCTGTCAGGTACTGCTGACAGTCACACAAGCAATTAGTCTTGCTGATGTCAGCAGCTCAGCAGCTACAGTAAAACAAAAACAAAGGAAAAAAACAGAGAGGTGTGAAACTGTTTTCTACTGTCTTTATTGCAGATTAAAACAGAACCTACCCTGATTCATAGCTGCTTCCAGTGTAGCCACGCCTTTCATAGCAAACTAAAGAAATTAGATCAGTCAAGGGTTCAAAGACAGTTGTCATTCTTCCTGACAAATTACATAAGCAGCATCACAGTACTGAAATGCTAAGCTTTAAATGTTGGTTGTTTATACTACTTTATCCGGCGGTGTAAACCTTAGCTCGAGATGACTGTCACTATGAAAGTGACACCCCGACCTCATGGGCAGAGTGGGAAAAATAGGTTGAGGATGGATGGATATATTAAGATGAATTAAATGCAGTATCAAAGATGCCTGTGTCATTCACCGGTCAGAAAATATTTTTATCTTGTAATTCTTATAAAGCATCATCCCATTTGCCATTGTTGTGCCCCCCCCCCCCCACACACACACACACACACACACAGGACAGAACTTTCCAAATCAGGACTGTTCTGCAGGAAAATAGACAAGTGAAAACCCTATCAACTAGCTGAGGTAATACTGTTTATAATGTCTTTTTATGCTTTCTTGTGAGGGTGATGCATATCTGGTGTACATATCCAAGGGAAAAGACATCCCCCACTGACTTAGAGTCAGTCCTTAGGTGGAATGCATGAGCATTTTCTAATCTACAAAGGAAATGTAACCATTGATGGAAACCATGGTCTTCTTCTTCTTTCGGCTTTTCCCGGTTAGGGGTTGCCACAGCAGATCACCTGTCCACTCATGATTGGCAGTGGAGTTTTACGGTGTGGAGTTGCCAGCCCGGCGCCCAACCTTCCACAGAAGGCACACACACACACACACACACACACACACACACACACACACACACACACACACACACACACACACAGTCACGCCTAGGGCCAATTTAGAGTGTCCAATCCACCTGAATTTATTTTAGCATGCATGTGTTATGTGCCCTTTCCTTAAAACATTAGGAAAAATAATTTTTCTTAATGCAGTGTTTGAGTTGTCACCTCACAGCAAAAGGTTCTCTGGTTCATTCTCAGTTGGGGTGCCTTCTGTGTGGAGTCTGCATGTCCTCCCTGCATTCATGTGGGTTTCCCCCGAGTGCTGCACTTTCTTCCCATTTTACAAAGACATGCATCTGGAGCATTTCTCCACTGAAAACTGGTTTTGTTCCAAGTTGGAAGTTCATGGTAAATAAATGTTAAACAAATAAATATATGAAGTACATGAGTGTAGCACATATCTTACCTATATGTATAGAAACATATGGGTGTGTGTATAGTAGAGAAATTCAGTGTGTGTTTTTGTGTGTGTGTGTGTGTGTGTGTGTGTGTGTGTGTGTGTGTGTGTGTGTGTGTGTGTGTGTGTTAGGGTTGCCATCTTTTCAAATGGCCAAAGTGGGACATTTTCGGGACAAACATCAGATTTTATAGGCCGACACATACCCACGGTCAGTAGAAAGGATAGAGCTTAACTTTTTTGCCTGAATAAAAGCTTATTCTTGTAGCATTTTAGTTGCTTATTCTGTTTCTTATAACATTTAGGTATTTTAGATACAGAATAACTGTTTTATGCAACTATTACATAAAATATAGGAAATAAATTTGTCCTAAAATATCAGGACATTTCCCATTTTTAAAATTTTTTGCCATGACACAACTGCCCAAACGCAAAGTGGGACAGGTGGTAACCCTAGTGTGTGTGTGTGTGTGTGTGTGTGTGTGTGTGTGTGTGTGTGTGTGTGTATGTGTGTGTGTGTATATATACAACTAGTGGCACTCCACCTCTCAATTTTCAGTCAGTTAACTTTTTCAGGTAAAAAAATAATCTAAAGTATCTGTATTGTACAGTGAAACCACTAAAACTGTATGTGAAAGACTCACTTTAATGTATGGGTATTGCAGCGTTTAGTTAGTTTCTTAAATCTTGAGATGCCTGCTTTACAAAGTTATAAATGCTTTTGTTTTAATATACATTTTGCGTATTGCCATAATAAGTTTGTATGTGTAACCATGGAGCTTTTCTCTACGGATATCCATTGAAAAGGGGTTTTAATTCCCAGTCCGACTTTCCTAGTAAACAAATAACTAAATAAACAATGGGAATGACGGGCCTGAATCTCCAGGCTCACATGTATGAAACAGGCCTGCTATTTCTATTTTTATTTCTACTTTAGTCTGAAATCCTGCGCTAATGAAATTAGAATTTTCAGCTCCATATCCACTAGGCACATAATCCAGCACTGAGTTCAGGTGAGGCAGAGTAAAGCTGAACTCCCAAGCAAAGAGAGAGTGAAACACTGACACAAGGAAACCAAATACTCCATTTTCATTAGTTCACCTTAGGTCCTTGATTGTGGCATTTATGTATTTTAAAGGTTAATATGGCAAGCAGTGCTGCTTAAGGGAAACAACTGACATATGAAATGAATGGGAAGACTAAAAGCACAACACAAAAAGCAGACAAAATGTGGCTGAAGTCTATGAAAAACAGGAGTCAAAATGATACTGCAGTTGCTGTGCATCAGTGGGAAAAACAAAGGGAAAAAGTAGGCCGACAAAGTATACTACAAGGCTTCTTAAATAGTAAGTGCAGTAACATACCATGCTTTCTGCGACTGTGGAGTAGGAGAAAATAGATGATAAGCAGACATTCTTGAATTTGGCTGTACCCTTTTTACCAATATAAAGTAGCCAGATTTGCTTCCAACCACCCTACAAGAACTCTTCACTGGAAGATACCACACCTACTCAACTGGCTGGAAGTTTCCAACCTATTAACCTATAACCAACTAATACTAACTCATTCTACTGTGTATCACCCTTATAACTGCCCATCTATCAGCAACCTAGTTCAGCACTATTCCAACAGCAGAACATTAAGGTCTTCTAATAAATTGCTTTTGAAGGTTACCAAGGCAAATAACAGTTATGGAGATTCCCTATATTCATACAAAGTAGCCAAAAAGTACAGTTGTGTACACCTACCATAAATGTAGATGTTTGAGTGTCTTCACTGTTGCAGTCATGACTGTAGGGTTCTCCCCTGCCGGCAGGCAGCCCTCGGTCAGCCAGAATCCCAAAGTCTGGGTCCGGCGTCGGCTGTTCAACCATGCTACCTGACGTCAGAGTGCCAGGAGTACAAAGCTGACAGCCGATGCCATCTTCTCCAGTTTTTCTTGCCCCAGATGTCAGGAGTCCCAAAATGAAAAAGGTCCCATAACCTTTGCAAATACACCTCAGAAGAATGGTGAAAAAAGGAACCACACAAAAGTAAAAATAAGAGGGGACAGGAGGGTGGGAAACCCAGACTGCAACAGTGAAGACACTCGAACATCTACATTTATGTTAGGTGTACACAACTGTACTATGTTCATCGTGTTTCACTGTTGCAGTCATGACTGTAGGGTAGAATCCCAAAGCTGAAAGAAAGGGAGGTGGTCATAAAGAAGAAGGGGCATCTAAAAGGCCCTGCAAAACTGCAGAGGCAAAGCCTGCCCTAGACTTAGAGTAGAGAGGTAGACTGTAGTGCTTAGAAAAAGTATGCACTGAACTCCAAGTTGCAGCTTCCAAAATGTCTTTGGTAGGAACTCCCCTGAGGAAGGCCGCAGAAGTGGCAGCAGCTCTGGTGGGATGAGTCCGTATACTCCCTGGGATTTGCTTTCCATGGTGTGAATAACAAAATCTGATTCCATGAGCAATCCATTTAGAAATGGTCTGTTTTGAAATGGCTTTACCTTGGGAACTTGAAGCATAAGAAATAAACAAATGTTCTGATTTTCTGATGTCCTTGGTTCTGTCCAGGTAAAAACGTAGTTGTCTGTGTACATCCAAGGAATGTAAGATCCTTTCCCCTTTATTTTGAGGAGTGGAGAAAAAGGTTGGCAAGTGGATAGTTTGATTTAAAGCCACTTTGGAAACCACCTTAGGCATGAAGGTAGGATTAGTCCTCAAAGATACCCTGTCTTGATGAAAAATAATATAAGGTTCCACAGCCATAAGGGCTTGTAACTCTGAAACTCTCCTGGAAGAGGTTAGGGCTAACAAGATAGCTGTCTTCCAAGATAAAAACTTGATGTCAGAAGAGGCAGCAGGCTCAAAAGGAGGCAATGTTAGTTTTTCCAAAACATAGTTGAGATCCCAAGCAGGAATGGGAGGAGATCTAGGAGGTCTTAAGTTCTTAGCTCCTCTGAGAAACTGCCTCATGAGTTGGTGGGAAAAGATGGGAGGGTCTGAATTATAATGAGCAGAAATAGCAGAGGCATGTATGTTAATGGAAGAGAAAGAGAGACCCTTATGTAAAAGATCTGTCAAGTAAAGTAAAATTAAGGTAATGTTAGGAAGAAGAGGATCAGAATCCTGAGCCTACATCCAGGAACAAAATCTTTTCCATTTTCCTGCATAAGATTTTCTAGTGCTAGGACGTCTGGCTTCTAAAATGACATCCATAACCTGCTTGGGTAGGAAAGAAGAAATCAAAGGCCCTGGATTAACCAGGCCGCCAGGCTGAGAGTTCTGACATGAGAGTGTAGAACCTGACCCTAATGTTGGGACAGAAGGTTCGGAGACTGAGGTAAAACCCAAGGGGGCTCCAGACATAGGTTTTATAGAGTTGGATACCAAAACTGTCGAGGCCAATTTGGAGCCAGCAAGATTATCATCTTGGGTTTGTCCTGTTTTATCTTCAATAAGACCCGTGGAAGAAGAGGAAGAGGCAGAAAGGCATATCCCGAGAGGTTCCTCCAACTGAATGACAGGGCGTCCACTTTCCAAGCCTCTCTGTGGAAAGTCCTGGTGCAAAAAATCTGTAGTTGATGATTGAGATGGGATGCAAAGAGGTCTATGTGAGGGCATCCCCAGTCTGCTGTTATCATCCTGAATATTTTGGTGTCCAGCATCCACTCGTGTGGATCCGAAAGATTTCTGCTCAGACTGTCTGCCAGGAAGTTTTGCTTCCCTGGTAGAAACTGAGCTTGAAGATCCAGATTGCAAGCTAGAGCTGTGTTCCATAGATCCATGGCTAGTCTGCAAAGGGGGTAGGAATGAGATCCCCCTTGCTTGTTTATGTACCACATAACTGTGGTGTTGTCTGTCCATATTAACAGTTGTCCTGGTTGTAAAAGAGTCTTGAAGGCCAATAGGGCTTTCTGAACGGCTAACATTTCTTTTAAATTGATATGCAGGTGCTTCTGATCCTTTGTCCAAAGGCCCTGCAAACAATTGCCCTGAAAATGGGCTCCCCAAGCATAATCCGAGGCGTCCGTGGTTAGAATCTGAGAGGCAGGAGGCAGATGGATGGGCTTCCCTTTGTTTAGAGCACATGCCCTGGACCACCAAAGAAATTCCTTTTGAAGGCAAGGAAGAACGGAGATCAGAATGTCTAAACTGTGGCAATGCTGAGACCATACACTTTTTAGGTACCACTGTATTTTCCTCATGTGTAGTCTTGCATATGGTACAAGAAGGATGCAGGAGGTCATGTAACCCAAAGCCTGCAGGAATTTCCTTGCAGATAGATGAGTTAAAGCTGCCAAGGTTCTGAAAGTTGAAGCCAGCTGTAATTGTTTTTCAGATGTCAGAAATGCCATCTGGGTTGTGGTGTTTAGAAGTGCACCCAGAAAAGTTATCTGTTGTGATGGTGTCAAAATTGACTTTTTTATGTTTACAGAGAACCTCAGGAACTTGAGGAGGTTCTGTACAAATTCTAGATGCTGGAGTAAGACATCCTTGCTGTCTGCCTGAATTAGACAATCGTCCAGATAAGGGTAAATTTGAATTCCCTTGAGTCTGCAGTAAGCTACTACTGGAGCCAGGCATTTGGTGAAGACCCTGGGCGCAGTAGATAATCCAAAGGACAGCGCAGAGAATTGAAAGTGCCTCGATCCGGCTTTGAACCTAAGGTATTTTCTGTGATCCTGCCTGATGGGAATGTGTAAATATGCCTCCTTTAAATCCAAAGTTACCATCCATGCATTTTTGGACAGCATTGGAAGTAGCTGCTGTAGAGTAAGCATCTTGAATTTTGGAATTTCTAGAAAGGTGTTCAAGACCGACAGATCCAGAATGGGTCTCCATGAGTTTTGCATCCTTGGGACTAGAAACAGCCTTGAATAAAAACCTTTTCCCATCTCTGAAAGAGGAACCAGTTCTATGGCATTCATAGCCAAAAGAGCTTCCACCTGGTGTAAGGCCTCCATCCATTGATGTTTTGGAAGGTCTGGCCATCCGCTTGGTCTTGGCAAGGTGTGAAAATGGAATTTGTAACCTCTTAAAACCACATCCAAAACCCATTTGTCTTGGGTTATTTGAGTCCAATTTTGATAAAAAAGAGAAAGTTTTCCTCCGAGAGGGGCTTCCAGGCAAGAAGTTCCTGCAGCCCAACAGAGGGAGTCATTGAGTTTGTTTCCTTTGAGATTGAGACCTGTCCTCTCCTCCCCTAGGAGTGGAAGCAGTCCACTGTCTTGGTCTATAAGCAGCTTGTGTTTGAGGCCTCCCTCTGGAACGTCTATATCTACCCCTCTGAGGCCTGTCTGAAGAGGGAAAGGAAAAGCAATCAGAACCTTGACTCCTAGAACGTAGTAAAAATTCTCCTTTATTCAAATTAATAATCCTGGACCACAAACGATAAAAAACGATAAAAGGTATGTTCTTACAACAATACTAAGCGCTTTCACCCTTCCGTGTTAGGGCATCATCAGAGTACAAATTCAATTAACCAACAACGTCCCTTAAATACAGATTCCTTGATTACTTAATACTATAATTATCAATCAGCACACAATAATGAAGGGTGTATTCCTCATTAGTAGTGAATCTAGCATACATATAAAAAAAAAAAAAAAAAAAAAAAAAAAAAACTAATTACCTAGTGAAGTCAACAGCCTAGTATTTTATGTTCATGAATTACTTAGTCACAATGTAAATTTCTTGTTACAATCTAAAACAAAGTAGCAGAAGTGTACACCTTTTTGCCCCATCTTTCTAAGGACTGAGAATCCTTTTCAGTAGGAATAGGATTTTTGGCAGAAGCGGCCTTAGCTCCCTTAGGACCCTGGGAAATGGTTTCAGGGTCAGCAGAAGGGTTCTTGTATAAAAATTGATGGGAATCAGGAACCCTGTAATATCTATCAGGCTTAACAGGAGCAGGAGGAAAAGAGTCAGGGGTTAAGTTAGCCTCCGAAAAGGCATCATCCACAATATCCAAAACAGGAGGAATAGCCAGGGGTCTATGTTGGGGAAGAAGAAGAAATTCCCTCAGTCTTTTCTTGGATTCCGAATACTCCTGTCCTTCCCAGTGGAAATGTTCCCTCATTTCATGCAAAGTTTCCCCAAAAGAAAAATCCTCAGGGGGAGAAGCTGAAGGAATGGATTCTTCAGCATCAGAATCCTCATAAGCAGGGAAAGAATATTCCTGATCGGAAGAAGAAACAGAGGAAACAGAAGCCTGATCAGAGGAATCATAAGAGATATCCTGCCTAGGCCTTTTGTCTGGAGGGGGCTGAGAACCCCTAATCATAGTAAGTAAATCCTCCGCCATCTTGAGTAACTGTTTCTGTGACTTGGGAGCTGGTTCAGAAGAGGCCTGTGTAGAAGTCTTTGATTTTGTAGGAGTCTTTGCCTTTGTCTTTGGCTTTGCCTTTATTAGAAGCTGAGTAGGCCTGAAAACCCCTTTGGAAGCCGGTACCTGCACAGCGGCTCCGGACCCATCCGAAGGAGCATTGTCCGAAGGTCCTGCAACAGGAATATTTAAAGGCCTGGTTGGCTCCTCATGAGAGTCCGTTTTGGCCATCGGTTCTGAAATGGCCGATGACAGGGGCTGCAAAAGCACCTCACTGACGACGGCCGAATCTGAAGCTGGCTCCGGTTGTGCGCTATCATCAGATTTGGACCTCGGAGGCCTGTCTTTATCCTTGCGACGTTTGTGAACTCCAGTAGCCGGAACCGTATCCGACGACATTTTGTAATTAAAGTGCCTACCGAAGTAATGAAAGGCAAAATCATACCTTCGCTTAATTGTACGTTGATTGAATCTAGCACAAAACAACTAGCTACGTCGTGGTCAGGGCCCAAGCAAGGAATACAGTAAGAATGAAAATCCTTATGAGGTATTTGCTTCCCACATGAAATACAATTATTAACTTTTTCTGACATCGGAGTGGAGCAAGAAAAAAGTTTCCCCAACGGGGTACTTAGCTTTGAGTGGAGAAGAAAATCTTCAGATTCAAGTATATCAGTAAAATTCGTCAGGAGTCAGCCGACCGGCACTTGCGAACTGCTATCACCACACGGCAAGAAAGACTGGAGAAGATGGCGTCGGCTGTCAGCTTTGTACTCCTGGCGCTCTGACGTCAGGGAGCATGGTTGAACAGCCGACGCCGGACCCAGACTTTGGGATTCTGGCCGACCGAGGGCTGCCTGCCGGCAGGGGAGAACCCTACAGTCATGACTGCAACAGTGAAACACGCTGAACATCGTGCAATGATATACCTCAAAATATACTCATAACACTAACAATACTTCTAAATTCAAAGTACTAAGGGAACACCTCAATAACACTTAGCTTTGCTCCTGCACCAAACCTGGTTAACAATTCTAAGTATAGTTTTCACTTAAATCTCTCCCGTTTATTCCTCATTTAGCTTCTTCCTTCCTCTTTACTCCTTCTCCTCCTGAGTTGCCTTCTTCTGTCTTTTATCTGCTAAGCAATAGCATTTCTCACCCTTGGATTTTTCTTTCATTCAGTTTGTCCCAAACGTTTATCAATGTTCACTATACCTAAACTAATTTTTTAACTTGCCATTTTTTTTGTATTTAAATTTACTTTAAATTCTACACATGTATCCTTCATGTACTTTGAATTGTATACTTTATGTATTCTCAAATTGTCTTTTGTACTATGACAACATTGTATTTGTGGAGCTTTTCTCTCCAGGCTTCCTTTGAAAACGGGCTATCTCAGGCCCAGTTGGACTTTTCTGGTAAACAAATGGAAATAAATAGACAAACAAATAAATAAATACATACATAAATAAATAAATAATACACAGGGAAAGTGCAAATGTGTAATATATTATGAATCATTTCACAACGTCTCATTGAAATTGCCTGTGTTCATGTCAGTTACCCAATTTTTATTTTCTAGTCTGACAATTCTGGAGTTGGCCAGGGGTCGAGAGGCATTTTTTGCTAGATAATTCTGCCAAACTGAAATCTATGCCAATGCACAGAAGGTTAATTACAGATTATATGGAAGAAAAACAGTCACTATGTAAAACTAACTGGAGTGATGTTTTCAGTGGAAAAACTGCACATGGAATGTGGAAGGTTTTGAAAGAGAAATTGTTTGAGTGCAAAAAATCAAAAAAATCAAACATCAGGATCTAGGCATACAACATCAGGGGGTATATTTCCATAAGAACAAGATATGATTAAGGTGAGAGACAAAAAATATAAGAAATGGAAGAGAGGTTGAACTACAACTTTGAAAATTGAAATAAACAAGCTGGACAAACAGATTAAGCACACTGTGAGACAAGATCAATAAAAATTTGAAGAAAATTTATATAAAGATATTGAGCATAACTGGAAATTTTTTTATACATACATAAGATGTAGAAGGGGTAAAGACACACAAATTGCTAAACTGTGTGCAGATTCTAAAATGTATTCTCAGACACAACAGATTTTATATTTTATATATATATATATATATATATATAGTTTACTATCACAATGCCGACGTGCACTTGCACGGCTATGAAGTATTCGAACAACAGATGTTCAAATACTTCATATTTCGGCAGGTGATGTGAGCGAACGTTACCATTGTGAATGGACTGTGCATTCGCAATTCTAACATTCGCTCATGTGAGGGGATCGCGGTACAGTGCGGTTAGGGAAATACATCCCTTTCTTCACTGTAGTGCGATCTCGGAGTTGGAATATTACGTTGGGGGGTGTGGGGGTGCAGCCCCCCACAGGAGGGTGCAGGGGGGCTTGCCACCCTGCATAACTGTGTGTTTAGGCTGGTTAGGTAGGTAGTTACGGGACGGGTGGGAGTGCTGTGTATTGCCGAAAATGTCGCGAGTGACATTTTCGACAACACAGCTGTTTTCGACTTTAGGTAAATTCGGAAATGTTCATTTCCAATGTATAAATGCAGACACGTTTTGTTCTGATTTTTGAATTTATGATAGTAAACTACATATATATATATATATATATATATATATATATATATATATATATATTTACAAAATTTTATGCAAAACAGTTTGGCTCCACAAAAGGGGTGATAAGTTTTCCTAGTGAAATCCAGGTAATCCCAGATACTGGAATCAAATTAGATTATATTGAAAAAGAACTGCGCAAACTGGATCCAAACAAAGCGCAGGGAGAAGACGGAATTAGTAACAATGACCTGAGAACACATCAGAAAGAACTTACAGTACCATTATATCTATTATTCACTAGGGCATATAAATATGGGGAGATTCCTCAAGATTGGAGAAATGCACTTATTAAACCTGTCTTTAAGGGAAAAGGGAGTAGGACAAATTCAGATTCATATAGACCCTTAAGTCTACTTTCATGTTGTGAAAAAATAATGGAGAAGGTAATATTGGATAAGTTATTGTCAGAACTGGATAGGTTGGGACTTGAAACCATATATCAGCATGCATATGTTGAAAACAGATCTATTACCACCTGTAACATGATGTTCTATAACAATAAAATAACATCTATGAATGAAAAATTGTGATGTAATTTATATAGATTTTACTTCAGCATTTGACAAGGTCATTCACAAAACATTGATCGATAACTTAGTACAACTAGGTATTGATGTACTCTTGATAAGATGGATAGCTGCATGGCTTACAAATAGGACATGGCAAGTATCATACAGAAATTGGACAGGTGAAATCCTTGGTTACAGTAAGAGGGCTTTGTCCTTGCCCCTTACTTGTTTAGATTGTATCTTTCAGACCTAACTTTTTCATCTGAGGTGTTCCACAGTCTATATGCAGATGACCTGAAATTGGGTAAACTTATAACTTATAACGCGTTACAGATAACGCATGTCTGCAAAATCACTTGACTGAATTGACTATTTGGCCATAGGAGAATAATATGCTGATAAACACATCAAAAACTAAGCATATGAGATTTGGAAGACATAAATTGAAAGGTGAATATTTAATACAACACACAGTGATTGAAACTGTAGACTTATTTAAGGACTTGGGTATATAGTTAGATTCAGATATGAGTTTTTCTAATCATATGAACCAATTGGTTAATGATTGTTATAGAACTATAGGTTGTATAAAAAGATTTATAAAGTCTAGGAAATCAAAAATAATGAAGTCATTGTTTGTTAGTTACACTGGACCCAAACTTGAGAATGGAATAACAATATGGAAACCCTTTAAGGAAACAAGCATGAGTAAACTGGAAAGAGTACAGTGGAAATATACCAAGGGCATCAATGGATGTGAAAATTTAAGTTATTATGAAATACTAAAATATCTGAACCTGCACAGCGTCACTTACAGATATCTTAGAGGAGATCTTATTCAGGTATGTAGGGTATTTAGAGACAACTACCTCTGTGAATGTTTGGGGTTATCAAAAAGTACTAGAGAATCATCAGATAACGTATGTAGAAGATACTATAGGAATGAGAAGTGCACTAATTAGTTCTCTGACAAAGTAGCTGATGCATGGAGCAAACTACCAAATTACATTAAAGCAAGCTCTAGTTTAGATATTTTTAAGAACAGCCTAGACACTTATTATGGGAACAAGTCCTTTGGTATATTGGCAAGCTAGAAGGGCATTAATGGCCAGCCTTGACATATTTGTATGCATGTATTTGTATGTATAGTAATGAGTGGTTAGAAGACTGCCCTTGTTTAGTAGCAGTAAGCATTCCGAAAGTAGCTATGCACATAATTTATCAAGGGATAATTACAATACAAAGAGATAATTACTAGGCAGATAGTAAACTGGGGAACCATGTACAGGACAAAACATACACAGCTTACTAAAACAGTACACGTGGTGCAAAACGATATACACAGTTTACTAAAACAGTACATGTGGTGCAAAACGATATTGTACACAGCTTACTAAAACAGTACACATGGTGCAAAATGATATCATTGTGCACAGCTTAC
Organism: Protopterus annectens; assembly: GCF_019279795.1. Lineage (NCBI taxonomy): Eukaryota > Metazoa > Chordata > Ceratodontiformes > Protopteridae > Protopterus > Protopterus annectens. Next base: position 64,970,257 of record NC_056748.1, on the reverse strand, counting down.
TAAAACAGCACAGGTGGTGCAAAACGATATTATTGTACACACCTTACTAAACCAGTACACGTGGTGCAAAATGATATCATTGTACACAGCTTAATAAAACTGTACATGTGGTACAAAACAGTATCATTGTACAAACCTTACTAAACCAGTACATGTGGTACAAAATTATATCATTGTATACAGCTTACTAAAATAGTACACATGGTGCAAAACGATATTGTACACAGCTTACTAAACCAGTACATGTGGTGCAAAATGATATCACTGTATACAGCTTACAAAAACAGTACACATGGTGCAAAATGATATCATTGTGCACAGCTTACTAAAACAGCACAGGTGGTGCAAAACAATATCATTATACACACTTTACTAAACCAGTACACGTGGTGCAAAATGATATCATTGTACACAGCTTAATAAAACGGTACATGTGGTACAAAACAGTATCATTGTACAAACCTTACTAAACCAGTACACGTGGTGCAAAACAATATCATTGTACACAGCTTACTAAAACAGTACACCTGGTGCAAAATGATATCATTGCACATAGCTTACTAAAACAATACATGTGGTGCAAAACTGTATCATTGTACACAGCTTACTAAAGCAGTACACATGGTGCAAAATGAAATAATTGTACACAGCTTACAAAAACAGTACACGTGTTGCAAAATTATATCATTATACACAGCTTACTAAACCAGTACATGTGGTGCAAAACTATATCATTGTACACAGCCTACTAAAACAGTACACATGGTGCAAAACAATATCATTGTACACAGCTTACTAAAACAGTACACATGGTGCAAAATGATATCATTGTGCACAGCTTACCAAACCAGTACACATGGTGCAAAACTATATCATTGTACACAGCTTACTGAAACAGTACACGTGGTGCAAAACAATATAATTGTACACAGCTTACTAAACCAGTTCACGTGGTGCAAAATGATATCATTGTACACACCTTACTAAAACACTACACATGGTACAAACAATATCATTGTACACAGCTTACTAAAACAGTACACGTGGTACAAAATGATATCATTGTACACAGTTTACTAAAACAGTACAGGTGGTGCAAAACTATATCAGTGTACACAGCTTACTAAAACAGTACACATGGTGCAAAACGATATCATTGAGCACAGCTTACTAAAACAGTACACATGGTGTGAAACGATATAATTGCACACAGCTTACTAAAACAGTACACGTGGTGCAAAACAATGTCATTGTACACAGCTTACTAAAACAGGACATATGGTGCAAAACGATATCATTCTACACAGCTTAAAAAAACAGTATATGTGGTACAAAACAATATCATTGTACACAGCTTACTAAAACAGTACACATAGTGCAAAACGATATCACTGTACACAGCTTACTAAACCAGTACACATGGTGCAAAATTATATCATTGTACACTTCTTACTAAAACAGTACACGTGGTACAAAACAATATCATTGTAAACAGCTTACTAAAACAGTACACGTGGTACAAAATGTTATCATTGTACACAGCTTAGTAAAACAGTACAGGTGGTGCAAAACTATATCATTGTACACAGCTTACTAAAACAGTACACATGGTGCAAAACGATATCATTGTACACAGCTTACTAAAACAGTACACATGGTGCAAAACGATATCATTGCACACAGCTTACTAAAACAGTACACATGGTGCAAAACAATATCATTGTACACAGCTTACTAAAACAGTACATGTGGTGCAAAATGATATAATTGTACACAGCTTACAAAAACAGCACACGTGTTGCAAAACAATATCATTATACACAGCTTACTAAACCAGTACACGTGGTGCAAAATAATATCATTGTACACAGCTTACTAAACCAGTACATGTGGTGCAAAATGATATCACTGCACACAGCTTACTAAAACAGTACACATGGTCCAAAACGATATAATTGTACACAGCTTATTAAAACAGTACACGTGGTGCAAAATTACATCATTGTACACAGCTTACTAAAAGAGTACATGTGGTGCAAAACAATATCATTGATATTCTAATAGTCAGCTATAGGGAAGTGAGCTGAAAATGGAATGCATTAGGAAAAGACACTGTAGAGAGGAAATGTTCGTATACTAAACACATCACCACTGCAATTAAGACTAGGAAAATATTACAGAAAAGATTATGCAATGAAAAGCTATGAACTTCTTTGTACACTTATTGAAACCCACAGTCACTATAGCTAATAACAGACTGAAGAAGCATAACATAGAAACAGTACTCTTATAGTTGTAATGTGTACTGAAAAAATAAATAAAGGGATAGGGGCATACAAAATTGCTAGTGCATGAGACCATTATGGAGCCTAGTCCAAATTCCCAATTGCCGCAAAGTACTACCTGGTGCCTTGCTCAAGGTCACATAGTAGGAAAATGAATATGTAAAGATTTAAACCATGTACTGCTAGCACTGGAAGCTGAGCATTAGTCCTCTGCACTTACTGCCAGACATATCACAATCATACCTCTCAGCTGAATAGATTTTCGCAGAATGTCCAGATTTGTGCCTCACGTTTTTGGTCCGTTTTTCATAAAATTGTGGTTTTCTGGCAAATTATTGGCAAATCATTAAAGATTTAAGTCAGAAAATTGTGACAGACATCTGAGTTTCAGACTTCATACTCTTCAGAAAATTCATGTGAATGCAAAACCTGTTATTCTATCTACTTTCTAAGTTTGTAAGAGCAATATTTAAAAAGTGTCCCTATTTTGGGTCATTGTCCCCCCTCCCCATTATTTATGGCTTTGTCCAGATTTCTTGCACTAAGAGGTAGAGGTATGTCACAAGTCCAGTTACAGGAGCAGGAAAGGGGTTGCTGCATGCCTCAATTCACTGATGGTTGTAACCATCAGGAGTGTCTTTTTCTGTAAAAGTATACAAAATGATTTCTAAGGTTTGGATTCTGTAAAGTTTGTGGAGTCTGGCGCAGTATGCTAATATCAGCATAAAAGTTATAACATTGTAATATGCTAATGTATGACAAGAAACTCAGAATACCTCAGCACAAAATGGATTATGGCAGTTCCCATGGCACACTATAGAAATGTACAAGTAATCTATAGCTATAAGAAATTGTTGTCCAATAAAGCACATTACCAAACAAATGGAAAAATGATCATAAATTAAGAATCCTGATAGTTGTTTAGAATTATAGCAAAAGATGTACAGTAAGATTACGGACAACTATGAAATGTCACTGACTTCATTGTGATAACCAAAAAAAATAAAAAAAATGCCAAGTATCCCAAAGTAAACCTCATGGCATTCGCCAAGTATCCCAAAATAAACCTCATGGCATTTGTAACATAAATTTGCAGGAGAACACACAGAAATGTCTTAGACAATGACAGATATTTCCATAAGCCATCTACTAGCTGATAATACATGCTTCCAAGCTGCAAGGTTATTTGTAATACATGTATATTCACATCAGTCTTTACACTAAACTCAGAGACAGCTACGGATATCTACATAATACATGAAGCATTAAAAAAATATCGGCCTGGATTTGTTGGAATCCATAAACTTCCTAATAAAACATTTAAAGGCAAAGGGCAATCACGGCCACTTCACCATAGCAAACAGTCACTAAAAATGGGTTCAGGACTTGTGTGGGGAATACAAGTAACCCACACATCCGAGGAAAGTGGGAGATAGAAAAGAAGATGGATACGGGTGAAGAAGAGGGGCAAACAAGATGGATGTTGGAATAGGAAAATCTGAGGGAAAGTCAGAGGGGCATCGGCAATCTTTTAAATTTTATTTTATTTTTTTGGTGAGAATAGGCCCCGTTTTTTTCTGTTTTTTTTTTAAAGAATGGAAGGAAAGGTAAACATGGGGATAGAGGAGGTGAGGGTAATCACAGCAGGAACAAATAGTACAACACAAGACAGACAAAGTTTGGAAAAAACAGTAAGGACAAGCAAGTTACATGGACAGCACACTGCACAACACGGGCAATGGAAAGTTGACAAACAGGGTTGGGATGCATACCAGCCATGGCGAGATGTAGAAAAACAAATGTACCTATGCACTATCATGTTAGCACATGTTACAAACTGTGTGACAGTCATACCTACCTATGCACTATCATGTTAGTACATGTTACAAACTGTGTGACAGTCATACCTACCTATGCACTGTCATGTTAGCACATGTTGCAAACTGTGTGACAGGCATACCTACCTATGCACTATCATGTTAGCATGTTACAAACTGTGTGACAGTCATACCTACCTATGCACTATCATGTTAGCACATGTTACAAACTGTGTGACAGTCATACCTACCTATGCACTATCATGTTAGCACATTACAAACTGTGTGACAGTCATACCTACCTATGCACTATCATGTTAGCACATGTTGCAAACTGTGTGACAGGCATACCTGGATGCATATGACCAATGGTAGATGTGTGTTGTATAGGTAATAAATAAGGATCACAGTACACACTGGATATATAAATACATATCCAAGTAGTTTGTCAGCAGTGCAAGTGTAAACCAAGCAATAGCACAGATTAGGAAATACAGATCAAGCAATGGTGTATACCTCCAGAGGGCAGAACCAACCCTCCAACCATTCATAAGAAAGGCAAACAATCAAGTACAGTGCCAAACAGAAGTCATGCAAAAGAGCAGCAAAGGCTGCTACATACACAATTAGTTGTACACAACCCAAACAAATGTATAATGGAATGTATGAATGTTACACACGTATGCCATGTCAAAGGCAACACACAGGTGTACATGTGTATGTATGTGTGACAGTGGCATAAATGGAATATACATGAAGTCAAGGTCAATAGACACACATACACCAGTGACACATAATTTGTTAAAATATATAACGGTACAGGACAATGAATATAGCAGATTGTGCAAATGGATGTGAGAAAACTACAGTGGGTAACACACAAGTATAATGAGAAGAAGGACACATTGCAAGCATTAGCCAGCAACTTGTGTGCATATGTCCTGCATTGTACAATGGGCATAGCATACATGTGTCACATGTTCACTGTGTCAACTTAAGAAATGGCAATGGACAGTAGTTTAACAAAGGCAAACATACCTACATAAATACTAGAGAAATATGTAGGTGGGAGGGAGGGGGACAATGTGGGCCCACATCAGGGTAAAGCAGGACATGGTAAGTTGACACAATGCAAATACATGTGTAAAGCACACAAGGTGCTGTAAAAGACACACAGACATACATTTAAACAAATGGAAAATGTACGCCAAATGCCCAGATGGATTGCTGATGTCTACAAAACTGGACATGGATGAAACAAACATACACAGTAATATGCAATCATGTCACATCAACATGCATAGGTAAGCAAGCTAAACAAGCGCACACACATATACTGTCATGCAAATGTCAACTAAAGATAGATGCATGCTACCACTCTGCTCATTACAAAAGGGAGGATACTCCTGCGAGCATCATTCCAGCATATCAGCAGTATGTCACTGAATGCTCAGTTGTCAAAAGTACATTTTGTGTCAGTATGTATCTGACAATGTGCACACACACGTACAATCATAATGTGTACAACCATTTATGGAAGGTGTACACCAATGTCACTACATCATGGGTGTGGAAATGCTACATACAACAAACATGGTGTAATGTACTGTGAATGAATGTGTGATATGTAACACTATGTACAGATTAACATTACCTTGCTGTTTCATGCAGTCAGAACAAATGCAGAGTATACCTGTATGTGATCCCACATGGTGTCAGCATTGCCAAAACATGACACACAACACCCCATCAAGACAGTGGGACATCATGACAATTATCATCTAAAAACGTGGAATGACATGTCTGTATGTTGCACATACCTGACATGGCAAAACAGACCTCCAAAACATATAACACTGTTAGTGTTGGGCAGTGGATAACATATGCTGTGTGCCAGTTATCCCAGTAAGATGCATGTTTACAGGCTGCCTGTTGCAGCACTGTCAACAGGTTAACTGCCACAATGCAGGGATAGTTGAATATGTGTGGACAGTGTAATGTGTTAATGTGTGTCATACACACATTGAAAACAAAGTAAAGCTCACATGATAATAACACATAAGCATGACAGATACATTGTATGCATGCACAAGAGTGCATATACATTCCAATCAATTAAATTGCAATCGCCATGTGGGCAGCATAACAGAGGTGGAGCACACAGACAATACTCATTGACTGAAGGGACTAGGCTAATGTGGATCAAACTTCCTGAATGATCTCATGAGCTGTCATCCTGAATGAATCCTGCATAGCCCATGCCATCTCATCAAAGAAGATCCCCATCATGTGTTCGGAACACAACGGTCATGACCACCTAGATTTCCTCCCACAAATCATCTCTATCATGGTTGTGGCGGTGTCTCCTCTGGGGTGCAGCAGGATGTCTCAGCCAGGGTGGGCCCAGGTGCCTCAATATCATTGTCATCATCTTCTTCAGATGAATCTGGTAGTGGCCCTGCATGTACACATTGACATCTTTGGATTAGCAAACATCCTCAGGTACCATGCTCTGTAAAGATTAATTGCAAAACACAACAGAAAAAAAGAAGTTATGTCTTACCATAACATTCCATCTGAGTTGTTGATCTTCTTCCATGCATCACTGATGGGTACGGTTCTGAACCCTCAGAACCGAGTCGGCCAAATACCACGCTAGCGTACACCAAACTCTCGAGCCATGCTACTACCCACAATGCCCTTCATCCCAGACCTCAGATCGAGTTTGCAGAACATACAGTAGAAACATATATTAGAAACAGAAATAAAGTCAGAGGCCATCTCTGCGCAGACACCCTACCACACCGAAATGACCCAAAGATCCACCAGGAGCCTTTGGTGGGGGAAGGTGGGAGGGTGTGATGAATGGAAGAAGATCAACAACTCAGATGGAACGTTATGGTAAGACATAACTTCTTTATCTGAAGTTGTTAATCTTCTTCCATTTCTCACTGATGGGACTGAGTCCGTAGCTACTACAGAATCTGGGTGGCCCTCATGGAAGAACATTCTGGAGAACCATAGAGCCAAATGCAGCTCTTCCCCTGGAGATCAGATCCAATTTGTAATGCTTGATAAAGGTATGGGGTTTAGCCCAAGTGGCAGCTGCACAAATATCATCCATGGAAGCCCTAGCATGAAAGGTGACAGAAGTGGCCACAGCTCTAGTGGAATGAGGTTTAATGTGGCCAGACGCTGATTCCTCCTCCAGAGAATAAACAAAGGAGATGCAATCCCTAAGCCATTTAGACAAGGTAACCTTAGACACTGCCAATCCCATTCTAGAGCCCGCAAAGGCAACAAAAAGCTGATTTGACTTACGAAATGACTTTGTCCTGTCCAAATAAAAATGTAACTGCCTGCGGGCATCCAAGGAATGGAGACAGTATTCCCCTTTGTTGGTATAATTAGGGAAAAGCACGGGCAACTCAATGGACTGATTAATAGAGAATTCCGAAACCACCTTGGGTAAGAAAGTGGGATTGGTGCGAAGTGATACTCTGTCCTTATGGAAAATCAAATAAGGACTCAATGCATAATGCTTGCAGCTCTGATACACGTCTGGCTGAAGTAACCGCCACCAGAAACAAGGTCTTCCAGGACAGAAATTTCACATCACAGGTTGCAACCGGCTCGAAGGGAGGTAGAGCCAAAGTTTGAAGCACCCAAGACAGATTCCATGATTCCACAGGTTGCCTAATGGGAGGTCTAGAATGAAACATCCTCTCCAAGAAGGTCTTACACAGAGAATATATAATAGGAATTCCATCTGAACCATCATGGAAATTGGAGATAGCAGTGAGATGCACCCGAATCGTGGATGCAGAAGCTCCATTAAGGAAAAGCTCGGTCAGGTATTGAAGAACCATAGCTACTGGAACAGAAACAGGATCCAGAGACAGCTCTTGTGCCCACAAGGAAAAGCGTTTCCACTTGTCCTTATAAAGTTTTCTGGTAGAAGGTTTATGGGAGGCCAAAATAACATTCTGTACCGGAGAAGAGATTGATTCAAGCCTGGCTACTAACGGAAGTGGAGCAACCAAGCTGTCAGTTTAAGCGTGGTCAGATTTAGAGATGACAACCCTTGTGGGTGAGAAATGAGATCCTGATGGATGTCCAGGATCCAAGGAGGTCGGAGCAGGTGTGGCTGAAGGAAGGGGAACCAAACCTGTCGAGGCCAGAATGGAGCAATGAGAATCATTTTGCTTCTCAACCGAGTAGCTTTCCTTAAGACCAAGGGTATCAAGGGGATGGGAGGATAAGCGTACAGGAGACCCGCAGGCCAATCATGAGTCAGAGCATCTCTCGGGGACTCCCCCTGTGGAGGAAAGAGTGCAAAGTAGCTGCTGCACTTCGTATTGGAGGGGGAGGCAAGCAGATCGCAGCAAGGCCAGCCCCAGTGGCTGAAAATTTCCAACGCCATTCTCGGGTTGAGAGACCACTCGTGAAGAAGCAGGATGCATCTGCTCAGCCTGTCCACAATCACGTTGGAACTCCCTGGGATGTAAGTAGCAATCAGGAAATGGCTGGAAGCTATCACTCACTGCCAAATTCTCATAGCTTTGCGGCAAAGGGGGTAAGATCTGGTCCCTCCCTGATTGTTGATGTACCAGACTACAGACATGTCGGACTGGATAGCAATCGGTCAGAGAGGAAGAAGAGGCTGGAGAGCTTGTAACACCAGTAACACAGCTCTGAGCTCTAGAACGTTGACATGTAAGTCGACTTCTAGAGGAGACCACATGCCTTGAACAGATTTTCCCTGAATGTGGCCCCCCCACCCTATCAGGAAAGTGTCCGTAGTCACCATGGCGTTGGGCTGAAGAGGTTGAAAGGAGTGACACCAAAGACTTTCGTCCATTCTCATCCACCAGAGGAGATCCTGTTTGCAGAGATCGGTGATGAGGATTAGTGCGTTCAAGGGATGATGATTGTCTATCCATTGAGTTTGAAGAAGCCACTGTAACAGGTGCATATGACGTCTGGCCAATGGAACAATGGGAATGGCTGCCGCCATGGAACCCAGAGCCTGCAGAACTTCCCTTGCAGACACTTTCCTGCGGTCAAGTATCACTTGCACTTGTGTTCTCTCTTAAAAGCCTGTGATGAGAAAGAGATATTAGGCTGAGCTGAGTGTTGAACATAGCCCCTATGAATTCTAGTTGTTGTGAGGGCTGAAGGTTTGATTTTTCCCAATTGATAGCAATACCCAGAGACTCTGCCAGAGACAGGGTGTAGCAAAGGGCCCTGGTCAGTAGATGCTCAGTGGGGTCGGAGAGGAGCCAATTGTCCAGATAAGGAAACACCTGGAATCCGTGACATCTCAAGTGAGCTGTCACCACTGCTAGACATTTCGTGAACACTCTGGGGGCTGTCAAGAGACTGAAAGGCAGGGCTCTGAATTGAAAATGACTGGCTCCCAGCCGAAAGAGCAAAAGTCTCCTGGAGCGTCTTTCCATTTTGATGTGGTGATATGCATCCCAGAGATCTAGAGAGCACATCTACACACCCTCCCGAAGGCATGGAAGGATGCATTGAATAATGACCATGTGGAACTTGGTCTGTATGACTGACTCGTTCAAACGACTGAGATCCAGGATGGGCCTCCAGTCTCCTGTCTTTTTTGGCACCAAAAAGAGTCTGGAGTAGAACCCTCATCCGCATTGATCTGGGGGGACCTTTTGGATGACTAGCTTTAGAAGAAGCTTCTTGATTTCGGAAGCTGCCTCCTCCCTTTGACTGGGTGGTACATCGGGAAGGGAGAATTGAGGTCTTGGAAAGGATTTGAGGGAATATGATGGCCTCTGGTGATAATTCTCTGCACCCATAGAGCATCGGTAATGGAGGACTTGGCTGTTTGGTGCAGAGAAAAATGCACCCCGACTGCTTCCAGAAGAAAGCAATCGGGCAATGTTTCAGGAGCGCTGATAGGGCCTACTGGAGAAAGAATCTCTGGAGCCCTGATTCCGGTAACCCCCTCTGCACCTAAAGGGGTGTCTTCCACCTTTGGACCCCCCTCTGCATCTGGAGGAGTCCTCATCACATGCGTCACAAAAGAAACCTTGCGACTTCTTGTGCCACAACTTTCCACTCCTCTGGTTCCTGGAGAAGGAACGCTGAGGTTTGGAAAAATGTAGGCCCACGGCAGACAAGGTCTTTCCGTCCTGCTTGCATCTGGCCAAAGTATCCTTGACCTTAAAACGTATCATACACACAAGCGTTTGGGTTTTTGCACAATAAACTGTCTTGTATTCCATCTTCTCTTGGTACTTGGTCTGTACCCTTATTTGGTTCTCCTGAGCGAACTTTGTTTTGTTCCTGGTTATTATTGTTCGCTTTCATCACTCTCTTTGGTTTTTGTTCTATTTGGGATGGCGGAGTTCTCAGGGGCTGAGACCGAGACCGAGATTGACCTTCGAGGCGGGGAGAAGGGTGAGCTCCGGAAGGTGATTGGCCAGTTATCGCAACTGGTTGAATTGCTCATCCCAGTATGTCAATCAATCGTAGCTATGGCTTCCAGTCGGAGCGTTTGTTCAGGTGTTAAACGCTGTGCAATTCATTCGAATACGGAAGGAAATACCAACCATACTAAACCGAAACAGGGTTCCTCTGCTTCTGTTAACCCTGTTACCCAGGATTATGACGATTTTCCACGTTTATTACGGTCCAACAGTACCGTCCATGAAGCCAATGATGTTCCTGGCAATTCGCGCTGTTTGGACGATAGAACTGGGGATCTTCCCCCAGTACAAGGTGACTTTACTGATAATTATTTGGCTAATTATGATGGTTTCATTGGACAGAACTATTCTTTGCATACTAACCACCCCGGGGTTGTTAATCAGGAAAGAGATACCCGAACCTACAGGGAAAGTTTGGATGCCTTGTATTTTTATATGGACAAATTCAAAAGACTTGGCTGTGATAATACTTTTCTCAAAGAATGTATTAGTAAAAATGTAGTTCCCAAGGGTTTGAGGGTTTGTAAATTTCCCAATCGGGTTGAAAATGGTTCTGCATTTCATTCTGAGCTTTTAAATATTTTTGATAAGTGTGGTTTAGATACTGTTAGGGCTCTTATTGCAGAAAATGAAAGAATTAGACATTTACTGTTGGAAAAAATGGAATCTATTAACTCCGCTATTATGGAAGATCTTCTGTTTAGTGTTGAGTCTGAGAAAGTACATTACTTTAATATATTCAAACAGATTGATTTAGACTGTAAAAATAATATGAGGAGAAAGCAAGGAAAACTGGAAAGGGACATTAAGGAATACCATAATGGTACTGTTTACCCCAAACCAAGGCCCTTCAATTCATACACCTCAGAAGGTTATACAGGAACAAATTACAAGTCCACAACCAATAGAAACCCGGTGGGTGATGAAAATAATGACGTTTTTACAGAATCCTATCATCCAGACCCTTTGGATTTTCCACCCCTCCCCCGGAGATCCAACAGAATTCTGAACCAGAAACCTGTCTATTACAATCAACATCATTATTACAGGGGGAATCCCAGATATTAGTTAATACAGATTCCGATTTAGGAATCAAACACTATGGTAATATTTTTGAACACAGTAATTATAAGATTTTTAATTACAGTGCTGAAGTAATTAACCTGGATCATTTCAAATTGTTTTCCAAAGGTTTTAAATATATACCCATCGGAAAAGGTAACATTCCCCAGGCTATAACTGATATGAAATTATTTTTACGTAAAAGGAACTTGGCCTTGGTGGTGGCAGATTCACAACCTGTACATGGACAGTCCATTTTGAAGAGAAAAAGTATCTTTAACCCACCTCTTCACCCACAGCTTAAAAATTTAGAAATTATCATGGAAAGGGAGATCAGGAAAACTATTAATACACACAAGATAATTTCAAACCTTTCAAAGGATGAGAAATTGGTGTTGAACCAACTTACCAACAACACGTCTTTAAGAATTATGCAACCAGATAAAGGAGGGGGTACAGTTTTAATGGACTATATTTTATATGAATCTAAAATTAAAGATATGCTATTATATGATTTAAAGTATTCCAAGGCTTCTATTAACGAGGTAAATATAGCTTACTCTAAAATTGCTTTGCTTTTAAATGATTTGTTATTGGAAGAATCTATTGATTTGGATACTTTTAATTTTTTGTACAATAGATATCCCAGGACACCTTCAGTTTTTGGTATTCCGAAGGTCCACAAGGATCCTTCCGACCCACCTCTAAGACTTATAGTTTCCTCAGAGGGGTCTATGACTGCTCCCCTAGCCAAGTATTTAGATGTAAAATTGAAACCCCTTTCAAACCAGGGGATCACCATCCTGAAGGATTCATGGGATTTTTTAAGACATATAAAACCTGAACTTTTCCATCCCAATCTACTGTTTGTTACCTTGGATATAGTTGACCTTTTTGGTTCTATTCCTCACGAAACAGGTCTATTATGGCTGGAGGAAAGCATGAGAGAGAGTGGTAATTTTGGTTCTAATTATTTTAATACCTGTTTATTGCTTATGGAGACAGTACTTAAAAACAATTTTATGTTTTTTGAGGATGAATTTTTTAAACAGGAAAGAGGGGTAGCTATGGGGGCAAAATGTGCCCCTACTTATGCAAATATTGTTCTGTCTTGGTGGGAGAAACTATTTGTTACCAACAGTGAGTTTTCCCATTGTTGGTGTTTATATAAACGTTTTCTGGATGATATTGTTATTTTTTGGCAGGATTCTTATGAAAGATTTCTAGAATTCCTCACATACCTCAAAGGAACCACTGATTTTTTGGATTTTACATATTCCTTTAACAATAGTGAACTAGTTTATTTGGATATTTCCTTGACCACTATTTTTCTTCCAAAGTTTACAGGAAAAAAACTTTTTCCAATTCCTATCTTCATTACAATAGTGGTCACCCATTTTTTCAGAAAAAGAACTTGGTCAAAGGACAGTTAATTAGAATTAGTCGGATGACCTCTGAGGAAGAGGATTTTGTAAAGGAAGTTGAGATTGTGTCTCAGATGTTCAGAGACGGGGACTACCCTGATAATCTTATTCAAGACATTATAGGAGAGGTGGTCCTGGGTAGGAAAGAGAGATTTGCACCTATTTTGGGGCAGGATGAAATATTGAATCCTCCTAACAATGATTTAGTTTCTAACTCTATGTATGAAGGGGCCTATATAATGGATTATACGGGTGACTCACGTAACATCAGGGAAGTAATTATGAGAGAATGGGAACGTTTTCATCAGATTACTGAACTAAAACAAATACAAAGTCCACCTCTGAAGTTTATATACAGAAGGGACACCAATTTTAAGAGACTATTTGAATTTGGTAGTGGCTCCAGACTAGATTATTCATCTAGAAAAAAGGGGACTTACAAATGTGGTTCATGTTCCCAATGTCCACATGTTGAAAATTGTTCCAGTATTTTATACCCAGTAGAAATAAACATATTAGGAGCCACACATTTTCTAACTGTAACACCAACGGTGTGGTTTATTTAGCTGTGTGTTCCCCCTGTGGGTCCTTCTATGTTGGAAAAACTGAGAGGAAACTAAAAACTAGGATGTATGAACATTATTATGAAATAAAAAAGGAGAATATGAACAATGCACTCTTTAGACATACCCTTACATGTCCATCAGCTTCCTTTCATTTTTTTGTTATTGAAGTGGTACCCAAAGAAATCAGGGTAGGTATGTGGGAGACCAGACTAGAATATAGAGAGCTATATTGGCAGATCATATTAGAAGCCACTATGATTCCTGGTCTCAATGACACAATTTCCATAATGCCAGTACTAAAGTTGAGGAGTGCAAAATTATAATCTGCCACTAGAGGTCAACACTAGTTTATATAAAAAACAAAAAATAAATAAAAAAATAAAAAAATTAATTTTAACATAACTAAGTACTTTTGTATATACATATAATAATTTTTTAAATGATGAATTAAATTATTATTGTTTTATTAATGTTATATACAACATAGATCAAATCATTTATCTATTTTTATTGTATTTTATTAATATGGTTTCGGAATGTGTTCTATTTATACTGAGAGAATGACCAGTGTTTTCGTTTTTAAGCATTTTTTACTTTAAACATTAATTTAAATATGTAATTGTTTCAATGAAATCATTGGTCCATACTTGGTCTGATAGATTTATTTAAGTGGATGATTATGCTGGATTGCTGTTTTGCCTTTGATGAAGATTTTCGAAAACGTATCATACACACAAGCGTTTGGGTTTTTGCACAATAAACTGCCTTGTATTCCATCTTCTCTTGGTACTTGGTCTGTACCCTTATTTGGTTCTCCTGAGTGAACTTTGTTTTTTTATCCTTGACCTTAAAACCAAAGAGCGTGGAGGGCTTAATAGGGGCATTCAAAAAGGAAGACTTGAAGGAATCCAGTAGGTCAGAATGCACATCCAGGCATGACGTCAGACAACCACGCCAGCACCTGCTGCTCTAGCTGCTCCTTCGGTTGCATGAGAGAGCAACCTCATGGAGGAATTCAAAATCGCTTCAAGGGTATCAAGTTGGGAAGCCACTTTGTCACGTGCTCCATCTGACACTTGACCCGCGAGGCTACCAGAGAGTTCAGAAATAAGGTCTCTCTGGAGTCTCGTAAAGTGTGCCAGGAAATTCAGCGAACGCACGACAAAGGTCGCTGCAGCAAAAACTCGCTTCCCTAACCTGTCCACCGCCCGGGACTCCCTGTTTGGCAGATGAACAGTAGGACTCTCTTCCACCAGGTCCTTCTTTGTGGCCTCTGCCACCACCACAGCGTCTACTGGCAAGCCTTTCGACCAATGGAGTTGATACTCTGGAGGAGAACGTACTTTGTCTGATCTCCTGGGGATAGCTTCTACTGAATCCGGACTCTTCCACGCTCGCTGCACGATGAATTTGACCAACTCATCTGCAGGAGGGGTCACCCAGGAAGTAGTGGGCTGGTAACGGAAAGCTTGTAGGAATACAGATTCCTCTGGGGAAGGGGTGGAAGATTTCCAGTCACCCCGCTGACTCAAAATCTCCAAGATATCCCCAAAGGAAACATCGTCAGGGGGTGATCTAAGGGAACCTTCCCCATCATCATAATCCATATCCTCAGTAAGGGACTCTTCAGGTGAGTCCATGTGTTTTCTTTTGTACACCCTCTTCTGAGGGGGCTCTTCGGTGGGGATGTCTGAAGAGGCCTCGGAAAGGGGGGGTGCTTTGGATTAGTGGTCCCCTGCTAAGGGTCGATGATGGCCAAGTTAGGGGGGAACCAAAGGCAGAGCTGAAGGAGGGGGATTGCTAGCCGCCAGCGCCCTTTCCATAATCCGGAAGGCAGGCCCACCCAAAGAGGGATGGGAGCCCGGAACCGAAGAGGACTGAATTGGAACCGGGGTCACACCCCGCTCTGAACGGCCCACCTCCGAGACTGCAGTTCGAGAGGGGTTCGGTGCGGATATAACTCTCGGATACGACACAGGAACCGAAAAGGCTGTCGGTGCCGGGGCCGGAACTGAATATTCCACCCCTGAAGCAAGGGGTTGAATAAGGTGGGCTACCGTCGGAACTAACACCCACCAGGGCTTAGATGCTTCAGGCATCATAGTAGTCGGTGCCGAAGGAAGGGGTCCCGTTGAAAGCAAAGGGCAAGGGGGCCTTGGAACCGAAGGATCCCCATCAGGAGAATACGAAGGAGTCGAAGGAGGAAAAATCCCAACACCCAGAGTGGAACAGGGTCTAAAGATTCCTCTTGCAGTCAGTACCTGATCCACGAGACGAACAATGTCTATTTCGGACATGCTCCTGGCAGACCTAACCGATATCCCGGAAGGGGATTCAGGCTGGTCCAGAAAGGGACTGTAGGCTTGTCCGGCAAATGGAGCCACAGAAGATGAATACCTGGTCTGCGGTAAGGAACTCAATGGAGCAGAGGATTCTGATTTGAATTGCGTAAACGGTAAGGTTGACACCAAGAGGGGACTCGGAGCCGAAGTCACAATCGGGGTAGTAGTCAAAATTGGATCTGAGGTCATCAGAGCCGGTGTCTGTAAAGGTGAGGTTGGTGCTGAGGTGTCCAGAACCAGACTTGTCTGAACCGAAGTAATTAGCGGTTCAGTAGTCGTTGGTGCCGAGCCCGGAACTGACAATTCAGACTTCCCAGAAACTGCACTCAGTGCCGAAATCGGTGGCACCGAGGCAGCGAGACGATGCTCGGAGGAAGATCTACAGGCCTTAAATCGATGATTCTTGCCCATGTCACTGGCCGGTGAAGAGGAGTCTGAGCGGGGACGCTTCTTGTCCTTGACTGGAGGGGTTGAGACCTCCGCAGAAATAGCCTCCGAGAAAGGAGAGAAAAGCAATCCTTTCAGAATCAATTTGTTGCGCCCTTCATTCAATGGCCGTTGACTAAAGCTTGCACAAACATCACATGGGGGAGTCGCAGAAAGGTGCAAAACGCCCAAACAATAAATGCATTTAAAATGCAAGTCGCTGTTCGGTAATTTACCACTGCACGACGTGCAGTGTTTAAAACCTGAAGTACCCTTTTTCTCTGACATACTAGCACTCACTCAGACAAAAGAAGAGAGGGAGAGAAAGGCAAGACTACCAGCAATGGTATGAAGCGTTACCACGAGGGTGGTAAAAAGTAAGAAAATACAAACAATGGTAAGAAAAGGAATACCTGTGGGTAGAGCTAGACTATGAGAAAGACACTAGTAGAAAAATTATAGGAGAAATACACAGTTTATATAAGTCAAAACTACTTAGCTGGAGAGCTCGGTGAAAATGCTGCTATATGGCTGTGCGGCAAATGAGATCTGAGGTATGGGATGAAGGGCATTGTGGGTAGTAGCGTGGCTCAAGAGTTTGGTGTACACTAGCTTGGTATTTGGCCGACTTGGTTCCGAGGGTTCGAAACCGTACCCATCAGTGAGGAATGGAAGAAGATTAACAACTTCAGATATGTCTATTATGCCAAACATTGCCATGAAAATCATAGCACAACACAATTTCAGGATGACAATTTACACAGGGACTGAGACACATCCATTATGGACAGAGTTACCTATGGTCCTATATGTCGTACACCCAAAAAGGGCAACAGTATTCTTTCTTGAACAATTCTCTATGCTTAGACTCACAGACACTGGTCATTAGCTTTGTAAAGATGTATGAAAGTTCAAAAAACATATTTTAGTGTCTGCATTCAATGATTTATATGAGCAGCCACAATATTCCATTGTAAAAATGAAGAGAAAGGTATCGGCCATTATTGTGGACAACTGGCAAACCATGTGACAACCTTCTGCGACAAGCAGACTGATATTTGGCTGAACACACATCAACTTAATGAGCACAACACTAACAACAATGTGACATGTTCAATCAAAACAACTTCAGACATATCTTTATGTATCTGTTAATAACAGTATTGCAAGTGTACAGCTGCATGCATTATCTTCAAAAACAATCAGGAATGAGAAGAATTACAAAACAACACTGTGAAAATATGTTTGCTAATTTGAAGTGCTGCTATCAAATGAGTAGCTGTTCAAGTGTCAGTCAACCTAAGCTATAGGGTTGTTTAAAAAAAAACAACCAAGGGGTTGAACATAGAAGCAATACCAAGGTTGATCTACAGAGTGTGCTGACTATAAATTGTTGCTATCAAATAAGGACCTGCTTATACATCAGTTACCCTAGTATACAACAGTGTTTTAACAAACACACCCACATTGCGTGAAGCAAATGCAATATCAAGCCTAAACTCTAAACTACACCAGAGCATTCCATACAAGGACTAACTAAAGCACTTGCAGGCAAAACAGTTACCATCAAACTTGTGTGATGGACACACACAACAAACTGTCATGTAGGTTGTGGCTGTATTTTTAAAAAATGTGTGCTGACAAAATAGATCAAAAATATTTAATGTATCAGCACTATAAGTTTTATACACAGTTGTAATGACAGCTACCGTTTGCTGATTTCATTTACCTTACTGATGTATGATGGGTATTCCTGCATTCTAATCAATGAACATGTTAAGTTGAAAATTACAGCCCTGAAAAGAGTGGAATATGCATTTCAGTTCATAATATATGTCAAGTATTCAACATACCTCTCTCCCTCCACTGGTCTTCAAGCCTGTGCATTCGCTGAATGCACAACATTGCTCTGTTCCAACTGCGGTCCTCATCATCTCTAAAATTAAAAAAAATGTTTGTTTTTTTTAAAATAGCATTCTGAAAATAACAATGATATACATTTTACAGCACAATTTGTTGACTGTTTTTGAAGTACACTAAAAAGCACAATACACAGCTGACATTTCAATATCTAGGTGTTAACAGCTTTGAGCATAGACTAGAGGACATAAGATTCAAACCTGCAACCACAATCTACTTCCAAACTTTAGCTTTGAGACCTATCTACCTATCTAACATATCCTCATTGCAAAAACCACATTGTCCAGGCAGTGAAAAGAGTTAATGTTATAACATCATCCTGATGGGGGGGTGGACTACTAAGAATGATCTTGGCTTAGGATTGCAAAGGATGAACATATGCAGCTCATGTAGCTAAACTGTTTTTAAATTACATTCATGTCAGCACTGTGCTCATAAAAATTAACAGTAACGGAGAGCATCCATTCCTCAGACAGTGTAACAGTGTCATGTAACATCCAGCTTAAGTGAACAGAACCATACCTGTCATTGTACATGGATATGGAAAGGTATGTGTGAGGACCAGTATTCCTTGTTAAATTGCAAATCACTAGATAAAAACAGGCATCTTTCCTGGTCTTCATTCCAATTGTGGCCATCACAGTCCCTCAACATTACAAGTTGTTTTTGTTCATAGATTCATAGGTAGGTACTAGTCTATCTGCCAGAAGGCATTTATAAGTCTAGCCAGAATGTGTTGGCTTTCACCACCCCCTTAGATTAGTTCCCTGTGCCTCTGTCCAGCAGAGCCAATGAAGTGATCCCTGGGGTAAACTTTCTGTTTCCCATCCACTCGTCAAGGTTTCTCTTGAAGAGTGCTAGCGAGGAGCTCTGCTAATGTAGATTGGAATCTTGTTCCAAAGCATGGGAGGTCTCTGGGACAGGAATCTATCCCTCCAGCACGTCCTATTTATTGTTGTGGTGAGGTTTAGATCCCTAGAGCATGTGGCTCGAGGGGATAAGGTTTTCTTTAGGTGGAGCATGTCCATCAATTCTGGGTTGGTTATGGCCTTGTATGTCAGGCAGAGATCACCTCTGAGCAGGCGGCATGCAACCGAGTACAGCTGGAGTTTATTCAGTCTAGCTGCATAGGGCATCTGTTTGAGGCCAGTGATCCTTTGGTGATGTACTTATGTGGTCTTTCCAGCTATTGCATGTGTCTTGTACGATACATCCCAAATAGGGCGTTGTACTCTATGATGGGTCTGATGAGTGATGAGCAGAGGGGCACAATGACCTCTTTTGATCTGGATGCAAACCCTTTTGTGATTAGGTGGGCCACATAGATTCTTCTACTTCCTTCAGTATTTCATGAAAAACAGGCCTTCATTACATTTTTTAAATGTATACAATATTAACCAATAACTTTCTCAGGCATGTAACAGGATTTATCAAGATGTACTGGCCCAACTGTTAAATACCAGAATGTTAATGAAATGTTATGGATTAAGGAGATATCAAAAGAAATTCGAGAAATTTGAGAAATAACTGAGTTATTCACAGCAATGTTCAAAATATACATTAATGTCAATAAGGGTGCTATGCTCAGTTAACTGAATCCTATGGGTATATGAAATCAATATAACAGTTTAAGATATATGTGTCCCCTTTCAAGAACTGAACACACAGCACAAAAAATGTAAACCTGCTGGACTGTGTGCTTAAAGCTGAACTAATACTCAGCATATGCTACTCATGCACAAACAGGCACTGTTCTTCAAACAATGTTGTTCAACAACTGATGTTATTAGGCTATTATGGATTATGGCATTATTTGTAGAAGTACTGAATCAGTGAGTTGCTAGTATGTACTCCTTAACCTTAATAAAAAGTGTTGCAATATGTTTTTTAAAACAATGATATGGGTAAGTTAACCAAGGTAACAGGTTCCCCCTCTGTGGTTTGGAACCCACAACATGCCAAAATTTAGACATGCTGGATAGTTGCTTTACAGGTCAAGCTAACATTCAACTGGGCTTTCATTGTAGAAGATGGGTACTGCAGGTAGAAATCCTGAGATAAATGACAGACTACAGAAAATGCATACAATTTGAACACTTCTCACAGTGAGGACATAACAGCTAGCAACACATAACTAAAAACGTATGTGTAAGCAATGTTACTGGTACGAATGTTTAAATTAAATAAAAGTGTCTGTATACTTGTTCATGAGGTATGATGCAAGTAAAGTATATACTTGTAATGGTCCAAGAGGTGATACAGTGGGTTATAACGGAAAATAATGAAATGCACAGTCAACCACTGCTTAGGTACTATAGGTGTCTGTGATTCACCAGAACAGACACTATGTAAAATTATGTACTTAGATGTTGTAAAACATATGTTCATCTGCAAAGGACATAATTATGAATATTATTCAATTATTAAATAAAATAACAACATGGGTATTGAATACATAGTTAAGAGGGCAGTATGTACAAAGTCCACTGAAGTCCTACAAGCTCATTATTACAGCTATAAAAACACATCTATGACATATATATGGTTCAAAGAAATATCTGTAAAATCTGTAGGAATACTAGGGTATATATAGAATATTGTTACTTACTGTAAGGATCTGTAGCTGCCTCCGCACCTTGTCGATCCTCCTTTGAAGTTCCGCTGCTTCCCTCCGATACAGGTCATCATAGCATTGATGGACCTGCACTCTAGTGCAGTAGATCTTCATCCTTCTTTGATCCAATCCTACACGTCGATCATAGAGAATTCCTGGGCCTGGCTGTCATCTTCTGCTCCAATCTGGTGTATACGGTCTAATCTGTGTTATTTCCTCATTGGTCTAGATGGGTGCACAGACACATTCCAGCCTCCTCAAAGTCACCATCATGATTTTCAATTAGTAGATATCTGAAAAACAGAAAAACACAGAAATCCTCAATGAGGTACCACTCAGTTCGCAGTTACCAGTGGTCTGATCAGTGAATGTATCAAAATCAGTATTTGAATGTGGCACTGATGTCACGTTATAAGATTATTGGAAGGTAAGGGGCATGTGCCACACATGGTACCATTTATCAATACCTATTGGGTGTTTACTTGGTACACCTGAGTGTTTTGGCACATAAAGGCAATTTATGCAGATGTCCGTGAATGGGATTCCAAAAACTTGAATTTTAATTAACCTCATTAATTATGTATGGTGCAAATGGTACTTAAAGCTGGGTGCACACAAGGTGCACTTTGGTTTTGTGAATGCGAGGCACACTGGCAACTAGTGGAAGTTCTGTAGTGCAATTAGTAAATCTAGTAAAGATAATCATTTCAAAAGGTACATATTTAAAGTCATATTTACTCAAAATGTTAAGTTTAACAGCATTTTTAAAGGTTCCTGGAGTCACATTGTCTTAAGATTTATGCATACAGGTGTTGTTCTTCTAAATATTTTTGTTCGGTCCTATATGCAGGTGTGTAGACAGACTTCCACTGCAAAAGATAACAGTATATAGATGAGGATGTATGGATCATCTGTACGCCTTACTGGTAATTCCCTGTACTCTGTGGTCTTACAACAAAAACCCATGGATTACAACAGTATCTGTATTTAGTATATGATGTTAGTATTTATCACATACAGTGTTATACAGATCTTTGCATTGCACAGGAATGCATACTATTTATTTTGACATATGCTGTTTACAGAATCAAATGCATAAATGTGCTCAACCATGAATATTATCATGTGCGTATCAATGCTTTCCAGATAGCCAACCATTCTAGGGGTGACAACCCTCCCCCAAGGAAAATTACATTATAACTGATGCTCTCCACTAACATGGAATGAGACTCATAGGCCATTCAAGAGATACTGCGTGGATGTGTGTCCATGGCTCAACTCTGCTGCTATAAATCAAAAAAACAGCAATTTGTGAATATGCATGCTACAGCAATACATAGCGATTCTCTCAATACACAGCTCCGTAATGGAAAGAAAGACATACATGTTCATCCTGGAACTCAAGTTTAAATCTCATCACCAGGGATGCATCACTTCCCTCTTGCTGTATGCAGTGAAGACAGAAGTATTGTGATGTCATTGGGGGGGGGTCAGTGGTGGTCCACCACAGGTGGCATCCCTCGATCTCTCATAATGTGTCACTCTGAAGGCTGCATAAAGGATCATGTCCAAGCAGCATCATCTACCGGCTTCACAGGGTTGTGCTGCTTTGATCATGTTGATGAGGTCTGTCCAGATTTCATTTCTCCAAACAGTATCGCCTGGATGGCCTAGGAGTCTCCTTCCATGTTACTGGACAGCATCAATTATGATGTCATTTTCCTGGGGGGGAGAAGTTATCACCCATAGTATGGTTGGCCATCTGAAAGACAGTGATATACACATGATAATATTCATGTGTTAGCCCTTTTATGCATGTCATTCTGTGAACAGCATATGTTAACATAAATAGTATGCATTCCTGTGCAACATAAATGTCTGTATAACACTGCGTGATAAGTTCTAACGTGGCATATTAAAAGTAAAAGCAATGGTTTTATACATAACATTGATAAAATCAACATAACTGATAATAACTTTACACTTCATAAGTGGGATTAGAACCTCTGACAATAAATAATATGTTGCATGGTGGTCCAAAGGCAACAGCATCATGGTTCAGGAGTCTGTTGGCATATCAGATTCAACAAGTAACAATTTGAAGAACTTACAGAAAGCATTGGCAAACCTCAGTATCGGTTGCCAGGCCACAGACAGTATGGATCCTTAGTATATCATGCCAGTAGTGCTAATACCTTTGTTAAGAAGCATCACTGAAGACATATATCCATAAGAGCAACAATTCCCTTATTGATCAAGTTGCATGGTCTATATTTGCAGCTTGAGTCTATGATCAGCACTGACTGCCCTTATCCAAGAGGGACATAGGTGACAACCCCGGGGCAAATTTATGATTAGAATTGCAGATGATCTGTAAATCAGCCTTTATATACTGTTAACATTTGCAATGAAAGCCTGTCTAAACAACTGCATATGGGACTGAAATCATTTATTTAAAATAACAACACCTATATGCATAAAGCTCAAGATAACATCACTCCAGTAACGTATAACAACTTCTGTTAAAGATAACATTTTGAGAAAATTTAATTTAGACATGTACCTTTGGAAATGACTAACTTTAAGAGATTTACTAATCATCAAAACAGAAATGTTACTAATTGCCACTGTACCTCTCACTCCGAGTCACAGAATCATAGTGTACCTAATGTGCACCCACCTTTAAGTACCATTTACATGTTATATAATGGATGAGGCTCATTGAAATTCCAGTTTTTGGTGTCCCATTCATGCACATCCATGTAAATTGGCTTTGTTGGCCAAAACATGCAGGTGTACTGTGTTAACACCCAGTGGGTATCGATAAATGGTACCATGTGTGGCACATGCCCGTTATCTTCCAATGATCCTAAATCATGACATCAGCACCACTTTCAAATATTGATTTTGATACATTTCTGATCAGACAATTGCTAACTGGAAACTGAGTGGTACCTTATTGAGCATTTTTCTGTCTTTGCATTTTACAAACATCTTCAACTTGAAGATTGTGATGGCTACTTTGAGGAGGCTGAGGCATAGCCATGTACACAACTGGATGGATGAGAAGATGACCCAGATGTTAACCATGTATGGTGAATTGGAGCAGTGGATGAGAGCCAGACCCAGGAACTTCTCCATGATTGACTTATGAAACCGGATCACTAGGAAGCACTGATGCAGGACAGGGATCTACCACACTGGAATGCAGGTTCATTTCCACTATGATGACCTGTATTGGAGTGACATGGTAGAGCTTTAAAGGAGTCACCAAGTTGCAGAGGCAGCCTCTAGATCCCTACAGCACATATCAATATTCTATGCATACCTGAGCATTGCTATGGATTTTACAGATATTTTTCTGTCCCATATATCATATAGATGTTTTTATAACCATTTAGTGGCAACTGTAACAATTAGTTCATGGAGATACTTAAGTAGGCTTGGTAAATAGTGGTTTATTAAACATGGGTTAGATTCCCATATTGTTAATTTATTTAATAATGTGTATAGTATCCATAACATCTAACTACATAATTTCACATAGCCACTGTCCTCATGCATCACAGACACCTATAGTGCCTAGGCTGCAGATAACTGCGCACTTTGTAGTTTTCTGTTATAGTCCCACAGTATCACCTACTGCACCATTATATGTTGGAATAAAAACACATACATAATGCAACTATATCATCCCTCCTAAGAAATTACACAGGAATGTTTATTTAAGCTAAAAAGTAATGCCTGTCCAACTGCTTACACATACATTTTCAGTTATGTATTGATAGCTGTTATTCGTCACAATAAAATGTTCAATAATTGCTTGCAGTTTCCATATTCATCTGTTCTCTGCAAGACTTTTAATAAAAATCTGCATTAATAATAATTTAAAGTTTGTAGAGTCCTCCAGGTAAGAGGAAAAACAACTGTTAGTATTTGTTGTACTTGTATTGTCAGGCATTAATTTCTGCATTTAGTTTATCTTTCTCTGGTGTGTATGTGTGTTGCTGCATTTAAGTCCACTGCACAGCATTCATTTTATCATTTAATTGATTTAACCGCGACCCGTTGCTGCATAGTGTGTCTATCTGCTGGCCAAGATAGCATGTGTAAGTGTTCTGCAGTTCGTCATTTAAAAACAACTCGCATATTGGTGGGCATTAGTTTATCTGTATGTGTGTTGCTGCATTTTAATCCACAGCATTCAATTTATCATTCAACCATATCTGCTGGCCAAGATAGCATGTGTAAGTGTTCATTTTGATACCATGTGTAAGTGTTCTGCTGCAGTTCATCATTTTAAAAACAACAACACTCATATTGGTGGGCATTAGTTTATCTGGTGTGTATGTCTGTTGCTGCATATTAATCCAAGGCATTCAAGCACAATCCTTTCGTCCTCTGTGTGTAGTAACTGGCCCTTTGTTTGCATTAAGTCCGGCATTCATATCAACTGATTTTAACTGGCTCTTTTTAACTAGAGGAGTTTGTTCTGTGTGTTGCATTTTAACTAAAGGAATTCGTTCTTGAGCATTTTAACTCTGTGCATTCAGTTTATCGACCATTGCTGCATTATAACCGGCATTCATATCAGCCGATGTTAACTAGAGGGATATGTGTGTTGTAGCATTCACCAATCACCATCGATTTGCATTTTAACTAGAGGGGGGTGTTTAACTGCCTCTTTCTGCTGTCGTAGCATTCACCATGAGGGATGTGTGTGTGTGTGTGTGTGTGTGTGTGTGTGTGTGTGTGTGTGTGTGTGTGTGTGTGTGTGTGTGTATATATATATATATATATATATATATGTGTATATATATATATATATATATATATATATATATATATATATATGTATGTATGTGTATACGCTTTTTAATACTGTCTTTTTATAATTGCTTAAGTTTTCTTGAAAGCCAAATATTGTTAGATGCATATATTTTGTATAATGCTGCACTAATTGCATCACTTGTTATACATATTTTGTGCATATATTCAGTATAACATTGCTTAATGCAGAATGCAGGGAGCTTTAAACCAGTAAGTGATATTAAAGTTAGAAATGCAAGTAGTGAACATACATATAATAAAGATGTCAGCTCCTTGTAAGAGTCACTATAGGTTCATAGGTAGGTACTAGGCTATTGGCCCTAGGGTCTATATAAGCCTAGCCGAAAAGGTACCCTTTCTTATACACAGATACAAGTCAATAAAGGTCTATAGCTGGGAGACAATCTGGGGTAGTGCTGTGGATGTAGGGGGAACAGCACATTTTAACTGTTATTCACAATGTATGATGATTTCAAAATAAGTTGTTCCTATCCATTGTTGTTTTAATAATGTCTTGGTTACTACAAGACCATATTTACTGGTATGATATGCTTGATTTGCCATGTTCTTTAGAAATAACATCTGCAATTAATTCAAATATTTTAAAATTTACCCTGCTGATGAGTACATCTTTTTTTTGTATCAGGATGCCTAAATTGAAAGCATCTGACAGTGTAAGTAAAAGACAAATCAAAAACTGCTTGATGCCTGTGTAATGATATACCCTTGCCCATTAGGTAATCGTATTGAATACCAATCATAAAGCAATCTCTACTGCTGAACTGTTGATATTTTTTACATGAGTTATGTTATGAGCTACACGAATCAGCCCACACATATTGTTTTCTTGTTTACAAATGCTTATGGGTAGTACAGTCGTCTTTCCCTTTTGCACACTTCTGTATTATGTTTTCGGCTGTTGGTTTACAATTGGTAAATAAATGCATGGTTATAACCCAAACATTAAATCACTTATTGTTATCTTCTGTGCTGCTAGTCGCATAAATTAGAGATTCACAACGTTAAATAACAGCTAAAATGATTTCCTCCATTTAACAGAAACTGGAGTTCATTTGGCATTCAGTTGAGAGAGCTATTCAGCAGATTCTTTAGCAAGAATAGACCCAAGCCAGCTAATGTTGCTTTCAGTAGTTACATACTCTGAGCAGAACCAAAAAGACAAAGAAACAGTGGTGTGTGTGTGTGTGTGTGTGTGTGTGTGTGTGTGTGTGTGTGTGTGTGTGTGTGTGTGTGTGTGTGTGTGTGTGTGTGTGTGTGTGTGTGCAATTTGTTTCATTGCTTACTAGAAAACTGTTCAAAACAAATTTAAAATGTGCTCTAACAGATGTACTGTA
This sequence comes from Protopterus annectens, assembly GCF_019279795.1. Taxonomy (NCBI): domain Eukaryota; kingdom Metazoa; phylum Chordata; order Ceratodontiformes; family Protopteridae; genus Protopterus; species Protopterus annectens. The sequence goes on along the minus strand of NC_056748.1, from coordinate 64,943,155 downwards.
TTATAATACAATTTAATACAGTCAGGAAGGTATATCAAAGAACACATGTATGTTTTGTGGGCAAGGGGCCTATGATTTGAAAACAGCCTAAAGGCAATCTTTATCTGCCACTGGCCAGATGCATTTTCTTTGGCTGTGGGTTTCAATGCTGTTTCAGTGAATGTGAGTTTCAATGGCAGAGAAGTTTTAATGCCAAGTCTATTTTCATTGTGAGACTATATTGCTTTGTTTAGCAGATGTCTACTAGGGTTTAGGCTATAAAATGTAAAATAAAATCCAAATAATTCTAGAAGTAAAGCAGTATGCACATTAGTATTTATGTTAAATGGGGCGAAATAGCCAAGTAATGGGACATTGGAATGGCTGCAGAGGGACTCAGGTGCCATATTTTGGTTATCTGTTCTTCAGTTTGCTTTTGAAAGTTGATACCCCACAATTCCACTAGAGTGGGTGGGGTTACATAATTATGCTTGCAAATTTTATGTTAATTAATGTACAGATGTGTACCTATTTTTCATGTGGCTTTGTCCAGATTGTTGATGTTTCCAGGATGAGAGGTATGCTTGATCATCATTGGGGATTTGTTCTTTTCCCCACTGTAGTGTGATCTCGGAGTTGGTATATTTAGTTAGGGGGGGTTGTGGGGGGCAAAGCCCCCCCCCCACTATGCAGGGCTTGAAAGTTTGGTTTGTGTGTCTTTGGTCGAGTGATTTTTTTTCCCTTGGGAAAAAAAATTGCTGAAATGGCCATTTGGCATTTGCACAGGTTGATATTTATGTGTCGATAAAGACGTGTTTGGTTATTTCATCTTTCGACACCATAATATAGACCCAATTGAGCATATCACATTATTTTTACTGTTGTTACTGGGGCAACTGACAGACAACAACTACATCACTAACAGTGTAATATGCCTTGGATTTGTTTTGCCATATCAGGTATGTGCAACATACAAACATGTCATTCCACATGTGTTTTGGATATCAGTTGTCATGGTGTCCCATTGTCATGATGTGGTGTTGTGTGTCATGGGTTGATAATACTGATGCCATGTGGGATCACATACAGGTATATTCTGTGTATGTGTAGTCCTCCTTTTCTGACTGCATCAAACAGCAAGGTAATGTTAATCTGTACACAATGTTACAGATAACACATTTTTTTAACAATACATTATGCCGTGTTTCTTCTTTGTAGCATTTCCACAGCCAGTCTGTACTGCATTGTTATATGCCTTCCAGAAATAGTTGTACAAATTAAATGAATCTGCTTGTAGGTGCATATCGTCGGATACATACTGACGCACAAATATACTTTTTGACATGTGAGCATTCACTGTGTTACTGCTGATGTGCTGTAATGATGCTCCCAGGAGTGTTATCTGATCCATAATGAGCAGGGTGGTTGACATACACCTGTGTTTCTTTATCTGACATTTGCATGACCGCATATGTATATGTCCTTGCATTTTTAGAGCACTTACCTATACATGATGATGTGACATGATTGCACATTACTTTGTTTGTGTATATCAACAATCAGTCTGGGCATTTGAGGTACATTTTCCTTTTGGTTAAATGTATTTGTATGTGGCTTCTATAGCACCCTGTGTACTTTACACATGCATTTACATTTTATCAACTTACTCTGTCCTGCTTTACTCTGATGTGGTCCCACATTGTCCCCCTCCCTCCCACCTACATATTTCAGTATTATTTTTTACAGGTATGTTTGCCTTTGTTAACCACTGTCCATTGCCATTTATTACTTTGACACAGTGAACATGTGACACATGTATGCTATGCCCATTGTACAATGCAGGACATATGCACACAAGTCGTTGGCTAATGCTTGCAATGTTTGCTTCTTCCAATTATACATGTGTGTTAACCAGTGTAGTTTTCTCACATCCATGTGCACAACCTAGTATATTAATTATGATGTACTGTTACATTTTTGAACATATTACGTCATTGGTGTGTATATGTATTGACCTGCATTTCATGTACATTCCATTTATGCCACTGACAGACATGCATACACATGTACACCTGTGTGTTGCCTTTGACATGACATAAGTGTGTAACATATACACATTCCATTACACATTTGTTTGGGTTGTGTACACCTATCTGTGTATGTAGCAGCATTTGTTGATCTTCTGCAGGACATCTGTTTCGTACTGTGCTTGGCTATTTTTCTTTTGCATGCATGGTCTTAGTTTTGGTTCTGACCTCTGGTGGAGTTAACTACCATTGTTAGACCTGCATGTGTTCACCTGTGATGTTGTTTGGCTTACACTTGCACTGATGACTGACTACTTAGATATGTGTTTATTTATCCAAGGTGTGCTGTGATCCTACTTTATTAACCTAGAACACACATCTACTATTGGTCATACACATCCAGGTATGACTGACACACGGTTTGTGACACGTCATAATGTGATTGTGCATAATGGATATGTTTTTCTGCATTTCACCATGGTTGGTATGCATCCCCACCCTGTTTGCCAACATTTCTTTGCCTGTGTTGTGCAGTGTGCCATCTGTGTAACTTACCTGTCCTTACTATTTTTCCCAACCTCTGTCTGTCTTGTGTTGTGCTATTTGTTCTCTGGGTATACCTGCTTATCTTTCCTTCTATTGTTTACAAAAATGAGGCCTATACTCACAAAAAAAAATGCCAATGCCTTTCAGACTTTCCCTCAGATTTTCCTATTGCAACATCCGTCTTGTTTGTCCCTCTTCTTCACCCATACCCCACATCTTCTTTTCTGTCTCCCACTTTCCTGTTTGGGTGTGCGTATTACTTGAGTTCCCCACACAAGTTCTATACCCATTGTTAGCAAATGTTATCTCTAATGATGTGGCCGTGACTGCACTTCACAATTAATATTTTTATTAGAAAACTTACAGATTCAATTAGAATCTGTAAGTTCAAGCCAGTATACAGTTTACCATACCTGTATTATAGGTTCATAGGTTCATAGGTTCATACTAGGCTATCTGCCCAAGGGCATTTATAAGCCTAGCCCAGAGTTTTGTGGCTTTCGCCACCCCTTTAGTTTGAAGGATACTATGCCCATTATTTTGCTATGCCTCTGTCAAGCAGTGACACCGAGGTAATCCCTGGGGTATATCTGCGATCTCCCATCCATTGGTCAAGATTTCTCTTGAACAAGGCCAGTGAGGTGCTCTGCCTCACATGTACCGAGATTTTGTTCCACAGCATAGGGAGTCTCTGGGTGATGAATCTGTCCCTCCAGCACGTCCTATTAATAACCGTGTCAAGGTTTAAGTCTCCCGCCCTTGTAGTTCTGAGGGATCTAGATTTTTTGAGGTGAAGCATGTTCATCAATTCTGGGTTGGACATGGCCTTGTATGACAGGCACAGGTCACCTCTGAGCAGACGGTGGCGACTGAATAGAGCTGGAGTTCCTTCAGTCGGGCAGCATAAGACATATTTTTGAGACCCTTTATCCTTTTGGTGAGGAACTTTTGGGGCCTTTCCAGCTGCTGCAGGTGTCGGGTCAGATACATCCCGAATGGGGCATTGTACTCAATCATTGGTCTGATGAGTGATGAGTACAGGGGGACGATGACCTCCCTTGATCTAGATGTGAATCCCTTCATGATCAGGTGGGCAATGTAGAAGGTCTTTCTAACTACTTTGGCAATGTGAGTGTCAAACGAAAGGTTACTGTCAACCTGGGTACCCAGATCCCTGATAACCTCTTCTGTGCTCAGTGGATTGCCACCTATATGGTAGCTAGGGGTAACCTTGTTTTTCCCGAAGGGAATGACTATGCATTTCTTGGCGTTCAACCTCAGGCCATGGTTCTGGCACCAGTTATCTGTTTCTATGAGACCCTTCTGAAGGATATCTGTGTCAGATGTGTTCTCGACTATGGCGCCCAGTTTGCAGTCATCTGCAAATTTTGTCAGCCATAACCCTACTGTGTTTGTTTGTACTTCTGAAAAGTAGATGCCGAACAAGAGTGGGCCCAGGACTGAGCCCTGTGGGACACCACTTGTGACAGGCTTTGAGTCTGACATGGCACCAGCAACTCTGACCCTGTGGGTTCTGTCACTTAGCCAGTTTGCAACCCATCTTGTGACGTATGGGTTTACATTTAAGCTGATGAGTTTTTCAATGATACCTGAGTGGGGTATTGTGTCGAAGGCCTTTGCCAGGTCGAGGTAAGCTGTGTGGACTGCCTTTCCCTCATCAATGGCCTTGGTGACTGTTTCGAAAAAGTCAACCAAGTTTAAAAGGCATGATCTGCCTTTGACAAAGCCAAACTGGGTTGGATCCAAAGTCTGCAGGTCCCCTATGTCTTTATTTATGAGTTCCATTATGATCCTCTCCATAGCTTTGCAGATCAGGCTTGTCAAGCTGATGGGGCGGTAATTTCCTGGGTCAGTGGAGGCACCGCCTTTGTGAAGTGGGACCACAGTTGCCGTGCGCCACTCCTTGGGCACGTATCCTGAGGTGAGGCTAAGATTAAACAGCTGTCCTAGCTGCGGGTTTAATTCCTCATTGAGTTTGTGGAGCACACAGCCGGGGACACCATCTTGTCCCATGGATGCTGTGTTTTTCGCCTTGGAGAGAGCAGTTCTCACCTGAGCGTTAGAGATGTTTGGGGGGGCTACAATCATCTGGTATACATATCTGTCCTTTTGGGGGGGAGGGGGGGAGAAGTTTGCACTGAACCTGTCAGCCAGTATGTTGGCAATGTCTGTAGATTCAGTGATTTTTACATCATTTTGAACTAGTTCTGAGCATATCTGGGAGTTTCCTCCCAGGTTTCTAACATAGCTAAAGAAGGCCTTATGATTGTCTTTTGAGTCCTTAGCAATTTTTCTCTCAAAATTTGCCTTGGATGTCTTTATGAGAGATCGTAGTTTTTTACTTATAATGATCAAGGGTGTCTTACCTTTTAAGGATTTTGCTCTATCTTGTAGTAGCTTCCTCCTTTTGTTGTAGAGCTTGTTTATGGCTGGGGTCCACCAGACTGGACGCTTGCCTTTGGTACAAAGAGTCTTTGTTTTGTTTGGGATTGCCTGATCCATGCAGTCCTGTAGGTGCTGGTAGAAGGCATTTGTAAGTGATTCAGCGGCTTGAGTAGTGGTTTCCGCAGGCTCGGGGGCCTTAAAAGAGACCACGCTAGTCTTTAGAAGTGTGAAGTCGGCTTTTGAGAAGTTCTTCACTCTGGTCTTTTTTATCTCAGGAGGGGGCGGGATGTGGACTTCCAGTGAGATTAGTTTATGATCTGATTTCACCAGTGAGGGGTATACTTCCGGTGTTGAACATTGTGACCCCATGTTCGTGATGATGAGATCAAGTATGTTTTCACCTCTTGTGGGGATGGTAACTAGTTGTTCCATGGCATTTGAGTTTATGAACTCTAGGAACCTTTGGGCTAGAGTGTTGGGGCTTGAATAGTGATCCCAGTCTATATTCGAGTAGTTGAAGTCACCTAGTATGATGGTGTTTGGAGATACATTTATCCCCTCCAGTGTTTTCAGGAAAGCTATGTGAGGTTCCTGAGTTTGAGAGGGTGGCCTGTAACATGCTACAAATTGCAGAGCAATGTTGCCTATAGTTAATTGCACCTGGATGGTCTCTGATGCATCGTGCGTAGCCACCAACCTTGAGGTGTGGGTGTCCTTGATGAATATGGACACCCCCCCTCCTTTCTTGGTGGTGTCCGGATTTTGGGGCCGGAACACGTGATATGAGGTAAAACCTAATAGTGCCGGGGTGCTCTCAGGAGCCTTGAACCAGGTTTCAGTCACAGCACAGACATCGATGTTCTCCATACTGAGAAGGGCCTCGAGTGCGTGCATCTTGAGGTTGAGACTTCTGGCATTGAGCAGCATTACCCTTAGTTTTTTTCCTTTTTTGTGTTCTAGGGTGGTAGGTTTAGAATTTGAGCCTTGCCTAAAAAAGGCACTATGGGGTTGGCAAGAGCCTTTGCCAATATCAGGAAGCCCAGGGGTGACAGGTGCAAGCAGCCCCTTGCGAAGCAGCGTGGCTTGTCCAGCATGTCATCCCAGGCAGACAGACATTGGATCCCCTTTGAATGACACCAGAGTTTAAGCCAATTATTAAAGCTGATCATCTTATCTCTGTATTGTGGCATCATTCTTGGTGAAGGTAGGATACTGCTCAAGGTCAGGGTCATACCTGCCTGGGCTACATAATCAGAGAGCTCCTCTATGTCTCTTTTCATGTAGTCCAAGGAGGTACGTCTCAGGTCGTTTACACCAGCGTGGACAATGATTGAGTCGTACTTGTACCTGCTGTTGAGAGACCCGAGTGCTTGCGTTATGTGGCGGATTCTAACGCCCGACAGGCAGCTTACTGTGACCTTCTCCTTACTCAATCTGGTGAGCGGGACGTCAGTGTGTCTGACTATGGAGCCACCAATGACGAGTGTGTCTGGCATTGTGTTTGGCCTTTAGGGCTGTGACTGTTTGGCACACTGACTATGTGGTCTATGTGTTTCATGTGTTTTGTCCTGAGGTGGCAGTTGTTTGGGTGTTTGCTTTGGTGGCCTCTGCTGTTTTGGTAGATTTTTGATCAGAGCCTCCGAGTATGTCTTTGTGTGTTTATGTGTATGATTTGAAGTTGTGATAGTACTATGTGAGACTGGGTTTGTGGTGTGTGTGGTTACCTTCTCCTCCTGTCTGGTCTTGCCAGTCCTATGTTGAGAGAGCTCAGCCTCCAGTTTGGCTGTATAGTTGCATCTCTCGCATGTATTTGTGTTTTGTGGGAGAAGGAGAGGGTTGTCTGTGTACATGAGGCAATTGTAACATTGCCTCAATATTCCCAGATTCACCAGCTGAGCAGGAGAGGACACTATCAACTGATCCCTCGTCATGCTAGAAGGAATACAAAAACTTTAAAAAGACTACGGGGGATGTGGGTGATCGAGAAAAGGGGTTTTAGGCTGGTGGGGTACTATGTATAATAGAAGTGCTATATCAGAGTAAAAAAGTACTTTAGGAGCAAGTGCTAAGCTTTATAGAGAGAGAATAGTCTACTTAGGAATCAAGTAGAGCTGAACTTTTTAGATATAGAATATGCTGGTATGATCAGCAGTACAGTTCAAGGAAGGCTGTTTTAAGGGAAAATTTGAAGAGTGGACTTTAGGTAGCCCGAATAGTTTAACCTTAATTAACCGCCGCTGCTCTTGTGTGCTCCTGTGGCAACTCCGCGCTAACGCGCGCTTTCGCGTGCTTTATAGCAGGGGGTTGAAAAGAGCTAGGAATTGACCCAAAATGGCCAATGGACTACTAGTTTCTGGCTTATACCACTCCAAAATGGACGAATAGGCTGCTCAGTGCTTCCCACTCCCACTGGATATGGAACAGTTTCAGGAACCAAGACAAAGCCCAGGGATCAGCAAACTCTGATACTGGACTATTCTAGTTCAGCAAGGCGGGAAAACAAGAGATATATATATATATTTTTTTCAAATAGAGAAGAAAAAAACAGTCAAATGCTTTAAATGCTATGAATCGGCTAGCGCACTTGAGTGTGTAGCCTACAGATACAATTTACAACAATTACAAACTTTAAAGTGCAAAAACAGTTTAGACACAGAAAATCACTTAAAATGCAGTAGAAAACAGGCGAAAATGCAGTCGCTAGTCAGTAAACAGTAGAAAAGCCACAAAATTATACTTATTATCAGGAAAAAGTCACTCTTTTGCTCTTTGCTGCTTGAATCACTCTGCAGGACACTACGAGGAGCTGTGCTGAGTTGATATCAAGCTAAAAAGGCGCGCTTTCGCGTGCTTTATAGCAGGGGGATGAAAAGAGCTAGGAATTGACCCAAAATGGCCAATGGACTACTAGTTTCTGGCTTGTACCACTCCAAAATGGATGAATAGGCTGCTCAGTGCTTCCCACTCCCACTGGTAAGCAAAGAAGCTTCCCTTTTCCAAATATGGATATGGAACAGTTTCAGGAACCAAGACAAAGCCCAGGAATCAGCAAACTCTGATACTGGACTATTCTAGTTCAGCAAGGCAGGAAAACAAGAGATATTTTTTTTTTTTTTTTTTTCAAAATAGAGAAGAAAAAAACAGTCAATAAATGCTTTAAATGCTATGAATCGGCTAGCGCACTTGAGTGTGTAGCCTACAGATACAATTTACAACAATTACAAACTTTAAAGTGCAAAAACAGTTTAGACACAGAAAATCACTTAAAATGCAGTAGAAAACAGGCGAAAATGCAGTCGCTAGTCAGTAAACAGTAGAAAAGCCATGAAATTATACTTATTAACAGGAAAAAGTCACTCTTTTGCTCTCTGCTGCTTGAATCACTCTGCAGGACACCACAAGGAGCTGTGCTGAGTTGATATCAAGCTAAAAAGGCACGCTTTCGCGTGCTTTATAGCAGGGGGTTGAAAAGAGCTAGGAATTGACCCAAAATGGCCAATGGACTACTAGTTTCTGGCTTGTACCACTCCGAAATGGACGAATAGGCTGCTCAGTGCTTCCCACTCCCACTGGTAAGCAAAGAAGCTTCCCTTTTCCAAATATGGATATGGAACAGTTTCAGGAACCAAGACAAAGCCCAGGGATCAACAAACTCTGATACTGGACTATTCTAGTTCAGCAAGGCGGGAAAACAAGAGATATTTTTTTTTTTTTTTTTCAAATAGAGAAGAAAAAAACAGTCAATAAATGCTTTAAATGCTATGAATCGGCTAGCGCACTTGAGTGTGTAGCCTACAGATACAATTTACAACAATTACAAACTTTAAAGTGCAAAAACAGTTTAGACACAGAAAATCACTAAAAATGCAGTAGAAAACAGGCGAAAATGCAGTCGCTAGTCAGTAAACAGTAGAAAAGCCACAAAATTATACTTATTATCAGGAAAAAGTCACTCTTTTGCTCTCTGCTGCTTGAATCACTCTGCAGGACACCACAAGGAGCTGTGCTGAGTTGATATGTTTGGAGATATACTTATTTGTCTCTGAGCTTACTGTAAATAGTTGTCTCAATATTACAAATAGTGTTGCAGCTTTGATGCACTTAAAATCATTACAGCCAAGTGACATCTCTAGGTGTTTGTGCAGTCACATCCTACTGATGCCTCTAGACATTCTTGTTCATATTTGCATTAATAATTTCAAAACTATGCTACACACAAAGTATTAAAGCATTTCATCTTAAAGCTTACACAGTGGAAATCAGAACTATATTAATGTTTGACCTGCGCCTAGTGCAGGTCAAGTGATAGTAATTGTTGTTCATATAGTATTTATTTGTATTGTCATAAATTTAATGTTTGTCTAACTATCTCAACAACCATGTAACACAGACAGAACTCCTTAGCCTCATGTAAAAGCTCTCATCTAGGTGATCAAAATAGTGATGACAGTTTGTATATAATTAGAAGGGCTGCTGAGATATTATAAGCTGTTTACAAAATATTACAAACTTAAGAGTTACTGTGTTTATTGTGACTAATAAAATACTGCTTAAGACCTAGAACCTAAGGAAGAGATTGAAATTTACACTTTTTAGTAACTTCCATGGTTCCAGAGATATGAACATTTGTTAGAATAAAATGATGTCCTCACATTTCAATCAAAAAACTTAGGCTGTTCCCACTGGCAGTTACAGTGCAAACGTCCATTGGTAGGACTGAGTTAAGTTAGTAGAAAAAAATACAGAAATATTCATAGTTGTCTGAGACATTTCTGTCTGTTCAGGAAAATTTATGTTACAAATGCCATGCAGTTTACATTGGGATAGTTGGTATTTTTTAGTGTTTTTTTTTTTTGGGTTATCAAAACAGAGTCAGTTACATTCCATAGTTGTCCTTAACCTTACTGTACAAATTCTGTCATATATATGTCTAGATAACTATCAGGATACTTGAATTGTGATCATCTTTCTGTAACTTTGTTACTGTACAGTGTAATTGGGGCAACCATTTCTTAGTACTTATGGATTACTTGTGCATTTCTATAGTGCACCATTTATACTGCAGTACTCTATTGTGTGCTGAGCTTTGCTGAGTTTCTTGTCGTACATTTAAATATTACAACATTATCAGCAAGTTTCTCACTGATATCGGAGTAATGTGCCAGATTCTGTGAGCTTTACGGAATTTGGCCCAAGGTACTGCCATGTATTAATTGTGATTCATCACTGGGTCAAAATAGCATTTTATATAACTGTTATATGGACATGGATATGTCAGTATTTTAAATGAATGGATCAATGATAATTTTGTAACAGAAGAAATTTGTCAATGTGTTGTTAAATTTGTTTATAAAAAAGGAAATAAGGAATATATATTTTATAGGTGACTTATATTACTCAATAATACAGATTACAAAGTTTTTGTGTAAAATAATTCCGTCCAAATTAAGTATGATATTGATTGGGAAACTTCATGATGATGTTTTGGAGATTAAAGGAAAGCCTACCAAAGGTATGTAAATATTATTCAGGGAAATGATTGATAGTACACATCAACAGAATAATAATGCCTTACATTAAGAAAGCATATGATACCCTTGCACATGATGCTTTATGGCAGATTCTTACAGATCATGCTTTAAAGTTTTCTTAGCACTTCTGTTTTCTGTAATTATGCTCTTGTCATATAAAGATGGCTTTCTGATAATATATGTAGTCTCTAGTTTTGGTAGATCAGTTGAGCTCATATTTATTAAGTTTAATAAACTTGGATTTGTATCTACTGTATGTTGGGCAACTGCCCAATTACCTCTTAACTCTGTGTTATCTGGTGACACTTTCTAATGATATCATAAAGGGGGCAAACACAATTTAAAATCTTGAGTTACTGAAGTGAGCCCATCTCTGCCAGAAACAGGTAATCCATGTTAATGAAATACATTACCTTTTGAGAGTATAGCCTAATTTTACTTGAGGACTAAGTGCACCCACTTAGTCGGAACATCTTTGGTGCAGCAGCTCCATCTGTTTATCAGATCCAGTATTGCTAGCAGGAGTCTCCATACAGGTGTAGTTGCATGGCTAGACACTGTCCTGCTCAGGAGCTCCATCTGTAGGACAATATAGTTATCATACTTGTATTCTCCCCAACCAAGATGTACTGCGGTGGTGGTGCTGCGGTAGCGTTGTCGCCTCACAGTAAGATGCTGTCCAGTTTGATTCTCAGCTAGAGTGTCTTCTGCGTGGAGACATGCGTGAATGGCCGTACCTTCGTTGAAGGTTGTGCATCAGGGCTTGGCAACTTGGCACGTAAAAGTCTATTGCCAATCATTAGCGGACGGGAGTTCCGCTGTGGTGACCCCTAACTGGGAAAAGACACAACAACAACATTCTCCCATCCAAGATGATGATGGTTTTGTCGGACCAGTAACCCACTAGGGACTTAAATCTACATTTACAAAACAGGACACTGTGAGCTGTCCTCACAAGGGATTGGGAGTTAGCTGTATTATACCAACTACGTGAATGGTTCTTGGATGTCTACCTCTGACTCTTGAAACCTGCTGTACTGCTCCACCTGTATATGGAACTCGGTACTGTAGGCAGTTTAGCTTAGCACCAGGTATATATGCAGTACCTTGTCCCACATACAGGAGCCGTTCCACCTTGCCAAGCAAGCAGCTCATTAAAGGACAACAATGGGATTCTATTATTAAATGCTCAACGTCTCTGTCCCTTTTCTCCCTATTTATTGTCCCTGCTATGAATAAACAACAACACAGCATTTAAAATATTTTAAATTGACTGTTTCTCTCCACTAGAACAGTACCTTACTGTACTATGGTGGTTTCAGTTTCAAAAAAAAATTATCCTGCCCTTGCTGCAATCTCCAATTCACTGATGTCATCAAGGCCACTGAATACAGGTAGTTTTCTGGCCACTTGCCTCCCCAAACTGACATCACCATGACTGTTCTAAAAAAACACCCATGCTGTGATGTCACAGCTCCCTGGTCCTCCCCCTACCCATACAATAAGTAAAGGCTAGAACAAGGAAACAGTACATGAGTCAAATCTTCTGCTGTGAGCTGTCGGTTATAGTAGGTAACAGCTCAAATTACCCTTAGCTCTTTGACAGCTAGGGAAGTTAGGTGTGGAGGGGGATGGGAGATGAGTCAAAGTAGTGCAATTCAGGCTTCACAAACAAAATGTCGTTTAGCCATTGTAAAAAGATACAGCAGTAAAAAGCACTCTGAAAGTCTGTTCTGTGGCATTTGCACTGTTTGTGTTTTAAGTAGTCATTGAACGGCATGAAGTGTATGCATGCAAAATCAATGCAATGACAGGAGCTTTAGGAAGAAAGAGGCCTTTGTGGTGTAACTTGTTACAGATGAGCACTGCATTTTGGGATACCTAGAGGCAGACTAAACAATCAGAATTACTTCAAGATGACAGAACCCATGTGGTCAGACTCAGAAATTACTTATAAAAATATTTAAAAACCTGTAAATAGTCCCAGAGTGGTGTTAAAATGTTGGAAACACCAAACCATGATGAACTAAACATGTTTTTTGAGTCTGTAGGTGCAGTTCTCCTTTAAGTTCAATGCAGTGTTTCTATTCCAGCACTAATCCAGTCAGTGCATAACACATATGAACATACCTCGCTGCAAACTATCACTGATGTTTTGCTAAACATATTATCTGTTTTATGTGGAACAATGGTACACTAATCTTAATTTGTTAAACGTTTTGCTAAACACATGATCTGTTTAAATCATTTCATAATAAAGTGCATATATCATATTATTTTACAATTAAGAAATTAGGATATTTAGGTAGTGCGTTTCTGTTACCAGAGACAAAAGAAAATACATTGTTGAACATCTTTTCTAAATTCATTTGGGGTAGTAAACTCAATCCTGTTAAAATAAATGTAGTTTACTCACACAAAAGTTCCTGAAGTCCACAACACAACTCACAACTTGTAAGCCCAACACAGCTCAACGAGTCAGGAACCACGATAGTACTGCAGTTAATTTCTTTTATTAAAAAAACATGCACCAAGGATGACACTATTAGTTGAGCGCTTTCATCTAGTGAATCTAGATTTCTTCAGAACATCAGACAACTGTTTGAATACACTTTAAATACCTTAATTTCCCGCCTTTTTCTAAAAACAATTACCCAATTACATACATTTAACCCTATGCATCACTTATGCAGTAAAATATCCATCTCAAACTTGATTAACCATCTTATCCTTTAACTCTATTGCAAACTTACTGCATAATGTGCTGTTGTTAAAATATAACTTGGAAACACATCAGTATTCACAAATGAATCATATTATTACTGTATGTGCAAATACTGCTGTTATGGATTAAGAAATATATAAATAAAATATATATGTTATACTAAAAAAATACAAAATTTGATAAATAATTTGATAAAAATGCAGTACAAAAAGAATCAACCAACACAATAACTGTTGTTACATACATAGTGATAGCTTAGCTTGTATAATATCTAACATTTTTTATTTGCCTCAATATTTCCACAAAATCAAGATTATACCCTCACTAAGGGTTTAGTAGGAATTACTTCATTTAGGCCAGGTGGTGTGGCAGCCTCGAGCCGCAGCTGCCACTTGATTTCTTTTCTCCCACAATGGCCTTTGTATTACCTCCTCTAGGATTTATACTGACCACATCCAAAATACCAAATTTAAAACCCGTGCATGTCTCGCTATTGAGTATATGACGGGACAATGCGTTATTGGTATCGTTTCTCTTAATGCAATAGGTGTGGTCATAAATTCTATTTTTAAGAAACCGGTCCGTCATTCCAACATAATAACTTTGACATGTGTCACAAATAGCTAGATATACCACATGTCTAGTTAAACAATTACCATGTTTAAAATGAACCTTAGTTCTATTTCTGTCCTTTAATACTATGCTTTTGCCTTAGATATATACTTACAATAACTACAGCTCCCACACTTCGTAGTACCCCTTTTGAAGGTCTTTGTGTCTTGTATAGCACTCTGCCTTATTTCTATAAGCCTTTTGAGGCTATTACCTGTCTTATACACAAAATTGGGTACAGGGGGGATTTTGTCCTTAATCACTGAATCGCTTGTCAAAATGTGCCAGTGTTTGGTAATAATTTGCTTAACCTGCTGTGTATAATGTCCATACTTCACAATACAGGCCCTATTATAATATTCACCCTCTGTATTGTTGTGTGGATTGTTCTTTTGAATACCTATGCCTAATAGTGGGGGAAATTTTCTACCCCATTCCTGGGTTACATATACTGTTAAATCATCCAACATCTTGTCAGGGTATCCCTTTTCTCTGAACATGGCCACCATAAAACTAACCTCTTTAAGCATAGTACCCCTATCTGATGTCATCCTAGCTGCCCTTATTAACTGTCCTTTCACTATATTGTACTTGACTTTGTATGTATGGGCACTAGTGTAATGCAAATATCCATTGCTATAAGTCTCTTTTCTATGTATCCTGGACTGAAATGTCTTTCCATCATTATAGACATATACATCTAGATAGTTTATACCTTGTCTATCAAATTGGTGAATAAATTTTAAATAATTAGTAGTACCATTGATGTAATTTATAAACTCTTCTAATTCTTGACTATTGCCTGTCCATAAAAGAAACATATCGTCCAGGTATCTTACATAAGTTTTAATTTTGCTCATCCAACTTGTATTTAAAATGTATGTTGTTTCCCAATCTAGGAGAACCATGTTGGCATACATGGGGGCACACACTGCCCCCATTGCCACACCTGAAATTTGTTTATAGTATTCTCCTTCAAAAAATATATAATTATGGTCAAGTACTATTTCCATAAATGAGGACAGTAGGGCAATCTCTTCTTGTTGTAACCCACTAAATTTGTTAAGGCTCTGCATAAAGCTATCTATTCCTTCATTCTTAGGAATACAGGAGAACAGTTCTTAAACATCTACAGTGACAAATATGACATTAGGTGACCACAATTCCTGTTTGAATATTCCCAGGAATTCCCAGGAATCCTTCATTATATGCGGTATACATTTGTACATATGTTTCAATCTTTTGTCCACTACTTTACCATATGGGAATGTCTTACTCGCACTCCCTGATATTATAGGTCTGAAGGGTGGATCAATCAGATCTTTATGTACCTTTGGAATGCCTCTTATAGTTGCCAGGATGGGGTACTCAACCTTCAAAAACTTATAAAGCTCTTCGTCAACTCTATTATCCAATAGAAATTCCTCCAAATAAGAGTCTATTCTATTATGGGCAATATTGACCTGATTTAATGAAGATACCTCGTACTGAGTTGGATCATTAAGTATTTCGAATATCTTGTTGCTATATTTTTCTTGGTCATACAATACTATACCCCCACCCTTGTCTGCAACCATAATCCTGACATTTTCCGAACAGATGGAGTCAATCAATGAATGTATTTTATTAACCATAATTTGGTCCTTTTTCTGATATTTACATTTCTTATATAACTTGTAAATGTCATCCTGGATCACTTTCTCCAATGTTTCCAATGTTTTCACCATAGGTGGTGTAAAGGAACTTTTTTTCCTTAAATCGGAACTTATGTATGCATGTTGAGGCCTATTCTGGAAAAATATCCATATCTCCATAGTACCTACTAAGAGCAGTTATCCCGGAGATAAGCGTTACAGCCCTCCAAGCCAGTGGCTGTTTCGCAGCTTCCCAGCTGTTGTTTTTTTTTTGAGATTCTGTTTTTCTGCGACATTTTGCTATTATAGTCTGTCCATCTCTCTGCACGCATAGAAAGGAGCACTAAGTTTGTTTCGCCTATTGTAGAATTAGAACCATAAGACACTAGCTTAATTATTTGTGCCTATACTTCCCATATGTTGTGTACAATTCCATCTCTATGTACGCATAGAAGCGCGTATTAGTTCGTTGTCGCCTATTGTAGAAACAGAGTCAAACTACACTTTTTTATTATTTGTGCCTATACGCCTATATATTATACACATGCTTGCTTTAAGGGCGCACTAGTTCATCTACTACCTATTTTCGCACAGATAGAGTGTAAAGAATCTGATATGTTTGCAGATTTTTCTTTTTAATTATATGTGTTTGTGCTCGACTGTACTTCACCATGCAGGGCTTATGTTAGTTAATGTTTGCAGATTTGTTTATGTAGAAATCCACTCTCCTGGTTTGTCTCATCAACGTGTATTCTGATTGAATTTGTAACCTTGATTTGCTATGTGTTTTCCAATACTGTTTTTTATGTCTGTAGTATAACAGTGGCTGTAAACCAAGTTGTTTGAACCTCTGATACTGTAACCTCTTGTGTTCTACCTTAACTTACTGTACTTTCCTGCCCTCTTCCTTCCTGACTTCATATAATCTTTCTTTCATCTAACCTTTCCCCACTCTGATTCACTCTAGACTACTCCTCTCTGCCTCTACTTCACTTCCCTACTGCTTTATCTCATTCTGAATGACCCTTTTCTATTGCATAACATTAATTTATTACCTTTCTCTCCTCTTACAGCTTGCTATCAATCACTCTCAAGCTACCCCAGTCAGATTCCTGACCAACTTTGTCCTTGGTTCCCTACCTGTAAGGACCTTCTCTGGATCGTATGATACTCGGGCTACTGTCCTTCCTCCCTGCAAGAACCATATAGTAAATAGTGTATGTATGTAACTACTTGTATAACCATTGTCCCTCTGGTTGATGTTAGAGTGTTACACTGCGTGAGCTAGCCAGCAGCCCAGCACTGACCCAATCCTCCCTTGGCCACATTGTCTTTTCCCTTTCTTCCTCACCAAATAGTGCTTTTATCTATCTGTTATTACCCATTTGGCCAGTAGATGGCAGCACCTTCCCATTAACTAACTGTGTCCTCTATCTGATAGGTTCTTTACTTAAAACGACAGGAATAAATGTAAACTTAAAACAAAGCTACATTTGACTAGTAACTACTTCTATACCTTGAGTATCCTATATTGTACTTCCACCCTTGACTCACCTCCCTGTCTCTTCCCTAGTGTCCACTCACCTTAGGTTTCTTACCTGTGTCTCTCTCTCCTATCCTTACTGATTGTTTTCCACACTCCGCTCCCCTACCCTGCCCCCAATTCCCACCCGCCCCCACTATCTCTACATTTATACCTCCTCAAACCCCTCCCACTCCAATTACACACTTCACTTCCTGTCTCCACCTCTAACCCACCCATCAATTTACATAACCAAACCACTCCCACACTAACTAAACTCCATTCATACTTATAACTCCCTTCCATACCTACATAAAACTAATAACCATGTTAACCAAACCTTCCTCAGCTATTATCCATCTACTACTACTACTAAGCCTAACCTATCTTTCCTACATCACCAAACCTTTTCATTCCACTCACTCCCCTCACTATCACATAACTAGCCCATTCCCAAAACAATTCATACACTCTTCCACCCTCATAAGCCCTCATCTATACCCCTGCAACCCCTCACTACTCTTCCATTTTAAACTTGTATCCACCTACAAAAATATTAATCCTTGTTCTTCCTGCACTACTCTAGATAACTACACAACCTTAAAACCATATACCAACTCTCCAACTACCTTTATCTTTGTATTCACCAGGTCATAACCACTCTATTGTCAGGTGATATACACCCTAACCCCGGTCCATCTCCTTCAAATTCCTCAACAAACACCCCCCCAAATTCCTCTACTTACACACCTTCATCCACAAAAACCATTACCTTCTCAGCATTAAATGCCCAAAGTATTTGTAACAAAATCCCTAACCTCATGCCTGGCTTCTCCTCAATAACCCAGACATACTATCAATATCTGAAACATGGCTACGACCCTGTATAAAAGACTCAGAAATAACCCCCCCCCAATTTTAATATCATCAGGAAAGATAGAACACACAAAAAAGGAGGAGGTGTAGCCCTTCTCTATGGCTCCTCTTTCTCAGTTACTTCTTATACTAAACCAGTTCCCCAATTTGCCAATGCCGAACTACTTCTTACACTACTCCATCTTAACAAGCATAAAACAATATGCTTAGCCTCCCTCTACATCCCTCCTGGTGATAACATAGCTACTCTTGAGGACATCCTCTCTTGGCTCTCCACCAACATTACCAATGAAGTTATCATTCTCGGCGATGTTAACATTAACTGGTCCTCTATCCAATGCCCAACAAATCCTCAAAATATCAACCTTTATAACTTTCACCAGTTAATTGAGTCAATAACCAGACTTTCCAAAGACTATTCTTGTGGAAGCACCCTAGACTGGATTCTGGTATCACACCCTCACCTATTCTCAAGTAGTGGTACACTCCCTGACCCTCTCAGTGACCACTTTCCCACCTTTGCTCACCGTCACTCTACCTCCCTACAGCTTTCTCATACCACCATCTCTGTGCGCTCCTTAAAGAATTTCAACCAAAACACCTTCTCTGAATTATTGAAACAATTCAATTGGAGTCCCCTACATACACTACCCCTAGATGAAGCCGTCACCTATTTTAATATATCATTTCTAAACCTCCTCGACTCCTTAGCTCCACTTAGAATAAAAAGAATCAAGAACAAAACTCTCCCATGGTTAAAAAAAGATACCTTATCTACCATGCACCTTCGCAATAAAGCCTTAAAAAGCTACTATAAAGACAAAAACCCAGCCTCCCTAAATGAATACAAAACACTCCGCAACAGAGTCAAAAAACTATTCAATTCTGACCGCAGATCCTACTATATTACCCTCCAAAATAATCATAAGACTAACCCAAAAAAGTTCTGGAATAGTATCTCCTCCCTCTTCAACCCTGGCAAAAAGGAAAACCCACAACCAGATGAAAATATTAGTGATACCAATCTCGCCTCCCAATTTAACAGCTTCTTTATTGATTCCATATCTAAATTAACATCCTCATTTTCTAATAACTCGACTCCTCCAGCTACGACTCCTACTTCCACTTCCAATCTTGAACACTCATCCTCTGACCACCCTCTCTTCTCCCCCAAACCTATACCCATATGTACTATAAAAAAATTGCTTCTTAAATTAAAACCTTGCTCTAACGCTCCCGACAATATCCCTTCCTTCTTCCTAAAGACAGCTACTGAATCCATTGCCTACCCAATTTGCATACTTTTAAATCGGTCCATCCAAGAAAGTTATGTACCCCAAATCTGGAAAAAAGCTTACATCATTCCCCTCCACAAAGGAGGTAACGACAATGCCATTTCCAACTTCAGACCAATTGCCATCTTATCCCCCATCTCTAAACTACTAGAAAAGTGCATACACATACAACTGCTACCTTACCTCACCAATAATCACCTATTAACTCCAACACAACATGGATTCCGACCGGTCATAGCACTACTACTGCTCTTCTCTCCTTCCTTGAAACTGTAAATAAAGCCAGAGACTCCAACTATATTGTCTCTACTCTCCTCCTAGACCTTTCTAAAGCCTTGACACCATCTCCCACTCCCTGCTACTCAACAAACTCTCTAACCTACATCTTTCCCCCACTTGCATTAGTTGGTTTTCTAGTTACCTCTCCAATCGGCAGCAATCTGTTAAATGGAAGAAATCCACCTCCTCTTACCTCAACACTGTCAC
This sequence comes from Protopterus annectens, assembly GCF_019279795.1. Classification (NCBI taxonomy): domain Eukaryota; kingdom Metazoa; phylum Chordata; order Ceratodontiformes; family Protopteridae; genus Protopterus; species Protopterus annectens. Next base: position 64,923,516 of record NC_056748.1, on the reverse strand, counting down.
TGGTGTACCTCAAGGCTCCATATTAGGTCCACTATTATTCAATATTTTCATTAATGACTTTCACTACAATATCCCAAATGCTAAAATAGTCCAATACGCTGACGACTCTACCATCATCTGTGCTGCAAACTGTATTCCCTCACTCAAAAAATAACTCAGGATGCCTTCACAACCACTGAAAAGTGGATGCATGATAATCATCTTGCTCTAAATCCATCTAAAACCAAACTGATTCTATTCACACCATCAAAAGCATAACTATTGACAAAAACTCTTTCCTCATAACCAGTCAAAATAATACATCCCTAGAAATTGTTTCCAATGTCAAACTGCTAGGAACTCTCATTGATAATCAGCTCACATTTGATTCCCATATACATACAAACATTAAAAAAACACATCAAAAACTTGGTATGTTCTACCGGCACTCACGCTTCCTCTCCCCTTCTACCAGATTCCTCCTATCTACCACATACCTCATCCCCTCTCTACTATATGGTGCCCCACTACTAACCAACCTTAAATCCTCTACCAAAACAAAACTTTCTTCCTGCTACAACAAAATCGCTAAATTAAGCCTCTGGCCATAGATCCTCCTCTCACCACTGTACTGCCCTCCACAAACTGAATTGGCTAGAGCTCCCAAACTATCTTTCTTACACTCAACTAACTCAAGCTCATAAGCTCATCTTTAAGCCCTCACTTTGCCCCTCTCTCTCCTCAGCCTTCACCATACACCATCCTAATAGACCCCTTAGAACCAACACTCAGAACCTACTTGAACTCCATAAACCTAACCGTCCAGCAGGCAAACTCTTACTTTCCTTTGCCCTGGCCCGCCTCTGGAACTCCCTCCCATCACATATCCATTACTACCAGCAGCCTTCCTATCTTCAAATCTCTCCTCCATTCACACCTATCTTCTCACTGGGAATGCTCCTGTACCCACCCTACATAAATTCCTCCAGCTACTTCACACTCCTTATTCTATAATCCCTTCCCTTCTATAGGAACACTCCTACTATAGCCAACCACTTATGTAACTGCTATCTGCACATACCTACTAACTAATATTCTTAACTAATACTTTCTTTCCTTACATTTACTATTGAATATAGAAATTAAAATTGTAAACTTATTTGTTGTTCTTGTATTGCAGTTCTGTTGCATTTCCTGTTTTTCTTAATACTATCTCTTGCTTACATATACTACTGTGTTACTTAATCAGTAGATGTTATGTTCTACCTATTATATTTTACTTTAAATTAGATGTTATTTTCTACTTATTATAATTGACTTTATTCTTATTTGTATTTTTGACATTTTGTTTTTTGACATTGTATCTTTGGAGCTTTTCTCCCCAGGACTCCATTGAAAATGGGCTCATTCGGTCCAATGGATTATCCTGGTAAACAAACTTCAAATAAATAAATAAAATAAATATCCCTAGATTTATTTTTCTTAGGAATAACTTTACTTCAACCAAAACATCCACCAAATCCAGTGATTTGTCAGGTATGAACTTCATGCCTTTTGAGAATACTTGCGCCAGTTCTAGTGGTACTTCATAGGTGCTATAATTATAAATCTTGACATCTCCCTCATCAATTATAATATGAGGACCTAGTCCATTGTCTATATTGTCCTTGTATGCATAGTCACTTGGGGCTGTGTTATTGTGTACAATGGCATTGTCTAAAATCTGTGTTATCTGTGCTTGTTCCACCTGGGGACCCCCCTCCCCTTCCGATGTACTGTATACCACTTGTTTTGCTCTTCGTCTTCTAAAAAAACCTCTTCATTGCAATATTGTGGTACATCTTTCTGAGGTATATCTCTACTATCTCCCTTGTATGTTTCCCTCGGTCTCACTCTATCCTTGTTGTTCCACCTAAATGCTACCCCTTGTTCATATTGCTGCATATCACGCTCTAGCTTTTTGCATTTTTTAGTAAACATACTCTTACTTGCATTTTCCGCATAATCATACTGTTTATAAAATAACTTTTCCCATTGTGGAAATAGCTTGTCATCTCGTATTGCATTATCCATGTTTTCTACTTCAGAAATTAAAACAGTCAATTTTTCATCATTGTTATCTATAATAAACTGCATAAACTGTTCCCCAAAAGCATTAAACATGTCATTGCATTTTTTTACATTAGAAGCATTCATCTCTATACCCATAGGTCTTTTGAAGAAACGGAGTCCCATAGGGACTACATGGCAATTCAAGCATCGCCGTAAATACATATTTTCAACTTGCAATGCTTTATTTTGGTCAACTTATTCCCAAAACCAAATATCATTTGCTTTAAAGAGTTGTAATAATCATGAGTCACTTGCCCCTTACTGTTCGCATTATTGCTATTGTCAAAGTCAAATGGCATTTTTAACAATTTTTCTACATTGTAATGCGATAAGTTGTCATAGGGGCCCTTAGCGGGCTTGTAATGAACAGTACCTGAAGTTTTGGAATTAATGTGGGCGCTGGATTTAATTTTTGCGCCATATGTCTTTTCCGGCGGTTGCCTTTTCGGTTTAGCCCCTGAAATAAGGTAGATATCCTCCTCATTATTTCGGGAAGCTGGAATAAAGTTGAAAGAAGCTGAATTGTTGTTTACTTGAGTACGCGTATCTTTCCTCGGCGTGCAGGTGAGCAGAAATGGTGACGAACTCCTCCTTTGCCCATTCGGGATATCCTCCTCACTCGCTTGGCCAATAGAGGAACGAGACAGCGCTGGTACATCCGTTGTTGTAGGCGGGTTTTGAGTTATTAAAGAGCCCGGTTTGGGTGTGAATAATTCGATTAGGCGAGTTAGTTCTCCCTTGATTATAGCCATCTCGGAGTGCAGTTTATCCACTTCTTCACGGGTAATAGTGTCATCGTTGGTGCATGGTTTTTTAATAAAAGAAATTAACTGCAGTACTATCGTGGTTCCTGACTCGTTGAGCTGTGTTGGGCTTACAAGTTGTGAAATGTAGTTTACTGTAAGAAGAAATATGAGGTTAGGTTTGCTTAATCCTACTGTATAGCTGTCATCATTACAGTTACATTATATTTTGACCAGAATAAATAATAAAGATAGTAACATCACAGGATGTATATTAATGGGGAAATGCAAGGAAGCATGGGAAGTTTTATGACAGAAAAAGAGAAGGACAGAAACTTATATTATGAAAGAATATGTGCAACAAATTAGACAATGAAATATGAACATTTTGAGTATATTCTTAGGCAAAAGCATAGTACATGTTTAGAATTAATACTTTTTATTATGAAAGACCATGGGAACACTTAAATAATCTTTAACAAAACTAGCATACAAGAAAGGTATGCTAGTTTTAAACATATTGTAGAAGTGCAAGATTTTCTGTGCAAATTTATGATAGGTAAATTGCAGGTAAAAAGTCAGATGAAACGTAAAGCCCAAAAACAGTCAAATTGTGTTATTTCTGCAAAATTGAAGAAACCATGGAATATGTATTTATTACATGTCCTAAAATGCAACTTTTTTGGGCAGAAGTTATTAAATATTTAATATATGTTTAATGACCTATTACACATGAACATTTTTGATATGTCAGAATTGTGATGATGTTTCAAAAGAAATGAGGGGATAAATATGATAGAAGAGTGGTTCAGGGGATGCATGCTAGGGCCATAACCCAGAAGTTGATGGATCAGACCCACTTTCTGCTATGCAGGTTTTATTTCTTCAGGACTACTTTGCCACTAAACAAGCATATCCTACTGTGCCATTCATAATTATCTTTATACATAGAGTTTAATCACCATATGGACTGTCAAAACATGTTTATCACTTTACTCAATCCCTTCAGGCCTTCTTGGTAGTATATTTCAAGAGGGAAGGGGTTGGTATAATGTTTAAGGTGCTTCCTTCACAGACACAAAGTATAAGGTTTAATTCTCACTGTTAGAAGATAAGTTGGCTAGGCTTAAAATGTCCGACAATGACATCTAATCTTATAGAAGCCTATGAGAATTGTTTTTAATGTACTATGGCTTTTGTATGTTGCAAAATTATATGAATTGCTATAAACTAAAAATGGAATTGATAATTAATTTTGGGTAAGCTAATACAATGGTTACAGCAACAAGTGTGAGGAAATTATTTATGTTTAATGTACTCTGGCTTTTGTATATTGCAAGATTATAGGAATTGTTACATAACAAAATATGAAACTGATCTTTAATTTTGGATAAGCTGATAGGATAGTAGAAGGTTACTAGGCTTCTCACCCTAGAGCCTTTTTAAACCTAATCATTCATACTCTGATTTTATCAGATATCAATGCCCATGGGCTAGAATATCTATGGTATATGCCTGCTCCTTAAGGCATCTACGAACTGCCCCTGTCCATTAGGACTACAGGTGATAAGCCAGGGATTTTCTCACTACCATGGACACATGGTGACTAAAGTTCAGGATACTGTCTACCTGAGTTCCCAAGTCCCTTACCATTGGGTCTGCTCTTAGGGGAGTGTTATCAAGACTGCATTTTGCAGAGGTGATTGCCTTCCCAAAGGGTATAATTATGTGTTGTTTTTTTTTTTTGCAATGAGTTTTAGATCATGGTCCTGGCACCAGCTATTTGTCCATGTCTGACCCTCCTGAAGGGTATATACATCTTTGGAGGATTCAACAATTGCACCCAACTTGCAGTCATCAGCAAATTTGGTCAGCCAAATGACCTCTATATTTGCCTTGGCTTTAGAGAAGTATATTCCAGACAGGAGAGGTCCCAATACTGAGCCCTGTGGGACACCACTAGTAACAGGCCTCTTGCTGGAGGTGGATTCATCTACTCTAACTGCATATGCCCTATCTGTGAGCCATTTGGTTATTCATAGGATGACATAGAGATTTATGCCTCAGTTTGGGAGGTGGTCTATTATATCTGAGTGAGGTATTGTCTCAAATGCCTTTACCAGGCAGGTTAGTCAGTATGTACCGTTTTGCCGTTATCCATGGCTCTAGTGACCTTCTAAAAGAAGTCCACCAAATTTAGTAGGCATGACCTGTGCTTAACAAAACTGAAATGGGATGGGTCCAGTGTTTGAAGATTTCCTATGACTTTGTTTATCAGGCCCATGATAATTTTTCTGTGGCTTTCATATAAGACTAGTCAAACTTATGGGTCTGAAGTTCCCTGAGTTTGTTGATGGTCTGCCTTTGTGAAGAGGGATGAATGTTGCAGTCCTCCATTCTCTAGGGACAAAGCCAGCACAGAGGCTCTGATTGAAAAGGGATTCTACTCAGACTGACAGGACATGTTTCAAGCTGTTTAGGAGGCATCCTCGGATATTATCAGGACCCATTAATGCAGTGTTTTTAGCTCTGGAAGAGTGCAGTGAAGACCTGTTGTTTAGTGATAGTTGAGGAAGAAATGGTAGAATCTATTTCCTACGGGGAAACTGGGGTGATAGTGGATGAATTTGGAGCTAAATTTATCGGCCAGCAAATTGGCTACATCTTCCTGTTCCACTTATTATTAGTTCAACACACTGTTTTATGTTCCCTTTGAGGTTGTATACACAACTGTAAAAATGCCTTATGTTTATCTTGAGCCTGGAAGGCTATTTTTGCCTCAATGTTGGCTTCAGTGGACTTGATTAGTCCTCTGAATTGCTCACTGAGAGTGATGAGGGAGGGTTTTTTTTTGTCTTTTGGGAACAGCTCTTCTAATTTTTGGACAGGATTTTCTTTCTTTTTTTTTATGCAACCTATTTATACTGGGGGTCCACTAAGGGGGCTTGTTTTCTGAGTTTGTCCTAATTTTATTTACTGCTTGGTACTACAGTTTCTGTGCAGTTATTTTCATGCTTGAACAGAATTTCTGTAAACACTTCTGCATAGGCCTCTGTGTTCTCTGAGTTTGGGGGCTTGGAATTAAGCTATACCATCACTTAATAGGAGGTATATATATATTATATTTGTGAGTACCAGATCCAGGATATTTACACTCCTAGTAGATGTGCTGACTAGTTGTTCCAGGGTGTTTGCACTGAAAAAATCCAAGAATCATTGAGCCTGCATGTTAGTGGTTGTGGATGTGTCACAGTTTATGGTGGGACAGTTAAAAATCACCCATGGATATATTGCTGGGTTGAATTGCACGTTACTCCAGTACATTCAAGTATGTGGTGTGGTTATCCTGGCTCATAGACAAGGACCTAACATTAGCTGGACATGGAGTAGCTCAAGCATGCCATATTGTTTGGCCAATCTTGATGTGAGCTTACTGTTTATGTAGATACACCTCCACCTCTTCCTCCTTCTTGTATTGTAGCTGGTCTAAATATATGGAAGGCATTATAGCCTTGTACTGTCAGGGTGCCTAAAATGACTTTAAACCACGTCTCAGTAACTACACAGATGTCAACACTCTCCAGGGTAAGGAGAGCTTCCAAGGAGTGGAGCTTCTTGTTGAGACTCCTAGCGCTGAGCAGTAGCACCTTTAGTTAGATTGATACACTGGTTACGGCAAAAATGGTGGGGGAATTATTTTTGTTGAAATGTAATTTTTTATAAATATTTCTTTGGTATTTTCATTTATAACACTGCTTTAAGTTTTATATATATATATATATATATATATATATATATATATATACACACACACACACACACACACACACACACACACACACATATATAAACTTAGAAACTAGCTGGATAAGAGACCATACCTCTCAAGTGTATCTCATTATGAGAAACATATCTCATTTGGAGTCTTAAGTTTCATGTACCTCGAAGTTCCACATTGAAAGGGTCTATCACACATTCAGTGTTAGGAATTTTTTAACTGATATCCCTGGTAAATAGAACTGAATCATTTTAATTAATTAAAAGATCGTTTTGTAAGTAAAATCAGCATATTTTAAGGATCATAGGAGCTTCCAAGCTGCAGTCAATAGTGTGCCATTTTGCCCATTTGTTCCACATTGTTAAGAACTATTACAGAATGACCCCCCCATTAATATTCCAAAACGTGCACGCTGATTGGTCAGCGCGCCCATTGTAAATCAGACTTATACTAATGGAAAAAGGTCCGGTCGCCCGAACGTTTTCCATTAGTATAAGTCTTTTTTTTGGGGGGGGTTTAACATGGCGAGGTATCTTAAAAAAAAAAGCAATGGAGCTCTTCCGTTGTCCTGTCTGTATTTTAAAAAAAGCAATGGAGAAAGGAATATCTCCGTTGCTTTTTTTAAAGCTATCTCACTATGTTAAACTCTTTTAACATAGTGAGACACCTTTTAAAAAGCAACGGAGATCTTCCTTTCTCCGTTGCTTCCACACACAGCTCTGATGTACTGTGTAAGCATACGTATGCACAGTACATCACAACTGTCGCAGAATACCTGACAGCTGCGGAAGGGCAGCATGAGGGCATTATACAATGCCATTATTTAAGAAAAGTTAAGTATTTTTTTCTTAAATAATGTCATTGTATAATAGCAATAACCCACTTCTGGGTGTGGGTAATGCTGGATTTACCCATGGTTGTCTTTGTTTGGCCACTCGGGCTTCACCCTCGTGATTAAACCATGCCATCTGTGGGTAAATCTTCAATATACCACACCATGTCATCGGTTATTGCTTAAGTTGCTTTGGGCGGTGCAGTGGTGCAGCGGTTAATGCTGTCGCCTCACAGCAAGAGGTTCTCTGGTTCGATTCTTGGCTGGGGTGCCTTCTGTGCAGAGTTTGCATGTTCTCCCTGAGCTCGCGTGGGTTTCCTCCGGGTACTCCGGTTTCCAACCACATTCTAAAGACATGCTTCTGGAGCATTTCTCCCCGGGCCTCCACTGAAAACAGGATCTGTGGAACCTAGTCGGACTTTCCCGGTCAACAAATGTTAAATAAATAAAATAAAAAAATAAATTAAGTAATCCTCATTTTGGAGATGAAAGGTTGAGAGCTAAGATACCTACTGTGAAACTCAAATGTATGCTATTATTTAGAGACTTCATTCCTCAGTGGCTTGTCCAAAAACACATATTTTATTAAAAAAGACCAAAAAATATGAAACAATATTCAGGACATTCTGCAAAAACCTGGGCACGAGTGATATGAAAGGCAAGTATTAGTGTGAGACAGCATTACACTGCCTGACACCGAATACTTTACGGCTTTTAAAGACGGCAAACGTTGTTTTCCACTTTAGTGTGTAACTTACAGTCTGTAAGCATGCACTACAAAGAATCATGATCGCGTTACTAATCATAACTGAATATTACCTTTCCTCAACATGGATCCCAAGTCTGGTGATTCACCAGGCTGTCGAACTACTGAGGTCAGTTTCTTGGCATCCTTGTTTCGAGGTTATGATCGGCGACCCGATCGTAATCCCCTACATCAAGAGCATTAAGGAGCCTTATCGCATTAGTATATTGTACTGATACACACAAATGTGTACTCTACCTTAATATCTTAAAATGTACATAGAATGCAAAAATTCTGAAAGATAAATGCATTCTGATTTATCTATACGGCGCTTTTCTCCCTTGGCATCACTGAAAAAAGGGCAGTTTCCAACTAGTCTTTCCCGGTGAGCAAAACATGAATACATTATTTCTTGCACGACGTTATATATTTATAAATTATTACACACACAACTACACACTGTTGCGGGATAATCAAAGATATGAATGAATGAAAATCAGTACGTATGTTAACATTATTTTTTCTATTAAATTATCTTTTAGCGATATATTTATCTTGGCTGCATTTATGGAACCTTTCCCCGAGCCTTTAATGAAAAAGGATGCTCCGCGTTAACAACTTGTTAATAAACCACATTTTCAGCATATTACACACCTAAGTCACACCAACCCAACACTGAACCATCAAACGTCAGCCAAAAAAAAGCTCTGCCTGGACTTGCCCGAAGAGACGGAGGGGTAGTACTTCCGAAAATAACCTTTTTGTTGATTTAAGTTGTTAAATGAATTCATAGCTTTTTAGTCCCATTTCGCGTTTATTAGCAAATATAACAGTGGCTAGAGTTGTGCTTGAAAACGGGCTTATGTCACCAAGTCATTTTTTTTATTTACAAGTGAAAGTACGAACTGATGAACTACGAAACCCACAATCCACTGCTAATAGGTGTAGCGGTAAATACACGCGTGCTGGGAACATAGCAGTGTTGTGGAAGTGACGTCAGGGTCGTCTTCCTTTTCCACTTTTTCCACCCAAGTGGAGGCATCGTGTTTACCTGGGTTTGAGGGCTTCGCGTTATAATAACATGCCTGGAAAGCTTCTCAGTCTCAGCGATCAAGAAGATATGGAGAACGGAAGCGCAGCAGAGTACTCTGAGACCGAGCACAAGAAGCATAAGGTGAGAGTTAGTGGCATGATGTTCGTTTTAGGGCGGACGTCGGATTTGTGCCAGGCTGCTACACGTAAACACTGGGGCCCTGAGATAGTCGGAAGTGGTGGTGCATGCTTGCTTATTTGGGGCATTTCTTAGATAATTGATTGGTAGGTTTTGTTAAGTTTGTAAGATCGTTTACTTCAGATACTGTAGTTGCTATTGTCAGTATTGACAGGTGTTCTAACGAGTTTTTACACACTAGTTGACTTTTTCCAGACTTCAGAATTTAGTTGCAACAGATAACAGTTGTGGGAGGAGACGGTGCTCCTCGCTGCCTAATTAAGTTTTAAAACATAACTTTTTAAAATTAAATGTTTTGTTTATAGCAACACTTAGTCCACTGATGTGTGTGCATTGTACTCGTGCTTGTGTTGTCAAGTTCGTTAACGTCACACAAGCTGGACTCTAATACTTAAACTGTACCAGTTGCTTGACAGCTGGTGTTGTTTAGACAAGATTTGCTCATGTTGTTATTTATGTATATCTTTTACTATTGTAAGACATGTTCGCATTGTTATTTATATCTAACCGAAATTATGTATTGTTTTGCATCACTGTAGCAGTAGTTATACACTGCATTTCCTTCAAATACAGTTTCACAGTGGGCTGCTACTGGAGCCTTCTCACTCTTAAGAACTAACTGAGTAATAGTTCTAGTAATGGAAAACAAGTGTACAGAGGTACAGTGAATGACTGTTTAAATTTACATAGCTTGCCTGAGTAAAAATTGCGTTCAAAAATAGTCTTAAATGCAGGTGATATGTATCTGTCTTATTACATGCACACACATACATATAGATATTTATATTTCTTTGGTTTATTTTGACTTTATGTTCTAGTGACATTTTATATTTGCTGACTGGGATGATCAGTAGTTCAGTGTAGGTCACTGTGCATGTTTTATGTTTGCTCTCCTTATGGACTTTGATTAAACAACGTTTTTAGTAGCTCATGTGCAAACACCTTAAACCTTTGTGTGCACTATTGTATTGCTGAAAGAGGACTAGGACTTTTCCAGCAAAGGTATTTTCTCACACTAGTGTTAATACTGAGAGCAGTGTACACTGTTTATATTGATAGTGTACAACAATGTTGATAATTCATTTAGAAATGCTTCAGACAGAGTAGCACAGGAGTACAGGCACAGTTTTCATTCACATTGCTTTCATAAGTGCAGGTAACTAGTCAAGATGCTGCAAACTGTCCCAAACATGAGCAGGTAACTAGTCAAGATGCTGCAAACTGTCCCAAACATGAGCAGATCGCACCATAGTTGTAGTGCAAGGCCTGCATTGTACCACTGCCTCCTCACTTAGGTTCCACTTTCTTTTAAGTTTGAGATTAGTCTATGTTCTTTAGTGCAAGGCCTGCATTGTACCACTGCCTCCTCACTTAGGTTCCACTTTCTTTTAAGCTTGAGATTAGTCTATGTTCTTAACACAGCAACAGATGTATGCACATGTAAAGTCCCTTAAGGTATCATTGGTAAGCAACAGCCACAGTGGAGTCACACTGCCACTCACGGAATTATGTAGTTTATGGGCTGCAGGAATTGACATAGTTGCTTGTGGAGCCAAGTTGGCATCCAGACTATCTCTTACTGTCCCTGTCTGAACTTAGAAGATGCAGATATGCAACCAGCAGGCTTTGCTTTGTCCAGCAACTCCAAACTAGCCCTTCCCCATAGTTATGCTTTAGTCACCGTAGTCCATAGGCCAGGAATGTGTATGATTCTCAGAAAACATCCTCATTTTAATACAGGGTTAAAAATGAAATAAAATGCTTAGATGTGGGAAACACTTTTCAGGTCTACAGCTGTTAGTTTCTTACGACCCATGTTTCATATTTAAACCAACATTAAAAGTTGCATCCATCTTCATTCATTGTAAAATCATTCACACTTCTTTTACTCCAAGATTACACTTGGATGGTATTAATTTTCAATATCCAGAAATGTTGCAACACTTAAAGCTGATAACCAGAAATAGTGTTGAGATTTTTTTCTGTGCGTTTGTAAACCAAGGAAGGACACTGATCCACATGAGCCTTTTCAGACTTTGTCTGGGAGTAGTTATACGATAACATTTGTTATTCCGTGCATGTGGTGACCTGAGCCTGTAATGTACATGATGTATGCAAAGATAATCGACAGCATTGACTGTAAAAGATAATTGATAACATGATGAAGAGGATTGTGTGTGTATATAATCAGGTGATGTCAGCAGAGAAAAATGTAACTCTGTGTGTGCTTAGGTCTGCACTTGATAATTTTAACTGAATTGTCAAGTAAACATCTGAACGGTGCAACTAGTACACAAGTATAGGCCTGCAAACTCTGGAGACTTGACAGCTACATATTTACATTTGTGTTATTTAAGCATTGTGGATAACTTTCAAGTTGGTACATAATTGTGTGCCTTGAATACAACATTCCATAACCAGTGGTAAGTGACGAAGTCAAACACTGCACTGATAGTTCCATTGCATTTGTTGATGTTTACTTAAGGATAATTTTAAATGCCTTCTTGTGGGTCTATTTTAAAATTTTAGGAACTTTATTCCACAGTTTACTGGATATTGTGATTCTATGTTTTTTTTTTTTTGTTTTAATATCCTTGAGTGTGCCATCCATCAGACGAAGCTTTAAATTGAGGCCGTGAGTGGATGGTAGCTCCGGATGTAAAATATCCATCTGCAGTTATTAAAAATAGAGTATGGTAAGTTCCCAGATACCCTGGAGAGATTTTCCCATAGTATAAGTAACTTGTTCATTATGACACCCCTGACAATAAATAGGGGTGTGAAGATTAATGGAATAGGATATACAGTGGATCTATACACCCCTGCTAAAATGCCAGGTTTTTGTGATATAAAAAAATTCGACCACAATAAATCATTTCAAAACTTTGTTAGGGAAATAAATATCAAAAATAAAAAAAACGTACAATAAGCTGGTTGCATAAGTGTGCACACGCTTAAACTAATACTTTGTTGAAGCACCTTTTGATTTAATTACAACATTCCGTCTTGGGTATACACCTGCCATCAATTAAAAAGACTCTGATTAACCCCAAATAAAGCTTAGCTGTCCTAGTAGGATTTTCCTGACCTTTACTCAGTCGCCTGCTACAGCAAAAGCCATGGTTCACTGAGAGCTTGCAAAGCATCAAAGGCATCTCATTGTTGAAAGGTCAGTCAAGAAAAGGGTACAAAAAACTTTCCACAGCATTAGATGTACCATGGAACACAGTGAAGACTGTCATCAAATAGTGGAAAAAATATGGCACAACAGTGACATTGCAAAGAACTGGACGTCCTTCCAAAATTGATGAAAAGACAATACGAAAACTAGTCGGGAAGGCTGCCAAGAGACCCACAGCAACACTGAAGGAACTGCATGAATTTCTGGCAAGTACTGGTTGTGTACTACATGTGACAAGTCTCCCGTGTTCTCCATATGTCTGGGCTATGTGGTAGGGTTGCAAGACGGAAGCCTTTTCTTACACAGAATTTGTAAAACAATACATTGTCTTCCAAAAGCAAGTGGGAAAATGTGTTGTGTTATGGTCTGATGAGGCTGTGGTTGAACTTTCTGGTCACAATTCCAGAAGGTACGTTTGTTGGAACAACAACACTTCCCATCACCAAAAGAATACCATCCCGATGGTGAAGCATGGTGGTGGCAGTATCGTGCTTTGGGGTTGCTTTTCTTCAGCTGGAACTGGGGCTTTAGTCAAGGTGGAGGGAATTATGAGCAGTTCCAAATACCAGTCACTTTTGGCCCAAAATCTTCAAGCGTCTGCTAGAAAGCTGAACAAGAAATTTCACCTTTCAACACGACGGTGACCCCAAACATGCATCCAAATCAACAAAAGAATGATTCGCCAGAAGAAAATTAAAGTTTTGGAATGGCACACCCAGAGCCCAGACCTAAATCCAATAGGAAATATGTGGGGTGACCTGAAGAGGGCTTTGCCCTCGCAATTTGACAGATTTGGAGTGCTTTTGCAAGGAAGAATGGGCAAATATTGCCAAGTCAAGATGTGTCGTGCTGATAGACTCCTACCCAAGAAAACTGAATGCTGTAATTATATCAAAAGATACGTCATCTAAGTATGAATTCAAGGGTGTGCACAATTTTGTTTTTCAATTGAATTGTACAGGTTATAGGTCACATTAAAGGTGGGAAAAGTTTTGAAATTATTTTATTGTGGTCTCGTATCACAAGAACCTGGAATTTTAACAGGGGTGTGTACACTTTTTTCACAGTCCAGCATGAATGTTGTAAAAATAATGTGTGGTTAGCCCCAGCACTGTGCATCTCCTTTGTTTTATGTTGTGTGAATAGACCACCTGTAGCATAGTGGAGTGTTCGTTAATGTGTTCTGCCTTTGCGAACAGCAAGGTGGAACTCATTTTTTCACTGTATGGTATAGTCATGCTGAATTAAGAAAGCTCCAGCTCCATCATTAGCACAGTAAGGTGCAGTAAACTTTGCTGTATTGAATATTATAGTTTTTTATGAATTGGGACCAGTGTCCTTTTGCACTTGTTGACCAGGTAGGTGTTCTGGTCCAAAGAGCCGTTTCAGGGACAACCTGGGCATGTTGGCAACAGAAAACAGTATTCTACTATAAAGTACACATGCAAGCAGTAAAAACAGTACAAGTATAGTTCACATTAAGGACAGTTGTACAACAAAATAAAATAACCTATAAGTAGCATTTATGACAATTAACAGTAGAGGTAATGTTGCATAGACATAAATGTATATGAGATCAGGTAATAATGTGTCGGAAATGCAGCAGCGTGGAAGGGTGAAGAGGTGTATTTATAAGGGAGGAGAAAATTGTGTGTCGCTTCTTACATGATTGGATTGAACAGAGGTAAGCACCTCCTATTCAAAAATATCCTGAGAGGTGAGCAGCTTTTCTTAACGTGTAGTAACTCGTTGCAGTGCCTTAGGCTGTGTAGGCTCTAGTGGACACAGGTATCAACACTGAAACTAAATGTCTGTAGTGCAGAATATTAGTTTTGAATGCAGTCTTATCAGCTTGCTAGTGAGTTTTCTGTAGCTGCCCATGCAGAGGCTGGCTTGCTGTCAGCCTTGTGGAGTTCAACTGCTTCATCTCTGTCTCTCATACTTGTGCAGAACATTTGTTTTGTGTAGTACTTTTATGATAGAGTGCTTCCTTAGCTTCTGGCTGGTTCTACTTAAAACCAGCTTGTCATTTCTCCCTCATGCAGTTCTCTTGGAGTTTTCTAATCATTTGAAGATGCTAGATCTTCTTCTGTTTGCCCTTATTGCAACACTGATCCATATACTGCTTTCTCTTTGTGATGATCATTGTCTGCATGTTGCTGTCTGTTTTATGACCTGCACTTGGATATGTCAGTTTTGGAGTCCTTTTTCTCAGCTGCATAACTTTCAGGTCTTGCTTTTGTATCCCATATGTCATACTATGTCCATTTCTAGAACTGCACCTGATCTTAATTTTATGTGGCTGTATGCAGTGTTTGTTGCATTTTTGCTTTGGTCTCTTTGTTCATGTGGTGGGTCTAGCTGCTACCTTGATACAAACAAGGGAGGTGATGAGGAGCAGCCCCTGTACTGAATCGTCTGTTGCCTTGTGTTTCAGTGGCTGGGTTCTTAATCTTCTCATTTTATGGTAGCTGTAGCTCTGAGGGTATTATTTTTTTAATGAGACATTAAACCAAGTTGATGAACTAATTAGGCACGACAAACTTAGAACAAGAACACAAAAAAAGACTGAACGGCAAATAAGACTGTGCGTAAATTTAATGACACAAAACCAACAAAATGAACTTTAAGCGCTTTTCGTTTGTTTGAAAACAAACTTCTTCAGAAGTACAGTTATTCTATGAACTAGCTCTTAAATAGGCCAACACATAAAAAGTGCGGGAAACTAGCATCCAAATTAGTAATTAAACAATTGTTAGTTCAATTAAAAACCAATTTTAAAGAAAACACTCTATAAAAATGTAAACATAATAAAACCTAACCCGGAAATGTATGCCATAAACTTATAAAAAACTTATGTACGTACAAATTAGTACTAGATAACAAAACAAATATATTCTCAAAATAAAATAGTAAAATGAAACCCAAATATACTATCTTTGAAGGTTTTTGATTTTCACAATGCTCATAATAGAGCATGCTTCGTTTAAGCCAGGGTAGTTGAAGGCGTTTAATTTCAGCTGCCAAAGTAACTCTAATTCTTCTAACCTCGGTCCACCTCTGCAGTCCTGAGTGAAATTATCAATCACTAAGTATTTAAAT
Source organism: Protopterus annectens (assembly GCF_019279795.1). Lineage (NCBI taxonomy): Eukaryota > Metazoa > Chordata > Ceratodontiformes > Protopteridae > Protopterus > Protopterus annectens. Next base: position 64,907,813 of record NC_056748.1, on the reverse strand, counting down.
TTGTGAATAGCATTACTAAGTACATGTTTAGCCAAGGCATTATGTAACTTACAGTGGGTTATTGCATATTGATGCTCATAGATCCTTTTGCGGAATCTCCTCTCTGTTTTACCCACGTAGAATGCATAACACCCTGTACACTTAGCTAAATAAACAATGAACTATGAACTTAGAATTGCAATTGTATTTGGCTTTCATTTTGTATGTACGCCCATTTATTGTATTCTATCAATGAACCTACAATAATTACAGCTCTCACATTTAAATGTTCCTGTTATTTTAGGAACTATGCTGTTATGTTTCTCCAGTATGTTTTTCAAATTCTTACCCCTTCTGAAAACTATAGATGGTTTATAACTAAATTGTTCAAAAACTACATGATTAGATTTAAACAAATCCCAATTCTTTGTTATGTTGACAATAAATTTACTTTGGGAGTTGTAAGTGTTTACGAAACTGCGTTGAAGTTTCTGGTGGGGTACTAAGTGTCGAAGATCCACCACATGCCCGTGGTTTACAACTAAGAATTGGTTTAAACCAACACTCTCTTTTCTTTTAAATGAAACTTCATCTATCAATGAATTTAATAAAGGTTCTGGGTAACCACGATGTAAAAACATCTGTTTCAAAAAGGAACATTCTTTGTCAAAGTCCACATCTAGGCTGGATATCCTGGATGCCCTCACTAATTGTCCCTTAACAACTGATCTTTTATGATGAAAAGGGTGGCAGCTTGAGAAATGGAGAAAAGAATTAGAGTATGTAGCCTTTCTATATATTTGTGCTACAAAATTCCTATCTACTTTGTTCTTAATGATCCAAATGTCCAAGTAGGAAATTGCATCAGTACTAAAGGTGTGTGTAAAACGTAAAAACTCTGAAGTGTCAAACTTGTTTACCAAGTTACTTGCTGTAAATTCATCTCCTTTTAATAAAATGAATATGTCGTCCAAAAATCTGGTGTAGTAAATAATACTATCTATCCCAGAATCTTTGGAAAAAACTAAATTGGACTCCCAGTGGGCCATGACTAAATTAGCCACACTTGCCCCACATGGGGAGCCCATTGCTAATCCTACCTTTTGTATGTAAAATTTATTGTCAAAGAAAGTAGTTATTAGTAAGGATAAGGTCTAAGAATTCTATGACTAATGCTATGTCTCTAGTTGGTGCTCCATGTTTCTTCATGGTATTTGCCACCCATTCCAAACTAATGTCACGAGGGATGCATGTGTAGAGATCCTTAACATCAATTGTTAAGAAGTTACAGTCGTCATTGTATTCAACTTCATTCATTTTTGCTATAAATGACCAGAAGTCCTTGAAAATTTGCGCCTCCAAAATGACGTATTTTTGTAACATAGAATCCACTACTTTAGCACATGCATAAGTTGGAGACCCTCGTCCATCAATGAGGGGTCTCATAGGAGGATTATTAAGGTCTTTGTGGATTTTAGGAATTCCAAATAAAGATGGAAATCTAGGAAAGAGCGTGGTCATATAATTGAAGGCAGCTTGATCTGTACGCCCTTCTATATATAAGTCATTGAAACAGTTTTTTATCAGACTATATGCCTTATTTACTTCAGATCTAGAACTAACCTGGTAGGTATCATTGTTCAACAATGTAAGCATGTGTTCAACATAATTAAGTTTGCCAAATATTACCAATCCACCTCCTTTGTCGGGCTTGCATACCCGCACATCCTGAGATTGTATATATTTCAAAAAATCTCTTTCAACCTCATACTCATTATTCATGTGATGAGATTTACTATTAGCAAGGTTCCTAAAATCTAATTCACACACCTGCTCGAATATTTGAAGAAGTGGATGGATGGAGGGGAGGGTTAAAAGTGCTAGAAGTACGGTAAACTTTGTCTAAACAAGTATCTGGTGCATTCATAAAAAGTAAACGAAAATTAAGTTTCCTTGTGAAGGTTTTAAGTTCTAAAATGGACTTAGCAATGTCCATGTGATGCCATGGAACATACATATAACCTTTGGCCAAAAAGTTGACAAGGTCTGGGGAAATTTCACTTTCGGAGAAATTGAACACTTTAAAATCATTATCATTATTGAGAATCACCCTAGGATTCTTAGTATGTTGTTGGTAAAAATCAATAGTCTCAGAGGTTGTATTCAGAGATTCAAACATAATGTTATCACAAAAATATTATTATTGTCCGAGAAGGAGGAAGAAACCGTGGGTGAAGTTGGTGTTAAATCAACCAAGGGTTCTTCCAGAGATGTTTCTCCTGCCCGTATTGTACGTGTCCGATCACCTGGACAATTTCCAAGTCTTTTGCTGTTTTGGCCTGGCTCTTGAAGGATTGTCCCTCTGAAAATCCTGTTGATGTTGACCATTCTGGTTATAGTCCTTGTATGATTGTTGTTGGCCATGTTGATTATAGTGCCTGTTGTTGTAGTTATAATTAATACGAGAGGCATTCTGTAGAATCTCGCTTCTTCTTACCTCAAATTGACCAGTTTCAGTTACATTTGAAGGACCAAAATTGTCCAATTCATCCATCCGAGTGGTCTGTTGATTTAGCAAACTTGGTAACTGGTCGAAATTGTGCTATTTAAATTGTCTGTGTATGATGAAGCAGTACTGTTACTGTTCATATGTTGTTGACTTGGTTGCCAAGTTTGCGCCAAGGGTGGTGGTGGGTACGCTGTACCCTGTCTATATGCAATACAATCGCGCTCTAACTTTTTAATTTTATTATTTCTCAATTTGTCCATATGTTGATTTATACTTGAGAAAGTTCTACTGTATTCAAATTTATATCTCTCAAACTGACAGTCATTTAAAACTTTATTGTCAAGGTCATTGATTGATTCAGAAATACTATTGACAAGCAGGGAGTAATGTTTAATCATTAATTCCAACAGTTCAAAGCCCTGCTTGTCAAATAGTTGAATCAGCTCTAAATGAAAAGCTGAATCTTTTACTAACCCTGTCTGATATTGAGCCCTACGTAAACCTTTAGGTGTAACCTGTAAACATTCTTTAAAGTATGCTATTTCTAGTTGCATTTTTTTAAATTTCAATAAGAAATTATCCAACAACATCGTTGGTGACTATATCAGGGTTGACGTTATTGTTACCTTTAATTTGTTGTAAATTGTCTGCGTTTGAAAGACGTTCCGCACCAAAACTGAAGGAGTTATCCATCCATGCTGTTAAAGAGCATGGTTTACCCTCTGTGTCATGTCGAAAATCGGATATCCCAAGCTGATGGCAAATTTGTTGATTATTTCCTTCATTGTTCTGACTCTGTAGATTTATCCCATATGTGTGCAGTGGCTGATTAGACGAGTTAACGGGTAAGTTCAAAACAGAATCATCCGATAACAAGGCTGTATCCGCCGGTCTCTGTGCTGGCGGTGGTGTAAGTCTCACCATTCGGAGTTCGTCATCAACAACCTCCTTCTCACTTAGTTGCTTACGCGTTAGGCTATCCGGAACGTTTAATGGTAGCGGAGTCTCATGCTGAAGACTCGAAGTAGTGCCAGGTCCCTGCACTCTCTTATCAGTGGTTAACACATTGGCCGAAACCAAACTACTGGAAGCACAAAAGGTTTTGTCCCATTGGTCGAGCCTCAAACAAATCGACTCAATCTTTTTAGACAGGACTGATAGCATGTTGTTAGTGAGCGCTGCTCCAGAATCCCCCACAATAACGGGAAACTGTTCTTCTTCATTACTGGTGTTATCAGCTTGCGTAAGTAAAGTCTGAGATGCCGAAAAGTCAGATGCCATAAAAACCAATGAACTAATTGGGTACGACAAACTTAGAACAAGAACACAAAAAAAGACTGAACGGCAAATAAGACTGTGCGTAAATTTAATGACACAAAACCAGCAAAATGAATTAAAGCGCTTTTTGTTTGTTTGAAAACAAACTTCTTCAGAAGTACAGTTATTCTATGAACTAGCTCTTAAATAGACCAATACATAAAAAGTGCGGGAAACTAGCATCCAAATTAGTAATTAAACAATTATGTTAGTTCAATTAAAAAACAATTTTAAAGAAAACACTCTATATAAAAATGTAAACATAATAAAACCTAACCTGGAAATGTATGCCATAAACTTATAAAAAACTTATGTACGTACAAATTGGACTAGATAACAAAACAAATACAATCTAAAAATAAAAATTAATAGTATATTTCCCAAATATACTATTTTGAAGGTTTTTGAGTTTCAAAATGCTCATAATAGAGCATGCTTCGTTTAAGCCAGGGTAGTTGAAGGCGTTTAATTTCAGCTGCCAAAGTACGTCTAATTCTTCTAACCTAAAAGAACTCGGCCCACTTCTGTAGTCCTGAGTGAAATTATCTAAGTATTTAAATTTGTGAGTAGCATTACTAAGTACATGTTTAGCCAAAGCATTATGTAACTTACAGTGGGTTATTGCATATTGATGCTCGTAGATCCTTTATGTATCGGTCTGTTTAAGAACTAGTTCATTGAAAACAAACTTCTTCAGAAGTATAGTTATTCTAACAAACGAAAAGCACTTAAAGTTCATTTTGTTGGTTTTGTCATTAAATTTACGCACAGTCTTATTTGCCGTTCAGTCTTTTTTTACTTTAAACCAAGTTCTCAACTGCTTGAGTATGGTGGTAGGTGCTATGGGATCTTTTGCATCGACTTGAGCTATCGAAAAAGAGTAGGGGGATTTTCCTGATGTCTTTGCCAAATTTCACTTCATAGTATAAATTGCACTTCAGGTCTCCACTTAAAATAGGTGTCCAGTCTAGTGGGACTAACCTGGTCAACAAACACTGAACAAGTAAAATATTTCCTTCTTTAGGATCTCATTAACCATTGGAAAAAAAAACTTAAAAATGTAGGTGTCATGGATGTCACATGAGCACCCCTTAAAAATGTAGGTTTCATGGATGTCACATAAGCTCATTTGCTTTTTCAAGTTAGGAACGTTGTCTGAAAAGCCTGGAAACGGCTGCAGTCCACTATAGACTATTTCATATACTTTATGCCACAGAGGTTAGCCAAAACAGTTGTCTTCCCAGCAGCAAATCGTGTTTTTCTCCAAAACAAGACTGTTTTGATAACATTGGTGATCTTACTGGTCCCACCATACCAAGTAACTTTCTCTCTTCATTTCCTTCAATGACTTCACTAAGGAATTCACCAGTATCACTATCCATAGTTACCCATTCCCTTTTTCCTCTCCTGTTCAGTTGTTCTCGAGTTACCCTGGTAACAGGAGTTCTGGTGTGAAATGTTCCATTCTTATTATTTAAAATCTTAATTGGTATCTTAGTGCTGAGTTCTTTGCTCTGGAGCTGTTCGTCCTCTCTCCTGGACTTCATGCTTTGCAACCAAATACATTAATGTCAACAGTCTTGTTTTCTTTGATTTTTTTTCTTAAACGTACGTCTGTCGTGTAACTTTCAAGTTATTCTTAACTTGTTATGCAGTCGCACTTTTATCTGAAAAACAACTAACATTTAATGCTTCAAAAAAGTGATCCTCTCTGGAACACTTCAAGGCTCAATAACATATCTCCCTTTCTAACAGACAAACAAGTGAATACATCCTTTCCTTTAAATATTTAGGTGTCGCTCTTGATCCCAGCATAAAATTTTTTGCATTTCAATAACATTAAAATTAACTCTGCTGTGCTTGGGCTGCAGGAACATATTGCACTTTCACGCCCCTGTACACACTTCTGCCATTGGCAGAAATATTCTGCAAATTCAACTAGAATGCGGTCTAACTGTTCTTGGCTTCATCTCCAGGAGGAATTTTGATTACCTACAAGCCCTCTCTGACCACGTCTTCTGCTCCATCCTTCTTTTTTCGTAAGTCCTAAAAAAAACACTGTATGACCCTAACGTGTGCCAGCTTGTTGATTTATACAGGAGTGCTGTCTTTTCAGCTCCTTTCTCATGTTCAGGATCCTTGTGATTACACACTTTCCACATCAGTCACTGATTGCCAGTTAAGAACACTTCATAGCTTCTGCAGTTGACCTTTTAAACTGTGTAACTCCTAGCTAGACCTGACAACAATCCTTCCACTTCCAGTGAAGCCTTATAAAATGTTGCACTCGCTACCAGCAGATGTCCATAACAGCCATGTAAAAAACACCCATTGCAGAACTCCCTCACAAAGATAGCTGCATGCCATTGATTCAGTCTCCTGCAGTTACATAAGCCACGTCTAAAAGTGTTGTGGGTCTCATGGCAGCAGCCTTTCCAATGACTTCTGTAGCCAGGTAGTATGTAGAGTTCTTTAGTGGATTTTTCAGGTTCATTGAACAGAAAATGCAAATAAGCTGGAACACCATATATGCATTTCTCGTGCTTCCAATTGACACCTGTTGTGGTGGATGAATATTGGCAATATTTCTTTTGATAATGTTCATTCACAAAGAAAAATCTTATCGAGGCAGAAGTCATCCTTGTAGCTCCTTACTGGCCCTGGCAGGTTTGTTTCCCTATTCTTTGGCTTCTCCAATAGTTGAAGCTAATGTTCCTGAATCCCATGAAGGATTTTTCCCCATTCAATAAGCGGATATCGCACAGACTTTCACTTCTATACTTCCAGTAGTTGTCAATTAGTCCAAAGTTTTTAGGAAGACAGACTGGGAATAATGGACCTGCTGTTCTTTTTGAGCTGATGCCAAGGGGCTAAACCCTTTATTTTGCTTCATTGTCTGTCTTGCTGGTAAGTGTCCAAAGCCTTCTTGATCTCAACTTTTCTGTTGTGCATTTGTTATATGACCTCTTGCCTGTTTGATACTTTTGTTTTGGATAAGCTAACTCGGGTTCCCTTTGAACTAGCAGCTGTACCTGAATTTAAGTACTCCTTGGAAAAACTGTCAGTTGTGGCTGTCATTTCAGCAGGTAGGATTTTGGAATTGTGTGCTTTGTACAAGTTTTCATTTGCTGTCTAGTTTCTCTTGTAACTGATCCTTTTGTTTGAGCTGAAAGTGGCCATTGGAACTAATTTGTATTAAGCTGTTCATTTGCATGTTCACTTTCCTAAATATTCTATTTGTGTAACTACATTTTATACTGTATGGATGTTCACAGGCAGTTAAGGTATTGCACAAGACAGACCCTTGAAATTTGACATCCTCTCTAATCCCCTAACACCTGGAAATGTGTAATATATTTTTTTATTACACAATGCATTGTCATTTTTAATTTGCCTGTTTGCTTAAACTTGGAGTACTTGTGGACATTGTCACTCTGTTTTTCTGGGTTTCAACAAAACAAACACTCCTAAACTGAGTTGCTGGGTTTGAACGCCATTCCTATCCTATTGCATCCTTTCTTGGGGTGGAGGAATCGCTACCAAAGCAGGCAGGTGATTTTAGTGGGAGGTTTGTCATTGGTAGTTTGCAGATCCAGGGGTGATTGTCTGTGACTCCCTTAGTCCATTCCTGACTTGACAGATCTGTCCCCAGATTTGCAGCTGCTTCCATTTGGAGGAGTGACCTCCTGCTGCCCCCCCCCCCCCATCTTTTTATTTTCTGAAATCAAGGCTGTGAGTGTAAAGTAAGACATCTTCTTGTGAGAATTCTGGCACCACTGAGGACATTTGGTGGGCAGTATCTCTCAACTGGTGCACTCGTTTCTGTTCTCTCAACTGGTGCACTCGTTTCTGTTTTCTTGTGGCTTGATTTAAAGTGTAGCTGTATGTATCCCTTTTTGTCCTTTTGCCCACTGTAGGGTCTGTGAAGCAGCTGTGGGAGTACAGAAACCGCTTTGGCAGTTGAGAGTCTGGTATCTTACTACATTGTGTATTCCAATAGTGATATCGTGGTTGCGTTGTTTCAGTGCATTTAAAGTTGTGAATGCAGGGCTATGTTTTAGTCATGGTTGATTCTCCAGAAAAAAGCTGCTAGACACCATGGCACAGACACCTTGGCATTCAGTGGCAGAAGAGTGAGGTAGTTGCCACATTACTGTCCTACATCAGCTGTGCATTTTCTGGACTTGTGTAGTTGTATCAGTGGTAGGTTTTCTTTGTACCTGTGAGCACTGTATCCAAAATGACAGTAGTTAAGCAGTTATAGCTGACCAGTTATAGCTGACCTGAGTCATAATACAGAAAGACTAGCGGTTGTTTTGTGTTGTTCTTGGTCTTGGCCTGTCATGTTTGTGTGTTTTCTTTGGTGGTGGTGATCATGCTGGGGGAAGTTTTATGCCGGGTATCTTTGTAAGACAGTTTTTTGGTGTTTGAGAAGCTTAAGGAATTTCTTGCCTGTCCGACTGTAACTTTGTCGTCATTTTTCTCAGGTTATTGAAAGTGAATGTGGAGCTGTGTTGCTGCCTTGAAGACCTTTTCTTGAGATCTCAAGTTGGTAGTAGCACCCAGTGAGCTAAAGGTTATGTTTTCTAATGGAATTCAGGCTTTCTGTGTAGTTAAAACCTGAAGAGGAATAGCCACAATTGATGAAAATCATGGACCAATTATTGTGGATTTATTTTTTCTGTGTTACTTTGCCAGCAGCGTTGTATCTAACAAGTAATGAGCGCTCAACAGAAGTGTGTGTGGTTTCTTTTCATGACTCTTGGTGCCAAGACCTTAAAAGAGTATGCTATACAATTTGAAGCAAGGTTCTTAGGGTTATTTACTTTTGCTAGCACGTACTTAACGAAAAATCCATCCTAAATTTTTTTTTTTTCATACTCAACCGTGCAAAAAGAAAAAAAATCCTTGTGACATCGGGAATAGCATCAGCTGATGTGTACCTTTACTTGTAATTCAGGAATATGATAAAGATCCATTTTTGTGCGTCGCTCAGGCATGTGTGCTTGTTGTAAAGATCTCCTCGTTCTAAAAAGTGATGTTGGGGTCCCAGTCGGAAGGAGCAAATTCCACAGGTATGAGGGGGTGAAACAGCTTATCAAGGAGGGGCTACATGGTACAGCATAGTGAGGGGGAAAAAACATGCTAAATGTGCATCTTAAAGACACTCTTGTCAGTAATATATATTTTTTCCAGTTGAAAAGGTGTTGTTGAAATGAGGTTTTCTCTAGATATGCTTTTCTTATTGTAATATTTTTATTTATCTATCTATTTGTGAGAGTGGCTAACAGTTGCATTGTTTCTTCTGATTGGCCAAGGGTGGCTAACAGTTGCATTGTTTCTTGTAGTGATTGGTAGTCTCACCAGTGGCTTGGGTTTATTCTTGCTGTAGTTTTGTTATGTTTTGCAGCTACTTTAGAATCTTCTCTGTACATCTGCTTTAATCACCATGTCTGTATTAGCTCCGCTGCTGAGCAGCTTGTGTAGTTAGTCAGCAGAGGTGTGTTTGAATTTCTTCTGAACTTTTTGCGTACTATTTTGCTTGTCTGCTTTTTGACATGGTTTTTGTGCCTGAGGATGTCACTATTCATATCTGGTTCCCAATTTCAATTGCAGTCGCTGCAAAGTGCTGCCAGCTGCACCACATGCCGTAGGCTGCAGGACCATTTAAAAAAAATGTGATTGGATTGATGAGGCTTGGATAATGGGCAGAGTTCAAAGACAGGAAGAAACCATTTCCAGATGAGCTTCCGGGACTGTAGACTTCCCTGCTAGACTCTGTTATGCAATAGGAAATGATGGGGAGCAAAAAGGGGGGTGAGAAGCAGCAGCATAGGTTCTGGTTGTACAACTGGCTAACCAAGTGGGCTTCCTTGTGCTTCTCCTTTTTTCACTAAAATATTTTTTTCACTCCTTAGTATCACTTTGTAGTTTGAAGCCATGGTGGTGCCGCGGTAGCGTTGCTGCCTCACAGCAAGAGGTTCTCCTGTTCTATTCTTGGTTGGAGCGCCTTCTGTGTGGAGTCTACATGTCATCCCCGCAGTCGAGTGGCTTTTGAAAGACATGCGTAAATGGGCGTGCCTTCGTTGAAGATTGGGCATTGAGCTGGCACCGTAAAAAGCTACTGCCAATCATTGGCAGACCTGAGTTCTGCTGTGGCGACCCCTAACTGGGAAAAGCTGAAAGAAGAAGAACAAGTATCACTTTGTAGTTTATTGCCCAAGTAGCTCTTAGTTTCTTTTTTTGCAGATAAAGATATCCTGTTTCAGAAATGAAATTTTCAGCTTGTGTATTATATGCTAAACCTAGAGTTATGTTTTGTGTGTTTATAAAATGTTGTAGAGCTTTCATGATGATCTATCTTATTTTGTGGACCATCATTTGTTTTTCTATTTGTGCACTGGTTAACAGAATATGTGACTTTGTCACAGTCACGCAGTTGGCAAATTGAGGCAAAGGCAGCAAACCTTGTACTCTTTGCCACAGGAAGCAGCTTGTTAACTATTTGGAGCTTCACTTCTGTCTGCTAAACTGCAACAGGTTTACAGTTGTTTAAAAATCTTTGTGTGAAGAAACGTGAGTTGTGTGTTTACAGTTGTTTAAAAATCTTTGTGTGAAGAAACGTGAGTTGTGTTGCAGACATGAGTAGACAAATTGATGTGTACTCTGCATTTTGGGCAGTGAAATTCTGCTTTTAGCCAAACACACACAAACAGCAGCAGAGACCTCCAAAGCAGACATCCAAGCAACCGCTACCCCACAACAATACCCATGTATCACATAGTTCACAAATTCAGTGTGCCACACGGTTACAGCCCTTAAGGCTAAACAACACGCCTAATGCACTTGTAATAGGTGACTCTATTGTCAGACACACTGACATCCCACTCACCAGGCTGAGCAAGGAGAAGGTCACTGTAAGCTGCCTGTCTGGTGCCAGGATCTGCCACATAACACAAGCACTCCGGTCACTCCAGAGCAAGTACAAATATGACTCCATCATTGTCCATGCTGGTGTGAATGACCTGAGATGTACCTCCCTGGAGTACATGAAAAGAGGCATAGAGGAGCTCTCTGATCATGTAGCGCAGGCCGGTATGACCCTGACCTTGAGTAGCATCTTACCCTCACCAAGAATGATGCCACAGTATAAAGACAAAATGATCAATTTTAACACTTGGCTAAAGTATTGGTGTAATTCAAAGGGGATCCAGTGTCTGTCAGCCTGGGAGGACATGCTCTACAAGCCACGTTGCTTCGCTAGGGACGGTTTGCACCTGTCACCCCTGGGCTTTCGAATACTGGCTAAGGCTCTTGCCACCCCCATAGTGCCTTTTTTATGCAAGGCTCAAAAGACAAACACCTCCATAGACAACACAAGGAAAAAGAAACTAAGGGTAATGCTGCTCAACGTCAGAAGTCTAAACCTCAAGATGCATGCACTCGAGGCTCTCCTCAGTATGGAAAATATCAATATCTGTGCAGTAACAGAAACCTGGTTCAAGCCTCCCGAGAGCACCCCAGCACTACCAGGTTATACCTCATACCATGCTTTTCGGCCCCAAAACTCGGACCGAACCACAAAAGGAGTGGGAGTATCCATATTCATCAAAGATGCCCACACCTCCAGGTTAGTGGCACTGCACGAAGCATCAGAGACCATCCATGTGCAACTAACAGTGGGCAAAACTGCCTTTCAGTTTGTATCCTGCTACAGACCACCCTCCCAAACTCAGGAACCCCACTCGGCTTTCCTGAGAAAACTGGAGAATATGAACGTCTCTCCAAACACCATTATATTGGGTGACTTCAACTACCCAAACCTAGACTGAGAGCACTACTCAAGCCCCAACACCCTCGCCCAACGGTTCCTAGAATTTATAAACTCAGATGCTATGGAACAACTGGTCACCACCCCCACAAGAGGGGAAAACATATTGGAACAACTGGTCACCACCCCCACAAGAGAGGAAAATGTATTGGGCCTGATCATCACCAACATGGGGACTCTGTTCCATACCAGAGGTATACCCCTCATTGGTAAGATCTGACCATAAATTAATCTCACTGGACATCCATATCCCGTCCCCACCCCCAGCCAAGGAAACCACGGTGAAGAACTTCTCAAAAGCAAACTTCACACTTCTCAAAACCGAGGTGGAATCCTTCAAAGCCCCCGGGCCAGTGGAAAATACGGCCCAAACCGCAGAATCCTTTACAAACGTATTCTGTGGACACCTACAGGAATGCATGGATCGTGCTATCACAAATAAAACCAAGTCTCACTCCTCCAAAGGCAGGAGACTTATCTGGTGAACCCCAGCCATAAATAAGCTATACAACAGAAGGAGGAAGCTACTACATGATGGAGCAAAATCCCAAAAAGGGAAGGCATCTGTGATCAGTACTAGCAAGAAACTACGATCCCTTATAAAATTATCTAAGGCCAGCTTCAAAAGAAAAATTGCACAAGACGCTAAAGATAATCACAAGGCCTTCTTTAGTTATGTCAGAAACCTGGGTGGCAACTCCCAGATATGCTCTGAGTTAGTGCAAAATGACAAATACACTGAAACCATAGACATTGCCAACACCCTGGCAGACCGGTTCAGTGCAAACTTCTCCCCCCCAAAAGAGCAAATGTCTATCCCAGCAGAGTGTAGCCTCCTTGACATCACAGATGCACAGGTGAGAGCTGCCCTCTCCAAAGCAAAAAACACAGCATCAATGGGACCGGACAGTGTCCCGGGCTGTGTCTTACATGAGCTCCAAGAAGAACTGAACCCTCACCATAAGTCACTGTTCAGTCTCAGTCTTACTACAGGATCTGTACCCAAGGAATGGCATGCAGCAACAGTGGCCCCACTCCACAAAGGTGGTGCCACAACGGACCCCGGAAACTTTCGCCCTATAAGCCTGACTAGCCTGGTCTGCAAAGCTATGGAGCGTATCATCATGGAACTCATAAACAAAGACATTGGGAACCTCCAAACACTGGATCCTACCCAGTTCGGCTTTAAGGGCAGATCTTGCCTTTTGAACTTGGTCGACTTCTTTGAAACAGTCACCAAGGCCATAGATGAAGGGAAGGTAGTCCACACAGCCTACCTGGACCTCGCAAAAGCCTTCGACACAATACCCCACTCAGGCATCATAAATAAGCTCACCAGCTTAAATATCAACCCCCTATGTCACAAGATGGGTTGCAAACTGGCTCTGGGATAGAACCCACATGGTCAGAATTGCAGGTGCCATGTCAGACTCTAAGCCAGTTACAAGTGGCGTCCCACAAGGCTCAGTCCTGGGACCTCTCTTGTTAGGTATATATTTTTCTGAGATACAGACCAACACGGGAGGACTATGGCTGACCAAGTTCGCAGATGACTGCAAACTGGGTACCATAATCGACTCGATGACTGACAAGCATCCTTCAAAAGGGTCTCTCAGAGATGGATAACTGGTGCCAGAGCCATGGCCTAAAGCTAAATGCCAAAAAGTGCATAGTCATCCCCTTTGGGGAAAACAAAGTGCCCACAAATTACCACATAGATGGTAATCCATTAAGTACAGAAGAAGTAATTAGGGATTTGGGGACCCAAGTAGATAGCAATCTCTCCTTTGACAATCACATTGCCAAAGTGGTTAGAAAGACCTTCTATATAGCCCACTTTATCACGAAAGGGTTCACATCTAGATCGAGAGGTCATTGTGCCCCTCTACTCATCATTCATCAGGCCCATAATTGAATACAGTGCCCCATTTGGGATGTACCTTACCCGACACCTGCAGCAACTGTAAAGACCCCAAAAGTACCTCACCAAGAGGATCAAGGGACTCAAACAGATGCCCTACGCAGTTAGGCTAAAGAAACTCCAGCTCCCATCTGTGCCTGATGTATAAAGCCATGTCCAACCCAGAATTAATGGACATGCTCACCTCAGGAAATCCAAATCCCTTAGAGCTACACGCTCCAGGGACTTAAACCTCAGCACAGAAATAAATAGGACATGCTGGAGGGACAGATTCATATTCCAGAGGCTCCCCTCACTCTGGAACAAAATCCCAATCCATGTTATGCAGAGCTCCTCAATGACCCTCTTCAAGAGAAATCTTGACGAGTGGATGGGAGATCGTAGGTTTACCCCTGGGATCTCTTCTGTGTCCCTACTAGACAGAGGCACAGTAAACTAACCTTAAAAGGTCTCTTCTGTGACCTACTATATAGAGGCACAGTCAACTAATCTAAAAGTGTGGCGAAAGCCAAACACACTGTGGCTAGGCTTACAAATGCCCTAGGGCAGATAGCCTAGTATCAATCTAAGAACCTATGAACTCTAAGATATTAAAAGCCTGTGTAAAATACTATAAGTAGCTTTTCATTTGTCTTGCATGATTACTTTTGGTCACAATTTAGTGCATAAACAAATCATTGTGCTCATGTACGGTTCCATACAAGTCAAAGTGTGGCAGAAGGTGTGGAGTTGCCAAGTGACTACTATGTTTTTAAAAAGCCCCCCCCCACTAGCAGGCAGTTGCCTCTCTCTTTTTTTTTCCTCAACATTGTGGACTTAACCATATTGGCAGGTGGGGAGAGAGTCAGACCGAGGCAAAACTCGCTCGTTTTTGTTTGCCCTGCTCCAGTTGCCACCCCATTGCCCAATTTTCGGTGATGTTGGTGCAGATCACATATGTTTTCAAAATACTTTCATCAGGGCTGTTACAAAGTACTTGTGTTATGGCTAAAGCTCCTGTTCCCCACAATAGGTTGTGTCCCTGATGTGAATTGAATACTTAACAAAATCCTGTCCCTCACTTTGTAGTAGAGAATATTTTAATGTACCATGAAAGTTTTGTTTTAGCAGCTTACATTTAGCATTAGCACAATTCAGGAAAGTTTAACACAGACAGTTTACATAGTTTAGTAAGATGGCAACTCGCAACATTTTTGCTCTTGTGTCTTGTTATGGAAAGCTAGCCTTCATGGGTATAACCTAAATAGAGTGTTGTGTTTTGTGTGGCACTCCCATCAGAACCCATCTAGGGGTATAACAAAATATGATAACAAGCAGTTTGTGATATTGGTAAATCTTTATAGTGTAGCATTGCAAGATATGGGGAAGAACAGCTATGTCAGGGCTAGCCACCCAACAGTGTGAACCTGAGCACCGGGTGATTGTCACTTTTGAAGTGACACACTGAACCCATGTGCAAACATGGGAAAGGATGTTGTGGCTGGATGGATCTAGATTTTTTTCTTCTATATTTCTTTTTTTGTATTTATCCAGAAGTAGAAATTTTAAGTATGCTTTTCCAAGTGTGAGTGCAAATCTTTAGACGGCGCAATATATTGCAACTTGATTCAGGAAGCTGGCCAGGTTTAAACGAACATATTTCAATAAGCACCCTACTGAAACTATAGAAAGATAATTAATGCATGCATAGAATATATTCTTAGACAGTATGACACAAACCATTTTTAAACACATATTTACAAGAAGGTTTTTTTTTTTACTTTTATTGTGTTTTTAACGCTATGAATGTATGGTTTATTTCTTTGCCTTTAAGGGGGTGTGTCACAATATAAAATGTGATTAAGCCTTCATTTATTCATCTGATGAAGTTCTGAATGCACAGGACGAAAGCACTTATCATTCTTGGTTTTTGTTTGGTGTTTTACTTAACTTGGTTTCTCTACGTTAGGCTCTGTTTTAATATTGTATGAGAACAAACGCTGAGAGGGGAAACTAGCTACTTTGTTGGACTATCTGTTACGTGGTGAAGCCTAATTGCAATTTTGTTTCTGCATTTGCATGTAAGACTTGTTTAAATATGATTCTGTATGTATGCTGTTTCATTAATATTGTGTTTCGACTAGTAAATGTAGTTGTCTATTTATGTTTTGTAATAGTGCCTCACAGCCATTAAAAGGAGGACTTCTAGCAAGGTTATTGTGTTTAGAGGGCATCTCAGTTTGGTAATTTTCTGTTAGGGTTTTGTTTTCATCATTTATTTGTATTTAATTCACAGAAGCATAAGAAAGAAAAAAAGGAGAAGAAAAAATCTAAAAAATCTGAGAAGCGCAAGAAGCACAAACGAGAACACAGTGAGGAGGCTACAGACCCCATTAGCCCTCCCAAACCCAAGAAACAAAAACTAAGCGATGAAGAAGATGCCAATAGTGATAGCTCTGTTCAAGAGAGGAGAGAACTAAGTAGTGTGATAACCAATGGGTTCTCTGAAGCAAAGACTACCTCTCAGTCTGGTGAGGAAAGTGGCGAATGTGAAAGTGAACCTGAACAGGTAAGGATCATAATATGTTAGAGGTTTTACAACTTGTTGGGGGGAGGAGAGTTTGCATTTGGGTAATGGAATATGGGATAGCAGAGTGTAATGTTCGGTGGCTTTGTTTCCTGTATACCAGCATGCATGTTACCTTCTTGACAGCTGTAGATCTATCCTGTATATCAGCTTGCATGGTGTGGTTATGGTACTTGTCTGATGTGTATCTGTCCTAAATACCAGAGTGCATGATGCGGTTATGGTATCTTTCTGACAGCTGTGTATCTGTCCTGCATACTAAAATGCATGGTGTGGTTATTGTACCTTTCTGACAACTGTGTATCCATCCTGTTTACCAGCATATGTAGTGTGGATATGGTACCTTCCTGGCACTTTTTTGCAGTGCTATGGTTTACTGTGTGGCTTTGGGTATAAGCACCCATTGACAGCATTAAAAAGTGTTGGTAATTAAGCACATTTTCTAATGGTTATAGTAAATGCCCTGAAGATTTCATTGTGGTATTTGTCTTTTAAGGGAGTGGGTGAAGTGGTACACTACTCTCTTCAGCCATGACCCAGTGAAGTGTAAAATAAAGCATGCCACATTTTTTTACAAAATGTTCAAAGTTCTCAGTATAGCAGCTAGTGTGTAAAGCTTGTACTTATAACTTTTAGGGTATTAGAATTATGCATAGCAGATGTAGCAAGTTGTCAACAGTACAGACTTTGTGTAGGCCTTCATTGTAAGTTCATGGGTAGAAAGGATGTACAATAAAATGCTAAGGATTCGTCCAGGTTAAAGTTGTTTGCTGCGTTGATCATACTCTGTAGAGTTCCTCTTAACATTTACACCTCCTGGTGTTAAACTCGCTCAGGTTTCTTTGGAAACTTTTGTACTGTAGGTGAGTGTGAATTTGTCAGGGAGCAAGTTCCAGGCAACCACTGAAGCTTTTACTAATCCTGAAGTTGTTGGACTAAATGATGACCCACTAAGAGCATGTTGTCTACAAGTAATCTTCCTTTTATTAGTAAAAGCAGAAGTTTTGCGAAAAGTTATAGCTAGTATTGTATGTACAGAGGCTTGAAAGTTAAGCACTAAAGCAAAAAAAAACTGACTGGGAACCATTGAGTTTTACAGTGCTGGTAGTTTTTCTTCTGGGAAACAGTATACAAAATCATAAGATTTTATTGAAGGTCTGCAGGAGCTTTGCAGTTTATTCTGAATTTAGAACTGTATGAGGAAGAATTTATTGTTCTGATGTTCCCTGGGTTGAGTAGATGTCCAATTTTTCTTTTCTTGCTTGTTGAGAGTAATGGATTGTAGTTTTTCAGTCCTGCTTTTGTCACTTTGCACAACACCTTCACTAGGGTTTGTGAACAGTTTATACTTTCAGCTCTGCATGACCATACCATTGATCAAGGGCTTAACTCCTAGGATTTGTATCCACTGTTTTCAGTGCTAAACGTGCAAAACTGTGGTTGGAGGGCAGCTTACAGTTTTATATCTCTTTGTGAACTGAGGCTTGTCCTTCATTTACTATGTCCTGTTTAGGCATAGACATCAAACTTCTGTATCGACTATCGAGCCATAGTTCCTTCTGGCACCATGTTCTAAGGCCTTAACACTAACTCCAGGAAGTAGTGTTTTCTTAGATTGCTCTTTATTCTTGCCAAGTCTAACTGACCCTTCATTTTGGTACCATGCTGTAAGGCCTTCGCTCTTGATGTGCGAAACAGTACTTCTTTAAATTGCTTTTTAGTTTTGCTATGTCTAACCCTAGCTGACACTTTTTGTCCATGTCTAGCCCTAGCTGACACTTTTTGTCCTCACCTTGTCTGTTTTCCTGAATTATACCCTACTGACTTGTTTAGCAGTGTAGTATTATCTTACTGTCACATTTGCCTATTTTCAATACTTGTATGCTATGTATGCTTGGTCATTACTGTCTGTCTCTGTCTATAAGAGTCATGGGGGCCAGACCCTGGGTGAATTTCCAATTTCCCATCCATTGATTTAAGTTACACTTACATACGGCTAAGGATGGACTCTGCTTCACATGAACGGAGACCTGTTCCATTCGCATGTTGCAGAGCTTGAGGATCCCAGAGACTTATCTGTTTCGTCAACATGTCTCATGTCACAAACAGAATTTAAGTCCTTGGATCCAGTGGTTCTGATACTGTTGATTTTTTTGCAGATGTGTAAAATATCCAGCAGAGCTGGATCCGAGGATGCCTTGTATGCCAGGCATAGATTGCCTTTGAGTAACCTTTAAGAGAGTGCAGAAAATACTTTAAGGCAGTCAGTATACAATAGTGTCTTTATACCTTGGATTCTCCTGGTAAGGAATCTGTGTGGGCATTGCAACTGTTGCATATGTCTGCTCGGGTATATGCCAAAGGGGGCATTATACTGTGTGCTGGATTTGATAATGGCCAAATAAAGTGGCACTATGACTTCAATGGGCATGGATGTTGTGCCCTTACTTAAGTTGGGAAACATAGAATTATTTTTTTACTACCTTGGCCACTTGTTGGTCAAAGGCCAGATTACTGTCTACATATGTTCCCAGATCTCTGGCTACCGGGTCGACTTTGGGGGGTGTTTTATCAATGGAATAACTAGCCTGGGCGGCCTTTTGCCCCAAAAGACACTGTGTAATGCATTTCTTGGCACTGAGTTTTAATCTGTGACTTTGGCACCAGTTATGGGGGAATCTGACAGCTCCCAATTTCCAGTTGTCTGTGAATTTGGTCAGCTAGGGGTCCTTCATATTAGCCTTTACCTTTGAGAAGTAGATGAGTAATTCTGGTGGCCAGCCTGTTAGTGGTCTCGCCAATCCTGTCTTTCTGGGTACTGTCTGTGAGCCAGCTGGCAGTCCACCAAGTTATGTAGGAATTTCTGCGAGTTTGTCAACATAGTCAACCTTCAGACACTGGACTGAACCTGTTTGTGCAGGTGCCCACATTTCATAGTTGTGATATTTCACATTCTGTTACCTCCTCCTCCTTCAAGTTTCCTTGCAACATTAGATATAAAAGATGCTCATCATTCCTATTCATCCAGACATCAAGTTCTTCTTAAAGTTCTGTGTGTCTGGATCACCTAGTCCGTTATTACCTTCCGGACTAGGGTATCCACATTTTTCCATGTTTAGATGATTTGCTTATGAGTAGGGTGTCGGGAATATCTCTCTTGGGTGAGAGAGATCTCTTACACAAGCTGGGATTCCAAGGGAACATTCAGAAGTCGTCTTGATTTCTTCTCACATTGTTGTGTTTCTGGGATATCAACTAGACACCAGCTCAAGACTACATGAGCAAGATACAGTGGTATCAGAAAGCCCTTGTTCCCAGCACCAACACACCTTATCTTTACAAATCCCAGTGCTGTGGTTTTTAAGAAGGAAATTCACTGGCTGGGGACAGCAGATGCCCCAAATCCAGATGTTCCCTTCTTCCTTCCTGTTCCAAAGCAGTCAGTCATCGCATATGCCTTGAACTTTGCTTAGGAGTAGTTCCAGGAGGGATAAAAGTACAAGATGTGTTGGACACCAGGGACAGACATAAGCACATAAATATAAAAGAGATGCTTACCCTGGTCAAGGCACTCAACTCTCGGAATCTTCTTTGGCTCCCAGGGCCTCTTCAAGGTTGTTGCAGTCAGTACCACAGTCATGGTACATCAGCAAGCAAGGGGTGACCAGGTCATACCCCTCTGCAGGCCAGCCATGTTAGCTTGGGATATAGCTTCATTGCACAATCTCTACAGGAATCGTAGATTCTGCTAGAACAAAATTCTGTGGGAGACGAGCTGAGCAGGACAGGGGCAGACTTCCCAAATGGAAACCAGATGAGGAGGTTTCCATGATTTGATTATTTTGTGGGGAGTTCCTCAAGTAGACCTATTTGCCTCCTTTCTGAACAATCAGCTGGCAAGATTCTGTTCCAGGACTCCATGCAAGAAGCCTGGAAGACAGATGTTTTTTTCTTTTCATTGTATGGGAATGTGCCTGTGTATTTTTCCATCTTTTCCACTAATATCCAGGGTGCTTCTGAAGATTCAGAAGGAATCCCACAGTATCTTTGTGTTGACTACCTTGTAGCCCAGGTTACTGTGTTTCTCACTTCTGTAACCTGTACAATTCAATTTCTGACAAGTACTGGTTGTGTACTACATGTGACAACAATCTCCCGTATTCTCCATATGTCTGGACTATGGGGTAGGGTTGCAAGACGGAAGCCTTTTCTTACACAGAAAAACATCCAGACCTGGCTAAAATTTCCAAAACAATACATAGTCTCCCATAAGCATGTGGGAAAATGTGTTATGGTCTGAGACCAGGGATGGACTTTTTGGCCACAATTCCAAAAGGTACATTTGGCGCAAAAACAACACTTCACATCACCAAAAGAATACCATCCCAACGGTGATGCATGATGGTGGCAATATAATGCTTTGGGGTTGCTTTTCTTCAGCTGGAACTGGGGCTTTAGTCAAGGTGGAGGGGAATTATGAATAGTTCCAAGTACCAGTCACTTTTGGCCCAAAACCTTCAGGCGTCTGCTAGAAAGCTGAAGATGAAAAGCAATTTCACCTTTCAACATGACAATGACCCCAAGCATACATCCAAATCAACAAAAGAATGGCTTCACCAGAAGAATATCAGTTTCGGAATGGCCCAGGCAGAGCCCAGACCTAAATCCAATAGAAAATCTGTGGGGTGACCTGAAGAGGGCTGTACACAAGAGATGCCTTCACAATCTGACAGATTTGGAGCGCTTTTGCAAGGAAGAGTGGGCAAATATTGCCAAGTCAAGATGTGCCATGCTGCTAGATCTTGCCCAAGAAGACTGAATGCTGTGATTAAATCAAAAGGTGCTTCAACAAAGTATTAGTTTAAGGGTGTGCACACTTATGCAACCAGGTTATTGTATGTTTATTTTTTTATATTTTCCCCCCTAACAGATTTGTTTGTTTTTCAATTGAATTGTACAGGCTATAGGTCACATTAAAGGTGGGAAAAGTTTTTTGAAATGATTTATTGTTCTCATTTTTTTGTATCACAAAAACCTGTCATTGTAACAGTGCTGTGTACATTTGTTTTATATCAACCTAGTTAGTGCCAACAACACAACCAGCAACCTTTCAGGGCTTGTTCTTTGGTTTTACAATATCTGTGGGAGTTACTATCCTGTGGCCTTTCTTACACCTGTATCAAGTTTCATTTATCAGCCTCTTCAGCGTGTCTTTCAATGCATTCTCATGTCAAAATGTGGTGGCCCCTTCTTGGGATGTACTTTTGTGTTTGCTAACACTTGTTGCATTTGAGCCTGCTGACTTGAGGTTTTTAACATGGAAAATAGTTTTACCCTTCTAGCAGAGGTCAGAGCAATTACTATCTGAGATGCAGGCTCATGGGATGAGTCAACCCTATCTTATTTTCCACATGGACAGGATTTTTTTTGAGAACTATTCCTTTTTTGCCTAAAGTGGTCTTGTATGTTGCAGTATTCCTTACAATAGGGATCCCTTGCCAAGGTAGACTGATGTTCGGCCACTGTACCAAAGCTATTGGGTTGCCCAAGGTATACTTTGTGTCACACATACGCCCCCTGCGTATTGCATGGGGCATAAAGATAGCATCTGGATTATTTGAGCCAAACTATCCAACTTCTCACTTTCTTTCCTGAACCTAAAAATAAGAGAGAGAGGATTCTCTATACCTTGGATTTCCACAGGACACCCTGGCACTATATTGACAGAGCTACATTTTTCAGTTCTTCGGATAAATTGCTCATTTCTTGTGAAGGTAAGAAGGGGCAGCCTGTGTCAAAGCAGACTTTTTCCAAATGGTTGTCTAGTGCTCTTAAACTTTTATTATTCTTGCCACAACAAAGGCCACTCTATCAGGGTCTTTGCTTCATCTGTGGCTTTCTGGGAAGAGCTGGATTCTAGACGTTGCTACTTGGTCCTCTGTACATGCTTTTACAAAGCACTATAAGCTTGATTCCTTCTGAAGCTCTGTCAGGCTTTGCAAGAACCATTCTCCAGGGGCTCCTGGACTCCTCTTCTTCCACCTCCCAAATATAGCAAGCTAGGGTAATCTACCCTTAGCTAAGGCTACTGCATCAGATGTCTATATGAACATATTACTGTTGTGTAAGTAAAGTTATAACTTAAATTTTTTTTTTAGTAATCTTCTTCTAACATTGTCCTTTTAGAGATCAGCTTTGCTCTCTGTTGGCAAGAAAGTTCTGAAGAGCTTGGCATCCAAATTTTAGTCAGCTCAACTTCAGCTGTCAGACCGTTTGGATGTGTGGAGTGTGCCCTGAAGCCTTGGAAGCTGTTCGGCTGTTGTATACTTGACAGGATATAATGTGTGTTGCTAAGACTACTGCAGCAGTGATCATTCAAACATCAACTGTTACTGTAAATTTACTTGAACAGAGCACTACAGATGCAATGTTTGCTCTGAGAGTGTTGCTGGATAAATACAGAGAGGGTCAGAAGGAGTTGCATTGTGTCTTTGTGGACTTACAGAAAGCATATGACAGGATGCCTAGAGAGGAGTTGTGGTATTGTATGAGGAAGTCGGGAGTGGCAGAGAAGTATGTAAGAGTGGTACAGGATATGTACGAGGGTAGTGTGACAGTGGTGAGGACTGCGGTGGAAGTGACAGATACGTTTTAAGGTGGAGGTGGGAGTACATCAAGGATCCGGTCTGAGCCCTTTCTTATTTGCAGTGGTGATGGACAGGTTGACAGATGAGATCAGACAGGAGGCCCTGTGGACTATGATGTTTGCACATGACATTGTGATCTGTAGTGAGAGTAGGGACCAGGTTGAGGAGACCCTGGAGAGGTGGATGTATGCTCCTAGAGAGAAAGGAATGAAGGTTAGCAGGGCTAAGATGAATATATGTGTGTAAATGAGAGGGAAGATAGAGGAATGGTGAGGATGCAGGGAGTTGAGTTGGTAAAGGTGGATGAGTTTAAGTACTAGGGATCAACAGTTCAGAGTAATGGGTGAGTGTGGAAGAGAGGTGAAGAAGAGAGTACAGGCAGGGTGGAATGGGTGGAGAGGAGTGTCAGGAGTGATTTGTGACAGACTGGTACCAGTAAGAGTGAAAGGGAAGGTCTACAAAAGGGTAGTGAGACCAGCTATGTTATATGGGTTGGAGACGGTGGCATTGCAAAAAGGCAGGCGTCAGAGCTGGATGTGGCAGAGTTAAAGATTTTGCACTGGGTGTGACTAGGATGGACATTATTAGGAATCTTTATATTAGAGGATCAGCTCAGGTTGGACAGTTTGGAGACAAAGCAAGAGAGGCGAGATTGCGTTGGTTTGGTCATGTGCTGAGGAGGGATGCTGGGTATATTGGGAAAAGGATGCTAAGGATGGAGCTGCCAGGTAAGAGGAAAAGAGGAAGGCCTAAGATGAGGTATATGGATGTGGTGAGAGAGGACATTCAGGCGGTTGGTGTGACGGAGCAAGATGCAGAGGACAGGAAGAAATGGAAACAGATGATCCGCTGTGGCGACCCCTAATGGGAGCAGCCGAAAGATGATGAGCTGTGCTTACCTACACTTGAAAAATAAGCAAATTGTCTGGTATCTGGTACCAAACGCATATTTTGGTAAGCAGAGCTGGATTGCTATCAGCTTTGCGCTTTCTGTTGCTTTTACAGTATTCTGTGTGTTGGCTGTCTCAGAGTTCAGTGCTGTGGAGGGACAAAGGTGTAGATTTTTCTAAACGAGCTACAAATGATTTCATGAAAAAATATTGTAGACATCTGCCAGATTTTTGTGGAAGATGTGTTAATTTATGTGGTAGCATGTAGTGTAGACTGATATTTAAAGAGCTAATCCTCTGTTTAGGCTGCATTTGTTTCCATCTTTGGGTTTCTAAAATTTAGTGCAAGCTCTGTTAATTTATTGCTTTATGGTTAGAAGTTCAAATCTTGTGCAACACTTTTTCCTTGTCTGAAATTCTTAGTGGATTGCTTAGCTAGCTAGCTAGCTAGCAGGGTATTGTGTAGTGTTAACCACTGTAACAGTGTGGTTTGTACTTTACATTTGTGTACATAGAGTTGAAATATTAGATGTCCTTCCATTTCACTGTTGCAGTATTCCTTACAATAGGGATCCCTTGCCAAGGTAGACTGATGTTCGGCCACTGTACCAAAGCTATTGGGTTGCCCAAGGTATACTTTGTGTCACACATACGCCCCCTGCGTATTGCATGGGGCATAAAGATAGCATCTGGATTTACCATCCTCAGAAGTTCTTTGCCACCAGTCTGAACGCCATCTCTTGATCATTAGTCTGAATACCTGCTTCGTTGCTGGTTCGCCAAACCATTTCAGATGAGTGCCCCATTGGGGTTTTTTGATTCCCTTTGCGTTGTAGTATGTGTGGTTTCATGTCATCCAGGAAGGGTAAATGCCGGTGTGGGAGACAGTCCCCATGAAGATTGTCATGAGCAGTGCTTATTGTGTCTGGGCACTTCCCATGACCATATGTCCTGTTCCATTTGTTGGGCCTTTTGTTTATAAGACTCTCCATAGTAGGCTTTCCTCTTTTGCCTTGTAGTTGGAGAACCAACATCTTAAGCTTTTAGAGGAAGACACTGTGGAGGGAACTTCCCACTCTGAGGGTCAGCCATCCATGAAGAAGAAAGCCAAGAAGTCTATGTCTGATTCTTCTGCTGTGCCACCTCTGCCAGATGTCTCTCCTGAGGCAAGTGAAAGTCTGGAGCCTCGCCCAGCTCTGCCATTGGATTGTTTTGCTGCAACTGGCTTGGAGGCCATTATGGATCTAACCTTACTCATGTCCTGAGGCCTTGCACATGTGTGCTTTTGGATGTTCAGGATGATCCGAAGCTGTTTCCTAGGGTCCTAGGGTGTTCCTCACGTTTTTGTTAGAGAGAAAATCCCAACTGCAATTACTGAATGCTGTCCGGAGTCTGAGCTTTCTAAATTTTATAAGAAGGACATTCATTTGAAGAAAAAAGACTGCACATCTTGCTCCAATTCCTAAGGACCCACAGAATGAATGGTAGAATTTCACTTGGGGGGGGGGTGTGTGTGTTAATGCTGTGATGGTTTTGAAACCTCCTCATGGAGTTTCTGTTACAGCTCCCCCATGGACCTCTGTTCCTCTCAGAAGACCTAAGGAACAGGATTCCTCTGAAGGGGAGGTGGATTCGGAGGAGGAATCCCTTGCTTATTATTCTCCGATTCCTCTCCTTTAGAATGTAGGAGTGAGGAAGACAAGTCTGCAAGTCTTGACACTTTTGATGAATTTTTATTTTGGGGACACAATCTCCAGAATGATGGAATTCTTCAAATGGGATTGTGCCCAGGTTTCTGAGGTACAGAAGAGGTGTTACGAGTTCCTGCAGATGGACTGTATGAGACGTTCTGCTGTTTCTCCTGTTTTGCCTGCATTGTTGGATAGGTTCATAGGTTCATACTTGGCTATCTGCCCTAGGGCATTTATAAGCCTAGCCAGAGTGTGTGTGGCTTCCGCCATCCCCTGGAATGATAATACTGTGCCCATTTAGGGTTTAGTTTACTGTGCCTCTGTTAGAAGTGACACAGAGATGACCCCCGGGGTAAACCTACGATCTCCCATCCACTTGTCAAGATTTCTCTTGAAGAGAGTCAGTGAGGGGCTCTGCCTAACATGGACTGGGATTCTGTTCAAGAGTGTAGGGAGCCTCTGGGTTATGAATCTGTCCCTTCAGCATGTCCTATTTATTTCTGTGTTGAGGTTCAAGTCTCTCACTCTCGTGGCTCTGGTGGACTTGGATTTTTTTAGGTGGAGCATATCCATTAATTCCGGATTGGACATAGCCTTGTACGTCAGGCATAGATCTCCTCTGAGTAGGCGGTATGCGACTAAATAGAGCTGGAGTTTCTTCAATCTGGCAGCATATGACATATGTTTGAGACCCTTCATCCTCTTGGTGAGGTACTTCTGGGGTCTTTCTAACTGCTGCAGGTGCCGGGTAAGGTACATACCAAATGGGGCATTGTACGCAATCATGGGTCTGATAAAGGAAGAGTATAGGGGCACAATGACCTCTCTTGATCTAGATGTGAATCCTTTCATAATAAGGTGGGCAATATAGAAGTCTTCCTAACCACCTTGGCAATGTGGGTGTCAAATGAGAGGTCACTGTCAACTTGGGTCCCTAGGTCCCTGATTACTTCCGTAATTAATGGATTACCACCTATGTGGTAATTTGTGGGTACTTTGTTTTTCCCAAAGGGTATAACTATACATTTTTTTGGTGTTCAGTTTAAGGCAATGGCTCTGGCACCAATTGTCCATTTCTGTGAGGCCTTTCTGAAGGATGCTAGTGTCCGCTGGAGTATCGATTATGGCGCCCAGCTTGCAGTCATCTGCGAACTTTGTCAGCCACAATCCTCCTCCTATGTTTGCTTGTACTTCTAAGAAATAAATGCCAAACAAGAGGGGTCCCAGGACCGAGCTCTGTGGGAAACCACTTGTGACTGGCTTAGAGTCTGACATGGCTCCAGCAATTCTGACCTTGTGGGTTCTGTCCTTTAGCCAGTTTGCAACCCATCTTATGACATATGGGTTTACATTTAAGCTGGTGAGCTTGTCTATGATGCCCGAGTGGGGTATTGTGTTGAAGGCTTTTGCAAGGTCAAGGTAGGCTGTGTGAACTGCCATACCCTCATCAATGGCCTTAGTAACTGTTTCAAAAAAGTCAACAAGGTTCAAAAGGCAGGATCTGCACTTAAAGCCGAATTGGGTAGGATCAAGTGTCTGTAGGTCACCAATGTCTTTGTTTATGAGTTCCATAATGATCCTCTCCATAGCTTTGCAGACCAGGCTCGTCAAGCTTATGGGGTGGTAATTTCCAGGGTCCATAGAAGCACCTCCTTTGTGGAGTGGAACCACTGTTGCTGTACGCCATTCTTTGGGTACGTATCCTGTAGTAAGGCGAAGATTAAACAGCAGCCTTATGTGCGAGTTTAGTTCCTCTTGGAGTTCATGTAGCACGCAACCTGGGATACCGCCTGGTCCCATTGATGCTGTGTTTTTAGCTTTGGAGAGGGCGGCTCTCACCTGGACATCTGTGATGTCAGGGAGGCTACATTCAGCTGGGATAGATATTTCTCCTTTTTGGGGGGGGGATTTGCACTGAACCTGTCTGCCAGTATGTTGGCAATATCTGTGGGTTCAGTGTATTTTTTGTCATTTTGAACTAACTCTGAGCATATCTGGGAGTTTCCACCCAGGTTTCTAACATAACTAAAGAAGGCCTTGTGATTATCTTTAGTGTCTTTTGCGATTTTTCTCTCAAAGTTGGCCTTGGATGATTTTATGAGTGATCCTAGTTTTTTTGCTAGTACTGATCAGAGATGCCTTCCCTTTTTGGGATTTTGCTCTGTCCTGTAGTAGCTTCCTCCTCCTATTGTAAAGTTTGTTTATGGCTGGGGTCCACCAGACAGGACGCCTGCCTTTGGGGGAAAGGGTCTTGGTTTTATTTGGGATCGCATGATCCATGCATTCTTGAAGGTGTCCGTAGAAGGCGTTTATAAAAGGATTCAGCAGTGTGGGCTGTGGTTTCCACTGGCCCAGGGGCCTTGAAGGATACCACTTCAATCTTAAGAAGTGTGAAGTCAGCTTTTGAGAAGTTCTTCACTGTGGTCTTTTGTGCTGGGGGTGGGGGCGGGATGTGGATTTCCAGTGAGATTAGTTTATGGTCTTATCTCACCAGTGAGGGGTATACTTCCGGTGTGGAGCATTGTGTCCCCATGTTTGTGATTATCACATCTAGTATATTAACTCCTCTTGTGGGAGTGGTGACTAGTTGTTCCATCGCATTTGAGTTTATGAATTCTAGGAACCTTTGGGCTAGGGTGTTGGGGCTTGAGTAATGCTCACAGTCTATGTTTGGGTAGTTGAAGTCTTCCAATCTGATGGTATTTGGAGAGACATTTATACTCTCCAGTGTCTTCAGGAAGGCTGAGTGGGGCTCCTGAATTTGAGAGAGTGGTCTGTAGCATGCTACAAACTGTAGGGCCGTTTTGCCTACAGTTAGTTGCACATGGATGGTCTCTGATGCTTCGTGCGTTGCCACTATCCTGGAGGTGTGGGTGTCTTTGATGAATATGGACACTCCCCCTCCCTTTGTGGTTCGGTCCAAGTTTTGGGGCCGAAAAGCATGATATGAGTTATAACCTGGTAGTGCTGGGGTGCTCTCAGGAGCCTTGAACCAGGTTTCAGTCACTTCACAGACATCGATGCTCTCCATACTGAGGAGGGCTTCGAGAGCCTGCATCTTGAGGTTTAGACTTCTGGCGTTGAGCAGCATTACCCTTAGTTTTTTTCCACTTGTGTTTTCTAGGGAGGTGGGTTTGTTTTTTGAGCCTTGCCTAAAAAAGGCACTATGGGGGTGGTAAGAGCCTTTGCCAATATCCGGAAGCCTAGGGGTGACGGGTGCAAGCCGTCCCTTGCGAAGCAGCGTGGCTTGTCAAGCATGTCATCCCAAGCAGACAGACATTGGATCCCCCTAGAATGACACCAGTAATTGAGCCATTTATTAAAGCTGATCATTTTGTCTTTGTACTGTGGCATCATTCTTGGTGAGGGTAAGATGCTGCTCAGGGTCAGGGTCATACCAGCCTGGGCTACATAATCAGAGCTCCTTTATGTCTTTTCATGTAGTCCAGGGAGGTACGTCTCAGGTCATTTATGCCGGCATGGACCATGACTGAGTCATATTTGTACTTGCTCTGGTGTGACCCGAGTGCTTGTGTTATGTGGCGGATTCTAGCACCCGACAGGCAGCTTACTGTAACCTTTTCCTTGTTCAGTCTGGTGAGCGGGACGTCGGTTTATCAGGCATGTTGTTTTGCCTTAAGGGCTGTGACTGTTTGGCACACTGACTTTGAGAAATATGTGTTACATGTGCTATGTTTTGAGGTAGTGGTTTCTTGGATGTCTGCTTTGGAGGCCTCTGTTGTTTTGGTAGATTTTTAATTAGAGCCTCCGAGTATGTCTTTGTGGGTTTGTGTTTGGATTGCAGTTGTGTTTGGTCTATGTGAGACTGGGTTTGTGGTGTGTGTGGTTACCTTCTCCTCCTGGCTGGTCTTGCCAGTACTGAGTCGAGAGAGCTCAGCCTCCAGTTTGGCTATATAGTTGCATCTCTCACATATATTTGTATTTGTTGGGAGGAGGAGAGGGTTGTCTGTGTACATGAGGCAGTTGTAACATTGCCTCAAGATTCCCAGATTCACCAGCTGAACTGGAGAGACGCCAGTAATTGACCTCTTGACATGCTAGGATAGTGTAAGGGATTGCTGAGTACCGAGTCAGAAAGGACCTAAAGGGAAATGGGTACTCAAGGGGATTGTAGGTGGATGTAGTGCTTTCTTTTGTTCAAGAGTGCTTTACTTGTGTGAAAATGCTTTAGGATCAAGTGCTGGGCTTTTTAGATAGAGAATAGACTGATTCTATTGAAGGTAGAGCAGTTTTAAGGGAAAAACTGAACAGCAGACTTGGCGGAGCCAGAAATAGTTTAAACTTGTTTAACTGGCGCTGTGCTATGCGCACAATCGCGCAAACGCGGATTTTTATACAGGGAACTTCAAAAGAGTTAGAAATGGTCCAAAATGACCAATTACTACTAGAGCTTGTGCTGAGGTTACTCCTTCAGGGACAGATAGGCTGCTCAAGGCTCCCCACTCCCACTGGTGAGCAAAGAAACGTCTTTCTGTCCAAGTAAGGCAATGGGCAACACAGGAACTATCCCAAAGACCAGAATACAGCAAAGCCTGTATACTGGCTTATTCTAGTCAAGGAAAGGCGGGAAAACAAGGATATATATTTTTAAGAAAACTACAGAAAAATGCAGGGAAACAGCAGTATATTAAAATGCACAGGCTAGCGCACTTGAGTGGGCAGCCTCAACAGTAAAATTAAACAAACAAAACTTTAACTTTTACGTGCAGGTAATACAAATGCTGAAAACAGATGCTATTTCTGCTGCATCTAAGGCTGCTGATTCCCAGCCCCCTGCCCCCCCAAGACACCTGATATAGGGTGCATGAGGACTGAACATTTCTCTATAGGTGTCCTTTGTCTGAACCTTCTGTAGTGTTTTGTGGCATCTGACAAGCCGTCTCAGTTGCTACCTTCTACTTTTTCTAGTTCTTCTAACCTTCTAGTAACCTTCTAGGTTACCTCCTTTGGCTAAAGATAGCAGAACTATGGAAAGGTTAGGTAAGAAGGAGTATACATCTGCTACCGTAGCTTTTAAGGCTGTCTGTTATCAGACCCGTACAGACAGTGACACAGTGATGTGGTATACCAACAAACTGGGGTGGGGGTGAGGTCTTATCTTTGCTGGTTAACTCTCTCCTAGTTTGGAAACTAGCTATCCAGTATCACGTGACACAGGCAGTTTACATTCCCTCACAAAACATTGTGGTAGACTCTCTGAGCTTGTCCATAACTCAATCCCAGGAATGGATGCTTCACAGGGATGTGTTTCTGGATATTGTCCACCAGTGTGGGTATTCCTCAAATGGATCTTTTTGCCTCCCCTCTGAACAGAGAGCTTCCTCTGTTTTGTGACAGAATCTCAGGGTTGTCTGGTTTGGAAGGTGGACACCCTCTCTCTTTTCTTGGAAGGGGATGTTTCTTTATGCCTTCCCTTCCCCTCATTCCAAAACTCCTGTTCAAACTACAACAAGATGCTCCCAAAATCTTGCTGATGTCTCCTTTTTGGCCACGACAGCAATGGTTCCATCTTCTCCATTTAGTCAAGGGCAGTCATCACAAATTACCTCACAGGGTGGACGTACTAACATAAGACAAAAATCTCTCGTTCATCCCCACTTGTTCACTCTTCAACTGACGTGGGTGATAAGGATTCTGATTCCACATAGACACCTTTTTGCTGATGACGCGCTTAGGGTCCTGCATGAGGCCAGGAAACCCACTACTAGGAAATCCTACTTTTCCAAGTCAGAGGTTTTCTGTTTGGTGTCGTTCTCATAGGTTCATAGGTTCATACTAGGCTATCTGCCCTAGGGCCAGAGTGTGTTTGGCTTTCGCCACCCATTTTAAATTAATTTTGCTATGCCCTTTTCCGAGGTTAGTATACTGTGCCTCTGTCTAACAGTGACACAGAAGTGATACCCGGGGTAAACCTATGATCTCCCATCCACTCATCAAGATTCCTCTTGAAGAGAGTCAATGAGGGACTCTGCCTAACCTGGACTGGGATTTTATTCCAGAGTGAAGGGAGCCTCTGGGTTATGAATCTGTCCCTCCAGCATGTCCTGTTTATTTCAGTGCTGAGGTTCAAGTCTCTCGAGCGCGTAGCTCGATGGGATATGGATTTTCTGAGGTGCAGCATGTCCATTAATTCCGGGTTGGACATGGCTTTATACATCAGGCACAGATCGCCTCTGAGCAGGCGATATGCCACTGAGTAGAGCTGGAGTTTCTTTAACCGGGCAGCATATGGCATCTGTTTGAGCCCTTTGATCCTCTTGGTGAGGGACTTTTGGGGTCTTTCCAGTTGCTGCAGGTGTCTGGTAAGGTACATCCCAAAAGGGGCATTGTACTCAATTATGGGCCTGATGAAGGATGAGTAAAGAGGCACGGTGACCTCCCCTGATCTAGATGTGAATCTCTTCATGATTAGGTGGGCTATATAAAATGTTTTTCTAACCATTTTGGCCATGTGGTTGTCAAATGAGAGATTGCTATCAACTTGGGTCCCCAGGTCCCTAATTACTTCTTCTGTACTTAATGGATTACCACCTATGTGGTAATTTGTGGGCACTTTGTTTTTGCCAAAGGGGATGACTATACACTTTTTGGTGTTTAGCTTGAGGCCATGGCTCTGCCACCAGTTGTCTGTTTCTATGAGGCCCTTTTGGAGGATGCTTGTGTTGGCTGGAGTGTCTATTATGACGCCCAGTTCGCAGTCTTCTGCGAACTTGGTCAGCCACAGTCCTTCCGTGTTGGCCTGTACCTCCGAGAAATGTATACCAAACAAGAGAGGTCCCAGGACTGAGCCTTGTGGGACGCCACTTGTAACTGGTTTGGAGTCTGACATGGCTCCAGCAATTCTAACCATGTGGGTTCTGTCCTTGAGCCAGTTTGCAACCCATCTAGTGACATAGGGGTTTATATTTAAGCTGGTGAGCTTATCTATAATGCCCGAGTGAGGTATTGTATCGAAGGCTTTTGCGAGGTCCAGGTAGGCTGTGTGGACCACCTTCCCCTAGTCAGTGGCCTTGGTGACTGTTTCAAAGAATTCGACCAGGTTTAAGAGGCAGGATCTGCCCTTAACAAAGCCGAACTGGGTAGGATCCAGTGTCTGTAGGTCCCCAATATCTTTATTTATGAGGTCCATGATGATCCTTTCCATAGCTTTGCAGACCAAGCTAGTCAGGCTTATGGGTCGATAGTTTCCAGGATCCGTTGAGGCACCACCTTTGTGGAGAGGGACCACTGTTGCTGTACGCCACTCTTTGGGTACATATCCTGTAGTAAGGCTGAGATTGAACAGTAGTTTTATGTTTGGGTTTAGCTCTTCTTGGAGTTCATGTAGGATGCAGCCCGGGACACCGTCTGGTCCCATTGATGCTGTGTTTTTTGCTTTGGAGAGGGCGGCTCTTACCTGAGCATCTGAAATGTCAGGGGAGCAGCACTCTGCTGGGATAGATATTTGCCCTTTTGGTGGGGGGGGGGGAGTTTGCGCTGAACCTGACAGCTAGGATGTTGGCACTGTCTGTGGGTTCGGTGCATTTATTGTCATTTTGGACTAATTCTGAGCATATCTGGGAATTCCCACCCAGGTTCCTAGCATAACTAAAGAAAGCCTGCAATTTTTCTCTCAAAGCTGGCCTTAGACGATTTTATGAGTGCCCGTAGTTTTTTGCTAATACTGATCAGAGATGCCTTCCCTTTTTGGGATTTTGCTCCATCATGTAGTAGCTTCCTCCTTCTGTTGTATAGTTTGTTTATGGCTGGGGTCCACCAGACAGGACGTCTGCCTTTGGAGGATTGGGTCTTGGTTTTATTTGGGATTGCATGATCCATGCATTCCTGAAGGTGTTCATAGAATGCGTTTATAAAGGATTCTGCGGTCTGGGCCGTATTTTCCACAGGCCTGTGGGATTTGAAGGATTCCACCTCGGTTTTGAGGAGTGTGAAATTTGCTTTAGAGAAGTTTTTCACTGTGGTTTTCAGGGCAGGGGGTGGAGTCGGGATGTGAATATCCAGTGAGATTAGTTTATGGTCTGATCTTACCAGTGAGGGATACACTTCTGGTCTGGAGCATAGAGTCTCCATGTTGGTGATGATCAGGTCCAGTATGTTTTCCCCTCTTGTGGGAATGGTAACAAGTTGTTCCATAGCATTTGAGTTTATAAATTCTAGGAACCTTTGGGCTAGGGTGTTGGAGCTAGAGTAATGCTCCCAGTCTATGTTTGGGTAGTTGAAGTCGCCCAATATAATGGTGTTTGGAGAGACCTTCCTATTTTCCAGTGTTCACAGGAAGGCCAAGTGGGGTTCCTAGGTTTGGGAGGGTGGTCTGCAGCAGGCTATAAACTGGAAGGCAGTTTTACCCACTGTTAGTCACATGGATAGTCTCTGATGCTTCGTGCTGTGCCACCAACCTGGAGGTGTGGGTATCTTTGACTAATATTGATACTCCCCCCTCCTTTTGTGGTTCGGCCCAAGTTTTGGGGCCGAAAAGCATGGTATGAGGTATAACCTGGTAGTGCTGGGATGCTCTCGGGAGCCTTGAACCAGGTTTCTGTTACTGCACAGATATCAGTGTTCTCCATGCTAAGGAGAGTTTTGAGTGCATGCATCTTGAGGTTTATACTTCTGGCGTTGAGTAGCATTGCTCTTAGTTTCTTATCCCTTGTGATACTTATGGAGGTGGGTTTGTCTTTTGAGCCTTGCCTAAAAAAGGCACTATGGGGGTAGCAAGAGCCTTTGCCAATATCCGAAAGCCCAGGGGTGACAGGTGCAAGCCGTCCCTAGCGAAGCATCATGGCTTGTCGAGCATGTCATCCTAAGCTGACAGGCATCGGATCCCCTTTGAATGACACCAATACTTAAGCCAATTATTGAAATTGATCATCTTGTCTTCATATTGTGGCATCATTCTTGGTGAGGGTAAGA
Source organism: Protopterus annectens (assembly GCF_019279795.1). Taxonomy (NCBI): domain Eukaryota; kingdom Metazoa; phylum Chordata; order Ceratodontiformes; family Protopteridae; genus Protopterus; species Protopterus annectens. The sequence continues at coordinate 64,873,531 of NC_056748.1, read as the reverse complement.
TGCTACTCAAGGTCAGGGTCATACCGGCCTGGGCTACATGCTGAGAGAGCTCCTCTATGTCTCTTTTCATGTAGTCCAGGGAGGTACGTCTCAGGTCATTAACACCAGCATGGAGTCATATTTGTACTTGCCTTGGAGTGACCTGAGTGCTTGTGTTATGTGGCGGATCCTTGCGCCCGACAGGCAGCTCACCGTGATCTTTTTCCTTGTTCAGCCTGGTGAGCGGGACGTCAGTATGCCTGACTATAGAGTCACCTATTACATGTGTATCAGGTGTGTTGTTTAGTCTTAAGGGCTGTGACTGTTCGGCACACTGGCTTTGTGAGCTATGTGTTGCACGTGTTTTGTTTTGGGGTAGTGGTTGCTTGGGTGTCTGCTTTGGAGGTCTCTGCTGCTTAGGCAGATTTTTATTTAGAGCCTCTGAGTATGTTTTTGTGTGTTTATGTGTTTGGTTTGCTGTCGTGGTAGGTCTATGTGAGACTGGAATTGTAGTGAGTGTGGTTTCCTTCTCCTCCTGACTGATTTCGCCAGTACTGAGTTGAGAGAGCTTAGCCTCCAGTATGGCTATATGGTTGCATCTCTCACATGTGTTGGAATTTGTTGGGAGGAGGAGAGGGTTGTCTGTGTACATGAGGCAGTTGTAACATTGCCTCAAGATTCCCAGATTCAGCAGCTGGACCGGAGAGGAGATTGACAACTGACCTTTGGACATGCTAGAATAGTATTGGGAATTCCTTTATAATTGAAAAAAAGGGGCCAATGGGGAACGAGTTACTCGAGGGGAATTTGTGAGGGTGTAGTGCTTTTAATATTTTAGTGCTGACTTATATAATTGCTTTAGTGAGCAAGTGCCAGGTAACTTAATGCAATGTGTTACAGGTAACTTAAATGCAAAAACGACAAACAGTAACTTTCTTTCAAGTGAAACAAGGAAATAAGTACAGTAAGCAATGCAGATATCACTAGGGATCCACAGAAGTGCTGAAAAGCCGCGTTTTAGGTGGAATTAGCATTTCAGGGAAATAACAAGCAAACAAACAACAAGCATACAAACAAAGCTAGATTCAGCAGGCCTGGATCTAGTCTATGCTACAGCAAACAAGGTGTACCAATTTCAGTAAGAAACATTTCAAATATGCAGGCACTATAAGCCTTTAACCAGAAATTCCCAGCTCAGAAGGGCAGAGTCCAGCCTCTCCTCCCACAAGAGTGCAGACCACGAACCTTCTTAATGTAAAATAACTGGCATGACGCCCAAGTGCTTAAACCAGAACTAATACACATTTAGAATAACAGACACTGAGCCCTCAATCAGCAGTTCACAACTTAGAAGGATGTAAACTACCTGTCCTGCCACCACAGTGCAGGCCACAAACCTTCCTAATGTAAAACAACTGGTCTGAAGCCCAAGTGCTTAAACTAAAAGGCTTAGAATGAGTTACACCAAGCAGTAATAAATACAATTGAGTAGTTTTAAGATGACGCAAAAGCAAAACAAAATAAAGTAGGAAGAAACACTAATACAGTAAAAGCAGATACATATATTTTTTTTTTTGAGTGAGCAAATGAGATGGGCCCAGGAGTTGCAGGACAAAAACAAGTGCAAATGCAGGCTTTCAAATCAGAAAGTTGAGAGAGATGGAAGACCGCCCAAACTGCCAATAGCTACAAATTCTGGGCCAGAACCACTCCTTATGTGGTAGGTTACCTAGTGCTTACCACTCCCACTGATAAGGTAGAAGGCTTCCCTCCAATACAGAAACGCTTGGGGGCTCAGAAGCTTACAAATAGTCCTGGATACAGCAAATCTGTATCTGGAACACTAATTACAGGAAAGGTAGGAAACGGGCTTACAATTTTTTTTTTCAGAAAAGTAGCAAAAATAGTAGTAAAAACAATTCACATGCAGTGCAAGCTGGCACACTTGAGTATGTAGCAATATTAGTCCACACACAGTTTGAAAAAATGTAATTAAATTAAAAAGGGCTAAAAGCAAGTGCAGAAAGGGTTTATTAGGTAGAAAGCGGTAAAAAGAGATGAGACTGGGGGAGTGTCCTAGATCAAATCTACAGTGGGACGGGCACTGCAAAAGCCACCAAATTTAAATTACAACCAAGAACCGGGAGGGGGTGGGGTGGGGAAAAGTTTCAACAGAGATCTGAGGAATCCGAGTGCAAATTATAAAACCAACAAAATATATACTGATCTCTGTATATTTGCAGAACAGTAAGACAACAGATATCTAAGCAACAATTTAGCGCTCTAATACAGAATAATACAGAAAAATATACTCAGCTCTATATATTTGCAGATAGTCTTGTAAGGCTCTCTCTCAACACACGTTTCACTTTAAATGCAGACTGCTGCTATTAACAGTTGAAATTAAGGGAACCTTGAGTTAACAACACACAAGCAATAGAAACCAAAATGGGGGGGGGGGGCAGTTTCAACAGAGATGTGAGGAATCAAAGTGCAAATTATAAAACCAAAAAAATATATACTGATCTCTGTATATTTGCAGAACAGTAAGACAACAGATATCTAAGCAACAATTTCAGAAACCGGATCCACTTTCCTGGGATGTTCCTTTGGTTCTGTCTTGTGTGTGTGAATTGCTCCAATGCTGGATTTGATTATTCATCTGTTAAGGTCCACTTGTCAAGAATGAACACAGTTCACGGCACACAGGATCCGAACCTAAATGCTCCAGTAGTCAGCAGTAGAATAAAATTCCTTTTATTTTAGAAACAGCAAGAAGTCACAGTTCGTGATTCAGAACAGCAAAACACAAATAAGCCAAGCGCTTTCACCCAGTAAATTACCAGGCTTTTTCAAGGCAAACAAAGCTGTTCACTACAAAAAAACTATTTAAATAGCAGAGGCAGTCAAATTAGAACTCCACCCATTAATTACCTAATAATTGGTAATGTTACATTAAAATGATGGTAGGCACTAAAGGATGCTTTTCCATATAAAACATACCTGTTTTGTGTGTAACATTCTTATTGCTGTGATCAATAATAATAAACCTAAACAATACCTTATATAATATAAAATCCTATTAAATGCATACCATGAGTTAAATATATTAAAATAAAACAAAATTAATGTCTACAATGCAATAACATTAAAATCACATCCCATCCCAAAAAAATAAAACATGTTGAATACAATAAAATGGGAAGGAATGAAAGTTGTGATAAATGCATAGCGTTCTGATTGATGTCACTAAGTTGTCCTATACATAAAGGAACTATGCAATCAGTTATCCAAATAAGTCAATTTTATAAACGTGCTCTTCTCATTTTTAGAACACTGTTAATATTTAAAGCCTCATTCATCCCAGGGGGGGTACAAGCATCCAACCTCAACTGCAAAAACAACTCTCGGTTTTCAAGCCTAACCTCCCAATTATCCTGTGTGCCGTGAATTGTATTCATTCTTGGTTTGGTTCACTTGTTTTACATTCAAGGTCCACTTGTCAGCTATTTCTTGCAGTTTCTTAAATGCATCCTTCATATTAAATCACCCAGGAAGCCTGTTCTCCTCCCTGAGATCTTAATTTTTGTTATGGTGAAATTGACCCAGGCACCTTTTGAGCCTGCAGCTACAGCTTCCTTGCAACATTGTTCTTGGAAGACCGTTCTTTTCTTGGCCCTAATCTCTGCTAGACTGGTGTCTGAGCATGAAGCTCTTATGGGCTTGTCCTCCCTTTTTGGTTTCCATAAGAGCAGAGTGTCCCTTTATACTAATACTTTTATGCCAAAAGTAGTGAATGAGTTATCTCTTAATCAGTTTATTCATGTTGGTGAGAATGTTATGGTTATTTTGGATGTGCATAGTCAACTCTGGTTTTATTTGGATAAGATGTTTTGTAAATGCTGTCTGTGTCATTATTACGGATGGGTCATGGATCTGAGCATTGGATCCGAGCCTGCAAAGTGCGTGACAGCTCCTGAGTTCAACCTCCTCCCTTCTCCTCACTTCCTACTACCCATAATTCTCAGATCTCATTTGCCGTAGTCATGAACGGTCGGTTCCTGAGCTCGGGCAAGCAGTTGAAGTATTTTCAGTCTTTTAAGGCTTTTTCTTATTTTTCCCTATCTAATCTAAGTTTACTGTTTTTAGTGCTGTAGAGTTCCCTGTAATGTAGTTTAATACTAGGTACCCTCCCTTGTTTGTCACTGGCATTAGATCCCTTCTCTCCCCACTAGTGTGTGTGAGTGTGTGTGAGTGTGTGTGAGTGGTTTGTTGTGTGCAGGTATGACTGAGAAGCCTGTAGGTTTTAGACGTTGCTCCTCATGTGGTCAGAACCTGGCCTCCGCTGACTCAGATGAAGAGTGGGTCTGCTGTCTGAGAGCCCCATTTAGAGTGTGACTGACTGCGATGTGTGTGCAGGTTTCAATCCCCGGGCTTTCCAAGACCATAGGAATAAGCTTTTGCATAAGGGTTTAGCTTCAGGGGTACCTTGGTCTATGAACTCCTTCGAAGGCAACCCCAGATCCCAAGAGGAAATACTCTTCCAAACGGCCCAGGCTTTCGGATCCAAGTGCTCTGGATCAGAGTTCAGCCTCGGGGGCTTCAGCTCCAGGCGTTTTGGCTCTTAGAGCCACAGGTTCTAAGGCCGGTTCCAAACTCTCCAGGGCTGGCAGGGTCTCTGATCCGACTGAGGGGATCAGGTCTTCTTCGCATCCAGCGGTTCAACAACAGGCTAGCTAGGATCCATTGGCTCTGTCCTCGCTGACCGAGACGGTCGTTGTGGTAGACTCACCAGTCCGATCTCTGTCCTAGGATCTGAAGAGGCCCCGCAGGTCCTCTTCTAGGGATCGTAGGCTGTCCACTCATTTGGGTCACTCTTGTTTCCTCTAGTCCACCAGAAGTTTGCTCCCCTCAGATGTGGACCAAATGAAGAGGAGTTTCCTCAAAGCTCAAATGGAACTGGGTTTACTTCCTTCCCCTGATCGTATGCCTAGGGGTCCCTCTCCCACCCCATTGCTCCTTTCTCCCCAACTGACTCTTGAGAGCTTGGTTCCCCTGGTTCAGGACTTGTCGAAGGACCGTTGGTTGGCATTGGGAAGCACAACTACTCCCATGCCACCTGGGTCCCTGGTGGGGTTGGCCTTATTTTGTGACCCAGATGCCCATCTGGGCCACTGGGGGACCCCCACTCGCACGGACTTGGCTGGTGGGGAGAGGGAGGAGGGGGCTTCGTCCAGTACCTCTCCATTTTGGGTGATACAGAGGACCGTGTCCAGTTGGTCGGCTTCCTCCACCTCAGCTGTGAACACTATATTACCTGGTTCCATTTTGGGTGGCGAGGCCTCGTCTTTGGCCCAGAGTCAGCCACCCTGAGATAATCTTCAGAGGTTGGGGTCCCCTCCTCCTCGGAGTCCTCCCCTGAGCCCCTGGCGGAGGAACCTTGGAAGAAGTTGAGCAAGGGGAGGCACCTTGACTCCCCACGGGAGTCTCTGACAGATGACATAGACTTAGATGAAGGGGACAGGTCCCCCAGACTTCTGCCTGAGGCGATATCCTTCGGTAACATCCTGGAAATCCATGATCAGTGGGACAGTTGGTCTTCCCAACCCTGTCCTCTGAGGAATCCATGTTCTTGAAGGCGTTCAGGGCAGGCTCATCTTGTGTGTCACCCCCCCCCCCCTCGGCTGACGAGTTTGTCCAACTTGTGGCCAGCTGGACACAGTGGAAACTGTACCCAAGAGATTTCTTAGCCCTGGCAAATACATGCCCTTTTGGAGAAAAGGTGCTCCAGTGGATGCTATTGTGGTTGCCGCAGCCACCAAAAAGGATCTCGTGGAACAGAGCTCCTCGGTCCATCCCCCTAACGTGGAGTCTAGGGCGATTGGACTGGTTTGGTAAAAGCACTTATGCCTCGGCTACTTTTGGACTGAGGACCGCTAACTACATGGTGCATTTCACCCGGCTGCAAAGGGAATTGGTGTCAGAACTGTCTGCTTCCCTTTTCAGAGTTATTGCCTCTGGAGGGCTTGAAGATAGTTTCTCCAAAGTTCACTACTCTCCCCTCCCTAGCCAATGCTTCAATGAGGTTGATCTCAAACTCTCTCAAGCGTCCTGTACAGGCATTGCTATCAGGCCTGGATCCGCCTATGCGGATTCGCGGACAACTTCAGGGCGGCTTTCACTAACTCCCCTTTTTAATGGGTCCACTCTGTTTGGTCCCTCAGTCAGAGAGACTTTGACCTGCAGTGAGCATGAGGGTAAGGCATTGTCGGCTGTCGGGATCAAGTTTGCTACTCCCCAATGGTCCTTTTCTAAGATTGAGGGGCAGTAAGAAACTGTGGTTCCATAAGTCGCAGTCTTCCTTCCAGGATGCTCCACAGGATTCCTCTTTTGGCCCAGTGAGGGGGTTCGACAGCAGGAACTACACTAGAAGCAGAGGGGGGGGTCCGCAAAATTAGGAATTCCAAGAGCCTTTCTCGGAAAACCCCCAGCAGAGACCCTGAAGTGCTGCCCGAATGCCCTACCCTGGAGGCAATCGGGGGGGGGGGTTTCGGATATCCCTGCATCAGCTGGCCTGGGCTTCTATTACCTTGGACCGGTGGGTACTTAACAGTGTATCCAGGGGTTATTTCATTCCATTCGATTCGCCCCCAACCACAACTGAAGTCACTCCCAGATGTCCCACCCCGCCAAAGGGAGTTGGCACTCATAGAGGTCCATGACCTCCTGCAAAAAAGGGCCATCCAAAAGGTCCCAACAGGACAGCAAGGATCTGGAATTTACTCTTGCTTCTTTAGTGCCAAAACAAACCAGGGAATTGCGTCCCATCCTGGACCTCAGTCGGCTGAACCTGTCAGTCCAGAAGTTGAAATTCCGGATGGTCACTGTTCAGTCCATTCTGCTGCTTCTGTGCAAGGACGAGTGGATGTGCTCCATAGATCTCAAGGACGCGTACTATCACATCAAAATACCGATGCTCCAGGAGATTTCTGTGCTTCCGGCTGGGAGCCAGTCACTATCTGTTCAGGGCCTTGCCCTTCAGTCTCACCTCAGCCCCCTGGTGTTCACCAAATGTATGGCGGTGGTTGCAGCCCATCTCCGGGTACAGGGATTTCAGATCTTCCTGTACTTGGACAATTGGCTTCCTCTGTCCCAAACCACGGTGACTATGGATGACTCCCTGTTGGGGTGGGGGGTATTTCCAGGGAAGGATGGTCCAAGGCATATGGACCCCATCGGAGACCAAGTTACAAATCAATGTCCTCGAGATGAGAGCAGTCCTCTTGACATTGCAAGCCTTCCAAGATTTCCTCCCTCTTGGGACAGTAACTACTCAGACAGACAACATGGTATGTCAACAAACAAGGGGGAACACGATCTTACCCTCTGTGCAGAGAGGCCATGAGAATTTGGGAATAGGCGATAGCCTCTGGTCGCTTTCTTCTTGCAGTCACATCCCCAGCGAATCCAACATTTTAGCAGACTGAGCAGGACCATCCTGAGTCGTCATGAAGGTTCAATAATCCGTCAGTGGTGAACTGGATATTCAGCAGATGGGGATCCCTGTGCTGCGACCTGTTTGTGTCTCGGGACAGTCACAAGTGCAGCACCTTTTTTGCCCTGATCCCTCTGCTCTGATTCATGATTGGCTGCCGGGTCTCCTTTTTACTTGTCCTCTGATCCCCCTGATTCCCAAAGTTCTGCAGAAAGCCTGGCGGCTGAAGGCCCAATTCATTTTCATTGCCCCCTTTTGGCCTCGACAGACGTGGTTCTCCCTCCTCTGGTCTCATGTGAAATATCTGCCTTGGGTATTAGATCCAGCTCCGGATCTTATTTCCCACCTGAGGGGGCTTCCCCCTCCCAAAAGGAAGTCCTTGAAATCTGGCAGCCTGGTTCCTCCAGTTCCAGTGATCATCGGCCAAACAAAGTTACCTTCCCCGTGAAGGATATTATTTTGGCTTCCCAGAAGCCATCTACCAAGAAAGTCTACCTCACCAAATGGAAGAGGTTTTCAATTTGGGCTCATCAGCCCCCATGTCTGCTATCTTGTTCTTCTTGTCTTGCCTTTTTCATAAAGTTTTTCTATGATTAAAGCTTCAGCTGGCAGCAATATCCAACTTTCATCTGGACGTTTAGCCCAGTTTTTTCTTCAAGATTATCTAAGTGTCTCTAAAGGGAGTGTTCTTACTTCGGCCTCCCTTGAAGGACTCTTCCCTTCCGTGGGATCTTTCCTTGGTACTGCAGTCTTTGACCCTTTCTTCGTTAGAACCTGCTGCAACTTGTAATATCAAGCTGTTGTCTTGGAAGACTGCCTTTTTAGTTGCTGTCACTTCCACCAAAAGAGTTTCTAAATTGCAAGTCCTGTGTATAAAACCCCCCTTTTATGGTTTTCCGTAAGGACAGGGTTTCCCTTAGAAGTAATCCTTCCTTTATTCCCAAAGTGGCTTTGGAAAATAGACAGGAAGCAATCCGTTTTTTTCCCCCAATTATTCTAACAGGGGTGAGCAGCAGCTGCATTGCCTGGATGTGCATCGACAGCTGCATTTCTATCTAATCAGGACTGAAAATTTTCGAAAATCTGACCCAACTATTTGTAGCATTTTCTCAAGCCAGGAGAGGCAATGCCATATCTGTCTCCCTCTCTCGTTGGATTGTTTCTGTATAGGACATATCTGTCAGCTTAACAACAAAGATCTTCCCAGACGTCTTAAAGCCCACTCTGCGTTCTGGGCTAGGACATCATTGGGTGGCATTTGTGCTGTGGCCACTTGGTCGAGTCGTCATACTTTTGTGATGCACTATAAGTTGGATCTGATGCCTAGAGGTAGGGTATCCTTTGGTTCTGCAGTGCTCCGGCATGTCCTTCCTTGAGGCCTCCCAGGATTTTGGATAGCTGGGGACGCTGCGAGCCATCTGTGATTAATAATGACACAGCATCTGATAGAGTTATGTACTCACCATAACTTGGGGCATCTGTGCTATCCGGTGTCATTATTAATCGCGTTCCCACCCTCCATCCCCCTCCTTCTGGTGGCCAAAGGAATCTTAGGGGTGCAGTGTGGGCTGGTGGTCTGTGTTTTCTGAATAATCTAGGTCCCTGTAAGGGACAGTTCTTTGGCAAACTTGATTTGAGGATTGTGAGTGGTAAGAAGTGAGGAGCTTGAGCTCAGGAGCTGCCGCTCACTTTGCCGGGTCGAATCTGTGATGGTCTTTGGTATCTTGAGCTATTTCCCTTTGTTTTTCTTTGCATTTTAAGAACATTTCTCCTTCTGTTAAGGCTCATTCTGCTAGGGCTGTGGCTTCTTCTGGTGCTTTTTCAAGGATTTAGATACCAACTCTATTTTTCAGGCAGCTACCTGGACTTCTGTGCATACATTTACCACACATTGTTTGTTGGATATGATATCCAGAGCTAGAGCTGGCTTTACTAGGGCCATCCTTCCTGGGTTTCTGGAGGACTCTGCTGGTTCTTCCTCCTCCCTCTCTTCTTCCTGAGGTTTGGCACTCTCCCTAGTGTAAGGAGTACTGCAACAGTGAAATGGAAGGTTGTAGTACAGTTGTGTAAGAACTTACATGTCCTTCTCTTCACTGTTGCAATATTCCGTCCCTCCCTCCTCCCTTCTCCTCTGGATGTAGTTTACCTCTCTATTCTATTCCTTGGACTGGCTTTCCTACTAGGTCTCATTTCAAAGGATGGTACATCCGGGCATCACCTTTATACCCTGCACTTTATGCAGGGAGCGTATGTGTGACATACCGTGTACCTTAGGCAATCTAAAGGCTTTGATATACTGTCTGGACGTTGGGCTACCCTTGGCAGGGGATCCCTGTTGTAAAGAATACTGCAACAATGAAGAGAGAGGGCATCTACGGTTATGTTAAGTTCTTACCCAGTTGTACTTTTATGTTGGTTTAAGCAGTGCCCTTGCTTTATTCTTGGCCGGCAGTGCTGTGATTTGGGATTGTTCTAGTTAAAACAGTTGTGTAGCTGAATACAGTACCTCCAGCACCTTGCTATATTGTTCTGTAATAAGTGTTCTCTTTCTACAGGAGCTTACTCTCGAACAGAGAGAGGGCGCTTTCTCCAATTTCCAGATTGCCAAAGGAACTGTTGACCTTCTTAAAGGTAACTTTCAATGTATTGCATTGTTATTAAAGACCATTTTTTTTTCCTTAGTTGTACATAGAATGTGCATAGCTCTCAATTGTCCTTGAATTTTGCTTCATTTTTGCCATGTCCTACATAAAAATTTTGATTTTGTGGTAAATCACTGAAAATAATCACCAGGTGATGATGCCAGACCTTGGTTTCAAACTTTTTTATAATTCATTTTTATGAATAATATATGCTGTTTTATTAACATTCTAAATAAGTGCAGTGTTTTTAAAAAGTAATATTAAAAAAACTGTCCCTGATTTTAAGCTTTTGTTTCTCGCTGTTTTGGCTTTTTCCATGATTCTTGAGTACAGGAATTGAGAGCAGTGGGTCTGTTATGAGTACGTTTTTAAAGTGTGTGTATATCGTATTCTTGAAGTTTGTTTGTGTAAAACAGTAGCTCAGTGTTCTGCTTTTTCAGTAGCTTCCTTTTTAACCACACCAGTTTTCAGAACCAGCTTTGAACAATTTAGTGTTGTAGGGAGCTAAAGCTCATTATAGCAAGTAACTGGCATAAGTAGGGCACCAATCTGGTGGGTTCCAGTCATAGTTACAAAGTCTTCACATTTAGTGAGAGTCTGAAATGTAATCGGGCGTAAATGTATATTATGTAAAACAATGCTGTAGCTTGGAAGCTTCTCCCTTCTGCAGTACAGCAGTCTTGGAGTTAATGCACGTAACTAGCAGGGTGTGAGAGGGCAGGGGGGGTACAAAAACATTTTAAATTGTGCACCAGTAAATGTCACACTTTGCTGTTTTACGTGCAGTACCTAGCTCATTTTTCACAGTTTTGGAGCCTTCACTGTGTTCTGAACTTGAGTAGGGCGTTGGTGTGGGTGGTATGCTAATCCATTGCGTCATTGGGCAGTTTTGAGCATCAGTTCACTTTCCTGCACATTATTCATTTTTAATCTAATCTAAATGCACGTATTGACGTCTGTCTGAACGTTGTGTGTGTGTGTCTGCCTCCCTGAGGTAAAGGTGTAAGCTCCACAAGAACTGGTAGTCCAGCAAGCTTTTTGCCTGCACCTGACATTGCTGCATTAATTATTCTTCCCTCTTTACATGCGTCCAAATCCAGATAGGTTACAGTGACACAGCAGGTAGTGTCACCTGACCGCAACAGGTTCTTCACTTTGGAGTCTGCATGTCCTTCTGTTTTCATGGGTTTTCTCCTTGTGATCCTGTTTCCTCTCAAAGTTCCAGAGATGTGCAGTAGGTGGATTATGCACTCTAAATTGGCCCTGTGTGTGACTGCATGTGTGCATTCGTGTGGTACACAACAACCACCACAGCAGGGATAGCCATCAGGTGGAGTGAACATTAGCTGTAGATGATGGTCCCTGTTGATGTGACACCCTGACCCCATGTACAAGATGGAGAAAAAGGAAGGGGGTGGTATGAGCGGTTAATGATGATGATTGCAGAGCCTTGTAGGCTTCATTTTAACTAATTTAAGATATCACCCCTAGTCAGACCGGTTACATTCTTTGTAACAGTCTAATCCATTTAGTAGTAGTTTTGTTTATAGTATATTGTGTGGTAGTTACTTGTCTTCCAACAAAAACTTTGTTTATGTGTACTTGAAACTTTTTTTTAATGTTTGACTATTCAATTTGAAGGATTGGTATTACTGTGTTTGTACAAATTTGAAACCCTATGTGTGGCCCAGATGACCTCTGATTGTCTATCAACCAACCCAGGTTCCGGAGGAATATGAGGGTGAGCAGCCAATGTGTTATTTGTCTGGGGAGGGGGTGGTATGGCATGCTGCAGCATCAGTACATATCAAGGGGAAGCACAGGGGCTTCTGAAACCTGTTTCTCCTGCAGATGGTATCTGTTTGTTCTTGCATTCCCTGTGTAATCCACTGTAGTTTCACAGGGGAAATGGAACCTTTCCCAGCACTCTGTGGATGCACTGCATAATAGCTCATCATAGATGGGGAACCAGTCTACTGCAGATCTATGACATACTTTATTACTTTAATGTTAAAGTTGTAAAGGTCTGTACAGCTGTGTCTCCCATTCTGCATGTCAGGGATGTGACAGACAAGAGAAGTCAGTAACATAAGGTTACACAAAGTCAGAATGATGTGCAGAGAAACTATTTCAGACTGAAACATTGAGAATGCTGCTTCGACATTGTATGGTTATATTAATGGAAAACTCCACCCTGGAAAAAAAAAACATGCACATGTATATGGATTTTTAATGTATTCTGTGCGGTATTGATGCATCATAATTACTCTTATTTGCACTAAAAATAAATCAGAATTATTTGTATCCTCCCTTGGCTGTTATGGGATTTAGTGTGTGTTTTCTCCCCTCCCCTCTTCACTTTTTGCATCCTTGAATTATGTTACAGACTAGACATCATAAATATGTTTTTCTTTCCATTTAGTTATACCGATAGTGCTGTGAATCGCTAGCCAGGCTAAAAAAGCAGTGTGTTTGCTTCTTTTAACTGGATCACTATCTTTGTTTACTCTTGAGATACGACATGCTGGGGTATTATTTACTTTCCACATTAACACAGTTGCAGTGCAAAAAAAGACATTGTGAGAAACACTGAAAACTCCACAATCTTTGACTAGCCTGTGTCATTTGCAGACTGAAACATGTTGCTCTCCGAAGCAGTGTAATATCGCAGTCAAAACATGGTGTGGCCTTCATGATCTCTGATAAGAAAATCAGAGGGTTAATGAAAAAAAACTGAGAGGTGCTGTAGGGTTGCTGGGTACTAAATATTATCTAGGTGGGATTATAGGGGGAAACTGGGACAGTTTTTACCTTAAATTTCTAGGCTACTAAAAGCATATCTGCCCATCCAGTGCAAATACTTCTGCTTCCCAGCAGGACACATGACACAATTCTTCCCACTTCAGTCTCTTATTCTTGTTTGTGTCATCCTCTCTGCTTTTAATTTCTTCATGTGTCTGTCAGCTAATACACCACAAAAGTCGCTGTCCCTCAAATTGATGATGCAGGTCGGTAGGATTACCTGCACAGAGGAATGGCATGTTGAAAATCAGAGGATAAGATTAACAGTTCACTTTCCTAACCTTATATCCTTGGTTTCCAGTTGTGATGAAAGTTCTAAAAAGTAGCATCTTATTTTCCTTGGGTTCTTTTTGACTGTTCTCTTTTTTTTTTTTTTTTTTTTTTTTCCGTTTACCAAGAGGATTTATATGGTGTAACTTGCCAGTCTACAGTTTTTAAATGTTACAAAACTGTCAGACACCCCCTTCCTTAATTTAACCGTATACATTAACCGTCCTACTAAACAGCCATCTTCACCTCTTGCAACCAGTCAACCAGTTTTACCCCCCCCCCAATGTTTTACTACATTTCAAAGTTTTTCCTCCTTTAACATCAAATGTAGGCTAAGTCCAGCCACTCAGCATGGTCAACCTTCACCCATGATGAATCAATACTCTTATTGGCTCCTAGCCTTGAGCAGTAATGGCTCTGAACATTAGCTCAGTGCGGTTCACTATAGGCACCTATTTCCATTCCATCCTTATGGCTGTACAATAACTATATAGGGACAACCCCCTCCCCACTACATACCCTTCTTCTCTATGCTAACTTCCCACACTTCAGTAATGGCTATCGTGTTTTTTTTTTATATAGAGTACTGTAGCTTTTCAACTGCTCACCCTCCCAAGTGCATGGAAGCTCCTTTGGAATGTTACTGAAGCTTCATGATTTCTTCGCATTCTGAGTTTGTACGACCCCCTTCTGACATCCTACCTTCCATTCCTCATCCTTATAATTTGAACCTTTCCTCCAACCCTAACTTATCTTCACCACATGCGACTGGATTCGTTAGTCCCTCCCCCCCCATGTTTTATTACTTATTATTTCTTATAATTTATTTTAACTTCTTTCATCTCCAAACATGGTAGTGACCCTATGTAATTACTTTGGGGTCGTACTCCATATCGTCCTACAGGCTAAACAATAATCTAGATTTCAAGACTTAAGCATTCTGATGCATGGCACCCCCCCCCCCCCACATGCTTGTTTACTTAAATAACCTAGCATAAATTTGGGACAGTTAATCACTCGGATACCCGCTCTTCAGATGCAGCTACTGTAAAGTGTAATACAGCATTACCACTACTCACTTACACGGTCCATGGCTGCTCTGTTTATATGTAATTATTTTTCCCTTCTCACAAGCCCTATCTTTAACCTGACCACTGAAGACCTATTCATCCCAAACAGCTTCCAAAGCCTGCACTCCACACCATACTTTTACTCCGCCGGTTCTTTTGTCTGCATAAAGTTTTACCATCATGGCTTTCAAAACTAATCTCTCCCAGTAGGCAGATCTGAGGAAGCATTTGAAAGTGTTGGCAGAATCTGAACAAAATGGTTGCTGTTGATCCAAAAGAGTACTGCAGATGTCTTGTGAGGTAACCAAAGGGGATGACCATGCACATTTTGCATTGAGCTTGTGGCCATGCCTCTGACACCAGGCATCTGTCTCAGTGAGGCCCTTCTGTACGATGTCCACATCATTTGGGGACTCTGCTGTGGCTCCTAGTTTGCAATCATCTGTGAACTTTGTTAACCAGAGGCCTTCTGTGTTAGCTTGTACTTCAGAGAAGTAGATGCCAAATGGAAGAGGTCCCAGGACTGAACCCTGTGGTACTCCACTTCTGACTGGTTTTGAATTCAGATTTGGAGTCTGCAACTTTTACAGTGTGGGTTCTGTCAGTGAGCCAGTTGGTAACCCATCTTGTGAAGTAGGGATTTATAGCTAGATCTGAAGTAGTTACTTCATTTGCTCTGCAACCTGTGGGTATTGGATCCGAGCCGGCAGCTTCACAAACTACAAGATCCGAGCTCCTAGCTCCTCCCCCCTATCCATAATCCCCTGCCACTAACTGTATTACCCCAGATCATTTTTGCAGCGGCTGAAGACAGCTACTTTTTGAAGAGCTCCTTAGCTAAATTGGTGAGACTGTTCCTTTTTCTCTTAGAGAAAAGCTTTTTCCTCAGAGTTTGATTGTTGTGTGTTTGTTTAGTGTCCCTGTAGACAGTATAGTTAATTAAATAGTTTTTTTTTGTGTAGTAGTGTTAGTTTTCTGTGTCCACCCCTCCCCCACTTAGTGTTTGGGTGTGCGTGTATTTGTGGTAATGGCTGAAGGGCCCAAGGCCGTTTTTTCAAAATGTACTGAGTGTGGCCATAAGCTTTCTCCTGCTGATGGCCACACTCAAGTGCGTTTTATGCCTGGGGGTGGCCCATTTATCAATGGCTTGCCAAATCTGTGCAGCCTTTAACCCCCGGGCACTTAGGGACAGGAAGAATAAGCTGATCCTGGCGGACTTGCTCCCCCAGGATTCGGCTGCTTCTTCCTCCCCCTCCAAGGCTCGGGCTGTCTCCTCAGCCCCAGTGCCTTCCACTCCCCCCGCTCAACCGGGGACTCATCCTCCCGCTTTGGGTTTGAGTTCGGGGGACTCTGGTGCCTCTTCCTCTAAAGAGAAGAGGTACAAAGATTAGAGACACAGGTCTCAAAAAAGGCGGGCTGAGACTCAACCCACAGCCCGCCATCTAAGCTGGGTAGCTCTCCCTCGAGGGTTTCCGGATCCTCCCCCTCTCGGCTCCGTTCGCCTCGTTTTTCGCTGGAGGGGGAGTACCAGTCTCCCTCGGGGTCGTCGAGGCGACCCTCCTGGCCTGCCTCGACAACTTCCTCCAGGTCGACCAGGAGCCTCACCGACGCCGATATGGATCGGATGATGCGTCGATTCTTGCAGACCCAAATGCAGATGGGGGTGCTCTTGCCTCCCCCCCCCTCAGGGGGGGAGTGCGGCCTCTGTCTTCGCTTCGATCACTCCTTCTCCAACCCATTTTCAGGTTTTGGAGTCATCGGATCTGGGCCCTTTCGGAGCCGGGGATTCGTCAGCGCCGGTCACTTCGCCGACCATGCCCTCTAGTATTTCGGATCCGAGTTCTCGGGGCCGAGGGCAGAGCGTCGGATCCGGGGGAGTTGATGTGTCTTTGGCGCCATTGAGGTCGGAGCACACTTCTCTCTCGGATCCGACCACATCGGCTCTGACTCCGGTCCCTACCTCGGAGCAGAGGAGATTGCTCTCAGAGCCTGGGGAGAATAGTTCTCCTTCGGCTTTTGAGGTAGTGGAGAGGGTGCTGTCGAGGTCCCCAGTCCAGGCTTCGGATCCTCCCGCACCCCTGCTGCATATGGGTCTATCCTCCGTCATCTGTCCATTGGGACAGCCTGCCCAAGCCCTCCAGCCGGTTCCCGTGGAGGAACAGGAAGCCGTTGAAGAGCCCTCCTCGGACAGTCCCACCGAGGAGGTCCCTCGTAAACGGAGGTGTAAAAGGAGGCACCTGGACTCCCCTGAGTCCTTCACCACAGACACGGATTTGGATGAAACGGAAGGTTCCCCAAGATCACGGAGATGTTGCGTATTAGAGGGGGGTGATCTGCCCAAAAACCTTCCGCGGATGAATCCGTGTTCCTGGAGGCGTTTGAGGCAGGCCTGTCTACCTCCTGGGTGTCCCCTCCGGCTGACCCCTGGTAGACCTTATTACTACCAGGGCGTGGAAGGAGCCCGACACCGTGGAGCCAATCCTGAGACGGCCAGACAAAGTCCTTAGCCCCCCCATCAGATAGACAGTCATGGGCCAAGGGGTCTGCAGTCTATGCCATGTTGGTGGCGGCTGCCACGAAGAGAGAACTCGCCCAAGAGAGTTCTTCGGTCCACCCGCTGGATAAGGAATCTCTGGCGCTGGACCGCATTGGGAAGCGGATGTTTGCTTCAGCGACCTTCTCTATGAGGGTGCTGAATTATATAGCACATACCATTAGGCTACAGCGAGACTTGATTAAGGAATACGCTGCAGCCCCCCCCCCCCGAAGTCCATGTCGGTCGAGGACAAGAATGTGTTTTCGACTCTTATGGCCACTCTAAAATCCATATCTAACACATCCATGCGGCTACTCTCACATGCAACAGAGGGAGCTGCTAGGGCCAGTGGAGCAGGGGTCATCTTGTGGCATCACGCCTGCCTCCTCCTTTGCGATTCCGCGGAACTCTTCAAGGTGTCCTTCGCGAATGCGCCCTTTGACAGGTCTTCGCTTTTTGGCAAGACCGTTCGCGAAAAGCTGGTCCAAAGCGAGAAGGATGCCGTTGGGGTCTGCTTCTCTAATCCTCAACGATCCTTCTCAAGGAATCAAAGGGGACAAAAGAAGCTGTGGTTCCGCAAGTCTCAGCAATCCCATCCAGCTTCGGACCCCTCGTCCTCCAGAGGCAGAGGAGGACAAGGTGGACGCCGGCCCAGAGGCAGAGGGGGGGGCCACGTAATTTTGGGTCTAGAGAGCCTTTCTCGGACAGACCCGGGCAGCAGCCCTGAGGGCTTACCCGACTGTCCATCTCTGTAGGCAGTCTGGGGGCGGTTGACGGAGTATCTGTCAAATTGGGAATCCATTACGACAGATCGATGGGTGCTCCACGTCATATCCAGAGGTTACTCCATTCCCTTCCTAAGCCTTCCCCCTACAAGCAGACGCCTTCCTGATGTTCCACGCGATCAGAGGGAGGCAGCGGCTTCAGAGGTTTCAAAGTTGCTAAGAAAAAGAGCCATCCTGCCCCCCCAGATCAGTCCGGATTGGGTTATTACTCCAGGTTCTTTTTAGTGCCAAAGAAGACGGGGGGACCTAAGACCCATCCTAGACTTGTCCACTCTGAACCTGTTCATCCCCAAGGAAAAATTCCGGATGGTCACACTTCAATCAATTCTCCCCTTACCTGCAGGAGAACGACTGGATGTGCTCTATAGACCTCAAGGATGCGTACTACCACATATTGATGGACAGACGATCCAAAAGGTTTCTCCGCTTCCGGCTGGGAGCCAATCATTATCAGTTCGGGGTTCTTCCATTCGGCCTCACCTCAGCCCCCAGGGTGTTCACCAAGGTCATGGCAGTGGTTGCAGCCCACCTGAGACTTCAGGGCATTCAGGTTTTCCCGTACCTAGACTGGCTCCTTACCGCCGCCAACAGGCATAAACTCTGCGTTGCAAGAGATTACGCTCTGACTCTTGCCCAGAGTCTAGGCATCTCAGTGAATCTTCAAAAATCCTTCCTTCGCCCCTTACAAGTCTTAGAGTTCATAGGGGCCAAGTTAGATACCCGTGCTTCTCGAGCCTTTCTGATGTCGGACAGGCTGAGCAGCTTGTCGCTTCAGGTGCTTACTCTTCTTCAGAACCAAGCTCCTGCGGCGGAGTTGGTCCTGAGGGCACTAGGGTCTATGGCAGCAGCAATCGGTCTATCCCTTTATGCATGCCTGCGAATGCGGGTTTTACAATGGACCCTCCAGGTTCAGTGGTCACTATTACTCCACCCGTTAAGCTCCCCGATTCCACTGAGCAGAGTTTGCGGGGATTCCATTCTTTGGTGGCTTCACTCTCGAGAGCTGAGGCAAGGGAGACCCTTTGTGATTCCCCCGCCCCAAGCCACGTTGACCACGGATGCTTCTCTCCTCTGGTGGAGGTGGCATTGTTCGGGCAGAACCGTCCAAGGCACGTGGACTTCCCTAGAGACCGCTCTGCATATCAATGTCCTAGAGATGAGGGCGGTGCTTCTAGCGTTGCAAGCTCTCCACGACCTTCTTCCTCTGGGGACTATTGCAGTCCAGACAGACAATATGTCGGTTGTCTGGTACATAAACAGGGGGGAACCAGGTCTTATCCCCTTTGTCGAGAAGCTATGAGAGTGTGGGAATGGGTGATATCCACCAACCGCTTTCTAGTAGCAACGCACATTCCGGGACGGTCCAACATATTAGCGGACAAACTGAGTCGGATAATTCTCACTCCATACGAGTGGTCTCTTAATCCATCAGTTGCAAAGCAGATCTTTCGCAAGTGGGGTTGGCCTCGCTGTGATCTTTTTGCTTCTCCATTAAACACAAAATGCAGTGAGTACTTCGCAATACTCCCCCCCCCCCCGAGGGGGAGACTCCCAGAGACGCTGTTGTTCATGCTTGGCCTCCCGGTCTTCTTTATGCTTACCCTCCCCTTCCGCTTATGACTAAGTTCATACAGAAAGCCTCTCGGTTGGGGAGCAGAGTTATCCTCATAGCCCCATTCTGGCCTCGCCAGATCTGGTTCCCATACCTGCGGTCTCAGTTTAACTCCCCCTTGGATACTGGAACCCATTCCAAACCTGATTTCACATCCTGCAGGATGTCTGACCCCGAACCTGGTAAACCTCCAGCTTGCGGCTTGGTTGATCCAGTTCCACTGATGGCTAGGACTCCCGGTATCTCATCACCAGTGAAGGCCATTCTGGTAGAGGCTCATAAGCCAGCTACCAGGAAAATATATAATAGCAAGTGGAAACGCTTCTCCATCTGGGCAACAGACAAGGGCCTGGATCCTTTTACAGTTCCTATTCCGACAATCCTGGACTTCCTGTCGCTGATTTTTCGGCAGGGAGCAAGTGTTTCTACAGTTAAGGTGCAGTTAGCAGCCATTTCCCATTTTCATGTGGGAAATGGACTAGGACCATTGGCATCCACAAAGTTATGCAAAACTTTCTTGCGAGGCATCTTTCTCTTGAAACCTTCTGTGAAAACAGTGGTGCCCCCATGGGATTTGACACTAGTCTTGCAAGCCCTGACGAGTCCACCCTTTGAGCCTGCAGCCTCGATTCCTTTAAAATTCTTGTCCTGGACAACGGCTTTCTTGGTAGCTATTACTTCTGCTAAGAGGGTTTCAGAACTCCAAGCACTATGTATGAAACTCCCTTATCTCATTTTTCACAGGGATAGAGTGTCTCTCAGGACTAACCCGTCTTTCTTACCTAAGGTGGCTTCAGAATCAAATATCAATCAATCAATTTGCCCGTGTTCTTTCCAAATTTTCAGAATAAGTGAGAGTACATATTGCACAGACTGGACATACACAGGCAACTACGTTTTTACTTGCACAGAACTAAAGATTTTCGCAAGTCTGGTCAATTGTTTGTGTCCTTTGCAAAATTAGCCAGGGGAAGGGCCATTTCTAAAGTGACCCTAGCAAATTGGATTTGTCAATGTGTAGTTCAGGGGTATGTATCTTCAGGCAAACCAGCTCCTATGGGAATACACTCTCATTCTAAACAGTCCATCACCACCTCAGCAGTTTTCTGGTCCAGGGTTCCTTTGGATGACATATGTCCAGCAGCTACCTGGTCCTCTTCTCATACGTTCATTTCTCATTATAAACTGGATATGATATTGAGAAGAAGGGCTTCTTTTGGCTCCGCGGTGCTTCGGAATATCCTTCCATAAGGCCACCCAGGTTTATTGTCTAGGTAGCTGGGGACTCTGTCCCACAGGTTGCAGAGCAAATGAAGTAACTACTTCAGATAAAGAAGTTATGTACTCACCATAACGTTCCATCTGAGTAGGTACTTAATTTGTCTGCAACCATCCCCCCCCTGCCATCCCCCTAACCCTTTTTCGGGTTTTTCTGGTCACCTAAAATATTGCTGTCTTGAGGTTAGGTCTTCAGTATACCTCTGTCGAGGTTATGACTTAGATTGGGCAAAATCGATCTGAGGTAATAGTTAGTGGCAGGGGATTATGGGTAGGGGGAGGAGCTAGGAGCTCTGATCTTGTAGCTTGTGAAGCTGCTGGCTCGGATCCGATACCCACAGGTTGCAGACAAATGAAGTACCTACTCGGATGGAAAGTTATGGTGACTACATAACTTCTTTTTTAGTGAGTTTAGCTATAATTCCAGAATGGGGGAATGGTGTCAAAAGCCTTGGCGAGGTCAAGATAGGCTGTGTGAACCACCTTACTCTCATGTACAGCTTTGGTGACTGCCTCAAAGAAGTCAATCAGGTTCAGAAGGCGTGATCTGCCTTTCACAAACTCGAACTGGGTGGGGTCCAGAGCTTGGAGGTTACCAATGTCTTTGTTTACGAGTTCCATGATTGTATCTTCATGCAGTTTGAGTCTAAGGTGGATGGTTCAGTAGGAATTGAGATTCCCATGTTCTGATGTCAGCTCAGCATTTTTCTGAAACCTTTTCATTTCTTTTCCTTCATGCGTGTGTGCATGCACGCTTATGTGCCATACCCTTAATGCCATAGGTTGGTTTGGGACTGCTCTCTTTATGGCAAAGTAGTGCTTGCATCTGCACTTTTGATTTTGCCTGGGAATGAAGTGTGGTAAGCAACATTACCACATATGCCAGTACTTCAAACCAGCCATCACTGCAAGAAGGATGATTACTTTGGAGGAATGCCAAAGCAAAGACTGGCAGGTAATCCCTTATGCTATCTTAGATCACTGCTGGGCCATTGGGAGAAGTAAGGGATCCAATGCACAGCCATCAGCTGAATCATTCTGCAAAGCATTTTGCTTAGGTGACCTTTTGTGCACACGTTCTTTTAATGGCAGTGGGGTAGATTACTCCCATTATTGGAGGACGTGCTTCAGGTCCTGCAGGAGGCCAGGAAGCCCACTACCAGGGAATTATATTTGTCTAAATGGAAGAGATTTTCTGTCTGGTTCCTCACTTACCGTTCTGGCCCCCTATCTGTAGAAGGGTCCGAATGGAGAGAGAAGTCAGCAAGGAAAAGAGAGTAGTATTGCTGAAAATGAGTTCGTCCTCAAGTCTCGGACAGTACCTTCACAAGGTGAACCCTGTTTTTCACAAAACCTCACCAAGACTACACTGATATATAGACTGTGTTTATATAGCACATATCATGGATGTAGGTCAAAAATTGAATAAGACAGCTGGATGCACAAGACCCAGGATAAAAAAGTGCCCAATCCTGGTAAGCGCACTGGTGCCAGGACTGGAAAAAATGACAGTGTGGAATCCTCAAAATACGGAAACATTCCTACAGTGGGGCTAGGCGAGGCCCAAGGGGAGGATGGCCCCCTGTTGTAGAAGGAAGTAGCAGTCTTCAAAAATCACACAAACTAATAAGCCAAAGAAGAGCCATAAAGACGATAAGAAAGAAATTGTGCATTGTTACTATTATGCAGAAAGCCCAGAATTTACAGACACAAGATATGCAAAAAGATTGAGAGAAATTAGAGGAAAGAAAAATACTTCCACAAGAAAAACTGTCAGAAGCCTCAAATAAAAACTTGTGCTCATTAGTACAACAGATTTGTGAAAAAACGTATATAGACCAAGAAGCTTTGATCTGTTTGGAAAAAGAAGCATCTGAGGAAACATGACCATATAAACAACAAAACCTAGAGATTTTTGAAAAGTATAAGAAAGAGAAATATGGACATGGGGAAAGAGATTTGATATGGTACAGTATTTGTGCAAAAGCCAAATTAATATAAAGAAGGCAGCCCCAAAGATATTTGAAGAGAAATACAAGCAAAGGCATCCAGATGTGGAGAATTTCAGAATAAAACCCATCACAAAGACAGAATGTAGAAAAGAGTAGTAAAATAGAAGTTGAAGTTGTGGAGTTCTGCGAAGTAAAGGGTTTGGGTTTGGTGTAGAAGGTAGAACACAAGTTACATCACAGCATGATGGAATGAGCCCCCAAAGTAATGAGAAACCGGAAGATCGGGAGACATCGGAAGAAGAAATATGGACGTGGTAAAGACGGAGATTTAATGTGGTGTAGTATTTAAGCAGAGGAGAAAGCAAAACTGATCAGTACTATAAGAGCAGTGCCAAAGATATTTGAAGAGAAATACAGGCAAAGGAATCCGGACATGGAAAACTACAATACAAAAAATAAGAAGACAGAGGAAAAGTAAAAAAGAGATTAGTAATGGAGAAGTTAAAGAAATAGAAACTGAGGTCATGGAGTACCTGCAAAGTGAAGGATTCAGTGTAGAAAATCTAGTTCAGAAAGCATCAAAAGCATCACAACAGGATAGAGCAATGGGCATCCAAATTAAGGGGAAACCATGGAACAGGAAGCAGTTGGTCAAGTGCCATATCAAGATATTTTGGAGCTTTCCATAGAAAACCAGTATAAACATTCACTTGAAACTGGACAGCAAGGGAAGGAACAGGATACTGTGGAAACCCTGACAGTCGATTCTGAGGAGTGATAGGCCAGTGAGTTCCCATATGACAGAGCAATGGATGGCACCGGATGAAATTTGAAGAGAATGTGTCACTGGAAGATGCTATAAAACTTTCTATAGAATGCCCGCAGGCAATGGAAAACAAAAAATGGGCCCTCAGTTTAGAAGAAAATGAGCTAAGAGAAGAGTTGCTTGATTTAATAGAGATAGACATATAAAGATCAGTGAACAAAATACACTGCAGAAGGTCAATAAAAACCCAAAGTCAGAAGCTTGATAAAATGAATGAATGCAGAAATTAGGGCTGTCAATAGAAATCCATGCGATACAACAAAAGTTAACAGGATATATTGCTGTGCAGCTAAATTAATAACTGATAAAGTTCTACCACATGAATACAGGGTAGTGAGGAAAGGAAGGTGAGAATTTGAATACCATCATGGAAGAATCGGAGAAAATTGTAAAGCAGTTAAGAAGTCACTGTTATGTAGAAGAGGGAACAGATCAACAAAAATATTTAGTAAGATTGACATGAGAAAATTGTAAAGCAGTTAAGAAGTCACTGTTATGTAGAAGAGGGAACAGATCAACAAAAATATTTAGTAAGATTGACATGATAAAAACAATGTGCAGTACTAGAACTGATCTGGATCTGTCATGCACTATTGCAACTAAACTAAAAATCGCAGCACAGGTGGAAAAACTTAGAAGATACGCAGATAAATATAAAGGAAAGTACAAAATAAGCAATTTCTGAGAGACCCTGAAAGTTTTATAGAGAATTGAGAAACAAGGTCAAAGGAATTGAAAGACCACCAAAAAAGAAGTATTTCTGAAGATCCTGTAGAACATAACAAAAGTGCTAAATGGATAGAAGTAAAATTAAACATTTTAAAGGTACAGGATATGAAATGGGTTGAAGCAACAGCCAGAGAGATTGAAACCGAGTTAAGAAAAGCACCAGGCCCAGGTGCAGTGCCTAACTTCTGGTTAAAAGTGTTAATATCTTTGCACAAAGTTTTAGCCATGAGTAAGAGCTTAATTTATATGTGCATCCCAAACAGACACCAACCTGGTTAACAACGGGAAAAACAATCCTACTTAAGAGTGAACCTGCAGGCTACCCTAAAACTTATAGACCAGAAACTTGCCTTCCAAAGATGTATAAACTATACACTGGAATTGATGCCAACAGAGTTTATAATCAGAAGAAAACTCAATTATGACAGTAAAACAAAAGGGCAGTAAATGAGTCATATGTAACAAAGGATCATTTGTTGTTAAATAAAGTCATAGTGGAGAGCTGTAAAAAGGGGACGAATCTTGAGTATGACATGGATTGACTACAAAAAATGCATTTGATAGTATCCCTCCTTCATGGATAAAAGAGTGCTTAAAAATGTATAAGGTATACCCTACAGTGACTACAGTGACTGTGAAACAGAGGCAGACCACTTTGCAATTAACCCATGATAAAGGACAAATTATCATCCCAGGGATAAAAATTCAAAGGGGCATATTCCAGGGTGACCCTTTGTCACTGCTGCTATTCTGTCTTTCCCTTAACCCATTAAGCTGTCTACATAACAGCTTAGGCCATGGGTATAATTTGTCTTCTAGAAAACAAAGTGTTAATAGTTCTTCTCATCTTCTCTTTGTCGATTGATTTAAATCTGTATAGTTCATTAGATGGGAAACTTTAAATCTGTATAGTTCATTAGATGGGAAACTGAAAGCGCAACTGCAAGTTCTCAAAGCTTTTTCAGATGATGTAAGAATGTTATTTGGTCTTGATAAATGTGCAAAAGCAGCCTTTAAAGCAGGAAGACCAGCACCAAGAAAACATCCGTTTGGGACAGGAATGTGATGTATAAGAACTTGAGCAAGAGGAAGTGTACAAATATTTGTGAATTGATGAAGGATCAAAAGTAAAACACGAACAAATGCGAATAAAACTTGGTGAGGAATATTTTAGAAGACTTTAATCCTGAAAGCAGAGTTGACATCTAGGAACAAAATTCAAGCTATAAGCCAATTTACTTTTCCTGTCCTAACTTACAGTTTTGGAGTGACTGGCCCCAAAACATGTTTGATAGATTAGACAGGAAAACAAGAAGGGTGCTGCATGCTCACCACATGATTTACAAAAATCAATGCATACCAAAATTGTATATTTCCCGTTCCGAAGGAGGTATGGGCATCCTTGAAATTGATTACATGTATAGATCTGTATTTGTGGGACTGCACACATATCTGACCTCACATGACCCAAACATAGTGAAAGTTCTGAAGCATGAGGAGAAATAAGTCTAAGATGACTTCCCTGCTTAGTCTAGCATAAGCACATCAAGCAGGAATGGAAATCCAAACCATAAGTAGATAATAAAGTAGAGAAAAAAAATTTGGGCAGCAAATGAATGTGCCAAAAAACAAAAGAAAGAATATAAGGTGAAGGACTAAATGAGAAGGCAAGAAATGTGGAAAGTGCATAAATATAGTTGCAAGTATGGAAAATTTCTGGAAGAACATTAAGGTTAAGGAGTGGTGAAATCAAACTAAGAAATGAAAGGGTAATATTGGGGCCCAAGGTAGTGGGCTGTGTACACCTTGGCTTACAAAGTCCATTGAACATGTGGGAGAAATGGATAAATGTAGGTTTTGTAAAACAGAATTGGCAACAGTTGCACACCTCATTGCTGGTTGTGACATACTAATGGCAGAAGAACTATAAGACTAAGGACTGTAAGACATAATAATGTGGCAAGACTGTTACAGTGGGGATTGTGCAAATATTATGGTATTGAAGTGACTGAAAAACACCAGAAATATGAGCCACAAAGCATCATAGAAAATGATGAAGTCTGCATTACATGGGATTCCCCCCACTGCCAACCGTTCAATGGATAGATGCTAGAAAAATAGATATAGTGGTCAATGAAAAGACAAAAGTAGCATTGATCATTGAATTTCACACCCGTGGACTGTAGTGTCTTTTTGTGTACAGAGAGGCGCAAAGTCATAAAATAATGGGATTTGCAGGCAGAAATGAGCAGTGTGGAAGTAAGATATCGTCTAGACATTTCCAATAGTAGTAGGAGCAATGGGTCTACAATCATATTTAGGTATGTTACCAATACATATAACTTTGTACAAATTGCAAAAGGAGTCACTGGGCACATTGCGGGTGCTGCGAAGAGAACTTCTGGCTGACATCAAAGATTGAAACGATCCGTATTTCATGATATTTAATTGTACTTTGACTTGGGAGTGGGGTCCATTCCCATCATGGAATTAGAAACCAAAATGATTTGGAGAAATTTAAAAAAAAAATAAAACATTCCTCCTAGTTCTTTTATTTTTTGTGATCTGCTGCATGCTGGGTTAACATATTCAACTAAAGATCACCAGTCAACCGTTTCTACTTGTCTGCCCTTGACGCCTCCTCTGGCCTCTTCCTGGGACCTCCGTTTTTGTTCTTGGAAAAATTGACTTGGGCTCCTTTTGAACCTGCTGCATCAGCTTCCTTACAATAGCGTACTTTGGAAGACTGTTGTTTTGGTTCTCACTTCACCCAAGAGGGTGTGTGAACGTCTGGCTCTCGTGGCTGTTCCTGCTTTCTTGGTTTTCCACATAGACCGCATGTCCACTTGTACGAATCCTCCTTTTATGCCCAAGGTGCTCGGAGTTGTCCCTTAATCAGTCTGTTGAGTTTCTTTCCTTCTCCACAGTCTGTCAGTGAGAAGGTTCTTCACTCCTTTGATTTGCAAGTTTTTTTTGGATAAAATGAAAGTTGTACACAAATCTAAACTTTTTTTTGTTTGTTTTCGTTTCATTCTGTTTTTTTAGGTTTAGGTGTTTCTAAGCAGAACATATCTTCTTGGATTTCTAAAGCTGTTTCTTTTTGTGATAAATGCTTTTCCCTTTCAAGTAAAGGCTTATTCTGCCAGAGCTTTTGCTTCCTCTGGTGCTTTTATGAAGGGTTGGGTGCCATACTCGGTCTTCTGTCCATTTTTCACTAAGCATTATAAGTTGGATGTTATTTCCAGGGGTAGACCTGGCTTTGCCAGGGCCGTCTTGCATGGGTTTCTAGAAGGCTCTTTGGTGCCATTCTCCTCTCAAGCTCTTGTACTCTCCCTTCTGTTAGGAGTACTGCAACAGTGATATGAAAGGAGATAGTGCAGTCATGTAAAATCTTAACATAATTTCAACCACCACCCCCACCCCCACCCCACCCACCAGAATTAGAGTAGGGAAACGCTGCTGGTCTATCTCACATTGTGCACTATGGCAGTGGTTAAAAATGTGTATGACTGACACTGGTGGAAGGTTTCCTTGAGCACCCTCAGCTCTATGCAGCAGCTTCATTAAAAGGTTAAGGAAATTGAGGGCAGACATTTATTGCATATCTTGGAAGTTTGTCTGACTTTCATTGGACTTTATTGTGATTGTACACATTGCTCACCTTGACAAGCACGGAGTGCTGTGAGTGAGTTCCAGGTGGACAGTGTGTACATGACCAAAGTACTTTTGGGGAGAGGTTCCTTTAGCTCCCCTGGCTGTTTAGCAGTGTCATTTGGGACCAAGGACTCTTCTCAGAACTCCCCTGCTCCTCAACACCAAACAGTGCTAGATGGCCAGGGGGTGCAGATGTTCTCTCACTTCTGGGTTTGTGGTTTATGTTCTAGACTTCAGATAATAGTTTTAAATCTGATGGCACCTTTCCTTGTGGATGTCTCTGATTTCGTTCTTTGCAAACGTGGCCTGATGCCAGCACTGTTCCAGTGCACACCTCTCGGGTTCCCATACTTTTATTGAAAGGTGTTTGTTTCATTCTTGCACTGCTGACACCCCATTACACTTTCATCTACATGTGCACACACCCCTTCCATGCATGTCTGAGGGGGAAGCTCCTAATCATCACACCTTTGGAGCCCTTCATTCAAGATGAAATGAATGCAAATGTCATCGTGCTGAGGTGAGTGTAATCCTGAGCAGGCATCTTGGAGCACACATCTTCAGAACCAAAGATGGACTGCATGTTACCATGTTGATGCCTGATGATGTCTAAGTTTTAGATAAGGTGGGCAATAAAGTGTTGTTCTTTGCCAGCTTGGGTCTTGTATCTTTTGGCTATCTTCCTCATCTGTTCTGATTCCTGACAGTCTTATTGGATCGTGTACTGGAAAAGCTTTCCAAACTTCTGAGTAGGGACTTAAGGGTAAATGGACTCTGTATGCGACTCCCACTGTGCACTGCCAAGTGGACTGCTGTCATTCTGACTATTCTGATACTATGGCTTGGGCAGTAGGCTTGCGCATGGACCTTATTTATTTATTTATTTTACATTTGTTAACCGGGATAGTCCGACTGGATACAAGTCCATTTTCAGTGGAGGCCCGGGGAGAAAAGCTCCACATTGCAAATAATTGACACTTCAGTATGTAGTTACATAGAAATCGACACATTTAAGAAATCACTAAATTTATAGTCAAGGTTCCATCTAATTGAAGCAAACACTGTGGGTTTATGGTATTCATATAGAGATAACATTGTACATGTTTGAAGTGTGTAGGAGAGAAAGACTTGTATTTCAAGGTTGAATGTAAGGATGACAGTTAAGATAAAAGGTGGTTAGCTAAGAAGGAAAGTTTTTTGTGAATAGAATATAGAGGGGGATAAGAGCGTAGGCTCAGAATGGGTAGGAAACTAGCTATATTCCTGATAATAGGATTCTAAAGTTTGTAGAGAAGTGTATGTTGTTTAGGTGGGGGATGGTTATTCATGGGTATTTCACCTCTGTGAGCTGTTTGTCTTATCTTTGCTTTTTTTTTTTTTTTTTTTTTTTGGGGGGGGGGGGTTAGTCTAGGTGGAGACATGGACATAACTATGTATTTTCTTACCTATTTGTTATTTTTTGGTTAGTCTGGGTTTAGACATGGACATAGCCAATCCCTGTTTAGATAGATCTTTAGGGATGTTTTAAATTGGGGCAGGGAGGATATAGTTGTTAGTTCAGCAGGAAGTAGGTTCCTTTTTTTTCCAGCAGAGTTGGGGAATAACGATTCTCCAGATGAGTTGTTGGCTTTGGTTGTTTGTACTAGCATTCTGTTGGATGAGCAGAGGGATGCTAGGTTGCTGTAGGGGGTAATAATATTAGACAGAATGGGAGTACTGGTAGGTAGGTAGAGGGTTTTATGTACAACTATGAGTTGGTTATAATGGAGCTGATTGGGTAGTTCTAGCCAGCCTAGTTTGGTGGGTTCTTTAGGCTGACCCTGTGGCAAATGTAGCTATAGTGTTATAGGAGGTAATGATTTTGTTAAGGTTTGATTTACATAGATTTGTAAGGATGGGTGAGGTGTAGAGAAGGGTTGACAGCAGATGTGTCAGAGCTATGGCAGTTCTGGCAGATGGGGTTAAGAATTGTTTAATCCTTTAAAAGGAGCCTATTTTTTTGTTAACTGTTTTTATGGTTTTGTCTATATGGGCGTCATACTTCAGATTATTATCAATGATTACTCCAAGTAGTGTAGTGTAAGGTTCAGGGGAGATTATGGTGCCATTTGTAGATGGAATTGTAATTTTTGGTAATGTTAACTTACGGGTAGGGGAGAAAAGAAGAAGTTTTGGTTTTGTTTGGGTTAAGCAGGAGGCGACTATTATTCAGCCAGTTCTCTACTTTATTGAAGGTGATTTGGGATACGGATTGTAGTTCTGTGGGAGTGGAGGCAGAGCAGATAAGTGTGGAGTCGTCTGCATACTGTATACAAGTTGTATCTGAGCTAACATTGGGTAGGTCGTTTATGAAAATAGTGAAAAGGAGGGGACCCAATATAGAAGCTTGGGGTACTCCAAGGTTGACAGGTAGAAGGGGGGAAAGATTGTCTTTCCATAGAACAGCTTGTTGTCTGCCATGGAGGTAAGAGTGGAACCAGTTGATTACTGGGTTGTCTAAGGAAAGTTATTTTATGGAGAGTCTTGGAGTAGGTGGTGATTTACCATGCTGAATGCTTTTGAAAGATCGAGAAAGAGTGCAGTAGAGCGCTTATTTTGATTACGGTTGTGATTTATTGTGTGAGAAAAGGAGAGAAGGGCAGTAGTACTATGTGCAGGTCAAAATCTGTGCTGGGTTGGTGCTAGTAGAGTATTCTGAGTAAGGTGTGTTAGAATTTGCTTGTGTATACATTTTTCCATTATTTTGGCTAAGGGAGATAGTATGGCTGTAGTAGGTCTGTAGTTACGAGAGTTCTGTGGAGTTTCCCCCTTTATGAATAGGAATAATGTTAGAGATTTTCCAGATGGAGGGGATGTAGGATTCGTGTATAGTACGGTTGATTAGGATGGAGATGGGGTATGCCATTTCATTAGCGGACTTTTGCAGCAACTCTGCAGGAAGTAGGTCTGCTGCCAGAGTGGTGCGTTTTAGTTCCTTAAGCAAGAATTTAATATAGTCTGTGGGTATAGGATCAAATTTAAAGGAAGGGATATTTGCCTGCGTGGGTGCAGTTGTAGTAGAGGAGATGGGAGGTAGGTTGTTGGCTAGGGACTGGACTGTTTCTGTGAAGAAAGTATTACAGGTCATTGCAACACTTTTAGGAGGTAGCTGTAGGGTAGCTGAGGGGGTCGGGGTTGCGGATTTGCCTGGGTGGAGCAGTTTATTCAGACATGAGCAGAATTTTTGGGGTTGATTTTGGTGTTTTTGCTGTAAATTTAAATAGTTTTGTTTGTCTAACACAAAAGACCTTTTTGTTTCATTTCTCATTTTTTGTATCTAATGTGGGCTTGTGGGCATTTGGTGGCTCTCCAGGAGGTCCATGCTGTGTTTCTAGCCATACGTTTTTGCCTAGTACTATTCGTTAGCCATGGAGGAGTTTTATTTTTGGTTTTGATTGTTCGTCTGGGAGCATGCCTGTCTAAGATGGCAAGGAATCTAGCATTGAATTCTGAGACTGCTTCGTCAAGGGGGAGTACTTTAAGACTGACCCATTTGCATGCGTTAAGTTCGGCTTGGAAACAAGTTAGGTTAAAGTTCTTTGTATACCTAAGGGTTTTAAAGGTAGTTTGTTGAGACATGTCATCCTTTTTTCTGATTTTATATAGGTTAAGAGGTGGTCGCTCATGTTCTCAGGTAGGGTACCTTCACAAGATTACCTTGCTGAGGTTCTTCTCCCTCAAGGAGGAGCTCGTATAGTCTGTCCTGTATGCTTCCATTGAGGCGAAGGTAAATTTTATCAGTTTTTGCCATGCCTAATTTGATAGCATTTGTGTGATTTTTTCCCCCCGTGGACCTGTCACCTTTTCCCAAGCCCAACTGATCCCCTCAAAATAAATACATACATACAGTCCGGTGTGAGTAAAGAAGGGTCCTTAAACTTCATGTGGGTAAAGAAGGGTCCTTAAACTTCATGTGCATTTCCCCTTGGTAGTTAGAATGAGTCATACATGACTAAACATGCAGTTAATGGACTGGGTACTCTAAATTGGCCATAGGTGTGTGCATGTGTGCAGTGTAGAAGAACTACTGTGGTAGAGCTAGCCACCTGGCAGTGCAAACCTTGGATGTTCATCGTGTTTCACTGCTGCAGTCATTACACTTGGGTTATCCTGCTGTCAGGCGGTCCCGCAGTCGGCCAGAGTTCCAAAGTCTTGGTCCGGCATCGGTTGCTGTTGCCTCCTCCCTGATGTCAGTGCGTCAGGGGTATATAAGAAGCAGCCGACGCCATTTTCTTCAGTCTTTCTTGCCGCGCGGTGCCAGAAGCAAAAGCAGTTCGCAAGTTCCGGTCGGCCGACTCCTGAGAGGTCAAATTCGATTTTCAGAACCAAAGTCTTCAGTAAAGCTAAGTACCCCCTTGGGGAAACTTTTTCTTGCCTCAGACCGATGTCAGTAAAAGTTAATAATTGTATTTCTTGTGGGAAGCAAATGCCTCATAAGGATTTTCATTCTTACTGTATTCCATGTCTAGGCCGAGATCACGGCGTCACTAGTTGCCAGTTTTGTGCTAGATTTAACAAACTCACTATTAAACGTCGGTTTGATTTTGCTTGCCATTACTTTGGCCGAAGGTTTAATTATACCATGCCGTCGGAACAACTGACGACCGGAATTCACAAAAAAACGCAAGGGTAAGGATAAGGACAAGGACAGGCATCCGAGGCCCAAAATTGACGACGAAGCCTCTTCTAGGCCAGTCGCTGGTTCGCCGGTTCTCAGTGAGGTGCTTTCACAGCCCCTGCCACAGGCCGCGACCGACTCCCACGTGGAGTTGCCTAGGCCTCTGGATACTCAAGGTGTTAGGTCTACGGAGACTAACCTTTCAGATGGGTCTGGAGCCGCTGAGCAGGCATCTGCTTCTGAGGGTGTTTTCAGACCTTCAGAACTTACCATTGCATCTACAGCCAAGTCTAAAGCTACATTAAAAACAAAGAAGCAAGTACAGCATTCACCTGGACAGGCCTCCATGCCTAAAAAGCAGATGCTCAAAATGGCCGAAGACTTAATTACTCTGATCAGGGGTTCCCATCCCCCTCCTGATAAAAGGCCTAGGCAGGATACAGACTATGATTCCTCTGACCAGGTTTCAATATATTCTGATTCTTCTTCAGACCAGGGATATTCTTTACCCCCCTATGAGGATTCTGATGCTGAAGAATCAATTCCTTCAGCCTCTTCTCCTGAGGATTACTCTTTTGGGGAAACTTTACATACCATGAGGGAGCATTTCCACTGGGAGGGCCAGGATTACTCGGAATCCAAGAAAGGGCTCAGAGACTTTTTTTATTGCCTCAGCACAAGCCCCTTGCTATTCCGCCAGTGTTTGATATTGTGGACGATGTGTTCTCTGAATCCAGTTTAAATCCAGATTCTTTACCCCCTGCTCCAGTCAAGCCAGACAGGTACTAGAGAGTTCCTGACTCTCACAAATTTCTTTATAAAAACCCTGCTGCTGACCCAGAAACGATTTCCCAGGGTCCCAAAGGGGTAAAGGCCTCCACGGCTAAAAATCCATTTCCCTCGGACAGGGATTCTAGAGCATTAGACAGATGGGGGAAGAAAGTTTACACTTCTGCAACTTTAGCAGTGAGGGCTTTAAACTGCCAGTTTCACATGCTTAAATATCAACAATATTTACTGTCTCAGTTAAAACAGAAAATGAGTACAAGTGCAGAACAACCTGATTTTAAGGAAATGCAGGATTTGTTTCATGCAGCTGAACAAGTGGGAAAGCATACTTTGCAATGTGGTTTTGATTCATTAGAAGCTTCTTGTAGAGCAGCAGTTACAGGATCTGTGATTTGAAGGCATGCTTGGTTAAAGGAACAAAGCTTGCCAGATCACGTTAAGGCAAAATTATTGGATGCTCCTTTACAGCAAGATATATTTTATTTGGTGTTAAGGCAGAAGAGGTACTAAAGAAAATGGAGGATAAGGCAAAATCTATGCAAACAGTGAAGGATTTCTTACAGGTACAGCCACCGTGATTTAACAAGAATTGGCCTACTAAAAATTGGTCCTTTCCAGTGTCAGACAGGCCACAAAGAGGCAGATACAGACGCCCAAGAGGCAGATCTCAGCCCCAAGGCTCTTACAGATCACGACAGTGGGGTGCTTCAACCCCAAAAGGAGGTGAGGACAAGTCACAACCTTACAGGAAACAGTCCCAATGATTTCCCCCTTCCAATGCCAAACTCTTCCCTTTTGGCAGCTCCCTTAGGGGGGAAACCAGCACTTTTTTCACAAAACTGGCAAGCAATCACCCAAGACAAATGGGTGCTGAATATTGTGTCTCAAGGTTACAGGTTCCACTTTCACACTCTACCAAGGCTAAAAGGAATGCCAGTCCTGCCACAAAATCAATGGGCAGAGGCACAAAAACAAATTACAGCTCTCATGGACATGAGAGCTATTCAAAAAGTGCCACAGCAGGAACAAGGACAAGGATTCTACTCAAGACTCTTCCTGGTACCCAGAAAGGACAAAGCCTGTAGACTTTGGAATCCGGCCGACCGAGGGCTGCCTGAGGCAGGACAGCCCACATGTTATGACTGCAGTTGCATGTCTATTGGACATCTACATTTATGGTAGGTACAGAACTGTACTTTTCTGAGGGCCCATTCCATATCTACGCAGGCCTCTACTGAGACTCTTTCGTAGTCCGATATGCCACAGAAATCTTCTTCGTCTTCTTAGCCTTTGGCTGTCTCTGCCTTGTTTTGGTCCAGAGCCACGACGCAGGCACTGGCTTTTGAGGAGGCCTCTTGCACTACTGAATCTAGAAAAAAAACTCTTCTCATCCGACTACAATTTCTCTCAGACCAATGGATATTCTTAGGCTTAGAAGCCAGGCCACTCCTAGAAAATCTGCCTCTAGCCACCATTGCAGTGGAATCCATTCCTTCTGCCTCACCACCAGAAGATCTTTCCTTTGGGGAAACCCTTCACACCCTCCGAGAACATTTCCAATGGGAATCTCAGGATTTCCCCAGTCTAAGAAAAGACTTAGAGAGTTTTTGGACATGCCCCAGGACAGACCCCTGGCCATCCCCCCTATTTTAGAAGTGGTGGATGATATTTTCCATGAATCCAGCTTAGCCCCTGATGCCCTCCCACCTGCTTCCAGTAAGCCTGACCGGTATTAGATGCTCAGAAATACCTGTACAGAAATCCTGCTGCAGACTCTGAGGTCATTACACAGGGACCTAAAGGATCTAAGACTAGTTCTGCCAAGAATCTTATTCCTTCTGACAAGGATTCCAGAACTCTGGGCAGATGGGGTAAAAAAAAAGTGTGCACCTCTATCTGCAACGTTGGTTATCGGAGCACTCAACTGTCACTTCCATATGTTAAAATATCAACAACACACTTTGGAACGATTAAAACAAAATATTTCAACCTTAAATGACTGTGCTGGTTTGAAAGAATTAGCAGATTTACTGCACTCTACTTGTCAAATGGCCAAAACACTCATTAAACTGTGGATGTGACGCCCTAGAAGCATCAAGCAGGGCAGCAGTGTCGGGATCTGTCATTAGGAGACATGCATGGTTGCAAGAACAACCTCTCCCTGATCATGTCAAGTCTAAACGTAGTTGATGCATCCCTGGGTAAGGACAGTTTGTTTGGAGCAAAAGCTGAAGAGGTGGTTAAAAAGATGGAAGTCAAAGCAAAATCGATGCAAACAGTAAAAGATTTCTTTCAGGTTCAACTTTCCAGGTTCAACAGGAACTTCCCTCTAAGCACTGGTCCTTCCCTGCACCTAGCAGACAGGGCCAAGGTAAGCCCCGCAGGGACAGACCACTCAGGCCCCTATCCCAGGGGCAGCAGAGAAGCAAACAGTGGACCGCTTCTGCCCCAGAGGCAGGGAGTTCTAAGCCATCCTTCTATGGCAAAAACTCTCAATGACTCCCTCTTCCACCTCTGCCCTCCTTTCACTCACCAAAAGCTAGGAGGAAGGCTCTCCCTGTGCAAAGAAAATTGGCTTTTGTAACAAAGGACCAATGGGTCTTAAAGATCATTTTTCAGGGATACAAATTCTCTTTCAACGAACTCCCAATTCCAAGAGGGTACCCAGACTTTCCTCCAAATCAGTGGGCAGAGGCATTGAAACCGGTCCAAACTCTCATATCCCAGGGGGCAGTAGAACCTGTCCCCTCAGATCAAACAGGCAAAGGCTTTTATTCCTGACTATTCATTGTTCCCAGAAAAGAGGGCACTTGGTACCCTATCCTGGATTTATCCATTCTGAACACCTCCCTGGTGGTCCCCAAATTCAAAATGCTAACTTTGCAGCAGCTGCTCCCTATGCTGACAAAAAATGCATGGCCAGTGATCCTAAACCTAAAAGATAACTACCTCCACATTCCCATAAGGGAATCCTGCAGGAAATTCCTGCGTTTCAGAGCAGGCTCACAACACTATTTCAATTCTCTGTGCTACCCTTTGTCTTATTTACTGCACCCAGAGTATTCACCAAATGCTTAGCCCCGGCCATAGCATTTTGCAGACGGAGAAATATACAGATTTGCCCTTATCTGGACGACTGCCTCATCCAGGCTGAGTGCAGAGAGAAGCTGCTGCAGGACCTTCTTTGTCAGAACCCTCCTAACTTCCCTAGGGCTCACCATCATCAAGAAGAAATCAAAGCAAACACCCTCCAGGAAGATCATTTTCTTGGGAGCACTGCTGGACACAGCATCCCAAATGGCCTTCCTATCCCCAGAAAAGCAGAGCTTCCTGCCTCTTTATTTTACCCAGCTGGCTTCCAGAAGTCGCATCACTGTAAGGAGGTTCCTGCAAGCCTTGGGGTACATGGCATCTTTTATTCTTCTAATTCCTCTGGCCAGGCTTCACATGAGGAAACTTCAGTGGTATCTAAAGAACCTTTGTTGTCAGCACTCTCGGCCTCTAGAGACGTCTGTCCCTCTGATCCTCTGTATAAGGGCTGAGTTTCTGTGGTGGGCAGGGGCCTGTGCCAAGATCAAGGGTCTTCCCTTCATCCTCCAGCCTACCAGCCAGACCATCATCACCGACGTGTCAGACATTGCTTGGGGCACTCGCCTAGCAGGCAGGTGCACCCCAGGTCTTTTGGGATGCTCAGCACCTTCCCTTACATATCAACCAGAAGGAAATGATGGCCGTACAAAAGGATCCGACATCCTTCAAACCCCATCTCAGGCCAGGGCTTCTCCTTATCAGAACAGACAACACCACAGTAATGTGGTATATCAACAAACAGGGATGGACCCAGTCTTTACTCTCTGTGCTGGCTAGCCATGAACCTCTGGCTGACAGCCTTCTCCATGGGATTACACCCAATTGCCCAATACCTACCAGAGATCAACACCACCCTGGCAGACCACCTAAGCAGAAATATTCTGGACCCCCACGAATGGCAGCTCCACAGAAAAATCTTTTTGTAAGTCATTCAGGAGTGGGGAACTCCAGAGGTATATCTCTTCGCACCTCAACCACCAGTTAAAATTATGTACCAGAGCGTATCCCCACCTAGCGTGGAAGGTGGCTGCCTTGACCTTCCCCTGGGACTCCCTCTTTGTGTACGCATTCCCTCCTCTGCCTCTTATATTCCCAAAGTACTGATCAAGATAAGGGAGGAGAGACCAAAGGCCATCAGGCAGCTTCCTGTAATATCAGACCTCTTGTCCCAGGTGGGAGGAATGCAGTACCCAGACTTGCAGACTCTCAGACTGTTAGCATGGCTAGTACTTTAAAAGCAAACTGGTCCTAGACATTATCACAGAGGCCAGAAGGCACAGCATCAGAAAATCTTGCGCAGGGAAATGGAAAAGATTCTGCTCCTGGAGCCAGTCCAGAGGGGGCAGTACCTCACAACCTTCCATCCCTCTTATCCTGGTCTATCTAGCCGAGTTGCTCAATAGTGGCCTTTCATCCTCTTCTATTAAAATCCATGTCTTGGCCATTTCAGCTCATTTTGAAACAGACCAGCCCCTCTTCTCACATTCTTCGATTAAACAATTCCTCAGCGGGGCTTCTAATATCAGACCTCCCAGAAGGCCACCCATGCCAGCCTGGGACCAGAATTAGAAAAACTAACCTTACCACCATTTGAACCTGCTGCTTCAGCAGAATTGAAATACCTCTCCTGGGAAGACTGCTTTCCTTCTAGGTGTCACCTCCGCCAGAAGGGTTTCAGAACTTCAGGCACTTGTGGCCATTGAGCCCTTCATCATTTTCCATACAGACGGGGTCTCCCTGAGGACTATAAACCCTCCTTTATGTTCAAGGTGGTATCTGATGTGACCCTCAACCAGGCCATACATCTACCCACCTTCTTTCCTAACCCTCAAAACAAGGGGAAAGAATTCTGCACTCACTAGACATGCACAGACAGCTCAGATACTACCTGGACCATACTAAACCCTTCAGAAAAACAGACCAGCTTCTTGTCAGCTTTGTCCCAGAGGCAGAGGGGAAGCCCATTTCCAAGCAAACCATTTCCAAATGGATATCGCACTGTATCCGTTTCTGCTGCAGGACTACATGGGAAACCACATGGGAAACCACCCCCTAAGTCTATTCGTGCCCATTTCACTGGGGCATCCTCCACTTCCACAGCATTCCTCAGAGGAGTTCCCACCGGGGACATCTTGGAAGCTGACACCTGGACCTCTGTCCATACCTTTGCAAAGCATTACCACCTATCTTTTTTCTCTAAGGCTAGGGCAGGGTTTGCCTCTGCAGTTCTGCAGGGCTCACTGACCCATGCCTAGGGCTGTAACTAATCCTGCCACCCCTCTCCTCAGCTTTGGGAATCCTCCCACAGGTGATGACTGCAACAGTGATACACGAACATAGTACAGTTGTGTACACTTACCATAAATGTAGATGTTCGGGTGTATTGACTGTTGCAGTCCTGGTTTCCCTCCCTCCTTCCCCCTTATATCCTCTTTCCCTAGGGGGACATAAGCTTCCCACGGTGGTCTTTTGCCACCAGGACCACTTTACCATATTTCCTTGTGCTTCTGACGGGTTAGGGCAAGAAAAACTGATGTAATGGCATTAGCTGCCTTGCTTTATAGCACTGACTACCTGATGTCAGACTGCAGGTGACAACAGCCGGTGCAGAAAAACATTGACTCTGGTATTCGGGCTGGCTGAGTGCTACCACAGCAGGGATCAGCCACAGGTGATGACTGCAGCCGTGAATACACTCAGAAAATCTACATTTATGATAAGTGTACACAACTGTAGTTTTTCAGCTTGTCATTTATTAGTACCCCTTCATCAGAACCTTGTTCCTCTTACTGTGCCTTCCTTGCTGACAGGTGATGCCTTACAGAAATTTGAAACTGTCCTGCAGTGTGCAGTTGTGCCATGAATGCACTATAGTTTGATATATTTTTTTGTCCTGATCTAAACATCCTAAATGTGTTGTCCAGAATGACTGATGGTTTCTGGAGTTATGCTGCTGTTTTTAATGTGATGAGTATTCAGTTGTAACTTTGACAGTTTTCACTTCTTGCTCTTGCTGCCAGCATGCCTTCCCTGGAGATGTGCCTTGTGTATTATGTCACCTTCATTAAATGATGATATCCTTGATATTACAGTCTTAGTGATATATCTTTCCTCTTTTTAAGAACTGCAAACTCTGTATAAGACTGTAATAACTAAATGCATACAAAACAAGACACAAACATGTATGTCTGATGTTTTAAAGTACTGTGTAATTGAATGTCATAAGTTGCTGTTATGAGAATAGTGCAGTCGATGGAGGTTATTGTAGATTGCTAACATCAGTTCCAGCTATAGGTTATGTCATAATATCTCTTAACTTTTTCTCCTTCCTAATGTAACATAATCTCACTGTTTTGTCCTTTGCTAGGGTTTTGTATAACAGTTGCATTGTGTGAGTGCTGCTCTAAAGCTGAGCTGTAATATGTCATTGTTAAATGTCTCAAATATATAAAATGTGTATTCTTACCCCTGGCACGAGTCACAACTGAAAAGGAAACGAGGACCAGCCTAACTGCCCTGTGAACAAAAGGGAAACAAATTGTGAATATAGTAACAGCCATGGGTTGTGAAATGAGTCTTGAGTATGTTGAAAAAATTTGGCAGAATTTACACTTGCCAAATTGTTGAGAGATGAAGCTATCACCATCTCAAAGTGTTTTTATTTTGACCCCAGACTTACGCTGTATTAATTTCTTCAGTGAACCTTGGCTTTAATAAGAGCATTCCTTCTAAGCAAAATAACTCATTTGGTCGAAAACCAGTATTCAAGGCACATAACAGGGATTGCCCCCCCCCCTCCCCAGTGTTGTGCGACCTTGGAGTTGGTATATATAGTTGGGGGGGTGTATAGTTTTTGTTGTATTTTCATGTTTTTAAATGGTAATAGGTGGGGGACTTTGCCCCCCACACACCCCCCCCTAACTATATATACTAACTTCAGGGTCGCACAACATTGGGGAGGGGGACAAATCCCTGTTATGTGCCATGAATACTGGTTTTTGACCAAATGAGCTGTCGACCAAATGAATGTCGATCAAATGGTCTGTCGATCTTCTGAGGTAGACCCATATATATATATATATATGTGTGTGTGTGTGTGTGTGTGTGTGTGTATATATATATATATATATATATATATATATATATATATATACATATATATATATATACATACACACACACACACACACATATATATATATATATATATATATATATATATATATATATATATATATACATATATAATTTATATTTATTTATTTATTTAACATTGCTGAATTTAAGATCCTTTGTTTAGGTTTGGAATTACAGTTTTGTAACTTTCTGATTTTTTTTTTTTTGGTATTTGACCCTAAAGTCACAGTACAGACTTTCATGTGTAAAAGAGGCTCAAATTCTAAACCTACCACCCTAGAAAACAAAAATGGGAAGAAACTAAGGGTAATGCTGCTCAATGCCAGAAGTCTAAATCTCAAAATGCACGCACTCGAGGCCCTTCTCAGTATGGAGAACATTGATGCCTGTGCTGTGACTGAAACCTGGTTCAAGGCTCCTGAGAGCACCCTGGCTCTATCAGGTTTTACCTCATATCATGCGTTCCGGCCCCAAAACCCGGACCACACCACAAAAGGAGGGGGTGTATCCATATTCATCAAGGATACCCACACCTCCAGGTTGGTGGCAACGCACGAAGCATCGGAAACCATCCAGGTGCAATTAACCATAGGCAAAACTGCTCTACAATTTGTAGCATGCTACAGGCCACCCTCTCAAACTCAGGAGCCCCACACAGCCTTCCTGAAGACACTGGAGGGTATAAATGTATCTCCAAACACCATTATAATGGGTGACTTCAACTACCCGAATATAGACTGGGAACATTACTCAAGCCCAGACTTTCTAGCCCAAAGGTTCCTGGAGTTCATAAATTCAAATGCCATGGAACAACTAGTCACCGTTCCCACAAGAGGAGAAAATATACTAGATCTCATCATCACAAACATGGGGACAAAATGCTCCACACCGGAAGTATATCCCTCATTGGTGAGATCAGATCATAAACTAATCTCACTGGATATCCACATCCCGCCCCCCCCCCAAACAAAAAAGACCACAGTGAAGAACTTCTCTAAAGCAAACTTCACACTACTCAAGACTGGCGTGGTATCCTTCAAGGCCCCCGAGCCAGTGGAAACCACAACCCAAGCTGCGGAAGCCCTTACAAATGCCTTCTACGAACACCTCCAGGACTGCATGGATCAGGCAATCCCTAATAAAACCAAGACTCTTTCCACCAAGGGCAAACGTCCAGTCTGGTGGACCCCAGCCATAAACAAACTTTACAATAAGAGGAGAAAGCTGTTACATGATAGAGCAAAATCCATAAAAGAGAAGACACCTTTGATCATTATTAGTAAAAAAATACGAGCACTCATAAAATCATCCAAGGCCAACTTTGAGAGAAAAAGTGCCATAGATTCAAAAGGCAATCATAAGGCCTTCTTCAGCTATGTTAGAAACCTGGGTGGAAACTCCCAGATATGCTCAGAATTAGTCCAAAATGATACAAAAATCACTGAACCCACAGACATTGCCAGCATACTGGCAGACAGGTTCAGTGCAAACTTCACCCCCCTCTCCCCCCCAAAAGGAGAGATAAATATCCCAGCGGAGTGCAGCCTCCCAGACATCTCCAATGCGCAGGTGAAAGCTGCTCTCTCTAAAGCTAAAAACACAGCATCAATGGGACCGGATGGTTTCCCCGGCTGTGTGCTACACGAACTCAATGAGGAACTAAACCCGCACATAAGGCAGCTGTTTAATCTTAGCCTTACCACAGGATACGTGCCCAAGGAGTGGCGTACGGCAACTGTGGTCCCACTCCACAAAGGCGGTGCCTCTACAGACCCTGGTAGTTACCGCCCCATAAGCTTAACAAGCCTGGTCTGCAAAGCTATGGAGAGGATCATAATGGAGCTCATAAACAAAGACATAGGGGACTTGCAGACATTGGACCCGACCCAGTTTGGCTTTGTCAAGGGCAGATCATGCCTTTTGAACTTGGTCGACTTCTTCGAAACAGTCACCAAGGCCATTGATGAGGGAAAGGCAGTTCATACAGCCTACCTTGACCTTGCAAAAGCTTTCGACACAATACCCCACTCGGGTATTATAGAGAAACTTACCAGCTTAAATGTAAACCCATATGTCACAAGATGGGTTGCAAACTGGCTAAAGGACAGAACCCACAGGGTTAGAGTAGCTGGCGCCATGTCAGACTCCAAGCTGGTCACAGGTGGTGTCCCACAGGGCTCAGTCCTTGGCCCCCTGTTGTTCGGCATCTACTTCTCAGAAGTACAGGCTAACATAGGAGGACTATGGCTGACATAGTTTGCAGATGACTGCAAACTGGGAGCCATAGTGGAAAGTACATCGGACACAGATATCCTTCAGAGGGGTCTCACGGAAACTGATAGCTGGTGCCAGAGCCATGGCCTGAAGTTAAATGCCAAAAAATGTGTAGTCATACCCTTCGGGAAAAACAAGGTAACCCCAAGCTACCATATAGGTGGCAATCCACTAAGCACAGAAGAGGTTATCAGGGACCTGGGGACCCAGGTTGACAGTGGCCTTTCTTTTGACACTCACATTGCTAAAGTGGTTAGAAAAACCTTCTACATTGCCCACCTGATCATGAAGGAATTCACATCCAGATCAAGTGAGGTAATTGTTCCCCTGTACTCTTCACTTATCAGACCAATGATAGAGTACAATGCCCCATTCGGGATGTATCTCACCCGACACCTGCAGCAATTGGAGAGACCCCAAAAGTTCCTCACCAAAAGGATAAAGGGACTCCAAAATCTGTCATATGCTGCCAGACTGAAGAAACTCCAGCTGTATTCAGTCGCATACCGTCTGCTCAGAGGTGACCTGTGCCTGACATACAAGGCCATGTCCAACCCGGAATTAATGGACATGCTCTACCTCAAAAAATCCAAATCTACCAGATCCACTAGAGCAAGCGACTTAAACCTTAGCACGGATATAAATAGGACATGCTGGAGGGATAGATTTGTCACCCAGAGACTCCCTATGCTGTGGAATAAAATCCCGGTCCATGTGAGGCAGAGCACCTCACTGGCTCTGTTCAAGAGAAATCTTGACCGGTGGATGGGAGATCGTAGGTTTACCCCGGGAATCATCTCTGTGTCACTGCTGGACAGAGGCAAAACAAACTAATGGGCACAGTATTTTTTAACATAAGGGGTGGCGTAAGCCACAAAAACTCTGTGCTAGGCTTATAAATGCCTTAGGGCAGATGGCCTGGTATACACCTGTGAACCTGTGACCTTGACAACTGCTTTTTCTCCATTTGATTTTCACCGTAAGACCTTATTACACATTACTACTGGCCCTTTTGAATGGCGAATGTGTGTTGTTTTTGGCATCACTTACTTGGAATGAAATACTGGGCCCAAGTACTGGTGGATTAGTTTAGAGGGAAGGCTTGCTTAACAGATTTCCTGTACTTGGCATTGGGAGTTGAGTGGGATAAGATCCTGTAGGTTGTACTCCTAGTGATAGATGGGTTTGCAGCCTACCAGCCTTTCAGTTTTCTTTGTTTATATTTTTGTTGCCTTCTCCTCCTCTTCTTACGTGGAGCACCGCCCCCTTTCCTAGCTAAAACCTACATAAAACAAATTATAGTGGAACTGTCCTTATTTAGAGATATGAAGAGATGGTAGTGTGCTTGCTCCCATGGCAGATGGAGATGTTCAGCTCATCTGTGTGCTGTTGTAATTTGATCATGTGAGAGCTGAGTAACACAGTACACTGCAGAGATTAATGCTTTAGTACCGCTCTCATGACCATACTGTTTACTTAAAGGGCAACTACGTGCTTCTTTGCTTGTTTCCTCAGTTCTAAAATGCTTATCTTCCCTATCTTTTGATGGTACCACTGAAAAAAAGTAAACTTGCTGCATTAAATCCCTATTTTGAATGCCTCTTTCACTCCCGTTGTTACAGCTCCGGTACAGTGAGCCATCTTTAAGCTTACTACAATCTCGCAGAGCTGTTGAAACTACAAGGGTGCTGGAATGGCTTACTAATAACGCCCTGTACTATTTTCCACTCTTTCCTCTGTTGCCGGCAAAGGACCACCCTCACACCACTCTTTTCGCCCATGAAACGCCTCCATTAATTAAATATGCATTGTATGTGCTAGCAGTCCCCTCGGCATCCAGTAAAAATGCGCTATTGAACTGCTCTGGGAACTATTCTCCTAAGTGTAGTTGCCAGACGTACCTATTTTCTTGAAGGATTACTTTTGTATCTGTGAACCAGTGTCCAAC
The DNA here is from genome assembly GCF_019279795.1 of Protopterus annectens. NCBI lineage: Eukaryota > Metazoa > Chordata > Ceratodontiformes > Protopteridae > Protopterus > Protopterus annectens. The sequence goes on along the minus strand of NC_056748.1, from coordinate 64,829,006 downwards.
AGTGTGATATATTTTTTTTCTCCGAAATCGGTAAGCTTCATTTTTCTGCTGCATACAGTGGTTTGAGTTATCTGTAGTTAAGTTTAGTTTCAGTTTATGGAAAAAATTGCCTTCCTTTGTTAACTATTTTACTTGCAGTTGCATGCATCGATTGTAGTCATAACTAATTGTTATACTAGTCCTTGCCCTAATGCTGTTAAGAGTTCTGTGTGGACAGACTTTGAAATTTGGGAAGCGTAGTTTTTTTTTTAGGTTCTTGCACCTGTGTAATGCTTGTCTTTTTTCTGCTACAATTACTCTTCTACAGCTTAGCTCAAGCAAACAGGATAAGGAATAAGTAATAGGACATAAGGTCACATTTGAAATGTTGCTGCTATACAGTTAGTTGCTTAGATTTCACAATTTACGTTTCCGTGCACTAGCGGAGAGATGTTGAGTGTAAAACTCAAATGTGTGCTATTGATTTGTGGTTGAAGTCCATAGTCATTACCCGGGCAAACCCTTTTTTAAGAGTACAGACCTATCTTGTAAGGTTAAATTCTGGGCAGTCTGATAAAGTCTCTATTGTGTACAACAATGCCAGTGTGGTTAGTGACTGTTCAGTTGCCGACTGCCGTGGAACTCTGTAATGAAAGTAACGTTTGCCATTATTTTACGCTGGTTAGCCAGTAAAAACTAAGGAAAAGAAATTTAAGGGAAAAAACAGAAGAGAGAGTGTGTGTGTTTCTGAGTGTGAGTGTATTCATGCATGAGAGTTCGAGTGAGATCCGTGGGGCAGTTAGTGTTTTGGCTGATTATGGAGAGTGACAGTAATGTATGAAATTGCAAAAATAAAGATAAGTATGCATGTCTGTGTTTGTGTTAGTCTTTATGTTTTTGTCTGCGTATGTGAGTGTAAGCATGTTTGTGCGAATGAAACATGGAGTGCGTTTGAGTGTATCTATGCGTGACTGAGAGAGCGTTTGTGTATCCCTTGCTTGGGAAGAGTGTTTGCGATCAGTTTGAGGGAGCAGCAGTTAACAGAGGTTTGCATTCCTCAGAACCTCTTATCTCAAAGTGTCTGAAGAACTACGGGGCTAACTCTTAAAACAATAAACCTGGACAAAACCTATTATAATGGGGATAAAATGTTATATTGCTGTTATAAACTGAGGGTTGACAGAATAATGAGATTCGAGTTTGCGTGAGTTTTTTAAAGGATATAAAATCTGAAACTAAATGATAGACTTCCAGCCTCAGGCATACCATGAAAACCATATTTTTTTCCGTTGACTGCATCTTTTTGCTTTTTGCCACTGCTACCAATGGCTTGCATTTCTGCTGTCTTCGGCTGTTGACTCTACATGCGATGGGCAGAATCTCCATATTTGTCTATTCCTTATAAAAATTAATTTTTTTTTTTTTGTTCTTAATCCTTATAAGCTGTATCTTATAGTAATCTATTTTTATGTAATGTACCAGTAGATAGCAGAGCTTTTCTCCTCGGGCCTCTGCTGAAAATGGACTTGTATCCAGCCAGACTAGCCCGGTTAACAAATGTAAAATAAAAAATAAATAAATAAAATAAATAAAAGTGATATGGGTAGACTACCATGCCTCAGGACAACTAGGAGGTGGAAGGGCAAGGGTCCCCAAGTCACTGAAAAATGATTCCAACAAAACTTGTCCTAAACCCGAAAAAGGAATCTATGTTATAGAGGTTTGAGAAAGTTTGCAGAGGGCCAATTTGCTCTGGCTAGAATACTTCATTGTACTGCCAACTCTTTCCAAAAATTCCTTAGTTGAAGACAAGGCCCTGGTAGAGTGCGCCTTGACCATGCCTGTAAGACTTTTTGTGGTGAGATAAAAAACTAATAGCCATAGATAACCATTTGGAAAGTAGTCTGTTTTCACCTAAGTTGTCCCTCCTTATTACCTTCACAAGCAATAAACATCTGATCAAAAATTATGAAAGATTGGTTGGTTGTTTCAAAATGGTACCACAGTTGTCTGTAGCCATCCACAATAAGAAGTATCTTTTATCCTGTGTTTTTAGGATTCTAGAAAGAAATATCAGTACATTGATTGTTAGCTTAAACTTGTATACCGCTTTGCTAATAAAAGAAGGCTTAGTTCTCAGAGACCCTGTCAATGTGACAAAAGAATAAAACGTTGCGAGGAAAAAACTACTCAATGTAAAATAATACTGTGCTATCTTCTCTCGTAACAGATGAGGAAACACAGTATTAGACGACCACTAGAACGTTTATTGAAACAAAGATACATACATCTGTTTGATACAAAATTATCGAATGAGTTAAGCGCTTTCACCTATAGTTCATAGGCTTCTTCAGAACTCATTCAATTGATTAATGCGCCGTTTTAAATAAACTTTTTGGCGCCAATCTGGTCTACCAAAACTTTCTGTATTTAAAGTGCCACTATGCTTTTTTTAAAAAAAACAATAAAAAATGAAAATAAAATACATCAAGCAAACTTGTATACCTCCTCCTAATACAAGCTATATACATTAATATCTGAATAATAACTTCATATGATTCGATTCAAATAAACCAGTTACATCATAAATACTTCATTTAAGGTGTGTTTCCTTAAAATTAATAATTTCCTAAATATAACCCCTAAATGTTGAATTATTACTAAAGTAAGTAAATGTACCAATGAATTAATAACTTAAATGTATAGTGTTTGTTAAATGTAGTTATTACGAAACATATGTTAAAACTAGATGTTAAAGCTAATAGTGTAAATATGTTATAGGGTAAGAATGTGCAAACTTTCATAAAAATAGATCAGCTCCTGTTAAATCTAAAAACTGTTGTGAGATTTTAAAAACTGTTAACTGACAGTACTAAATTTTATGTAAATTAATTTCTGTGCTATATTTTCCATAAAATATTCATATAACATAACTAATGTTTGTATACATAAATAGAATATTTAATCATAATGGTGTGTTAATAAATAATTAATAAATAGTATATATATATGTTAAAACCTATGATTAATAAATGTTTTTTTTTAAAATATGTATTTTATATAAAAAAGAACTGTATTTTTTTAAAAAACTGTGTTGAGATGCTAATTCTGACGTTAATGAAATTTATGTGTCACTTATCTAGTCAACAAAGGTTTAATGGCAATGGTGTCATTTAATCCTGGTAATGTGGCAGCATCTGTGTTATTATCTAGAGGCATGAAATTCATTCCTACCCCCAAATATGGTTTGGTTGACCATCTTATAGAAACCAAACTTTTTACACGTAAATTGAATTTATCTATTATGTTTCAGAACAATACTAAAAACAAACCAACAATTGAAGGGGATGCTACTTTGTTAAAACCCAAAAGTACTTTTGTTCCATACATGAACCCTGTGGTTGAGCTTTTTGAAAAACGGGTACAAAGAGATCTTTATAAACTGGCTGATACAGTGAAGAACACTAAAAATGGGGACAATTTGTCCAAGGAAGAGAGAATAGAGCTATACAATTTGAGAAAAAATAATAATATACGTATCATGAAGCCTGACAAGGGAGGGGGGATCGTCATTTATGATCAAATGGAATACATGTCCAAAATACACGCTATTCTCACTGATACAGGCAATTATACTACGATATCTTTGAACGAAATCAACATTGCCTATCAGAGGATAAGTTCTTATTTGGAAGAATTTTGGATTGACAATCGAATAAACAATGATTTATACAATTATTTAAAAGTATCTTACCCCGAAATGGCGACATTGGTGGGCATTCCTAAAATACATAAGGACGTAGCCAACCCTCCATTTAGGCCTATAGTGTCAGGTACAAAGGGAAAAACTTTTCCTTTAGGGAAATTAGTAGATGTTTGGTTAAAAGATATATATAAAAATATTCCACATCTTTTAAAAGATTCCTGGGATTTTTTAAGAAAATTCCCCACACTTACTGATACCAGCAATCTGTTGTATGTGACTATAGATGTCATTGATTTATTCTCCTGTATACCCAGTGCACAAGGTTTACAAATGTTTTGTGAAAGTATTAGAAAACACACTAATTTTGATTGGGACAAAATATGTCTCATCATGGACTGTATGTCCTTAGTATTGGAGAACAATTTTATATCGTTCGAAGGAGAATTTTTTAAACAAAGCAAGGGGGTGGCAATGGGCTCAGCCAGTGCCCCTATATATGCAAACCTTGTTATGTTGTACTGGGAGGAAGAAACACTATTTAAGAGTGAACATATTTCGCATATCTCCCACTACAGTAGATTTTTGGATGACATTTATATCCTATGGAAAGGAAGTATGGATGAACTAAATAGTTTTATGTTATTCATTAACAACAGTAGTGATTTTTTGAAATTCACTTATGACATCAGTAAGGAAGGTTTACCATATCTAGATACTATTGTCTCAAATGATGAAAAAGGTTTTAAATCCAATATTTACAGAAAGAATACTTTCTCCAATGATTATTTACAATATGACAGTAATCACCCTAGGAAGATGTTGCGCAATATATTTAAGGGGCAACTCATTAGAGCGGCCAGAATGACATCTAGATATGAAGACATGATTTTAGAGGTTGAACACATAACCAAAATGTTTATAGAGAGGAAATATAATAAATCAATGTTACAAGATGTTCAACAGTTTGTGATTTCTCAGAGAGAAACTAAATATTATCCTATTTTAGGAGTTAGTCTTCCGATGGAAAATGAGACTGAATTAAACCTCACAAGCAAATACAAAATGGCTTGTATTTTGCCATATACACCATTTGTTAACACAGTGAAGGAGATCTTGTTTAAACATTGGGGAATTTTTTTGGTAAATCCTGAGTTATCACGTATATTAGGAGAGAAACCTCTCATTGTTTATAAAATGTCATACAATTTGAAAAGAATTCTAGAATCTGGCAACACAACTAATTCTATGTGTGGAGGAAGTGAAACATCTACATCCACTAAAAAATGTGGTAATTGCAACCAATGTAGATTTATTATGTGTCAAAAAGAAATAGTTTTAGGCAATAGTAATAAGACAGTAATTAGATTTGTGAAGGGGAATTGTAACACGAAGAATGTGGTTTATATAGCTAAATGTGATATGTGTCCAGCCTACTATGTTGGGAAAACTGAGAGGGCTTTCAAAAAAAGAATATATGATCATTCATACTGTATTAAAAAGAAAGATTGTAATAATGCTTTGTATAGGCACGTTGAAAGCAATGGTGACCAACACAGATTCAAATTTGCTATTATTGAACACATTAAATCTGATTTTAAGGGGGGCAACACTAAGGAAGCACTAAGCTATAAAGAGATTTGGTGGCAGCTACACACAGATGCTGCCACATTACCAGGATTAAATGATACTATTGCCATTAAACCTTTGTTGACTAGATAAGTGATACATAAATTTCATTAACGTCATAATTACCATCTCAACACAGTTTTTTAAAAAAATACAGTTCTTTTTTATATAAAATACATATTTTTAAAAAAAAAACATATTTATTAATCATAGGTTTTAACACATATATACTATTTATTAATTATTTATTAACACACCATTATGATTAAATATTCTATTTATGTATACAAATATTAGTTATGTTATATGAATATTTTATGGAAAATATAGCACAGAAATTAATTTACATAAAATTTAGTACTGTCAGTTAACAGTTTTTAAAATCTCACAACAGTTTTTAGATTTAACAGGAGCTGATCTATTTTTATGAAAGTTTGCACATTCTTACCCTATAACATATTTACACTATTAGCTTTAACATCTAGTTTTAACATATGTTTCGTAATAACTACATTTAACAAACACTATACATTTAAGTTATTAATTCATTGGTACATTTACTTACTTTAGTAATAATTCAACATTTAGGGGTTATATTTAGGAAATTATTAATTTTAAGGAAACACACCTTAAATGAAGTATTTATGATGTAACTGGTTTATTTGAATCGAATCATATGAAGTTATTATTCAGATATTAATGTATATAGCTTGTATTAGGAGGAGGTATACAAGTTTGCTTGATGTATTTTATTTTCATTTTTTATTGTTTTTTTTAAAAAAAGCATAGTGGCACTTTAAATACAGAAAGTTTTGGTAGACCAGATTGGCGCCAAAAAGTTTATTTAAAACGGCGCATTAATCAATTGAATGAGTTCTGAAGAAGCCTATGAACTATAGGTGAAAGCGCTTAACTCATTCGATAATTTTGTATCAAGCAGATGTATGTATCTTTGTTTCAATAAACGTTCTAGTGGTCGTCTAATACTGTGTTTCCTCATCTGTTACGAGAGAAGATAGCACAGTATTATTTTACAATGTGACAAAAGAGATGGGGTTGACCAATCCTAGCTGCTTGCATCTCTGATATTCTTCTTGCAGGGGTCAGAGCAATGAGCAACAGTAACTTCCATGTTATGAACCAAGGACATCTAGCTTCATTTAACACAATATTATGATCACAAGGAGGAACAACCAGTTTTCTGGAAATCTTCTTATGTAGCACCACTTTTGAAAACATATTGCCATGAGAATACAGTGAAAAAGAGAGATCTATAGACACACTTTCTGAAATGACTAGCAAATTAACCTTGATGGAGGAGTAAGACAAGCCATAGGATAACATCTCACTCAAACACTGCGCAAGTGCAAGTTGGTTTGCTATCATGGAGTAGAAACATTTTTCAGTTGCTTATGTATGGTTTTTGATTAGCAGGCTCTGTTGCCTCCATTAGTACCTGACACACATCCTCAGAAAATAGGTGCCTAAAAGCTATTAAGATCCTATCTTTCAGTCAGGCTTGTATAGTTTTTTGTGGTTTGGAATGTATCAATCAACCCTGTCCTTGGATGAGTAAATCCAAATTGCGTGCAAGCTTGTGGGAATTGCCCCTGCCCATTTACAAAAGAAGGGAGAATCACTGTTGCCTGGGCCAGAAGGACATCACCACAGTGAGCTGAGGGGAATTCTTCCCCAGTGTTTACAAGGACCTCACATACCATAGGCTCATAGGTGTATAGCAAGGTAATGGCCCCCTGTCGCCCTACACCCAAAATGTCTCACACACATATATTTTTTTTTTTTTTTGCATATGGTGGTGATTTACTGCGTGCCTCTGTCCTTCATACACATAGATGACAGCCCATGGTTGAACAACTTATTAGCCATCCTTTGGTCCCAAGTGTCACTTCAGTGGGGATAAGGAGGATCTCTGCTTCGAACATATGGGGAGCATGTTCAAGAGAATGGTAATTCTATGTTCAACATATCTGATGTTCTTCATCTCACATTGCTGCAGTCCTAACACTTGGGTAGTCCGCTGTCCCAGTCGGCCCGAATACCAAAGTATAAGGCTGACGTCGGTCAAGGCGCATTTGTCTGACATCAGGACGTCAGGGTACAAATGCGCATGACCGACGTCATATCCTCAGTCTTTTTTGCCGCATGGTCCGATGCAGAAGCAGTATTGCGAGTGCAGGTTGGCGTTCTGAAATTTTCTGAAGTCGGAGTTTCAGACCGAATCAAAGTTGGCTAAGTACCCGTTGGGGAATATTTTGTTTTTCTTGCCTCAGTATTTAACCGGATGTCAGAAAAAGTGAATAACTGTATTTCTTGTGGGAAACAGATACCTCATAGAGATTACCATACATTGTGTATACCTTGCTTAGGGCCTGAGCACGGCGTTGTTGGCTGTCGCTCTTGTGCTAGATTTAACAAACGCACTATTAAGAGAAGATTAGATTGTGCCAGGTTAGTTTTGGGAAGCGTTGTAATTACAACATGCCGCCGGATGCTCCGGCGCCGCTTCGCTAAAAAGCGCAAGGACAAAGCAGTGAAGCCTAGGGTGGAAGAACCGTCTGTCCCGGACGTCGGTTCTTTAGAGGGCTCGGTGGAGCCGGTGGTTCTACCAGAAGTTCCTTTGGATTCTCAGGGAGAGACTTTACTGTTACAAGATGTGTCCTCTCAGGAGGTAGGCCAGGCTGAAGGGGCTTCTCAGGTAGCTGTTCTCCCTCCCTTCCTAAGGTGGTTAGGCCCTCCCTTCTGTTTCCAAGGCTCCTTCTAGAGGCAGGCCAGGGTTAACTTCAGTGGGGGTCTCCCTAGTTCTTCAGGGTCTCTGCCTAAGAAACATATGCTTAAAATGGCAGAAGATTTGATTACTATGATTAGAGGTTCTATACCCCTGATAAGAGGCCTAGGGTGGAACCTGAGCTTGAGAGTTTTGAGCAGTGTTCGAGGCTTCTGAGTCTTGACTGAAGACTTGCAGGAGTATCCTCCTTATTCTGATTCTGATGTAGATGACTCTACACCTTGCTTCTCCTCCTGAGGATTTTTCTTTTTCAGAGACCCTTCATTCCATGAGGGAGCATTTTAAATGGGAAGGTCAAGATTTCTCTGATTCTAGGAAAAGGCTTAGGGAATTTTTGTTTCTACCCCAGCATAGGCCTTTAGCTATACCTCCTGTTCTGGGCGTGGTAGAGGATGTTTTTGCAGAGGCTTCCCTGAACCCTGATTCTTTGCCTCCTGCCCCAGTTAAACCGGACAGGTATTATAGGGTGCCTGAAGCTCATAAGTATCTTTTAAGAGTCCTAGGGCAGACCCAGAAACTGTTTCTCAGGGCCCTAAAGGTGTTAAGGCTTCTGTTGTTAAAAATCCTGTTCCTTCTGATAAAGAGGCAAGGGCTTTGGATAGATGGGGGAAAAAGGTGTATACTTCTTCCACTTTAGCCATGAGGGCTTTGAATTGCCAGTTTCACATGTTGAAATACCAAAATTATCTCCTTTCACAATTGAAGTCTAAGGTAGATGCTCTGGCGGAAGGTATTGAGTGTAAAGAGTTGCAGGATTTAGTTCATGTTTCGAACAGGTGGGTAAGCATTCCTTGCAATGTGGCTTTGATGCTGTACAGGCCTCTTCGAGGGTAGCAGCCACTGGTTCTGTTCTTCGCAGGCACGCCTGGCTCAGGGATCAGAATTTAGCTGAACATGTAAAGACAAGGATTTTAGATGCTCCTTTACAATCTGATGTGTTATTTGGTGCGCCTGTGGACGCAGTTTTAAAGAAAATGGAGGACAAGGCTAAGTCTATGCAGACTGTTAAAGATTTTTTGCAGGTTCAGCCTCCAAAGTTTAGTAGAAATTGGCCTACTAAGGGGTGGACTTATCCTTCTTATGATTCTCAGTCTAGGGGTAGATCTAGACGTGGTAGGGGCAGAGCTCAAGGTTCTTTTAGGCCTAGAACAGGCAGTTCGCCTGCCCAGTCTTCTGGTGAGGGCAGGGGTCAGTCTTTTTGTAAGCAGACCCAATGACTTGCCTTTTCAGCTGCCAGAGCCTTCTCGTCTGGCAGCACCTTTGGGAGGAAGGCTGGCACTTTTCAAAGAAAACTGGAGTGTTATTACCCAAGACAGATGGGTATTGGATATCATTCACCACGGTTACAGGTTTTATTTCCATACCTTGCCTCCTTTAAAAGGCATGCCAGACATTCCTCCTATACAAAGAAAAGAGGCTCACAAGCAAATTTCTCTGTTGCTCCAGATAGGGGCCATTCAGCCGGTTCCTGTGCCAGAAAGGGGCCTAGGATTTTATTCTCGCCTGTTCCTAGTACCAAAAAGGGGAACACGTGGAGACCAATTTTGGATTTGTCAACCCTCAACACTTATTTGGACATTCCCAAGTTCAAAATGTTGACGTTACAACAGCTTTTACCTCTGCTGGGCAAAGATCACTGGATGGTAACTTTAGATCTCAAGGAGGCTTACCTTCATGTGCCTATCAGACTCAGTTGCAGGAAGTATCTGCGTTTCGAGCTGGAAATTCCCATTATCAGTTCTCTGCATTGCCCTTTGGCTTATCTACTGCCCAGAGTATTCACAAAAGTTCTGGCTCCAGTTGTAGCTTTTTCAGGCTAAAAGGAATACAAATCTATGCTTACTTGAGCGACTGTCTGATTCTGGCTCAAGAAAAGGACGAGCTTCTTCAGCATCTGGAATATGTGATAGCAGTGCTAAGATGCCTGGGGTATTCTGTGAACGAAATAAAGTCCAGTCTAGTACCCTCTCAAGACATGTGCTTTCTGGGTGTGAGACTGAATACAGCAGCCCAGATGGCCTTTTAACCCCGGACAAACAAAAGAGTCTATCCCTTTACTTCCATCAACTATCTCATCAGTCCGTGCTGACTGCAAGGACAGTCCTTCAAGCATTAGGGTTCATGGCATCTTGTATTCTGGTGCTTCCCAATGCCAAACTGCATATGAGGAAGCTACAATGGTATCTCAAAAATGTATGGACACAGCACTGCCAGGATCTGGACACTGTCATTCAAATAATACCTTGCATTCAAAAGGAATTTTTGTGGTGGGCTCAGGAATGTCACCTAAACAAGGGACTCTCTGTGACCCGGCCAGAGGCGAGTCAGATTCTAACGACAGATGCCTCAGACATAGCTTGGGGAGCTCATCTGAATGGGAAGTGGATACAAGACAAGTGGCCTGCCAGACTACAGCATCTACATATCAACAAGAAGGAGATGTTAGCAGTCCAGTTTGCATTGATGGCTTTCAAGGAGTTGTTACTTCCAGGGCAGGTGTTGATTCTAACAGACAACACAACTGTCATGTGGTATATCAACAAGCAAGGGGGAACACATTCTTATCCTCTATGCAGGCAAGCAATGATTTTGTGGGAGACTGCGCTCAGCTTGCAGCTTACTCTTCAAGCAAGGTTTCTGCCAGGAGCACAGAACTCCTTAGCAGATGTGTTAAGCAGGCAAATCATGGATCCCCACGAGTGGAAACTGGATCTTCATGTATTTCAAAAATTGACAGTGTCATGGGGAACTCCAGACATAGATCTGTTCGCTTCTCCACTAAACCACCAGCTGCCAAAGTTTTGCACGAAAAGTTTTCATCACACAGCTTGGAAAGTGGATGCTCTTTCGTTCAGTTGGGAAAATCTTCATGTGTATGCCTTTCCAACTCTCCCTCTCCTCCCAAAGGTACTCCTAAAGGTCAGACAAGACAAGCCAAGGATGATTTTGATAGCTCCAGATTGGCCTCGGCAACACTGGTACCCATTACTGAGGAATCTGGTAAGAAAGCCTCCATGGCCTTTATCTTTAATTCCACACCTTTTGTCTCAGAGGGACGGTCATCTACTCAATGTCAAGCTTCACTCTCTTCATCTAACAGCCTGGCATATTCTGTTTTGAACCACAGCAGGTCTCAACTTCCTCAACAAGTTTTGAATGTGATTATGGAAGCCAGAAGACCTAGTACACGTAAAGTGTATGCAGAAAAATGGAAGAGATTTTTATTTTGGAGTGCAGCAAAGGATTTGGATGTTTCTGAGCCTAATTTGAGTGTGGCTCTGCAATATCTTACTGAGCTATTGGACAAAGGTTTGTCTTTCTCTTCCATTAAGATTCATGCTGCAGCAATTTCAGCTCACTATGATTGTGACCCACCATTGTTTTCTCATCCTTTGTTCAAGCAATTTCTTAGAGGGCAAAGAATATAAGACCCCACGAAGAGCTCCTACTCCTGCTTGGGACCTCAATTTTGTGTTGGAGAAACTTACTCTACAACCTTTTGAGCCTCGGCTACTGCTGAGTTGAAATACGTGTCATGGAAGACTGCTTTTTGTTGGCCATTACTTCTGCAAGAAGGGTTTCTGAATTGCAGGCCCTTATGGCGGTGGAGCCTTTTTTGATTTTTCATAAGGATAGGGTATCATTACGTACTAATCCTTCATTTATGCCTAAGGTGGTTTCTAGTGTGGCTTTAAACCAAACTATTCATTTGCCTACCTTTTATGCAGATCCCCAAAATACGGGGGAAAAGATTTTGCACACTTTAGATGTACACAGGCAGTTGCGTTATTATTTAAGCAGGACTAGGGATTTTAGGCAGTCTCAGCAGTTGTTTGTTTCTTTTGCTTTGAGTTCTCAGGGCAAGCCTGTGTCAAAACAAACTATATCTAAGTGGATTGGGTTTTGCATTGCATTCTGTTACTCCCATCATGGCAAGGAGATTCCAGCTGGGATTAGGCCTCATTCCACTAGGGCTACTGCCACTTCAACAGCATTTTTAAGGGGGGTGGCAACTAAGGATATTTTGGAGGCAGCTACTTGGAGTTCAGTGCATACTTTCTCCAAGCATTACCACCTTCCTCTCTATTCTAAGTCCAGGGCTGGTTTTGCCACTGCTGTGTTGCAGGGCATTTTGGCAGCTCCTGCTTCATTATAGTTTAGCCATCCTCCCTTACCTCTGCTTTGGGATTCTACCCAAGTGTTAGGACTGCAGCAATGTGAGATGAAGAACATAGTACAGATGTTCTTCATTCCACATTGCTGCAGTCCTAACCATTGGGTAGTCCGCTGTCCCAGTCGGCCCGAATACCAAAGTATATGGCTGACGTCGGTCAAGGCGCATTAGTCTGACGTCAGGACGTCAGGGTACTAATGCGCATGACCGGCGTCATATCCTCAGTCTTTTTTGCCGCATGGTCCGATGCAGAAGCAGTTTTGCGAGTGCAGGTTGGCGTTCTGAAATTTTCTGAAGTCAGAGTTTCAGACCGAATCAAAGTTGGCTAAGTACCCCGTTGGGGAATATTTTGTTTTTTTCTTGCCTCAGTATTTAACCGGATGTCAGAAAAAGTGAATAACTGTATTTCTTGTGGGAAACAGATACCTCATAGGGATTACCATGCCTTGTGTATACCTTGTTTAGGGCCTGAGCACGACATTGTTGGATGCCGCTCTTGTGCTAGATTTAACAAACGCACTATTAAGAGAAGGTTAGACTGTGCCAGGTTAGTTTTTGGGAAGCGTTGTAATTATAAAATGCCGTCGGATGCTCCGACGCCCGCTTCGTCCAAAAAGCGCAAGGACAAAGCAGCAAAGCCTAGAGTGGAAGAACAGACAGTCCCGGACGTCGGTTCTTTAGAAGGCTCAGTGGAGCCGGAGGTTTTGCCAGGAGTTTCTTTGGAGTCTCAGGGAGAGACTTTACTGTTACAGGATGTGTCCTCTCAGGAGGTAGGCCAGGCTGAAGGGGCTTCTCAGGTGGCTGTTCTTCCCTCTCTTCCTAAGGTGGTTAGAGCCTCCCCTTCTGTTTCCAAGGCTTCTTTGAGGGGCAGGCCAGGTTTAACTTCAGTGGGGGTTTCTCCTAGCTCTTCAGGATCTTTGCCTAAGAAACATATGCTTAAAATGGCAGAGGATTTGATTACTATGATTAGAGGTTCTATGCCCCCTCCTGATAAGAGGCCTAGGGTGGAACCTGAGTTTGAGAGTTTTGAGCAGTGTTCGGAGGCTTCTGAGTCTTCGGCTGAAGACTTGCAGGAGTATCCTCCTTATTCTGATTCTGATGTGGATGATTCTACTCCTTCAGCTTCTCCTCCTGAGGATTTTTCATTTTCAGAGACTCTGCATTCCATGAGGGAGCATTTTAAATGGGAAGGTCAAGATTTCTCTGATTCCAGGAAGAGGCTTAGGGAATTCTTGTTTTACCCCAGCATAGGCCTTTAGCTATACCTCCTGTTCTGAATGTGGTGGAAGATGTTTTGCAGAGGCTTCCCTGAACCCTGATTCTTTGCCTCCTGCCCCAGTTAAACCGGATAGGTACTATAGGGTGCCTGAAGCTCATAAGTATCTTTTTAAGAGTCCTAGGGCAGACCCGGAAACTGTCTCTCAGGGGCCTAAAGGTGTTAAGGCTTCTGTTGTTAAAAATCCTGTTCCTCCTGATAAAGAGGCAAGGGCTTTGGATAGATGGGGAAAGAAAGTGTATACTTCTTCCACTTTAGCCATGAGGCGTTGAATTGCCAGTTTCACATATTAAAATATCAAAATTATCTCCTTTCACAATTGCAGTCTAAGGTGGATGCTCTGGCGGAAGGTATTGAGTGTAAAGAGTTGCAGGATTTAGTTCATGTGTCTGAACAGGTGGGTAAGCATTCCTTGCAATGTGGTTTTGATGCTGTGCAGGCCTCCTCGAGGGTGGCTGCCACTGGTTCTGTTCTTCGCAGGCACGCCTGGTTGAGGGATCAGAATTTAGCTGAGCATGTTAAGACAAGGATTTTGGATGCTCCTTTACAGTCTGATGTGTTGTTTGGTTCGCCTGTGGAAGCAGTTTTAAAGAAAATGGAGGACAAGGCTAAGTCTATGCAAACTGTTAAAGATTTTTTGCAGGTGCAGCCTCCAAGTTTAGTAGAAATTGGCCTACTAAGGGATGGACATATCCTGCTTATGATTCCCAGTCTAGGGGTAGGTCTAGGCGTGGTAGGGGCAGAGCTCAAGGTTCTTTTAGGCCTAGGACAGGGAGTTCACCTGCTCAGACTTCTGGTGAGGGCAGGGGTCAGTCCTTTCGTAAACAGACCCAATGACCTACCTTTTCAGCTGCCAGTGCATTCTCGTCTGGCAGCACCTTTGGGAGGAAGGCTGGCTCTTTTCAAAGAAAATTGGGATTTAATTACCCAAGACAGATGGGTTTTGGATATCATTCACCACGGTTACAGGTTTTATTTCCATACCTTGCCTCCTTTCAAAGGCATGCCAGACATTCCTCCTCTACAAAGAAAAGAGGCTCACAAGCAAATTTCTCTGTTACTCCAAATAGGGGCCATTCAGCCAGTTCCTGTGCCAGAAAGGGGCCTAGGATTTTATTCTCGCCTGTTCCTAGTACCAAAGAAGGGGAACACGTGGAGACCAATTTTGGATTTATCTATCCTCAACACTTATCTGGACATTCCCAAGTTCAAAATGTTGACGTTACAACAGCTTTTACCTCTGCTGGGCAAAGATCACTGGATGGTAACTTTAGATCTCAAGGAAGCTTACCTTCATGTGCCTATCAGACTATGTTGCAGGAAGTATTTGCGTTTTCGAACTGGAAATTCCCATTATCAGTTCTCTGCATTGCCCTTTGGCTTATCTACTGTGCCCAGAGTATTCACAAAGGTTCTGGCTCCAGTGATAGCTTACTTCAGGCTAAAAGGAATTCAAATCTATCCTTACTTGGACGACTGCCTGATTCTGGCTCAAGAAAAGGAAGACCTTTTACAGCATTTGGATTATGTGACAGCAGTGCTAAGATGCCTAGGGTATTCTGTGAACGAAATAAAGTCCAGTCTAGTACCCTCTCAAGACATGTGCTTTCTGGGTGTGAGACTGAATACAGCAGCCCAGATGGCCTTTTTAACCCCGGACAAACAAAAGAATCTTTCCATTTACTTCCATCAACTATCTCTTCAGTCCGGGCTGACTGCAAGGACAGTCCTTCAAGCCTTAGGGTTCATGGCATCTTGTATTCTGGTGCTTCCCAATGCCAAACTGCATATGAGGAAGCTGCAATGGTATCTCAAAAATGTATGGACACAGCACTGCCAGGATTTGGACACTGTCATTCAAATAATACCTTGCATTCAACATGAATTTTTGTGGTGGGCTCAGGAATGTCACCTAAACAAGGGACTCTCTGTGACCCGGCCAGAGGCGAGTCAGATTCTAACGACAGATGCCTCAGACATTGCTTGGGGAGCTCATCTAAATGGAAAGTGGATACAAGACAAGTGGCCTGCCAGACTACAGCATCTACATATCAACATGAAAGAGATGTTAGCAGTCCAGTTTGCATTAATGGCTTTCAAGGAGTTACTTCTGCCAGGGCAGGTGTTGATTCTAACAGACAACACAACTGTCATGTGGTACATCAACAAACAAGGGGGAACACATTCTTACCCGTTGTGCAGGCAAGCAATGATTTTATGGGAGACTGCGCTCAGCTTGCAACTAACTCTTCAGGCAAGGTTTCTGCCGGGAGCACAGAACTCCTTAGCAGATGTGTTAAGCAGACAAATCATGGATCCCCACGAGTGGAAACTGGATCTTCATGTATTTGAAATTGACAGTGTCATGGGGAACTCCAGACATAGATCTGTTCGCTTCTCCACTAAACCACCAGCTGCCAAAGTTTTGCACAAAGAGGTTTCATCACACAGCTTGGAAAGTGGATGCTCTTTCTTTCAGTTGGAAAAATCTTCATGTGTATGCCTTTCCACCTCTGCCTCTTCTCCCAAAGGTGCTCCTAAAGGTCAGACAAGACAAGCCAAGGATGATTTTAATAGCTCCAGATTGGCCTCGGCAACACTGGTACCCATTACTGAGGAGTCTGGTAAGGAAGCCTCCATGGCCTTTACCTTTGATTCCACACCTGTTGTCTCAGAGGACGGCCACCTGCTCAATGTCAAGCTTCACTCTCTTCATCTAACAGCCTGGCATATTCTGTTTTGAAACACAGCAGGTCTCAACTTCCTCAACAAGTTTTAAATGTGATTATGGAAGCCAGAAGACCTAGTACAAGGAAAGTGTACGCAGAAAAATGGAAGAGATTTTTATTTTGGAGTGCAGCAAAGAATTTGGAGATTTCTGAGCCTAATTTGAGTGTGGCTCTTCAATATCTTACTGAGTTATTGGACAAAGGTTTGTCTTTCTCTTCCATTAAGATTCATGCTGCAGCAATTTCAGCTCACTATGATTGTGACCCACCATTGTTTTCGCATCCTTTGTTCAAGCAATTTCTTAGAGGGGCAAAGAATATAAGACCCCCACGTAGAGCTCCTACTCCTGCTTGGGATCTCAATTTTGTGTTGGAGAAACTTACTCTACAACCTTTTGAGCCTGCGGCTACTGCTGAATTGTAATACTTGTCATGGAAGACTGCTTTTTTGTTGGCCATTTCTTCTGCAAGAAGGGTTTCTGAATTGCAGGCCCTTATGGCGGTGGAGCCTTTTTTGATTTTCCATAAGGATAGGGTATCATTACGTACTAATCCTTCCTTTATGCCTAAGGTGGTTTCTAGTGTGGCTTTAAACCAAACTATTCATTTGCCTACTTTCTATGCAGATCCCCAAAATAAGGGAAAAGATTTTGCACACTTTAGATGTACACAGGCAGTTGCGTTATTATTTAAGCAGGACTAAGGATTTTAGGCAGTCTCAGCAGTTGTTTGTTTCTTTTGCTTTGAGTTCTCAGGGCAAGCCTGTGTCAAAACAAACTATTTCTAAGTGGATTGGGTTTTGCATTACATTTTGTTATTCCCATCATGGCAAGGAGATTCCAGCTGGGATTAGGCCTCATTCCACTAGGGCTACTGCCACTTCAACAGCATTTCTAAGGGGTGGCAACTAAGGATATTTTGGAGGCAGCTACTTGGAGTTCAGTGCATACTTTCTCTAAGCATTACCACCTTCCTCTCTACTCTAAATCTAGGGCTGGTTTTGCCACAGCTATTTTGCAAGGCATGTTGACAGCTCCTGCTTCCTTATGATTTGCCAGCCTCCCTTACCTCTGCTTTGGGATTCTACCCAATGGTTAGGACTGCAGCAATGTGGAATGAAGAACATAGTACAGTTTTGTACCTACCATAAATGTAGATGTTCGAGGATCCACATTGCTGCAGTCCAATTTACCCTCCCTCCTTTCCCTCTGTGTTTAGGGGTGGTTGTGTGGGTGAGGTTATACTCTTGTAATTTTGTATATATTGTACATATTTTTGGTGCAGGAGTGTTTGGTGTTTTTGGTTTTGGCCTTGTCTTTTTAGGGTCTTCTGACATCTGGGGCAAGAAAAGACTGAGGATATGGCGTTGGTCATGTGCATTTGTACCCTGGCGTCCTGGCGTCAGACTAATGCGCCTTGACCGGCGTCAGCCATATACTTTGGTATTCGGGCCGACTGGGACAGCGGACTACCCAATGGTTAGGACTGCAGCAATGTGGATCCTCGAACATCTACATTTATGGTAGGTACAAAACTGTACTTTTGTACCTACCATAAATGTAGATGTTCAAGATCCACATTGCTGCAGTCCAATTTTCCTCCTCCTTCCCTCTGTGTTTAGGGGTGGTTGTGTGGGTGAGGTTCTATTTTTGTACATTTGTATATATTGTACATATTTTAGGCACAGGAGTGTTTTGGTGTTTTGGGTTTTGGCCTTATCTTTTAGGGTCTTCTGACATCTGGGGCAAGAAAAGACTGAGGATATGACGTCGGTCATGCGCATTTGTACCCTGACGTCCTGATGTCAGACAAATGCGCCTTGACCGACGTCAGCCTTATACTTTGGTATTCGGGCCGACTGGGACAGCGGACTACCCAAGTGTTAGGACTGCAGCAATGTGGATCTTCGAACATCTACATTTATGGTAGGTACAAAACTGTACTTTTCTCCAATGTTTCCTACTTATCGGTGGAAAGGGTGAAAAAGCACTACAGGAACATTCCTGTCCAAGGAAACAGAAAGGCATTTGACTTGCAGGCCTTCTTGCATGGAGTCACAGAACAGAATTCCTCCAGTTAATTGCTTAGCCGAGTCAAAAGGTCTACCGGAAGAATTTCCCACAGATGCAGCTAATTTTGGGAAAAGCCCTGATCTGTTTTCCATTCATTAAGGTCTGCATTTGTTCTGCTAGCTTCTCTATCACACAGTCTGCTGTGATACTATGCAGGGTGCCTCTAGAATAAGAGTGTGCTATAAAGCTATATCCCATGTAACACACAGTGTGCTGTGATACTATGCAGGGTGCCTGTAGAATAAGAGTGTGCTGTAAAGCTATATCCCATGTAACACACAGTCAGCTCTGATACTATGCAGGGTGCCTCTAGAATAAGAGTGTGCTATAAAGCTATATCCCATGCTAACTTTGCTGGTCTATAAATGGGCTAACATCTGCCCCCCCCCCCATTTATGTAACCCATCAATGCGGTATTGTCAGTAACTAATTGAACAGTGCCTGGGGCAACAATAGAGTCTATGCTGAGAACTTTTACAACAGCTAGCATCTATTTCATGGTTTATCCTGTCTTTCCTGTGCCAGAGACCTGGTACTTTAACTCCCCTACACACAGCTCCACATATGAGGTCTGAGGTGTCTGCTGTGACTGACTGCTCTGAAGCACAAGGAGAAAATTGGGTGACCTGAACTCGGATATTTGATGTCTCCACCAAGTGATTTCTCTTTTTAGAAAGCCTAACAAAGGAATTTGAAAAGACAGTGGGTGTTGATGATGGGACCTAGTAATCTTCAGATAACATTCTATCATCATGTCAATTTTTGCAAGAGGTATTATGAGAGTTATGGATGCCATGAGAACCCAAATCCTGAGGCATGCCCCAAGTCGGACTGGAAAACACACGGAATAGATATGAATATAGATTTATCTGGTCCTTTAGAAGAAAACCCCATTTGAACAGAAAGGGTCATACAGGCAACCCTGAAATGCAGTCCTGTGTGATGGAGTAAAAAAATTGAATGTTCTGTGCAGGGTCTCAGCCTGTCTAGGATTTCTTGTCCCAAATGGGAGATTCAGGACATTGTAAATAAGACTCTGCAAAGTGAAGGAAATCATCTACATTTGGAGTAATGTTGATACAAAATAGTCTATAAATCTGTATGACAAGAGATAATACATTTGGTGAACAGTGTTGCAGCAGTGCATAGCCCCAAGGATAAAGCATAGACATTATAATGTGAAACCGTTCCACAGCCGTTGTTTGTGACTTAGGATTCCCATGCATATGCATAACACCCCCTTCTTCATCTTCTGTTGCTGAACAGTCAGTTTTAGTTCCACTGAGGAGCCATGATGTCTGCATAATGAATTAATCTCCTCAGCATGACACTAGTTAGCTCAGCTTGCCACTTCCTGTACTGAAAGCCAGAGTCATTGTTATTCATCCGACATCACAAGTTATGCACTTTTAGATGCTAAGATATCTGACAGGTGTGTTATTTGTACAATTGATCTGTCTTTAACTTTAGAGAAACTCTTATAGTCTTTGTCTTTATGCAGTGGTGCTGCCATGGGTGATTTGTACAATTTCAGGTTTGCCTGTATTTTGATGTTACAGCTCAGCTGTTTCCAACAGAGACTTTGCCCGTCTGCACCCCTTTGTTTTGATGCAGTCATAGCCCTTCCCTGTGGTACATATGAGTTATGTTAGTGTGTAATACTAGTAAGTGTTGTCATCACATTTCATTTGTTGATGTTCCTGTGCTCACTGGCCTTTGCATTTTATATATATCTCCAATATCCTCCAAGATCTCCAAGATCATCCCACCAAAACCTAATCACTGTCCGTAAACCCAATCATCCTGCTGGGTAGTATCTGTTATCTTTTTCTTTAGCTAAAAAATGGAATTCCTTGCCATCCTCCCTAAGGACTTGTGAAAGCTTTGAAACCTTTAAAACTGTTCTACGCTCCTACCTTTCTTCCAAATGGAAATGCAACTGCTCTCTCCCCCACATAGCCTTATGCTGCTCTTTCCCCATAAGCTTTTCTCTGCCTCTGAGCCTAAACCTAACCTGACATAACAGTAAAAGTAAACAGCTGTACAACCCACTTTAACCTCTACCACCTCTGCTCTCTTTCACTTCTCTTTCCCCCTCTTTCCCAGTTGCCTTTTCCTTCCTACACTTCAAATAGCTTCTAACCTGGGAACATACTCCTGTTCCTCAGCTGGGAACTTCTAACCTTCTAACTTCTTTAGCTTAAAATATAATCTGCAACAACTTATTCTTGTTTAGTTTAAAATACAATCTGCCCCCACAATTTCTTCTCAATAAATTCGCTGTTCCTACTCTGTGTCATACCTTCATAAATACTTGACACCATGAAACCATATAATTTATGTTGTTCTCTGACCTCTCTATCATTTTGAATTGTGTTTCTCTTTACTTTGAATGTAACTGTGAACACACTGTGTAACACAATCTTATTTAATTGTACTCTTACCTCATTTAATTTTGATTTTTATGTGAACAACTGTGTATATATATTCTTACCTCATTTAATTTTGATTTTACTTGAATAACTGTGTATAATCACTATGTAATGTGTAGCTTTTCTCCCTGAAAATGGGGTCCCTGAGCCCAGTGGAACTCCCCGGTCATCAAACTGAAATAAATAAATAAATTATATATATATATATATATATATATATATATATATATATATATATATATATATAGGTTCATAGGTTAGTACTAGGCTAACTGCCCTTTGCTAGCCATTGGAAGCCTAGCCAATTATCCCTTGTGAGACTCAAACCCTGCACCTTGTGTTTGTAAGGCAAACACCTTAAAATATATATATATATAGATAAAATGTGTCATTAATTTAGGTTAGTGTTTTTTGTGTGTGTGTGTGTGTGTGTGTGTGTGTGTGTGTACATATGTATGTATGTGTGTGACAGACGAGTACCAGTAAGAGTGAAAGGGAAGGTCTACAAGAGGGTAGTGAGACCAGCTATGTTATATGGGTTGGAGACGGTGGCATTGACAAAAAGGTAGGAGTTTGAGCTGGATGTGGCAGAGTTAAAGATGTTAAGATTTGCACTGGGTGTAACGAGGGTGGACAGGATTTTGAATAAGTATATTAGAGGGTCAACCCATATTGGAAGGTTTGGAGACAAAGCCAGAGAGGCAAGATTACATTGGTTTGGACATGTGCTGAGGAGGGATGCTGAGTATATTGGGAAAAAGATGCTAAGGATGAAGCTACCAGGTAACAGGAAAAGAGGAAGGCCTAAGATAAGGTTTATGGATGTGGTGAGAGAGTACATGCAGGTGGTTGGTGTGACAGAGCAAGATGCAGAGGACAGGAAGAAATGGAAACAGATGATCTGCTGTGGCGACCCCTAATGGGAACAGCCGAAAGAAGATGATGATATATACACACACACCCACACAGTGGATATTAAAAGTCTGCACACCCCTGTTAAAATGCTAATGTTTTGTGATATAAAAAAGGAGACCACAATAAATCATTTCAAAATTATTCCCACCTTCAATGTGACCTATAACCTGTACAATTCAATTGAAAAACTAACAAGTCTGTTGGGCAAAAAAATTGAAAAAAAAATAAAAAAACATACAATACGCTGGCTGCATAAGTGTGCACACCCTTAAACTAATATTTTGTTCAAGCACCTTTTGATTTAGTTACAGTATTCAGTCTTCTTGACGTGGCAATAATTGCCCACTCTTCCTTGTAAAAGCACTCCAAATCTGTCTGATTGCGAGGGCATCTGCTGTACCCAGCCCTCTTCAGGTCACCCCACAGATTTGCTATTGGATGTAGGTCTGGTCTCTGGCTGGGCCATCCCAAAACTTTAATTTTCTTCCGGTGCAGCCCTTCTTTTGTTGATTTGGATATGTGCTTGGGGTCATTGTCGTGTTTGAAACGAAGAAATTCCTCATCTTCAGCTTTCTAGCAGATGCCAGAAGGTTTGGGTTCTAGTATTTGGAACTATCCAGAATTGTTTTTTATTTATTTATTTATTTTACATTTGTTAACTGGGATAGTCCGATGGGACACAGGTCCATTTTCAGAGGAGGCCACATGTGGATAGTTACATAAGTTAAACAGTAGCAGTTTTATACAGTGACATATAGATATCAGTACAGAATTGTAGGATTACATGCATACTTAAAAACCTATACATACTTAAAACTTAACATTGTTAGTTTTCTTGTTCGAACTTACATTTTTAGTGGTATAAGGATGAAAAAGGTAGCATGTGATTCAGTAGTACAATACATATGAGAATGATAGTCTCAAAAGTCTGAAACATTGATTATTTTGCAGATAGCCAGGTAGTGAAGAGAGTGGTGAGCTGGTTAGTACAGTGACTTTTTAGGAATTTTAGGAGAGATGTTTAAAATTGGTTAATAGCCTGGATTGCTGGAAGTTCGTCAGGGAGCCAATTCCAGATTGTTCCAATAGAGTTGCAAAATAATGAGTCATCTGCTGAGTTTTTAGATTTAACAGTTTGTGTCAGCATTTTGTCAGAAGAGTGGAGAGTTTTTAGGTTACTGTATGGGGTAATTATACTTTTGAGTATGGGCATGCTTTCGGGCTGATGGTGGACTTTGTGGGCTATTATTAATTGATTATACTGGATTTGAGAGGGAAACTCTAACCATCCTAGAAATTGTAGGTTAATACAGTGGTGGGTTCTATATGCCGAGCCTGTGGTAAATCTGGCTATGTTATTGTAGCAGCTATTGTTTGTTGAGGTCAGATTTACTCAGGTTTGTATAGGTTGTGGAGGCATAAAGAAGGGTTGAAAGTAAATGTGTTCAGGCAATAACTGTCCTAGCAGTTGGGGTTAGAAATGCCTTACTCCTATATAGAGATCCTAGGTTTTTGTTGACTGTTTTAATGGTTTTGCCGATGTGAGTGTCAAACTTAAGGTTATTGTCAACAATTACACCTAATAGTTTTGTATTACTTTCTGGGGAAATTATTGTGCCATTATTAGATGTTATGGTAAATTATGGGAGTGTAGCTCTCCGGGTGGGGATGAAGAGTAGCAGTTTTGTTTTATTTGGATTCAATAGAAGACGCCTGTCAATGAGCCAATTTTCTACTACATTGAAAGTATTTTGAGTTAAGGTCTAATGGGGAGGTGGCAGTACAGATTAGGATAGTCATCTGCATATTGAATGCAGGCTACTTTGGGGATGAGTGTATGAAGATCATTAATAAAAATGGAAAAGTAAGAGAGGTCCTAGTATAGACCCTTGAGGAACTCCAAGGGTGAAATGGCAGTAGGGAGGAAAGGCTGTCCTTCCATAGCACAGCTTGTTGTCTGCCTCTTAGGTAGGACTGAAACCAGCGTATTGCTAGGCTGTCTATGGCAGGAAGTTTTAGTGTTTGAATGAGTAGTTGGTGGTTTACCATATCAAATGCCTTAGATAGGTCAAGAAAGGCTGCAGAGGAGAGCATATTATTAATATGGATTTGATTTATTGTCTGAGAGAAGAATAGAAGGGGTGTGGTGGTACTATGATGGGGTCTAAATCCATGCTGGGAGGGAGCTAGGAGAGTGTGCAAATTGAGGTAATGAAGGAGTTGCTTGTGAATACATTTTGCCATAATTTTAGCCAGAGGGGACAGAATGGCGATGGGCCGGTAATTTAATAGATCATTGGAGTTCTCCCCTTTATGGAGATGAATTACGTGGGATATTTTCCAGATGGAGGGGATATATGCTTTAGAGATGGTTCTGTTAATTAATATTGAGATGGGATATGCTATTGCATTTGCACTCTTTTGAAGATATTCAGCCGGGACTAGGTCTGCCGAAAGGGTGGTGGGTTTCAGTTTCTTGATTAAGGATCGTATAAGTGCTGTTGGTCCCAGTTGAAAGTTAAAGGATATGGGGTATTGGATATGGGGTTAATAGGGTCTAGGTTATTGGGGCCTAGTTGGTTGGCAAGGGATTGCATAGTTTCTGTAAAGAAGGTGTTGGCAATATTTTCTGGAGGTTTTTTGGAGATGGAGAAGATTGTTTAAGCTAGACCAAAATTTTTGTGGTCGATTTTTAATGTTTATGTTGCAGGTTACAGTAATAGTCATTTTTGTCTAACATTGTAGACTTCTTAGCATTATTTCTTAGCTGTTTATATACAAGTTGATCCTTAGGGTTTTTATTAGTTTTCCAAGAGGACCAAGCTTTATTTCTATTCATGATTTTTTGTGTAGTTTCTTTGGACAGCCATGATTTTACTTTTTTCTTTGTTCTGATGGTCCGGTTGGGTGCATGATTGTTAAGGATTGTTAAGAAATGTGGAGTTAAAGTGTGATACTGTCTCATCTAGTGGGAGTAGTTTTAGTCTATTCCAGTTACATGTTTGAAGTTCTAATTGGAATTTGGTTTGATTGAAGCTCTTATTGTTCCTGATGGTTCTGAAGCTAGGCATTTGAAGGATATCATTTTTTGCCTGAGTAAATACGTTAGGAGGCGATCACTTATTTCCTTAGGTTGGGTGCCTGCCTTATACATTTGGGGAGAGTTATTAATGGTAATCCAATCTAGTATACTTTCTTTGTTATTGGGCTTACTAGTTCTGGTGGTGGAGGTTATGATTTGGGAGAAACCATATAGATTTATGTGGGTAGTAGGGAAGACTGAGGAGCAGGTGTTCCAGTCTATATTAAAGTCACCTAAGACAATAGTTTCTTGTGGGGAGTTTATGGACAGCCACTGTAGAATGTCTTCAAGGATATTGGTGGTGTTACTAGGTGGGATATAAATGCAGCAGATGTTTATAGATCTATGTTGGTTAATTTGTAGTTTTGTAAAGAGTATTTCAGCTTTATCAGCTTGAGGAGCTTGTGGAGAGTTGGAAATAGTTACATTAATTGAAGATTTATATAAGACAGCTACCCCCCACTCCCTTCTTTGAGGCGAGGTCCAGTCGTATTATATTGTAACCTGGAGGAGTAACTTCATTGCCAGTGGAGGCTGGCTTAAGC
This sequence comes from Protopterus annectens, assembly GCF_019279795.1. NCBI lineage: Eukaryota > Metazoa > Chordata > Ceratodontiformes > Protopteridae > Protopterus > Protopterus annectens. Next base: position 64,803,664 of record NC_056748.1, on the reverse strand, counting down.
CAGGTTTCCGTAAGACATAGTTTATCTGGGGAGTGTACTGCTAAGAGTGTGGATTATACTATGTAGGCTTCTAATGTTTAGGTGGCAGATGAGGAGAGAAGTAGAGGAGATGGTTGCGCTTTGAGGGCTAGAGGAGATGTTATATATTGGGTTGGATGCTTCCCATGGGGTTGGTCCTGGTTTGGGGTGGATGTCCCCATCCATTGTGAGGTTAGTTTGAGAACAGATGATTAGTTTTTGAAGTTTGAATACTAGTTTGTAGTGTGTAGTTCTAGGGTTAACATAACTGGCTCGAATGAGCTGTTGATTGTTAATTCCCTTCATCTTGACTAAAGGCCCAGTTCCAGCTGAAGAAAAGCAACCACAAAGCATGAATTCATAAATTCCAATGCCTTTGATCAACTTATCCACACCCCCACCAGGGGCAGCAATATCCTAGACCTGGTCATTACCAACATGGGCGACCGGTGTTCCACACCAGAGGTCACTTTCTCATTGGTCAGATCCGACCAGAAGCAAATCAGCATAGACATGCATATCCCGCCCCTACCCCCCATTAGGGAAACCACTGTAAAAAATTTCTCCAAAGCCAACTGCACGCTTCTTAAGACAGAAGTGGCAAACTTCACAACACCCATGCAGACTGCTGAATCCTACATAAATGCACTTTATAAGCACTTACATGAGTGCACGGATCGTGCTATCCCTAACAGAACCAAGATGCTATCCTCCAAAAAAAAAAGCCAATCTGGTGGTCCCCTGCCATAAACAAACTCTACAACAGAAAAAAGAAACTGTTGCAAAAAAAGAGTAAAATTCCATGATTGGAGGAGCTCCCTGGTCAGCCTCAGTAAGAAGCTGAGATCCCTCATAAAATTCTCCAAAGCTAGTTACGAAAACAAAATCGCCACTGATTCTAAAGACAGCCCCAAAGCATTCTATAGCTATGTCAAGAATCTCAATGGCAACACACAGGTCTGCTGTGATTTTACAGCACAATGGCACAAAATATACAGTACCAACTGATATTACCAACATCCTGGCAGACAGGTTCAGTGCTAACTTTCTGTATTTCATGTAGAACGCAGCCTGGGATGTTATCATGTCCCATGGATGCTGTGTTCTTGGCTTTGGAGAGTTTGTTTTTTTACCTGTGCAGCCTTGATTACAGGAATTTTGCATTCTTCCGGTATAGAGATTGGCCCTTTGGGGGGTGAGGGGGGGCGTTACACTCTATAATGGGTCTAATGAGTGACGAGTAGAGGGGAACAATGACCTCTTTTTTCCCTGGATGAGAACCCTTTTATGATGTGTGCCACGTAGAAGGACTTCCTGACTACTGTGGTGATGTGACTATCAAAGGAGAGACTACTGTCCACCTGGGTCCCAAGGTGTCTTAGGTTCATAGATAGGTACTAGTCTATCGGCCCAAAGGCCTACGTAAGCCTAGCCAGCAAGGTTCCCTGGCTTACGCCACCCAAGAAAGTTAAGTCATCTCCTCAGCATGATATCTTTTAGCTCAGCTTGCCCCTTCCTGCAGTGAGAGCCAGACTCATAGTTATTCATCAGGCTTCACAAGTTATGCACTTGCAGATGGTAAGACAGTTGAAATGTCTGTTATCTACATAATTGCTGTGGATACTAACTTTATAGAATGTCTTATTTTCTGTGTTTGTAGGCCTTGTTGTTGCCATGGGCTGTTTGTACATTTAATGGCTTGCAAGTACTTTGATGTTTTAGCTCAGCTGTTTAAAACCCGAAGTTTGCCCTTTGTACCCCTTCATGTAATGAAGCCAAAGCCATACCATACCCAGCCCTGTTATACATATCAGTTGGTGTTTGTGTAGAATCCTACAAATTGTGCACAGCTCATTTGCTTTGTTAATGTTCATGGGATGGGATGGGCCTCTCATGCTTGATCCATGATTTCAGAACCAAATTCATATCATAATTGAATTGCAATAGCTACTGTTACAGAAGAAATGACTTGTGTACACCATGCTGTTGGGTTTAGTCTGGTATACATATATTAATATATATTGTTAATTTCTGTATATTGATGAATAGAATAGCATGTTGTGACACCCCAAAAAAGAAAACAATTTTGAGAGAGAGCAAGAACAGTAAGTAGGCACTGCATTGTATCAAGTAAAGGATATACTAAGTTGCTTCAAAATCATCATACCAGCAATGAATATGTGCACACAGCAGTAGTAACTACAAACAGAAGGACACATCAGTGGCATGCCTAATGGATACAATGCAGAGAACTGCAATTTATTTTTAAGACAAATATGAATATTCATTTTGGTTAGAGTATGCATTTGCAGTCATAGCTAAATCTGTCAGTGGCCCAGATTAATTATATGTGTATGTGATAGGCATGTTCAGAGTAATACCTAGACAGGTTTACATTAATGCTTGCTAAAAGCATGTTTCTGCCATGACTTACTGTGAAAGTGCTAGTGCAATAAGGAGAGAGATGAGGGAGCAGTTTCAGAGGCACACCTGGCTGACTGCAAGCAACTCTGTTTGATGTGTATTGTCATTCAAATTAGCCGAGCCTAGCAGGGAAGGACATGTGAAACTCTTCTAGCGGAGGGTGGGAATATGGGAGGAGTGACTTGAGAAAAAAACTGAAGCAGATCAAAGTTGAATGTCTAAATAAAGTCTGTTATCTCAGCAAAGAGTTGGCAGTTCTGGAAGATTTTTTCACAGAATGTGTAACGTATCGTACGGAGACACATTTGTAAAAGGCACAGTGTGACGGTAAATGATACTTTTACTGAGGCCTGTCAAAATTAGCTGCTCTTTCCTCTTCTTCCATTCTAAGTGAATGGAAGTGTTATAGGACAGCCTAGCTATGGGCATTGTATTCTCAGAAACAGTGGACTCACAGTATATTATAGGGAAGATTTTCTCTAAACTCTCATCAGGATGTCTGCCCCCAGGAGGTTGGTCAGGGTTACAAACTGAATAAAATTAGTAGTAACTACTTCTATCTGGTCATACAGGTTGCAATGAGCCAATCTTAAGGAAAAGTTAAAAAAAATATATCTTTTTAAATTTCTTTCCCGTAGTGGTCCTTTAAGCTAAACTGGGCTGACTCTCCAGTGTGCTAGTTGAACCCATGGCACAAGCTGCATGCATCGACGTTTCCCCTAGTGTTTGGAATAGTGTCACGTAGTTGTTAAGAAGTAACACACAAATACCTTCCAATGACCGGTGTTGAATTTTTTTTCAGCTAGAGGCGTGGAGTATCTGTTTCCTATACAAGTCAAGACATTCGACCATGTCTCTAGTGGGAAAGATCTTATTGCCCAGGCCAGAACTGGGACAGGCAAGACGTTCTCCTTCGCCATTCCTTTAATAGAGAAGCTTCAGGGCAACGGACCAGATAAGTGCAGAGGCCGAAGTCCTAAGGTGAGACCGTACATACAGAGTCTGTTAGCAGGCAATGATTGATGATAAATAGTTCTTCCTGCAGTATCATCTGTTAGTTTAGCATGATGCTGTTTTGTTTGTTTTATTTTACATGAAGTATTAAATGATCAAATGCTGAGAATGTTTTCTGCCTCAAGTTCATTACTTTACTACATTTTGCTTCTTGTGCTGTTAATCTAAGGATATTGGATGTGCTGCTAATCTAAGGATATTGGATGTAGTGGGGCATAAATAAAGAAGTAGCATCCAGTCAAGAGCTGCTTATGTGTAGAGGATCTTGTTTCATTGAATTTTAAACGTGGCAGTCAGGGATAACCAAACAATTGCTGTGGCAGTAATGCAGTACACAAGAGTTCTGTACTGTGTATGATGCCTGTTAACTTGTGTGTCGTTTCATACTTTTTTTCAGTGCTGCACTGGAGAGTACAGGGTTATATGCTTCTATTGTCTGGTTGACTGCTGAGCTGAAACTGTACTGAAACTATTTGCTTTACAGATGTTCTTCGTGTTTCACTGTTGCATTCATTACATTTGGGTAATCTGCTGGCAGGTTGCCCTCAGTCGGCCTGAATAACAAAGTCTTGGGTCCTGCGTCGGTTGCTGTCTCCTCTTCCATGACATCAGGTCGTCAGGGGTATAAAACATGCAGCCGATGCCATTTTATTCAGTCTTTCTTGCCGCGCGGTGCCCGAAGCAGAAGCAGTTCGCAAGTGCCGGTCGGCTGACTCCTGAAATTTTCACATTCGAGTTTCAAAACCGAAGTCTTCAAACTAAAACCAAGTACCCCGTTTCGGAAACCTTTTCTTGCTTCTTACCAATGTCAGTAAAAGTTAATAATTGCATTACTTGTGGGAAGCAAATACCTCATAAGGATTTTCATTTGTACTGTATTCCTCGCCTAGGCCCAGATCATAACGTGCCTTGCTGTCGGTTTTGTGCTAGATTTAACCAACGCACTATTAAGCGTTGGTATAGTTGTGCTTCTAAATATTTTGGATCAAGATTTAATTATCCTGAAATGTCGTCGGTTAGCAATCAGACTATTGGAGTTCACAAAAAATGCAAAGAAAAAGACAGAGACAGACCGTCGAGGTCCAAAACCGACGACAAAGCTTCTCTTAAGCCAGTGAGGAGCTTTCGCAGCCCCTGATACTTTTTGAGTCGCAGGCCTCTACCGAGACCCCATTCTGAGTCCGGTATGCCGCGAGCTTCTCAGAGTATTGAACCCACGAATGTCTCTCCCTTGGATGGATCCGGAGCCACTGAGCAGGCACCGGCTTATGAGGGTGTTTTCAGGCCTCAGCATTTTTTATATCAAACAGACGCCAGCCTCAAAAACAAGGTAAAAAACATCTTCTGTGTCTTAAAAACCGATGCATGAGCCACTTGCTCAGGTCCCTATGCCTACAAAATAGATGATCAAAATGGCGGAGGACTTAATTGCCTTGATCAGGGGTTCCAACCCCCCCCCCCCTGCTGAGAGGCCTAGGCAAGGCACTGATTACGATTCTTCAGATCTGGTTTCCATTTCTTCTGATTCCTCTTCTGATCAGGAATTTTCTATTCCACCCTATGAGGATTCTGATGCAGAGGAATCCATCCCATCTGCATCTCCTCCTTAGGATTACTCTTTTGGAGAAACTTTGCATACTTTAAGGGAACATTTTCACTGGGAGAGTCAGGACTTTTCTGAATCTAAAAAGAGGATTGGGGATTTCCTTCTTCCTCAGCATAGGCCTTTGGCTATACCCCGTGGACTAGACATTGTGGATGATGTGTTTTCGGAATCGAGCATGGCTCCTGCTTCCCTACCTTTGGCTCCTAGTAAGCCAGACAGATAGATATTACAGGGTTCCTGACTCCCACAAATTTCTATTCAAAAATCCTGCTGCTGACCCAGAGACTATTTCTCAAAGTCCCAAGGGTGTAAAGGCCTCTACAGCCAAAAATCCTACCCCCTCTGATAGAGATTCCAGGGAGATGGATAGATGGGGAAAGAAGGTTTTATATGTCTGTTACCTTGGCAATCGGAGCCTTAAACTGCCAGTTTCATATGCTTAAATATCAACAGCATGTTATGGGCTTACTGAAACAGAAAATGATGTTGATTTCTGATTGTGTGGAAAATAGAGTTACAGGAATTATTGCATTCAGCAGAACAATTTGGAAAGCATACTTTGCAATGTGGTTTTAATTCCTGGGAGGCCTCTTGCAGGGCCACAGTTACTGGATCTGTGATTAGAAGGCATGCCTGGCTCAAGGAGCAAAATTTGCCTGATCATGTTAAAGCTAAATTGTTGGATGCTCCCTTGCAGCATGATACTCTGGTAATAAGGCAGAAGAGGTTTTAAAGAAAATGGAAGATAATGCTAAATCTATACAAACTTTAAAATATTTCTTGCAAGTGTAGCCACCCAGGTTTAGCAGGCACTGGCTTTCTAATAACTGGTCCTTTCCTGTGTCCAAAAGAGCCACTCAAGGCAAATCCAGGCGCTCAAAAGGCTCCAGATACCAATCACTGGGTTCTTACAGGTCAAAGCAGTGGGGTGCCTCCACCTCCATATCTGGAGGAAACAAAGCACAACCCTATAGTAAGCAGTCTCAATGACTTTCCTCTACCATCACCAAGCACTTATCTTTTAGCAGCCCCCTTGGGGGGAAAACTAGCACTTCATGCTCAAAATTGGCAGGTAATTACCCAGGACAAGTGGGTATTGAACATAGTATCCCAGGGGTACAGATTTCATTCCCATATTTGCCAATTCCAAATGGATGCCAGATCTGCCACAAAATCAGTGGGCAGAGGCTCAGAAATAAGTTATGTCCCTCATGGCTATGGAGGCTATTCAGCCCGTACCAGAAAAGGAAAAAGGACAAGGTTTTTATTCGAGACTTTTTCTGGTACCCAGAAAAGACTATTCTTGGCTTCCAATACTTGACTTATCGATTTTAAACACGTACCTGGACATTCCAAAATTAAAAATGCTGACTTTACAACAGCTACTGCCTATGCTGGGCAGGAATGCTTGGTTAGTGACTCTAGATTTAAAAGAGGCATACCTGCATATCCCAATAAGGGGATCATGTAGAAGATACCTCTGCTTCAAGGCAGGTTTTTTGCATTGCCAATTCTCTGCACTGCCCTTTGGCTTATCTACTGCGCCCAGGGTCTTTACAAAATGCCTGGCAGCAGTAATTGCATTCTGCAGACAAAGAAGCATACAAATTTATCCTTATCTTTACGACTGTCTCATTCAAGCAGAGGACAAGGACACTCTTCTTCAACATCTGGTGTTTGCAAAAAGGCTTCTAACATGCCTAGGGTTCACAATAAACTAAACGAAAAGAAATCCCAACTGGTACCCACTCAAATAATTACATTCCTGGGTGCAAGCTTGAATACAACTGCCGAGATGGATTACCTTACGCCAGACAGACAAAGGCAACTGACAATATATTTCAAACAGATGGCAACAAAAACCCAGTTAACTGCAAGACAAATTCTGCAAGCTTTAGGGTTCATGGCATCCTGCATTCTACTAATTCCATATGCAAGACTGCATATGAGGAAACTTCAATGGTACCTAAAAAGTTTATGGAGCCAACATTGTCACAGTCTGGAAACAGTGATTCCTCTCATTCCCTGCCTACAACAGGAGTTTCTTTGGTGGGCAGAGACATGTCACTAAAACAAGGGACTGTCTTTCACTCTACCCCGTGCCACCCAAACCCTAACTACAGACGCATCAGACTATGCTTGGGGGGGGGTCCACCTGGCGGGGAGATGCATTTAGGGCAAGTGGAGCCCAAAACAAATTCATCTGCATATCAACCAGAAAGGTGCTAGCTGTTCAGAATGCTCTGACAGCCTTCAAGGACTTACTTCATCCAGGACAACTACTGATAAAGACGGACAACACCACGGTTATGTGGTACATAAACAAGTAGGTGGGTACAGATTCCTACCCCCTTTGCAGACTAGCCATGACATTGTGGAACATGACTTTGACTTACCAAATACATCTTCAAGCTCAATTCCTGCCAGGAAAACAAAATACTCTGGCAGATGACCTAAGCAGAAATCTTATGGACCCACACGATTGGAAACTGTTTCCACAAATCTTTAGCATGTTAGTATGGAAATGGGGGAGTCCAGACATAGTTCTATTTGCCTCTCCCCAAAGTTATCAGCTGGAAAAATTCTGCACAAGAATTCATCACAAAAAGGCATGGAAAGTGGACGCCCTATCCTTCAGTTGGAAAAACCTGTCAGTCTATGTCTTTCCTCCACTGCCTCTTCTCTCCAAGGTCTTACTAAAAGTCAGACAGGAAAAAACAAAAATGATCCTAGTTGCTCCGGACTGGCCTCGACAACACTGGTACCCACTTCTAAGGAACATGTCTCAATTCCCCCCTTGGTATTGCCTCAAATACCTCACCTACTGTCTCAGTAGAATAATCAAATTCTGCATACTCTGCTCCAAACTCTGAACCTTGCAGCATGGCTGATCATTTAATTATTCAAACAACAACTCTCAGTAAATCTGTGATGGATGTCATTTTGGAAGCCAGAAGGCCTAGCACTAGAAAATCTTATGCTGATAAATAGAAGAGATTCTGTGCTTGGAACCAAGCACAAGGAACAGACACAGCAAAGCCCAATATTCCTCAGATTTTACAATATTTGACTGAGATGCTTGACAAGGGCCTATCTTTTTCTTCAATAAAAATTTATGCCTCTGCCATCTCGGCTCATTACAATACAGAGCCACCCCTCTTTTCTCATCCTCTGCTTAAACAGTATCTTGGAGGGACCAAAAATTTAAGGCCTCCCAGAAGACCTCCAACTCTTGCATGGGACCTCAATTTCATACTGGAAAAACTCACCCTGCCTCCTTTTGAACCAGCAGCTACTGCGGATATAAAATTTCTATCTTGGAAAACAGCTTTTCTCTTGGCAGTCACTTCAGCAAGAAGGGTTTCTGAACTATAGGCTGTCATGGCAGTGGAGCCTTTTATTATATTTTACCCGGACAGGGTGTCCCTCAGGACCAATCCTTCTTTTATGCCTAAGGTGGTATCAAGTGTGGCTCTTAACCAGACCATTCATCTGCCAGCATTTTACCCAAATCCGCAGAACAAGGGGGAGCGGATTCTGCATTCCTTGGATGTACACAGACAACTAAGATTTTACTTAAACTGGACCAAACCTTTAAGAAAATCTGAGCAACTACTGATGGTATTTGCTGCAGGATCAGAGGGGAAGGCTATATCAAAGCAGACTATTTCTAAGTGGGTAAGCCACTGCATTCGTTTCTTCTACTTGCACCGTGGTAAACCTATGCCCAAGGGGATCAGATCACATTCCACCAGGGCTGCCTCTACTTCAGCAGTTTTTCTCAGAGGAGTTCCAACAACATTCTAGAAGCTGCTACTTGGAGCTCTGTTCATACCTTCACAAAGCATTATCATTTACCTCTCTTTTCCAAATCCAGGGCAGGCTTTGCCACTGCAGTCCTGCAGGGCCTTATAGCCGCTCCTAATGCTGTTTAGTTCCATCCTCCCATCCATAGCTTTGGGATTCTACCCAAATGTGATGACTGCAACAGTGAAACACGAAGAGCATTGTACAGTTGTGTACACTTACCATAAATGTAGATGTTCGAGTGTATTCACTGTTGCAGTCCGGGTTACCCACCCGCCATCCCCCTTTCTATACTTTTTCTTTCCTTCATTATACACAAAAGCCTTTGTGGTGTATTTGCTTTTATATGAAGGGTAAATTTTGTTTCTAAAGGTACATTTATATATATATTTATTGTTTACTTTTATAATTTTGCTCCCCATTCGGGGGGCACCTGACATCTGGGGCAAGAAAAACTGAATAAAATGGCGTCGGCTGCATGTTTTATACCCCTGACGTCATGGAAGAGGAGACAGCAACCGATGCAGGACCCAAGACTTTGTTATTCAGGCCGACTGAGGGCAACCTGCCAGCAGATTACCCAAATGTAATGACTGCAACAGTGAATACATTCTAACATCTGCATTTATGGTAAGTGTACACAACTGTACTTTACTGCACTTGAAACTACTCTCTTAGATTATCCGAGCTGTTAAAGTTACCGCACATGGATCATTTGGGTTTAGACTAACCACAGCTCCTTGTTTATCTGGCTAGGTAGAGACCCCATTAGCCTACTGGATAAAACTATTTAATATAAATTTGTGCCTTGATACAGATTTCATTTATCCTACATATTTTTGTCACATTTACATTTTTTTTTCTTTTTATTAAGAGCCCACACAAGAAAACTAGTGAAGAGCTTAAGGGAACAATTAGGAAGGTCAACAGAGTATGAACTTAAATTTAACACTAAAAGCAAATATAACTACAATTCCACATGCAGGTATTATTGATAGACTTGTAAATGTAAGTCTTTGTTATGCTTTGGATAACTAACTGGTTGTTTGACAAGACCCTTGTGGGTAGAGTCACAGGTGCCACTTCAGAAAGTACAAAAGTTACCGGTTGTGTATTGCAGAGCTCAGTGTTGGATCCTCTCTGTTTGTCATCTGTTTCTCTGACTTTCAGACTGACACTTCTAGTCTGAGGCCATCTACGTTTATAGACAGCTGTAAATTGGGCGGCGGCGGTCAGTTTTTCACTGCCTCATAATTGCTCCAACTTGGGTTACACTGTAGTAACAATTAGCACAAGAAAAATGGTCTCCAATTAAATGTGAAAGTGTAGCATAGCTCATTTTGGTAAGCAAAGCTTTCAAGTAAAATTATAGGTGACACACTCCTCCAGTCAGACAATATCATAATGGATCTAGAGTACTTTTTTTTGTAATGTTTTGAGCATCTTGTTTCCACAGTAGTTCAGAAAGCCTTCTGTCTGGCTCACGTAATTTCCAAAGGCAGTACATCAAAAAAAAAAGTCTTAATTCCCTTTTACTCATTCACAATGCTAGGCTAATGATCACCATGGGTGTTTTGTAAGCCTAACTGTGCAACCAAGTCCAGTTATTGTCTCCTGAGTACCTTAGACACTTTTATATGTTGTTGTGTCTTAGTAGGAAGAGAGCCATAGGTTATGATGGGGGTTTGTTAGTTGGGGATCAATTTACTTACTGTTGACCGCAGTCCGTCAGAGACATGGTAGCCAAACCAGGGGAGAATTTGTGATTTTCCATCCATTGATCAAAGTTTTATTTTAAATAGGGTCAGGATTGAGCTTTGCTTCACATGGATGGGGAGCTTATTCATACGCTTAACTCGCCAGACACGCTATTGGCTTATTTTTCACAGAGAGACATAAATCAGTGTGACAGAGAATATGTAACACTAAACTTTTGTATGCATGTAAACTGATATCACTTGAGGAATCATTTTAAAGTGGGAGTAGTAGTGTTCAGTTTCATGTCAACTGTAGACAAACTTTGTAGAGTAACAGATGTAGGAGTGTGTGTGTGTGTGTGTGTGTGTGTGTGTGTGTGTGTGTGTGTGTGTGTGTGTGTGTGTGTGTGTGTGTGTGTGTGTGTGTGTGTTTGATGTCATGACCAAAAGGGCCTTACGTTATGTAAGCTCATGAAAGAAGTGTAATTTGTATACCTTTACTGGTTTAGTCTTGGGTGGAGGTTCAACTTTTAACGTTATAAAAATTTGAGAAAGGCCAGGAATAATTCATTTATTTCTGTCTTTTATAGTAGGCGGTTGAAGTTCTTGAGCACTGCAGTAGCCATTGTCATAGCATCTTAGAGGTTACAAACCAAATAAGTCAAGAGGTTGTTTGATTGTTGCCGATATCCACCCTGAAGATGTGGGACCTACTTCCAGGAGGGCAAAAACCTGCCAGACCAGGGATATATTTGTGGATATCCATCCAAACATCTAGTTTCTTCATTAAAAAATGTAACAGTGTCACTCTGGGTTTTGAAGCTGTTTGCCATATGTCAATACAAGAAGTCCAGTATTGGAGGGGCTTTTTTGGCAGGAATACAAGACATCGCTATCCTTATAGGAACATTTACGAGAGCGAGTATAAGGATAAGAATTTAAGTCTGTCTTTATCGGTAGGCTTTTTTAGTTAGGAACCTTTACAACCTTCTTATCTGCAACTGGCTAGGTACACAGACTTGCATTTGAACTTGCTGCCTCTTTCCAAGTCCTGAAAGACACCTCACTTGAGGGATTTAGGGGCCTTATGTCGAAAGTAATTCTGTTTGGGGGTGATACTTATTGGATGCTGTCCTGCATATCATTTTTCTGAAAATTTAAAATGTTTGCAAAGGTTGTGCTTCTTTTGAAGTCTGGCCAGCTCATTGAGAGAGTCTCTACCTCAAGACAGCTAGGAGGAGGATGTGATGCAGTCTTTTTTGGGAGACCCTAAAAACCATGGTCCTGTGCACTCAAAAATTCTCATTTGACTCTGTGTGGTATGCATTCTAGAAAAGCAGAGTCAGCTGGCAGTCTTTTTCTCAGCAGGCTTTTGGGAGTGGTCCTTGAGGATTTGTTCAGTCTTGAGGGAAACTCTTGAATAATTTTCTTCCCAAAAAGCAAGAATTTTTTTTTAACACCTTTATTGAATTATCACGTGTAACACAGGCACATTTACATTTGTTTTTCCAAACACCTTTATTGAATTATCACTTTAACATAGGCAAGTTTACATTCATGTAAAAGTAATCAAACTGCATTAACATAGCAAACATTAAACTTCACATATATTGCTATATGTTATATAATCCAAGTAGTATTGCATAAAATATTCAATTCCTGCCTTTTTTAAACAAGAAATGTCTTTATTAAACATCGTACATTTATATAAACGAAAAGAAACCACCTCAACATAATCCTAGTTGCAAGCATTTTACATCCCAAACCATAGTGACACACTCCCGGTTGCAAAAATTATACATCACTTAGAATCTACCCAATCTTTCTCACTCAAACATTGCATAGCACATTTAAGTCGTGTTGCCTTTTAAATCTCATTCCTCCCTTTTATGTATTGTTCCCACAATTTCCATTTTTTCCTGTGCAGTTTGCTGATACACTTTTCTAAAGATCTCAGTTCCAGTTGTTTAATATCTATTATATTCACTACTTAGTGTAGATGGTTTTATTTTAGATTTTGATTTCCATTTTCTAGTAATTGCTTTTTTGGCAGCCACCATTAGACACAGCAAGGTCTTACCATGTCTAGGCAATTCCGATTCTGCATCATAGCTCAGAAAAATCATCTTCCTCATCAGACCAATCTGCCCATCCAGCATCTCCGGCAGTGCATCCCACAGGGAATCCTTAGGCTGCCAACTCACCGTACTCCCAGAAAATATGTTCCCAATTACCTCTTTCTTCCCCTTCACACCTCCAGCGTTTGCTGTCTGCCTGAGGAAAGATTCTCTGGAGTCTACTTGTGGTACAAAAATATTTATGTAAGCATTTCCAGGCAAAAATCCTAAGTCTTCTAGATTTGTTGCATGTTTGGGAGCCATACATATATCCTCCCATAGTTTCTTTGTGAATTGCTTATCAAGTCTCTCTCCTCAATCCTTTCTAACCACTTCTGATGGATTCTTATAGTTATCATGCAGTACTTCATATGCTCTACTAATTATTCCTGTTTTAATGGCAGCTTCTGTTCTAGATTGTATTAAAAACTCTAATACGGTGCTGGTCTTTCGTTTAGGAACCCCCTATTTCTTTCTCTTTGCATGTACTGTGAAATCAATCCCTGTTAGGGAATAGGCACATTTTTATTTATATAAAAGTAATCAAACTGTATGCTTCACATATTGCTATATATTGAATAACCTAAGCAACATTACATAAATTATTCCGTTCTTGCCCCTTTTTTAAAAACACAAAACATCTTTATTAAACCATCACTTAAGACATAAGTAACCATACATTTTCATAAATGAAAACAAACCACAATCCTAGTTGCAAGCATTTTACATCGCAAACCATACAACAAGCAAGAAGTTTGAGTTTCTGTTTCAGGTGGGACACCAAAAAATAATATATGGGGCACACGCTTCATTTGGAAAAAACTCCTTCACCCTTTTTTTCTGTGTTCCTGTGGTGCAATGGGTACTTTTCACTTTTGAAGCTGAAAGATGTCAAATTAGTGGCTGCATAATTTTACCCTGGGTAGAATTTGTTCCTGTAGCTCCATTGTCCCACAAGCAGATGCAGATACAGAATCTGCATCTTCAATTGAAATGTTTAATTGTCACAGGATATGCCAGACTTGTCTGTTTAAAATTCAGGACTTTGAGTGAATGGCAGTTTTTTATTTTCCTGAGTTGTGAATGAATACATCTGATGTTGCAAATCTTTGTTCGTTAATTACTATTAGGACCTCTGTTCCATCCTCGTAACCGATAAGGCCGTTTCCAAGCTCACGCCAGCCAAACACTCTCAGCTAAGACCTACCCATAATGTCCCTCTCCAAATTACTCCAGATCTTGTTTGCTGAGTTCTTAGTCAGACGTGCTAGCCATCTTTCTCTCTCTCTCAAAGCCAAGTAGAAAATTATTTTTAAGACAGTTTCTCTTCAAAATTGTTTATTTTTTAGTCAATTTAGCCTTTTCTCACTGTCGCCTATAACCTAATTCTATTCCCTACCCTTTACCTTGGTAATTTAATTTCTTCCATTATTGGTACTGTCCCTCTCGCCTGTCTTTGACAGGGCCTTCCTTACCAGTTGTGGTATTTTTTAAATACCATCATTGGTATTCTCTCACCTTTTTCTTTCCCTTTTTTTTTTTTCTTCTATAGGATAGCCTTGTTCCCTTACTATGTCAGACAAAGTTAAGTTTGGGTTCAAACAGTCTAACAAGTGTGGGTGTAAGATGCCTAACTGATACACATGCCCGTTGTGTCTACTGTTTGGGCGTGGATCATTTTAAAGCTGACTCTGACATTTGTGCTACTTTTAGTAATCGTACACAAGCAGAACGTAAAAATAAACTTATTTTAAAAGGTTTAATCAAGATACCTTTTTTGGAGGCTCTATCTGGGTCGGAGGTCTCAACCCCCTCCAAACACCAAAAAACATAAGGAAAAAAGGAGTCGCTCTGTTCATGCATCTTCATCAGTTACGAAACAAAGTCGGCTCCATGCTTCGCCGGTGCCGTCGGCGCAGACCTCTTCGGCACCAGGCTCTCTATCTTCTCCCTCAGTGCCGTCCATATAATATTCACCCCTATTTTGGTTCCAAACTTGGCACCACTGACTTCAGTGCCGTCCTTGGATCTGACATTGGCTCCGATGACTGACTGTACCTGATTCGGCACCATCGCCGGCCACAGTGCTGACAGTTTCTTCGGCTCCATCGGTTCCAGAATTCGAATACCTGCCAAGGACAAAATGCTCTCCAACTTGCGACCGTTTTGTTTAGGGCAGAGGTTTAGCCCCTTTCTAGAAAGACCTGATTTTCCTTCAGCAGCCTCCTTTACATACATTAGAAGTTTTTCTGCATTAGATCTAGTGCAGGTTGTGGACCAGCTTCTGGCAGCTAGGGTATTGCCCATTCCAGCTAGACCTTCCATCCTTCTTGGATCGGAATCTTTTACTACATCTTCCCCTGTTTATCCTCCTCCAACCTCTACCCAGATCCCAGAGATCTCTGTACCGATGTCCACTCCGGTGCATACTGTCTTGGCTCCGGCAGCAGTTTTTCCCCTGTCTGTACCGACCACCTTTGCCTCATCGGACGATGCTCTCTTGGAGCAGTGCTTGGACCATCCTTACCTTGGTACCTAGCCTGGCGCGTATTTTCTCGCTGGTGCCGTCTATGTCCACGGCTCCGGCTTCCAGTCCTCTAAGAGCTCCTCACCTGGAGGTGGGCTCATCAGGGCAGGGTGTGACTTCTGTTCCGAGGTTGTCCTTTCTGGTCCTGGGCTCCCATCCCTTCTCGGGCGGGCCTGCTGTCCAGGTGATAGAGAGGGTCCTTCACTCCGAAGGCTCGCAGTCAGCACAAATGACATCAGTATCAGAACCCCCCCCCCCCCCAGTATCCAACTCTCCCAACCCGCTATTTCAGGACCCTGGGCACGGGAGTCTCAAGAACCCTCTTTGAAGGGGAACCCATTCTCCGGAGTCGTCCTCAGAAGATCCCATTGGGGAGCCACCCCGGAAGAAACGGTGCAAGAGGAAGCACCTTGATTCCCTGGAGGAATCTATTACTGAAGACACTAATTGTGATGAGGGGGAAGGGTCCCTACGGTCTCCCTCACACAACGTCTCATTCGGAGACATTCTCAAAATCCTCCATCAGCGGGGAGACTGGAAGTCCTCTAACCCTTCTTCTGAGGAATCGGTATTCTTGCAGGCCTTCCGTGCCCGGCCATCTACTTCCTGTGTGACCCCACCAGCAGATGACCTTGTTAAACTCATTATGCAGCGTGCTTGGAAGGCCCCGGACAACATAGAACCTGTCCCCCGGAGGCCAGACAAAATTTTATCTACACCTGAAGACCAGACCCACTGGTCCAAGCAGTTGACAGTTGATTGTATGATCATGGCGGCGGCCACCAAGAGGGAATTGGCAGAAGATATTTCACTGTCCATCCTCCAAACAGGGATTCCTGGACCTACTCTTTGAAGGCTGTTCTGGCCGAGGCGCTAAGTCAGTGTAATAAATTTTACTCTGGAACTGAATCCTACTGTCGTTTTTTGGACTGTTTTTCTGGTTTTGTTGCTGGTTGTAGTCCTGGACCATGGACAGGCTAGGGAAGCTGACCTATGCCTCAAAGACCTTCGCCATTCGGTCGCTGAACTATTTGGCACACTTTACTCATCTCCAAAGAGACTTGATTTCCATAATGTCTCCCTCTTTGGTGGGGGTACTGCCTGATGAGGTGCGTGATACTGTCGCCTTTCAGCTGGCTACCCTTGAATCCATCTCTAACTCCTCGATGTGTTTGATATCTCACACCACTGAGGGGGCAGCTCTAGCTGACCCCTCGGTGGTGTGAGATATCAAACACATTGAGGGGGCAGCTCTAGCTGCCGCATCAGGCATTGTCATGAGACGTAATGCTTGGATGCGGTTGTGTGACTTTGCAGACCCCTTTAAATCTTCCTTCGTCAATGTACCTGTCGACGAATCTGCACTTTTTGGACCCAAAGTACGAGATACACTTGCACGTAGTGAGAAAGACTGAAAGACCTTGTCTGCTGTGGGCATACGCTTTTCCAACCCCTAGAGGTCCTACTCCAGGAACCAGAAGGGAGGAAAGATGTGGTTCAAGAAATCCCAAGGATCTTTTTGTGACACTCGTGGTGAACAATCCCCCTGGGGCAGAGGGGGCAACTCATATGGAAGACACCCCTTTCGGGGTAGAGGGGGGTCCTCGTAACCAGGATGCTAGAGATTCTTTCTCCGGCAGACCCTACCAGCGCTCCTGACCAGCGGCCCGATTGCTTTCCTCTGGAAGCAGTCAGGGGTCATTTTTCTCTGTACCTACCAGCCTGGCATCTTATTACTACAGATGTTTGGGTGCAGAGAATAATATCCAGAGGCTACTAAATACCATTCGATTTAATTCTCAGACCCATCAAACGAATCCCCGATGTACCACCCAATCAGAGGGAATTAGCCGCCTTAGAAATAGAAAAGTTGCTAAGAAAGAGTCATCCAACCGGTCCCACCAGACCAGACAGGATCCGGGTTTTACTCTAGGTTCTTTTTAGTGCCAAAAAAGATGGGGGACTGGAGACCAATCCTGGATCTCAGCCTATTAAACAAATTTATCAAACCTCAAAAATTCCAGATGTTCACAGTAGAGTCCATTCTTCCCTTCCTAGGGAGGAACAACTGGATGTGCTCTGTAGACTTCCAGGACACGTACTGTTACATACAGATGGATCACTGCTCCCGGAGGTTTCTTCACTTCCGGCTGGGAGTTCCTTCTCTACCAGTTCAGGGCACTGCCATTCGGTCTCTCGACAGCTCCTCCAAGTGTTTACCAAATGTATGGCAGTTGTGGTAGCTCATCTTCGACTACAAGGATTCCAGATGATGTTCATCGTGTTTCACTGTTGCAGTCATGACTGTAGGGATGTCCTTCAAGAATGCAACTGCAGTCATAACATATGGGTTGTCCTGCCTCAGGCAGCCCTCGGTCGGCCGGATTCCAAAGTCTGGGTCCGACGTCGGCTGATGTCGCATTTCTCTCCGACGTCAGAGCGGCTGGAGTATATAAGCTTCAGCCGACACCATCTTCTTCAGTCTTTCTTGCCGCGCGGTGCCCGAAGCAGAAGCAGTTCGCAAGTGCCGGTCGGTCAGCTTATGTATTCTTAGAATCCGAAGACATCAAAAAAGCTAAGTACCCCGTTGGGGACCTTTTCTTGCCTCAGCCGATGTCAGAATTAACTGAAAAAGTAAATTAATTGTTTGTCTTGTTGTAAACAAATACCTCATAAGGATTTCCATTCTTACTGCCTCCCTTGCCTTGGCCCAGACCACGACGTCTTGGCCTGTGCCGCCTGTACTCGCTTCAATAAGCGCACTCTCAGGCGCCGGGCGGAGTTCGCTGAAGACTTTTTTGGCAAAAAGTTTGCTTACATTATGCCGTCGGAACAACCGGCTACACATATTTCTAAAAAACGGAAAGACCGGGACCGACCTCCTCGGCCTGCGACTTCCTCCGACTCCACGCCAAAACTTACCGCGAGTGCCCCGGTTCCCTCTGAGGCGGTTTTTCCACCGCTTGGAACCGAAGACACTGCACTACCGATTCCTCCGACACCGGAGGCCACACCGACGCCAATTATTGATTTTCCTCCGGATACTGTAACCGAGGAAATGCCCGAGACCATTGCTGTGGATAAGGTTACCCCTGCACCTGGGGCTGCCAGGCCTCCCATGTCTATGTCTATCAAGGCCTACACACGTGCCAAGGCAGCAAGCCAGGCCAAGCCTGCAAGCCAGGCCAAGCATCACTCTGCTAAAACCTTGCCTCAGCCTAACCCTGAAGCCCAAATCATGTCCTTGGCCGCAGATCTAATTTCTATGATCAGAGGCTCCCAGCCTCCTCCTGATAAGAGGCCCAGGGTTGTACCACCTGACCCCCTTTCTTCAGATGAAGATTCTGGGGACTCTGTGCTTTCCGAATCCCAGGAACCCCCTTTTCAGACTTTCAAGGATTCGGATGCAGAGGACTCCATTCTTCGGCCTCTCCTCCTGAGGATATTTCTTTTGGGGAAGTTCTGCATTCCATGAGGGAGCATTTCCAGTGGCAAGGTCAGGAATTTTCTGATTCCAGGAAGCGCCTTCGAACTTTCCTTAAAAAGCCACAACACAGACCCTTAGCTATTCCTCCTGTGCTTGATGTGTTGGATGACCTTTACTCTGACTACAGTGCTACCCCTGATTCTCTGCCCCCGTCTCATACTATAGGGTCCCTGAAACCCATTCTCATTTCTTTAGGGCCCATGCTGTAGACTTAGAAACTATTTCCCAGGGGCCTAAGGGGGTTTCTGCTACCACTTCCAAAAATCCTTTGCCTTCCGACAGAGAGGCAAGGTCCTTAGAGAGATGGGGGAAGAAGGTTTACACCTCTAATACCTTAACTATGAGAGCTCTCAATTGTCTGTTTCATATGTTTCAATATCAGGATTCCCTGTTGGATGATTTACAGAAAAAAATAGCCTCTCCTGACCCTTTAGATAGGAAGTCTTTGCAGGAGGCTGTCCATAGCTCTCAGCAGGTTAGTAATCATTTTCTGCAGTGTGGATATGATGCATTGGAAGCTTCATGTAGGGCAGCTATGACAGGAGCGGTCATTCGTAGACATGCATGGTTAAAAGAGCAACCCTTACCAGATCATGTTAAGGCAAAGCTACTGGATGCTCCCTTGGAAAAGAACTAACACATCTTTAGCATTATCACCAAAAAGTTTAAGACCATTGAAGAAAAAGCCAAGTCCGTTCAGTCAGTCAAAGATTTTCTCCAGGTTCAGCCCCCCAGGTTCAGCAGGAACTGGCCTTCTAAAAACTGGTCATTCCCAAATCCTGAAAAATTTCAAAGGGGCAAGAACAGGCGTGCCCGTGGCAGAGGGAAATATAGAGGATCCTACAGGGGACGCCAATGGCAACCAACAAACCAAAGAGGTGACACAGGGGTTTCCCCTGTCACTCAGGGACAATCTCAATGACTTGACTCTAACTTCTCCGACCAAGGAGCAAAAACAAGCCCCTTTGGGAGGAAAGTTATCTCTGTTCTCAGAAAATTGGCACAAACTGATAAAAGACAAATGGATATTGGACATTATAGATCATGGTTACAGGTTCTATTTTCATACCTTACCAAGAAAACAAGGCATGCCAAATCTTCCACAAAATCAAAAGGCAGAGGCTATCAAGCAAATTTCTCTGCTGGCTCAGATCAAAGCAATAGAAAAAGTGCCTCAACAAGAACAAGGTCAGGGGTTTTACTCAAGACTGTTCCTTGTTCCAAGAAAACAAAATCAATGGAGTCCGATACTGGACTTGTCCGCTTTAAACACTTTTCTCATAGTACCAAAGTTCAAAATGCTGACCTTACAGCAGCTCCTTCCCATGCTGGGCAAGGGGTCTTGGCTGATTACTCTGGACCTCAAGGAGGCATACCTGCATGCCCCTATCGGACACAGCTGCAGAAGATACCTCAGATTTCTTGCAGGGCCAGAGCATTATCAATTCTCAGCATTGCCTTTTGGCTTATCTACTGCGACCAGAGTATTCACGAAATACCTGGCATCAGTAATTGCTC
This sequence comes from Protopterus annectens, assembly GCF_019279795.1. Taxonomy (NCBI): domain Eukaryota; kingdom Metazoa; phylum Chordata; order Ceratodontiformes; family Protopteridae; genus Protopterus; species Protopterus annectens. The sequence continues at coordinate 64,783,449 of NC_056748.1, read as the reverse complement.
ATTGCAGACTCCAGGGTATTCAAATCTACCCCTACCTGGACGATTGCCTCATACAAGCGGACAACGAACTAACCTTGACAAAAAACTTGAATTATGTCATACACTTGCTACAGGCTTTGGGATACACAGTCAACTTTCAAAAGTCAAGACTTCTACCATCCCAGCAAATAACTTTTTTAGGAGCCAAACTAGACACAGCCTCTCAAATGGCCTACTTGACAGAAGACAAGCAAGAGCAGTTAACTCATTACTTCAAAAGTTTAGCAAACCTCTCCCAGATGACTGTAAGGAGATTCCTACAGGCCCTGGGGTTCATGGCATCTTGCATTCTCCTGGTCCCACTAGCAAGACTACACATGAGAAAACTTCAATGGTATCTAAAGAGCTTATGGTCTCAGCACAACAACAACCTAGAAGCAATTATCCCACTCATTCCATGTCTTCAAAAGGAATTTCTATGGTGGGCCTCAGCAAGTCAGTCAAATACAGGCATGCCGTTCAAAAAACCTTAGACAACACAGACCATTACCACAGACGCCTCAGACCATGGATGGGGGGCGCACATGGACGGCAGATGTATTCAAGGGCAATGGAACCCAAAGGAAGAACATCTGCATATCAACCAAAAAGAAATGCCTGCAGTAATGCATGCCATCGAGGCCTTTGGACATCAACTTCATCAAGGCCACCTTCTAATAAGGACAGACAACACCACTGTTGTGATGTGGTACATAAACAAGCAGGGAGGTACTCACTCTTACCCCCTTTGCAGGCTAACAATGAATCTTTGGGAAAAATCACTGAGTATGAACATACAGCTACAGTCCCAATTTGTTCCAGGCAGAGACAATGTTCTGGCGGACAGTCTAAGCAGGAATTTCCTAGACCCACACGAATGGAGGTTACATCCAGACATCTTTGCACAACTAACCTCGGCATGGGGCAGGCCAGACGTAGACCTATTTGCCTTCCAACTCAATCATCAGCTACAAAAGTTCTGCTCAAGGACAAATCATCCACAAGCATGGAAGATAGATGCTCTCTCATTCAACTGGAGCTCCCTAGTCATCTATGCATTTCCACCTCTGCCACTGATGACCACAGTGTTACTAAAGATCAAAGCAGAGCAGCCAAAGGGAATCCTAATAGCTCCGAACTGGCCGAGACAACACTGGTACCCACTACTACGGAGTATGTCACAACAAACCGTGGGCCCTTCCCAAATGGCCTCAACACAACTTCAGGACAGCTCATCCCAACCTCCAGACTCTACAGCTAACAGCTTGGAAGATCACATAAATAACCTCAATTTATCTCTCTCCAAGGAAGTTCAGCGGATACTAACAGAAGCCCGCAGACCATCCACCAGAAGGGCTTACTCAGCCAAATGGAAGCGCTTCAGCATTTGGAATACCAACAAGGGTCAAGATGCATCAGTACTGAGCATTCCACTCATTCTGGAGTACTTGGCAGAATTGCTAAATAAGGGACTTTCATACTCTTCCATAAAAATACATGCTTCAGCTATCTCAGCTAGATACAACACTGACCCACCTGTGTTCTCACATTCTTTGCTAAGGCAATTTCTTAGAGGGAACAAAAAAGCCTCTGAGGGTAAGGTACCTGCTGGACGCCAAAAATCAAAGTTAAGTAGAAAAAAACTGCAGGTACTCCACGACTAAGCCAACCAGTTTCTTTAGAAAAACACTGCTTTAATCAAATGAGTAAGCGCTTTCACATCTATACAAGATGCTTCATCAGACTTCAAAACGCAGAACAAACAACCAGTTTAAAACCATTACAGGTCATCCATTAGACCAATGATGCATCAGGTGCAATAATTCAATATATCACCATGGAAACAATAATACAAATTGAAAATGTTAAAACATTAGAATGTTTGAATGCTTCATTATATTCAAAGAATTTTTATACTTTAATATATTCAAAAAACTCTCAAAATACTACTATAAAAGCCCTGTAAAAACACTAATAAAAAACTGATAAAAACACCTAAAGATGCGCTGATGTATCTTTATACTTATTATAATGTAAAATGGTGAAATAAATGAATACAAATATAATTGTAAGAAAAATAAAGAACTCTTTAGTGTGGTAATGGGCGATCAACAAAGAAAGGTTTCAGGCTGACCCTATCATAGAGACCATGTCCCAAGTCAGCTCGCAGCCTGATGATCCACTTCCCTTCTTCCCTTTCTGTGAAACCAATGACATTCCCCAATCTCATGGTGGTGTGTATAAGCTCCAAAACCATAAACATAAAATTATGTGTGGTGCCATGAGTAAAGACATGTCTCGCTAGGGCGTTGTTCTCATTTTCCCTGTTGATGGCATACAAGTGCTCTCTTATCCTCTCCCTGAGGGTCCTATTGGTTTTCCCCACATAATAGTATTATTAGTGTTTTTATAGGGCTTTTATAGTAGTATTTTGAGAGTTTTTTTTTTTTTTTTTTTAAGCAGTGTTTTTCTAAAGAAACTGGTTGGCTTCGTTAGTCGTGGAGTACCTGCAGCTTTTTTCTACTTAATTTCTTAGAGGGATCAAGAATATAAAACCTCCAAGAAAGGCACCAGTACCAGCTTGGGATCTCAATTTTGTGTTAGAAAAATTGACTCTACCTCCCTTCGAGCCAGCAGCTTCAGCGGATTTACAATTTCTGTCCTGGAAGACAGCTTTCCTGCTGGCCATTACCTCAGCTGGAAGGGTTTCAGAATTACAGGCACTAATGGCAATACCACCCTTCATAATCTTCCACCGAGACAGGGTCTCCTTACGAACCAATCCTTCCTTTCTGCCAAAAGTGGTATCTAGGGTCTCTCTAAATCAGGCAATTCACCTGCCTACTTTCTTCCCCAATCCTGAAAACAACAGGGAAAGACTGTTGCATACCTTGGACATACATAGACAACTTCGCTACTATCTAGACAGAACCAAGATCAGTAGGAAGTCTGACCAGCTATTTGTAGCTTACGCTCCTGGAGTACAGGGAAAAGCAATTTCCAAACAGACAATTTCAAAATGGATTGGACATTGCATCAGATATTGTTATTCTTTCCATGGAAAGAGTGTGCCAGCCAATATCAGACCACACTCTACCAGAGCTACAGCCACCTCCACAGCCTTCTTAAGAGGGGTGCCTACAAAGGATATTCTAGAAGCTGCTACATGGAGCTCCGTGCATACATTTTCCAAACACTACAACCTCCCTTTATTTTCCAGATCCAGAGCAGGCTTTGCTTCGGCAGTCCTGCAGGGATTGCTAGCTACACCATCCTTTTCCTAGAGCATACCACCTCCCCCAGCTAAACTATGGTATTCAACCCATATGTTATGACTGCAGTTGCATTCTTGAAGGACATAGTACAGTTTTGTACCTACCATAAATGTAGATGTCCGATAGATATGCAACTGCAGTCGGTTTCCTCCCTCCTTCCCCTCTATGCCTTGGGTCCACTCCTCTCCCTGTTATTCTTAGCTGGGGATATCTGTTATGGTGTATCTGTTTATTGCTTACTTATTTGTCTGGAAACCTATTTTTGTTATACAAATTTGATTTTAGCCTTCCTTGGAGGGCACCTGGCATCTGGGGCAAGAAACACTGAAGAAGATGGCGTCGGCTGATGCTTATATACTCCAGCCGCTCTGACGTCGGAGAGAAATGCGACATCAGCCGACGTCGGACCCAGACTTTGGAATCCGGCCGACCGAGGGCTGCCTGAGGCAGGACAACCCATATGTTATGACTGCAGTTGCATATATATTGGACATCTACATTTATGGTAGGTATAAAATTGTACTTTCTCCCCTGCCGGCAGGCAGCCCTCGGTCGGCCAGAATCCCAAAGTCTGGGTCCGGCGTCGGCTGTTCAACCATGCTCCCTGAAGTCAGTGCGCCAGGAGCATAAAGCTGACAGCCGACGCCATCTTCTCCAGTCTTTCTTGCCGTGCGGTGATAGCAGTTTGCAAGTGCCGGTCGGCTGACTCCTGACGAATTTTCCTGATATACTTCGGTCCAAAGACTTTCTTCTCCACTCACAGCTAAGTACCCCGTTGGGGAAACTTTTTTCTTGCTCCACTCCGATGTCAGAAAAAGTTAATAATTGTATTTCATGTGGGAAGCAAATACCTCATAAGGATTTTCATTCTTACTGTATTCCTTGCTTTGGCCCTGACCACGATGTAGCTAGTTGTCGGTTTTGTGCTAGATTCAATCATCGTACAATTAAGCGAAGGTACGATTTTGCTTTTCATTACTTCGGTAGGCGCTTTAACTACAAAATGTCGTCGGATACAGTCCCGGCTACCGGAGTTCACAAGCGTCGCAAGGATAAAGACAGGCCTCCGAGGTCCAAATCTGATGGCGCACAAGCGGAGCTAGCTTCAGGTTCGGCAGTCATCAGTGAGGCGCTTTTGCAGCCCCTGTCGTCGGCCATTTCAGAACCGAAGGCTGAAATGGACTCTCATGAGGAGCCAACTAGGCCTTTAAATATTTCTGTTGCAGGACCTTCGGACAATGCTCCTTCGGATGGGTCCGGAGCCACTGTGCAGGTACCGGCTTACGAAGGGGTTTTCAGGCCTATTCAGCTCTTAATAAAGGCAAAGACAAAGGCAAAGACTCCTTCAAAATCAAAGACTTCAACACAGGCCTCTTCTGAACCAGCTCCTAAGTCACAGAAACAGTTACTCAAGATGGCGGAGGATTTAATACTATGATTAGGGGTTCTCATCCCCCTCCAGACAAAAGGCCAAGGCAGGATGTTTCTTATGATTCCTCTGATCAGGCTACTGTTTCCTCAGTTTCTTCTTCTGATCAGGAATATTTTTTCCCTCCTTATGAGGATTCTGATGCTGAAGAATCCATTCCTTCTGCTTCTCCCCCTGAGGATTTTTTTTTTGGGGAAATTTTGCAAACTTTGCATGAAATGAGGGAACATTTCCATTGGGAAGGACAGGAATTTTCAGAATCCAAGAAAAGACTGAGGGAATTTCTTCTTCTTCCTCAACATAGACCCCTGGCTATTCTTCCTGTTTTGGATATTGTGGATGATGCCTTTTCGGAGGCTAACTTAACCCCTGACTCCTTTCCTCCTGCTCCTGTTAAGCCTGATGGATATTACAGGGTTCCTGCTTCCCATCAGCTTTTATACAAGAACCCTTCTGCTGACCCTGAAACCATTTCTCAGGGTCCCAAGGGAGTTAAGGCCGCTTCTGCCAAAAATCCCATTCCTACTGAAAAGGATTCTCGATCCTTAGAAAGATGGGGCAAAAAGGTGTACACTTCTGCTACTTTGTCCATTAGGGCTTTAAACTGTCAGTTTCATATGTTTAAATACCAGCAATTTCTATTGTCTGTCTTAAAACAGAAGCTTACTTCCATTTCTGCCTGTGCAGATGATAAGGAATTACATGACTTATTGCACGCCACTGAACAAGGTTGGGAAGCATGGTTTACACTGTGGATTTGATGCCTTGGAGGCTTCTTGTAGGGCTGCGGCCTCTGGCACAGTCATTAGAAGGCATGCATGGCTAAAGGAACAGAATTTACCTGAACAAATAAAGGCTAAATTATTGGATGCTCCTGTTCAGCATGATGTTTTGTTTGGATTTAAAGCTGAAGAGGTAATTAAAAAGATGGAGGATAAGGCGAAATCCATGCAAACAGTTAAAGATTTCTTACAAGTACAGCCTCCTAGATTTAGCAGGAATTGGCCTTCTAAAAATTGGTCCTTTCCCGCTTCTGACAGGCCTCAGAGGGGTAGATATAGACGTTCCAGAGGGAGGCCTCAGACGCAAGCTGCTTATAGACCAAGACAGTGGACTGCTTCCACCCCTAGAGGAGGAGAGGACAGGTCACAATCTCAAAGGAAACAAACTCAATGACTCCCTCTGTTGGGCTACAGGAACTTCTTGCCTGGAAGCCCCTCTCGGAGGAAAAATCTCTCAAAATTGGACTCAAATAACCCAAGACAAATGGGTTTTGGATGTGGTTTTAAGAGGTTACAAATTCCATTTTCATACCTTGCCAAGGCCAAGCGGATGCCCAGACCTTCCATAGCATCAATGGATGGAGGCCTTAAACCAGGTGGAAGCTCTTTTGGCTATGAATGCCATAGATCAGGTTCCTCTTTCAGAGATGGGAAAAGGTTTTTATTCAAGGCTTTTTCTAGTCCCAAGGAAGCAAAACTCATGGAGACCCATTCTGGATCTGTCGGTCTTGAACACCTTTCTAGAGATTCCAAAATTCAAGATGCTTACTCTACAGCAGCTACTTCCAATGCTGTCCAAAAATGCATGGATGGTAACTTTGGATTTAAAGGAGGCATATTTACACATTCCCATCAGGCAGGATCGCAGAAAATACCTCAGGTTCAAAGCCGGATCGAGGCACTTTCAATTCTCTGCGCTGCCCTTTGGATTATCTACTGCGCCCAGGGTCTTCACCAAATGCCTGGCTCCAGTAGTAGCTTACTGCAGACTCAAGGGAATTCAAATTTACCCTTATCTGGACGATTGTCTTATTCAGGCAGACAGCAAGGATGCCTTACTCCAGCATCTAGAATTTGTACAGAACCTCCTCAAGTTCCTGGGATTCTTTGTAAACATAAAGTCAAATTTGACACCATCACAACAGATAACTTTTCTGGGGGCGCTACTAAGCTCCACAACCCAGATGGCATTTCTGACATCCGAAAAACAGTTACAGCTGGCTTCAACTTTCAGGATTTTGGCAACGTTAACTCATCTATCTGCAAGGAAATTCCTGCAGGCTTTGGGTTACATGGCCTCCTGCATCCTTCTCATACCATATGCAAGACTACACATGAGGAAAATACAGTGGTACCTAAAAAGTGTATGGTCTCAGCATTGCCACAGTTTAGACATACTGATCTCCATCCTTCCTTTCCTTCAAAAGGAATTTCTTTGGTGGTCCAGGGCATGTGCTCTAAACAAAGGGAAGCCCTTCAGTCTGCCTCATGCCTCTCAGATTCTAACCACGGACGCCTCGGATTATGCTTGGGGAGCCCATTTTCAGGGCAATTGTTTGCAGGGCCTTTGGACAAAGGATCAGAAGCACCTGCATATCAATTTAAAGGAAATGTTAGCCGTTCAGAAAGCTCTATTGGCCTTCAGGAATCTTTTACAACCAGGACAACTGTTAATACGGACAGACAACACCACAGTTATGTGGTACATAAACAAGCAAGGGGGATCTCATTCCTACCCCTTTTGCAGACTAGCCATGCATCTATGGAACACAGCTCTAGCTTGCAATCTGGATCTTCAAGCTCAGTTCCTACCAGGGAAACAAAATTTCCTGGCAGACAGTCTGAGCAGAAATCTTCCGGATCCACACGAGTGGATGTTGGACATCAAAATATTCAGGATGATAACAGCAGTCTGGGGATGTCCTCACATAGACCTCTTTGCATCCCATGTAAATCATCAACTACAGACTTTTTGCACCAGGACTTTCCACAGAGAAGCTTGGAAAGTGGACGCCCTGTCATTCAGTTGGAGGAACCTCTCGGGATATGCCTTTCCGCCTCTTCCTCTTCTTCCACGGGTTTTATTGAAGATAAAACAGGACAAGCCCAAGAAGATGATCTTGCTGGCTCCAAATTGGCCTCGGCAGTTTTGGTATCCAACTCTAAAAAACCTATGCCTGGAGCCCCCTTGGGTTTTACCTCATTCACCGAACCTTCTGTCCCAACATCAGGGTCAGGTTCTACACTCTCATGTCAGAACTCTCAGCTTGGCAGCCTGGTTAATCCAGGGCCTTTGATTTCTTCTTTACTGCCCAAGCAGGTTATGGATGTCATTTTAGAAGCCAGACGTCCTAGCACTAGAAAATCTTATGCAGGAAAATAGAAAAGATTTTGTTCCTGGATGCGGGCTCAGGATTCTGATCCTCTTCTTCCTAACATTACTTTAATTTTACTTTACTTGTCAGATCTCTTACATAAGGGTTTTTCTTTCTCTTCCATTAAGATACATGCCTCTGCTATTTCTGCTCATTACAATACAGACCCTCCCATTTTTTCCCACCAGCTCATGCAACAGTTTCTCAGAGGAGCTAAGAACTTAAGACCTCCTAGATCTCCTCCTATTCCTGCTTGGGATCTCAACTATGTTTTGGAAAAACTAACCTTGCCTTCTTTTGAGCCTGCTGCCTCTTCTGGTATCAAGTTTTTATCTTGGAAGACAGCCATCCTGTTAGCCCTAACCTCGGCCAGGAGAGTTTGAGTTACAAGTTCTTATGGCTGTGGAGCCTTATATTATTTTTCATCAAGACAGGCTATCTTTGAGGACTAATCCTACCTTCATGCCTAAGGTGGTTTCCAAGGTGGCTTTAAATCAAACTATACACTTGCCAGTCTTTTTCCCCACTCCTCAAAATAAAGGGGAAAGGATCTTACATTCCTTGGATGTACACAGACAGCTACGTTTTTACCTGAACAGAACCAAGGACATCAGAAAATCAGATCAATTGTTTGTTTCTTATGCTTCAAATTCCCAAGGTAAAGCCATTTCAAAACAGACCATTTCTAAATGGATTGCTCATGGAATCAGATTTTGTTCTCACCATGGAAGGCAAATCCAAGGGAGTATACGGACTCATTCCACCAGAGCTGCTGCCACTTCTGCGGCCTTCCTCAGGGGCGTTCCTACCAAGGACATTTTAGAAGCTGCAACTTGAGTTCAGTGCATACATTTTCTAAGCACTACAATCTACCTCTCTACTCTAAGTCTAGGGCAGGCTTTGCCTCTGCAGTCCTGCGGGGCCTTTTAGCCGCCCCTTCCTCTCTATGACCACCTCCCTTTCTTTCAGCTTTGGGATTCTACCCTACAGTCATGACTGCAACAGTGAAACACGATGAACATAGTACAGTTGTGTACACCTACCATAAATGTAGATGTTCCAGTGTCTTCACTGTTGCAGTCTGGGTTTCCCTCCCTCCTGTTCCCTCTTATTTTTACTTTTGTGTATTTCCTTTTTTTCACCATTCTTCTGAGGTGTGTTTGCAAAGGTTATGGGACCTTTTTCATTTTGGGACTCCTGACATCTGGGGCAAGAAAAACTGGAGAAGATTGCGTCGGCTGTCAGCTTTATGCTCCTGGCACTCTGACGTCAGGGAGCATGGTTGAACAGCCGACGCCGGACCCAGACTTTGGGATTCTGGCCGACCGAGGGCTGCCTGCCGGCAGGGGAGAACTCTACAGTCATGACTGCAACAGTGAAGACACTCGAACATCTACATTTATGGTAGGTGTACACAACTGTACTTTTCCCTATCTAGACGATTGGCTTCTTACCGCTCCGACCAGGAATCTCCTAGTCCGCAGCAATACTTGCACTCAAGGTCTCGCTCTCTGCTTGGGGATTACAATCAACAAGGACAAATCTCAAATGTCCCCAATGAAGACACTGGAATTTATTGGAGCGGTCTTCAAAACTAACATCCTGCCAAGCTTCTCTCCCCCCTCACAGGCTTTTGAAAATAAGACACCAAATCCAAGACCTTCTTCCTTCGACCTATGCATCAGCACATCTTGTACTGCAACTCTTGGGCTCCATGGTGGCTACCATTACATTAGTACCACTAACAAGACTGCACATGAGAATCCTGCAGTGGCTCCTTCCCACACCGTGGTCGTTGCTAACTCACCCTCTCGACTTCATGATACGTCTTACAAACCGTTTCAAGGACGAAATGCTGTGGTGGATGAAGCCACAAACGAATCTTTGGTGTAGACCTTTCTGTCTTCCCCCACCCATGGCCACGGTGACCACGGACGCTTCCCTGTTAGGGTGGGGGGGCATTTCTAGGGAAAGACTGTCCAAGGCACCTGGTCCCCCATGGAGGCCAATTTGCACATAAATGTCCTGGAACTGAGGGCAGTTCTCTTAGCATTGCAAGCGTTCCATGCATCCCTACCCTCTGGAACCATTGCAATTCAGTCAGACAACATGTCAGTCATCTGGTATATCAACAAGCAAGGTGGAACCAGGTCTTACCTCCTGTGTCAGGAAGCCATGAGGATTTGGCACTGGGCGATAGCTTCCAACCGCTTTCTTATAGCAACGCACATTCCTGGGAGTTCCAACCTTATTGCGGACAATCTGAGCAGGAAAATCCTGATGCCTCACAAGTGGGTCCCTCAACCCTGTAACAGCGGATCGGATCTTCCAACTCTGGGGCAAACCTTGCTGCGATCTGTTTGCTTCCCCTCTAAACAACAGATGCAGAAGCTACTTTGCCCTGACCCCCCCCCCCCCCAGGGGGAACTACCGAGGGATGCTCTAACACACGATTGGCCCCTGGGTCTTCTGTATGCCTTTCCCCTCATTCCAAAATTTCTCTAGAAAGCTGAGAGATTGAAAAGCAAAGTGATACTCATTGCCCCATACTGGCCCCGTCAAGTCTGGCTCCCATTTCTATGGCCTCATCTGATTCACAGCCCATGGATCCTGATCATTCCCAAGACCTGTTATCACATCCTCCGGGACGGATTCATCCGAACCTGCACAGTCTCAAGCTCACAGCGTGGTTCCTCCACTTCCAATAATTACCAAGCTGCTTGACATCCCATCTCCTGTTCGTGAAATTCTTCTGGCTTCACACAAACCTTCCACCAGGAAAGTTTATTCTAGTAAATGGACTAGGTTCTCTATTTGGGCCAAAGATTAGAAGTTAGACCCTTTCTCGCTGCCTGTTCAAAAGATCCTACAATACCTGACTACTCTTTTACATGCAGGAGCCTCAGCTTCAACGATCACTGTACATTTAGCAGCTATCGCCAATTTTCATAATGTTCTTGATAATTCTTCGATTATGTCACACCACCTATGCAAGACATTTTTGAAAGGAGTATTGCATGTTAAACCTCCGGTCAAGCCTCCCTTAGAAACCTGGGACTTGACTTTGGTACTTCAGTCTCTCACAGGTCCTCCGTTCGAGCCCTTTGATTCATGTGATTTAAAATTTTTTGTCATGGAAAACCTTACTTCTAGTAGCACTTACCTCAGCGAGAAGAGCATCTGAGCTGCAGGCCTTGAGTGTCAAGAGATATTACTTGATCTTCCACATGGGTAGGGTGTCCCTTCGTACTGACCCTTCTTTCTTGCCCAAGGTCATTTCTGGATTTTCCATTAACCAATCTATTGACCTGCTGGTTTTCTCAGCATTCTAATAGAGGGGAGTACCTTTTGCACATCCTTGAAGTGCATCGGCAGCTTCATTGTTATTTGGACAGGACTAAATCTTTCAGGAAAACGGATCAATTTTTTGTGGCCTTTGCAGGACCCAGATTGGGTAAACCTGTTTCCAAAGTGACTTTATCCTCCCGGCTTAAAAACGTCATTACCTTTATCTACCAACAGAATAAGCTATCCTTACCTTCCTGAATAAAGGCTCATTCTACCAGATCTATAGCTATTTCTGTAGCATTTCATTCCAGAGCCTCTATGGATGATATCTGTGCAGCAGCCACTTGGGCAAGACCTCATACCTTTATCTCTAATTGCAAATTGGATTTGGCCTCTAGGGGACGAGCATCTTTTGGTTGTATGGTGCTCAGGAATATCCTTCCTTAGGGCCACCCAGAATTCAAGTAGCTGGGGACTCGATCCTAATAGTAATTAATGAACAAAGATTTACAACATCAGATAAAGAAGTTATGTCTTACCATAATGTTCCATCTGTGTTGTAGATCTTTGTTCATTCGTTACTTCCTGCCCTCCTTCCCCCTGCCTGGAGTCCTGGTGGACTTTAGGAACTCCTGGTTAGGGTATTTGCTCAAACAGAGCCTTTTACTATTTTTTCTATTACTACATCTATTGTATAGGGGCTGGCAAACTCGATCTGGAGTAACTAGGAGAGGGGCATTATGGGTAGGTCTTTGCTGAAAGTTTTTGGCTGGTGCGAGCTTGGAAACGGCCGTATCGGTTCCAAGGACGGAATTACGGTTCTAATAGTAATTTATGAACAAAGATCTACAACACAAATGGAACGTTATGGTAAGACATAACTTCTTTTTACTGTCATGCAAAACTTTTATGGCTGTCATTTGAAATCTTAAAACTGTTTGTATGATAACCTGTGGTTTGTGTTGTGCAAGAATACCACTAAAGGCAGTGCGGAATGAAAGTGGCACATTGAGCTGCAGAGATCATTGACGGAAAATAGCACGGAGGGTCTTAGAACATGAGGTGGCGCAGTGTAGAGTTAGATGGGTCCTTGAGAGAGAATGGCATGGGAGGTCTCAAAGCATGAGGAGATGGCAGTATGAGGTTAGATGTGTCCGGGGGGGGGGGGGCACCGAGGGTCTCTCCTGAGCATGAATAGGTGGTGAAGTAGCAGCTGAGACCTTCACCTCGTGTGTAGGGTGTAAGTGCAGAGATGTTTGCTCAACTCTGTGTCATAGAGTGCAACCCCAGTGACATGGCTATGAGTAATAGCCCAGCCATCAGGGGAGTGAGTAGAGTGATGAGGAAGGGACGGTACTATTAATGCCCCTCATGGGACAGGAGGACCTAACAGGAAGTGTGTTTCTAACTGGTGGGACGTCAGGGCTTACTTTTTCTATTAAAAAAAAAAAAAATTGGAAATGCCATTGAATGTTACATTAAAGAAGACTTGGATTTTTACACTGGTTTATTTCTGTTTGCTATATGTGACTCAAAAGTGAGCTGTGGCAGAACCATTATACTTGCAAGACAACATCTTCACAGCCTGCTGTTGCCTTACATTTGTTATTATTATTTTAACAGGTGTTGGTCCTTACTCCTACAAGGGAGCTGGCCCTGCAGGTAACCAAGGACTTCAAGGACATCACCAGGCAACTGTCCATAGTCTGTTTTTATGGTGGCACTGCATACAATGCTCAGAGTAAGTGGTGCTTCAGAATATTTGAGAAAAAGTAGTTCTAAAGACACAACACAGTATCTTGTTGGGTTTGATTTATGATTGTTCCAGTTTAAAAAAATCAGTAACTTTCTTTCATTACAAAGCACTGTTTTCTTTAAATATTCTGTTTTGTGTCTTGCATTTGCAGTTGTACTGGACCTTTAGTCTGAGCTGCAATTGTACTGGACCTTTAGTCTGAGCTGCACGTGTTTGCTGTTTAGGGCAAGGTACGTCTAATGGTTAGGCACATCGATTCTGCTAAAGTTCTACTGCTTTCTCTTTAAATTTATTCATCTATATCTCTGATAAAGGTGATGGATTAAAATGTAGAAATGCTTAGTACCACATGTTTCTGCTTTGGCAGCTATGTATGTACGTATATCTATAGCTGCTTAGATATATATGTACAAACGCACAAAAGTATATTTGTGTGTGTGTGTAAATACATATATACATATATATATATATATATATATATAGTGCAATGAAAAGTATTTGCCCTCTTCATGATTTCTTATTTCTTTGCATGTTTGTCACACTTAAATGTTTCAGATCATCAAACAAATTTAAATACTAGACAAAGATAACCCAAGTAAAATACTAGACCAAGATAACCCAAGTAAACACAAAATGCAGTTTTTAAGTGATGATTTTATTTATTAAGGAAAAAAAAAAACTTTCCAAACCTACATGGTCCTATGTGAAAAAGTAATTTCCCACTTGTTAAATCATGAAGTAACTGTGGTTAATCACATTTTTGGGAAAGCAGAGTTCAATTTCACTAGCCACACCCAGGCCTGATTACTGCCAGGCATGTTGAATCAAGAGATCACTTAAATATAACCTGTCAAACAAAGTGAAGTAGGTCAAAAGATCCCAAAAAGGAAGACATCATGCCACGATCTAAAGAAATTCCGGAACAGATAAGAAACAAAGTAATTGACATGTATGTGTCTGGAAAAGGTTACAAAGCCATTTCTAAAGCTTTGGGATTCCAGCGAACCATGGTGAGAGCCATTATCCACAAATGGAGAAAACATGGAACAGTGGTGAACCTTCCTAGGAGTGGCCGGCCTACATAAATTACCCCAAGAGCCCAGCGACGACTCATCCAAGAGGTCACGGAAGAACCCAGAACATCATCTAGAGAACTGCAGGCCTCACTTGCCTTAGTTAAGGTCAGTGTTCATGACTCAACCATAAGAAAGAAACTGGGCAAAAATGGCATACATGGCAGAGTTCCAAGGCGAAAACCACTGCTGACCAAAAAGAACATAAAGGCTCGTCTCACTTTTGCCAAAAAAATATCTTGATGATCCCCAAGACTTTGGGAAAATATTCTGTGGACTGATGAAACAAAAGTTGAACTTTTTGGAAGGTGTGCATCCTGTTACATTTGGCGTAAAAGTAACAGGGCATTTCAGAAAAAGAGCATCATGCCAACAGTCAAGCATGGTGGTGGTAGTGTGATGGTCTGGGGCTGGTTTGCTGCTTCTGTACCTGGACGACATGCTGTAATTGATGAAACTATGAATTCTGCTCTCTAGCAAAAAATCCTGAAGGAGAATGTCCGTCCATCAGTTCGTGACCTCAAGCTGAAGTACACTTGGTTCTGCAGCAGGACAAGGATCCAAAACACACCAGCAAGTTCACCTCTGAATGGCTTAAAAAATAAAAACAGAATGAAGGTTTTGGAATGGCCTAGTCAAAGTCCGGACTTGAATCCAATTGAGATGCTGTGGCATGACCTTAAAAAGGCGGTTCACGCTCGGAAACCCTCCAGTATGGCTGAATTAAAACAATTCTGCACAAAAGAGTGGGCCAAAATTCCACAACAGCGGAATGAAAGACTCATTGCCAGTTATTGCAAATGCTTGATTGCAGTTGTTGCTGCTAATGGTGGCACAATTAGTTATTAGGTTTAGGGGGCAATTACTTTTTCACATAAGGCCATGTAGGTGTGGATAGTTTTTTTTTTCCTTAATAAATAGTCCTCACTTAAAAATTGCATTTTGTGTTTACTTGGGTTATCTTTATCTAATGTATGATGATCTGATACATTTAAGTGTGACAAACATGCAAAGAAATAAGAAATCAGGAAGGAGACAAATACATTTTCATTGCACTATATCTATGACTCTGCTTTAGTAGATCGAATGTTCACATACCAGGCTTTCATAATGCCGAGATGAAAAAGCCGAAAACCTCACATCACCGACATCCTTTCCACTTCAGGTAAGTAACCGCTTGGCCACCATGTTTAACTTTGCCCCTTACCCCTGTGGTAGTGTGATCTCGGAGATGATATATTTAGTTAGGGGGGTGAAGCCCCCCCCACATGGGTGGGTTTACTTTGCTTTAGTTTTAGTTTACTTTTCAGTTTCACCCAAGTTGTTACTTACCTGGAGTGGGAAGTCTGTGATGTGGGGTTATCAGCTTTTTCACCTCTTCATTATGAAAGTCTGTAAGGGAACGTTCAGTCTACTAAAGTAGACCCATATATGTATATATAGGTGTGTGGTGTGTGTATCTGTGTTAGACCACGGTTTCAGAAACCTGAAATTCATACGAGGCCATTTGATAGAGTTTCAGAGAATGCGAACAGCAAAAAAAAAAAAAACACACATCTACCTTACGTTTATGGAAGGGGGGCAAGCTCCACTGCACCCCTCATGTCCCTCCAAATTATATATACCAACTCCAAGATCACACTACAGTGAAGAAAACGGTAAATTTCCCTGTTCTTGCTGTACAGTGATCTCCAAAAGCTTCACGTTTTCAAATACTTTTATCATATGTTCTCGATCATATGAATATAGAGTTTCTGAAAACTCGATCAACTGATGGGGATCCGTGTGTGTGTGTGTGTGTGTGTGTGTGTGTGTGTGTGTGTCATATACAAAGTACATATACTTGTACACACACCTAATATCTGCATGTATAAACATGTACACGTGTGTGTGTGTATATACATATGCGTATGCGTTTTTTTTTTTTCTTTACAGCTTGTGTATTCCTTGTTTTGCCATTTTGTTACTTGTACATGGCTGTTGGTGGATTTTTAAAGAAAATGATTTTCAGAATTTACATTTTATCTGCTAGATATTACAGGTATTAAATTGATGGGCAAACGGACTTGACACTGACGGAGCAGATCTCTTGATGTTCTTCGTGTTTCACTGTTGCAGTCATAACTGTTGGGTGCTCCTGCCGGCAGGCAGCCCGAGGTCGGCCAGAATCCCAAAGTCTGGGTCCGGCGTTGGCTGTATAAGCTAGTATCCTGACGTCAGTACGCCTTGGTACATAGCCCTCAGCCGACGCCGTCTTCTCCAGTCTTTCTTGCCGTGCGGTGGAATGCAGCTCGCAAAACGTTGGTTGGCGATTTTCGAACAGCGTATTTGGTTGTTGTCGGTCCGAAGTTGTTACTTCTCTTCTCAAAGCTAAGTACCCCGTTGGGGAATCTTTTCTTGTTCCTCCGATGTCAGAAAAAGTTAATAATTGTATAGCGTGTGGAAACAAATACCTCATAAAGATTTCCACTCTTACTGTCTACCTTGCTTAGGCCCTGACCACGTCTTTTCTTGTTGTCGCTTCTGTGCCAGGTTCAACTCTCGTACTATCAAGCGCGATGCGATTGGGCTTTAAATTATTTTGGCAGACGCTTCAATTATAGAATGTCGTCGGACACTACCGGAGTTCAAAAGAAGCGCAAAGACAAAGACAGGCCTCCGAGGTCCAAACAGGACTCGTTGCAGCTGGAGCCAGTGTCCGGTTCGGCTGTCGTCAGTGAGGCGCTTTGCAGCCCTGTCGTCCGCCACTTCTGAACCGATGGCCGTCACGGACTCCCATGGGGAGCCATCAAGGCCCACTATTTTATCTGCTGCAGGACCTTCGGACGTCGCTCCTTCAGATGGGTCCGGAACCGCTGTGCAGGTACCGGCTTCTGAGGGGGTTTTCAGGCCTACTCACATCACTATTTCAAAGGCAAAGACAAAGACTCCTACTAAGTCTAAAGTTCCAGCTCAAGCTGCTTCTGAATCCACTCCCAAGACACAAAAACAATTATTGAGGATGGCTGAAGATTTGCTTACAATGATTAGGGGTTCTCGCCCCCCTCCTGAGAAAAGGCCTCGACAGGATGTTACTCTGGATTCCTCTGACCAGGCTTCTGTATCTTCTGTATCTTCTGTTTCTTCCTCTGATCAGGACTATTCCTTTCCCCCTTATGAGGATTCGGATGCTGAGGATTCTTTGCCCTCGGCCTCTCCTCCTGAGGATTTTTCTTTTGGGGAAACCTTGCATGAGATGAGGGAACATTTTCATTGGGAAGGACAGGAATATTCTGCTTCCAAAAAGAGGCTTAGAGAATTTCTTCTTCTTCCTCAGCATAGGCCTTTAGCTATCCCTCCTGTCTTGGACATTGTAGATGATGCTTTTTCTGAGGCTAATTTGAATCCTGATTCCATGCCTCCTGCTCCTTCTAAGCCTGATAGATTTTATAGGGTTCCTGACTCTCATTTATTTTTATTTAAAACCCTTCTGCAGATCCTGAAACTATTTCTCAGGGCTCTAAGGCTGCTAAGGTTGCTACTTCTAAAAATCCTATTCCCTCTGAGAAGGATTCTCGTGCTTTAGACAGGTGGAGAAAAAAGGTATATACTTCTGCTACCCTGTCTGTAAGGGCTTTAAATTGCCAGTTTCATATGTTTAAATATCAGCAATTTCTTTTGTCTGTTTTAAAGCAAAAGCTTGCTTCCCTTCCTGCTTGTGCAGAGGATAAGGAACTTCAGGATGTTTTGCATGCTACTGAACAGGTTAACAAGCATAGCTTACATTGTGGTTTTGATGCTTTGGATGCTTCCTGCAGGGCTGCTGCCTCTGGCACTGTGATTAGGAGACATGCCTGGCTTCGTGAACAAAGTTTACCTGAACAGGTTAAGGCTAAGTTATTAGATGCCCCTGTTCAACAAGATGTTCTTTTTGGTTCTAAGGCTGAGGAAGTTATTAAAAAGATGGAAGAAAAGGCAAAGTCCATGCAGACTGTAAAAGATTTCTTGCAAGTTCAGCCTCCTAGATTTTCCAGGAATTGGCCCTCTAAAAATTGGTCCTTTCCCACGTCTGACAGGCCTCAAAGGGGAAGATATAGGCGCTCCAGAGGTCGTGGTCAAGGCCAGACCTCTTACAGATCACCTAGAAGGGGAGAAGACAGATCCCAATCTCAAAGCAAGCAAACTCAATGACTCTCTCGGTTGGGCTTCAGGACCCCTTTACCTGGACGCCCCTCTCGGAGGAAAACTGTCTCTTTTTTACAGAAATTGGACTCATATTACCCAGGACAGATGGGTATTGGACGTGATTTTAAAAGGTTACAAGTTCCACTTTCACACTTTGCCAAGGACTCACGGTTGGCCAGATCTGCCAAAACTTCAATGGTCAGAGGCCTTAACTCAAGTGGATGCTCTTCTGGCCATGAGAGCCATAGAGCCTGTTCCACTCTCGGAAATGGGAAAAGGGTTTTATTCAAGGCTGTTTCTGGTTCCCATAAAACAAAACTCATGGAGACCTATTCTGGACCTTTCTGTGTTAAACACCTTTTTGGAAATTCCAAAGTTCAAGATGCTTACTCTGCAACAGCTTATTCCAGTGCTCTCTCAGGACGCCTGGATGGTGACATTGGACTTAAAGGAAGCCTATTTGCATATCCCTATCAGACATGAACGCAGGAAATTCCTCAGGTTCAAGGCAGGTTCGAGGCACTTTCAATTCTCTGTTCTGCCCTTTGGTTTATCTACTGCGCCCATAGTCTTCACCAAGTTCCTGGCACCAGTAGTGGCTTACTGCAGACTTCAGGGGATCCAGATTTACCCCTATTTGGACGACTGCCTTATTCAGGCAGACAGCAAAGATCTTCTGCTTCAACATCTGGACTTTGTTCAACGTCTTCTCCTATTACTGGGATTCTCAGTGAACATAAAAAAGTCACACTTGATCCCTTCTCAACAAATGGTATTCTTGGGAGCCCTCTTAAATACAACCTTACAAAGGGCCTACCTCACTCCAGAAAAAACAAACTCAGATGGCTTCTACTTTCAACACCTTGGCAACTCTATCTCAGCTCACTGCAAGGAAATTCCTGCAGGCTCTGGGCTACATGGCTTCCTGCATTCTGTTGATTCCAAACGCAAGGCTTCACATGAGAAAGCTTCAGTGGTATCTGAAAAGTGTATGGTCACAGCATTACCACGATCTGGATATTCTGATTCCTCTGATCCCCTGCCTCCAGAAGGAGTTCCTCTGGTGGTCCAGGGCATGCACTTTAAACGAAGGAAAACCTTTTCGTCTCCCTCAACCTACTCAAATCCTAACCACGGACGCCTCGGATTATGCTTGGGGAGCACACTTTCTAGACAATTGCCAGCAGGGAACCTGGACAAAGCACCATCTTCACTGGCACCTCAATCTGAAGCAAATGTTGGCAGTTCAAAATGCCCTTTAGCCTTCAAAACCTTTTACAACCAGGGCCTCTGCTAATTGCACAGAAAACACCACGGTCATGTGGTACATCAACAAGCAGGGGTTCTCATTCATACCCGCTGTGCAGACTAGCTATGGGTTTATGGGACACAGCTCTAAATTTGAAGCTGCATCTCCAGGCTCGATTCATTCCAGGAAACAGAATCTCTTAGCAGACAGCCTGAGCAGAAACATTTCAGATCCTCACGAATGGATGCTAGACACCAACTTGTTCAACAGGATTACTGCAGTTTGGGGATGTCCCCAGATAGATCTGTTTGCATCCCATCTCAATCATCAGCTGCCTCGCTTTTGCACCAGGTCCTTCCACAAAACAGCATGGAGAGTGGATGCCCTGTCCTTCAGCTGGAGAAGCCTTTCAGCATA
Source organism: Protopterus annectens (assembly GCF_019279795.1). Classification (NCBI taxonomy): domain Eukaryota; kingdom Metazoa; phylum Chordata; order Ceratodontiformes; family Protopteridae; genus Protopterus; species Protopterus annectens. Next base: position 64,763,623 of record NC_056748.1, on the reverse strand, counting down.
TGCCTTCCCTCCTCTTCCTCTACTGCCTCGGGTACTACTGAAGATAAAGCAGGACAAGCCCAAGTTCCTCATCTTGATTGCTCCAAATTGGCCTCGACAGTTTTGGTATCCAACCTTAAAGCTCCTGTTCTCGGGGCCTCCTTGGATTCTTCCACTGAACCCTTCGCTTCTGTCCCAGCATCAGGGTCAGTTACTACATTCCAATCTCAAGACCCTTTGCTTGGCAGCTTGGCTCTTCAAAGGAATTTGATTTCCTCTAGTCTTCCCAAACAAGTCTTGGATGTTCTTTTGGAAGCTAGACATCCTAGCACTAGGAAATCCTATGCCTCTAAATGGAAGAGGTTTTCTATTTGGATGCAGGACCGAGGCTCTGATCCTCAGGTTCCTGATCTCTCCTCTATTTTGCTTTACTATTTCGGAACTTTTATCTAAAGGACTTTCCTTTTCTTCCATTAAGATTCATGCTTCTGCTATCTCTGCACATTTCAGTTCTGATCCTCCTGTTTTTTCACATCCTTTGGTGAAGCAGTTCTTGAGAGGGGCTAAAAATTTGCGGCCTCCAAGGCCCCCTCCTGTCCCTGCCTGGGACCTTAATTATGTTTTAGAAAAACTTACTTTGCCTCCTTTTGAGCCTGCTGCATCTTCAGATATTAAGTTTCTATCCTGGAAGACTGTTCTTTTGTTAGCATTGACCTCTGCCAGAAGGGTCTCAGAGTTGCAAGCTCTCATGGCTGTGGAACCATACCTTATTTTCCATCAGGGCAGAGTATCCTTGAGGACCAATCCTACTTTCATGCCTAAGGTGATTTCGAAAGTGGCTTTGAATCAGACAATTCACCTTCCTACTTTCTTTCCAAATCCTCAAAATAAAGGGGAAAGGATTTTGCATTCATTAGATGTGCACAGACAGTTACGATTTTACTTGGACAAGACTAAAGATTTCAGAAAGTCTAACCAATTGTTTGTTTCCTTTGCCTCCAGTTCTCTTGGAAAACCTATTTCTAAACAAACTATTTCCAAATGGATTGCTTATGGAATCAGATTTTGTTACACTCATCATGGGAAACAGTTTCCAGGGACCATTAGAAGTCATTCTACTAGAGCAGCTGCTACTTCTACAGCTTTCCTCAGAGGAGTCCCTACCAAGGATATCTTGGAAGCTGCCACTTGGAGTTCTGTGCATACTTTTCCAAGCACTACAATCTCCCTTGTTTTCTAAGTCTAGGGCAGGCTTTGCCTCTGCTGTCTTGCAGGGTATTCTTGCCTCCCCTTCTTCTATCTAAAGCCTCCTCCCCTCTACACTGCTTTGGGATTCCACCCTACAGTTATGACTGCAACAGTGAAACACGAAGAACATAGTACAGTTGTGTACACCTACCATAAATGTAGATGTTCGAGTGTCTTCAGTCTTGCAGTCGGGTTTCCCCTCCTATCCCCTCTTTCTCTCATATTTGTGGTGTATTTGTGTTTCCTTGTTGGATTCATTTTTGATTTGTTGGGCACTTCTGACATCTAGGGCAAGAAAGGCTGGAGAAGATGGCGTCGGCTGAGGGCTATGTACCAAGGCGTACTGACGTCAGGATACTAGCTTATACAGCCGACGCCGGACCCAGACTTTGGGATTCTGGCCGACCTCGGGCTGCCTGCCGGCAGGAGCACCCAACAGTTATGACTGCAACAGTGAAGACACTCGAACATCTACATTTATGGTAGATGTACACAACTGTACTTTTCTTAACATGGCAGTTTAGTGTTTCTGATTTCCCTCGTTATTAAAACAGTTTTATGGTAATTTCTCCAAATTGGGGAACTTAAGCATTTATATCTTTGCTAAGTGGAGCCATTAAGCACTTTTCCCCCCTCTAATTGGGGCTTTGTTGCTCTGGTGGTTAGAGATTGCACAGTGTGTGCTTGCAAATTCGGTTCTGATGAAGTAAATACACTTCTACATTTAGTTTGATAAGCTGAAAATCTGTAGGTGTTCAGACAGCTGGTACAGAGGCAACTTTTTATGAGCAGTCAGCTGAACATCTTAAAAAGGTGCAAATTCCACTTGTTTCCCTTGGGGGCACAGACTACTTTTCTCTTGCCCAGTCTTAGAGATTAAGAAGTTGGTTTAACTGGGATTTATTATTGCACCGGCATAGACACTTGATGATCCCTTTCACCAGCTTTTCGCATCAGTGACACTTCCATGTAGTTCTGCTGGGTTGCAGTGGTAGGTAGATTAAATGTACCTGGACATTGCATGCTTTTTCTGCCTTCAGGAAAGGACATGTGAAGGATGCCATGTCTTGTATTCTCAGTGAGGAGTCATTGTCAGTAACTAAACAGCCTTCAGTGAGATGTTCTTCATGTTTCAATGTTGCAGTCATTACATTTGGGTAATCCTGCTGGCAGGTTGCCCTCAGTCGGCCTGAATTCCAAAGTCCTGGTCCTGCGTCAGATGCGGTCTCCCCTTCCCTGACGTTAGGTTGTCAGGGGTATAAAAGATGCGGCCGACACCATTTTCTTTAGTCTTTCTTGCCTCGCGGTGCCCGAAGCAGAAGCAGTTAGCAAGTGCCGGTCGGCCGACTCCTGAGATTTTCATGTTCGAGTTTCAGACCTGAAGTCTTCAATAAAGCTAAGTACGCCGTTGGGGAAACTTTTTTTTCTTGCTCCAGACCGTTGTCAGAAAAAGTTAATTGTATTTCTTGTGGAAAGCAAATATCTCAAGGACTTTCATTCTTACTGTATTCCTTGCCTAGGCCCTGATCACAACGTTGCTGGTTGTCGGTTTTGTGCTAGCGTCGTTATGATTTTGCTTTAAACTATTTGGACGCCGGTTTAATTATCCAGAAATGTCGTTGGATAGCCATCCGACTACCGGAGTTCACAAAAACGCAAAGAAAAGGAGAGAGACAGACAACCAAGGCCCAAAACCGACGACGAAGCTTCTCCTAAGCCAGTTGCTGGTACTCAGTGAGGTGCTTTCGCAGCCCCTGACGCCTGCTACTTTAGAGTCGCAGCCCGCTAACTACTCCCATGTGGAGTCGGCCATACTGCTGGAAACTCAAGGTATTGGAGCCTCGGATACTTTTCCTTCAGATGGGTCCAGAGCCGCTGAGCAGGCACCAGCTTCTGAGGGTGTATTCAGACCTAAACATCTTTACATTAAACCAACCTCAGCTTCAAAGGCAAAGACTAAAGCAAAGAAACTCAAGAGCCACATGGACAGGCCTCTATGCCCAAAGAAACAGATGCTCAAAGTGGCCGAAGACTTAATTACTTTGATCAGGGTTACCCATCCCTCTCCTGATAAGAGGCCTAGGCAAGAGTCTGACTATGAATCTTCAGATCAGGTTTCTATTTCTTCTGATTCCTCTTCTGACCAGGAAGTTTCTTTACCCCCCCCCCCCCCCCCATGAGGATTCTGATGCTGAAGAATCTATACCTTCAGCTTCTCCTCCAGAGGACTATTCTTTTGGGGAAACCTTGCATACCATGAGGGAGCATTTCCACTGGAAGAGCCAAGATTTTTCAGAATCTAAAAAGAGGCTCGGGGATTTCCTTTTCCTACCTCAGCACAGGCCATTAGCCATTCCATCTGTGTTAGATATAGTATATGTGTTTTCAGAGTCTAGTCTTACCCCTGACTCTCTACCTCCAGCTCCTGTTAAGCCTGACAGATATTACAGGGTTCCTGACTCTCATAAATTCCTTTTTAAAAACCCTGCTGCAGACCCAGAAACTATTTCACAGGGTCCCAAAGGAGTTAAGGCTTGCGCTGCAAAAAGCCCTACCCCCTCTGACAGAGATTCTAGGGCACTGGATAGATGGGGCAAAAAGGTTTACACATCATCTACCTTGGCTGTAAGAGCCTTAAACTATCAGTTTCACATGCTCAAATGTCAACAACATGTCATGGCATTGCTTAAACAAAAAATGTTATTAAACTCTGAATGTGCATAAAACAAGGAAATGCAGGATTTATTGCATGCAGCTGAACAAGTTGGAAAGCATGCTTTGCAATGTGGTTTTGATTCTTTGGAGGCCTCCTACAGGGCCGCAGTTGCGGGTTCTGTAATTAGGAGGCATGCTTGGTTAAAGGAACAAAGTCTGCCTGATCATGTCAAAGTTAAATTATTAGATGCACCTTTACAGAATAACTCCTCCTCTGCCTTAACACAAAACAAAGTATTAAAGAAAATGGAGGACAAGGCTAAATCTGTGCAAACTGTCAAAGATTTTTTACAAGTACAGCCACCTAGGTTTAGTAGACACTGGCCTACAAAGAATTGGTCCTTTCCTGTGTCAGACAGACCTCAAAGGGGTAGATCCAGACGCCCTAGAGGCAGATCCCAGATGCAAGGTTCCTCCAGGTCAAAGCAATGGGGGGCTTCTACCTTCAAAGTTGGAGAAGACAAATCACAACTATACAGGAAACAGTCCCAATGACTTTCCCTCTGCCTGCGCCAAGCACTTAACTTCTGGCAGCACCCTTAGGGGGAAAATTAGCACTTCTCAAAATTGGCACATTATAACCCAGGACAAGTGGGTTCTAAATATCGTGTCACAAGGCTACAAGTTCCACTTCCATACCCTGCCAAAGGCAAGAGGCTGGCCAGATCTGCCAAAAAAATCAATGGGCAGAGGCACAAAAACAAGTCTCATCCCTCATGGACATGGTGGCCATTCAACTATTACCAGAGCAAGAGCAGGGACAAGGATTTTACTCAAGACTGTTCCTGGTACCCAGAAAAGACAAGGACTGGAGACCAATACTGGACCTATCTATTCTGAACACATTCCTGGATATACCAAAATTCAAGATGATGACTTTGCAGCTGGGCAAGAACGCCGCTTGGCTGGTGACTCTAGACCTGAAAGAGGCATACCTGCATGTCCCAATCAGACAATTATGCAGAAGATACCTCAGATTCAAGGCAGGCTCAATGCATTACCAATTCTCTGCACTGCCCTTTGGCTTATCTACTGCGCCTAGGATCTTTACAAAGTGCCTGGCACCAGTAATTGCATTCTGCAGACAAAGAGGAATACAAATATATCCTTACTTGGATGACTGTCTAATTCAAGCAGAGAACAAGGACATTCTTCTACAGCATCTGGCGTATGTGCAAAGACTTCTAACATGCCTACGGTACACAGTCAACGAAAAGAAATCAAAACTAGTACCCTCTCAAGAGATAATATTCCTAGGTGCAAGCTTAAATACAACTGCCCAGATGGCTTATCTCACACCAGACAAACAAAGGCAACTGACTACCGATTTCAAAATGTTGGCAACAAAGGCCCAGTTATCTGCAAGAAAAATTCTGCAGGCTTTTGGGCTTCATGGCATCCTGCATCCTACTAATTCCATATGCAAGACTGCATATGAGGAAACTTCAGTGGTACCTAAAAAGTGTATGGACTCAACATTGTCACAGCCTGGAAACAATGATTACTCTCATTCCCTGCCTGCAGCAGGAGTTTCGATGGTGGGCAAAGGCTTGTCACCAAAACAAGGGACAGCCATTCACATTACCCCCAGCCAGACAGAAACTAACAATGGATGCATCAGATTATGCCTGGGGGGCCCACATGGCAGGAAGATGCATTCAGGGCACATGGCCCTCAACCCAAATGCATCTACATATCAATCAAAAAGAGATACTAGCTGTTCAGAATGCCCTGACAGCCTTCAAGGACCTACTTCATCTGGGGCAACTACTGATAAAAACAAACAATACCACGGTCATGTGGTATATAAACAAGAAGGGGGGCACACATTCTTACCCCCTTTGTAGACCAGCCATGACTTTGTGGGACACAGCACTAACTTACCAAGTACATCTGCAGGCACAATTCCTGCCAGAAGGAAAAATACTCTGGCAGACAAACTAAGCAGAAACCTCATGGATTCCCACGAGTGGCAGCTGGATCCACAAGTCTTCAGCATGATAACAAGGAAATGGGGATGCCCGGACATAGATCTATTTGCCTCCCCTCACAACTACCAACTAAAAAGATTCTGCACAAGGACTTATCACAGACAAGCATGGAAAGTGCACGCCCTATCTTTCAGCTGGAAAAACCTATCAGTATATGCCTTTACCCCACTGTCTCTCTTGCCCAAGGTACTCCTAAAGGCCAGACAGGAGAAGCCAAAAATGATACCGATTGCCCCAGACTGGCCCCGCCGGTACTGGTTTCCAATCCTAAAGAACTTGTCTCAATGCCCAGCTTGGACCTTACCTCAGATACCTCATCTACTGTCCCAGCAAAACAATCAGATCCTGCACAGCCAACTCAAGACTTTAAACTTGGCAGCATGTCAGATAATGTAGTCATACAAAACACACCTCTCAGTAAAGCTGTGATGGATGTCATTTTGAAGGCCAGAAGGCCTAGTACTAGAAAATCTTATGCTGGAAAATGGAAGAGATTCTGTGCTTGGAACCAGGTACAAGGAACTGATAACAGTTGTGCCAAATATTCCTCAGATTTTACAATACTTAACTGAGATGCTGGATAAAGGCCTATCTTTTTCATCTGTTAAAATTCATGCCTCTGCCTTTTCGGCTCATTACAATACAGAGCCACCAAACTTTTCTCATCCCTTATTAAAACAGTACCTCAGAGGAGCCAAAAATGTAAGGCCTCCAAGGAGATCACCAATGCCTGCATGGGACCTCAACTATGTCTTGGAAAAACTTACCCTGCCTCCTTTTGAGCCAGCTGCTACTGCTAATATAAAGTTTTTATCTTGGAAAACAGCTCTGCTCCTAGCAATAACTTCTGCAAGACGAGTTTCAGAGCTACAAGCACTCATGGCGGTGGAACCTTTTATCATTTTTTATCCAGACAGGGTCTCTCTGAGGACAAACCCAACATTTATGCCTATGGTGGTATCCATTGTGGCTCTTAACCAAACTATTCATCTGCCAACGTTTTATCCAAATCCACAGAACAAGGGGGAAAGAATTCTGTATTATTTGGACGTACACAGACAGCTTAGTTTCTTCTTGGACAGAACCAACGTTTTCAGAAAGACAGAGCAATTACTAGTGGCATATGCTGCAGTTTCACAAGGGAAGGCTATCTCAAAGCAGACAATTTCAAAGTGGATAGGCCACTGCATTCATTTCTGCTACTTACACCATGGCAAGCCAGTGCCTAAGGACATTAGGCCACATTCAAGCAGAGCTGCAGCCTTTCTCAGGGGAGTACCAACCAAGGACATTTTAGAGGCTGCTACTTGGAATTCAGTGCACACCTTTACAAAGTACTATCATCTGCCACTGTACTCTAAATCCAGGGCAGGCTTCGCCACTGCAGTGCTGCAGGGCCTCTTGGCCGCTCCTAATGCTGTTTAACTCCATCCTCTCATCCATAGCTTTGGGACTCTACCCAAATGTAATGACTGCAGCAGTGAAACACGAAGAACATTGTACAGTTGTGTACACTTACCATAAATGTAGATGTTCGAGTGTATTCATTGTTGCAGTCCAGGTTACCCACCTTCCATCCCCCTGTCATTCTGGAGTTTCTTTCCTTCTCTATTTTCTACAACCTATGTGGTGTATTTGCTTGTAGGTGAAGTTAAAGCTTATATTGATGCATGTGTATATATACATATATATTTTTTGCTACCTCTATGTGGGCACCTGACATCGGGGGCAAGAAAAACTAAAGAAAATGGCGTCTGCCGCATCTTTTATACCCCTGACGACCTGACGTCAGAGAAGGGGCGACAGCAGCCGACTCAGGACCAGGACTTTGGAATTCAGGCCGACTGAGGGCAACGTGCCAGCAGGATTACCCAAATGTAGTGACTGCAACAGTGAATACACTCGTAACATCTATATTTATGGTAAGTGTACACAACTGTACTTTTTTCTGAAGTCTTTATGGACAACTACAGACTTGGAACTACAGGTCTTTCCATTTGCTGCATCTAACCTCTCTTTATATTTTGTGTTCTGCAGATTCCAGGTTTGTTTCACTGAGTCTGTTCATCTTTTTTCCACTACATTCTCTAGCAGATTGATTTCAGTTCCCCGCTAGTCCTTTCTGTAAAAAAAATATATACTTAATTCACACATTAAATTTTATCTGTCATCTTTGTCCTCTCTTTTCTACTGTTTTAAGTTTGTATCGTGATTGAACTCAGCAGTAAGATGAAATCATGTTTGGAATTCAGTAAGGTTACTGCAAGAGGTAAGCCTATTCTTTAGCTTGTGATAACAGTACAGAGAATGACGTATTGCAGTGCTGTAACAGAGTGGCAGCACAGTGGTTTTATGTTTGTGGCCTGTTGCAAATGCTAATGAGGAATTCTGAGAGACTGGCCTGTACCAATGTATATATGGGGGGTCCTTTGGGTCACGCTGGGTAGTTAGGTGTTCCCAGTACCTAATTTGCTTTGATGATGCTGGTGCGATTCTCTGACTCCATTTTAGTCCAGCCAAAACACCCATCAGTGTAGGTCTTTGCCAGATATTCTTGCCTTTTCTTTTGATTTGCAAAAGGACTCTCCTTGTTGGGTCCCTGTCTAGATGGGCAGTCCTTTTCTAGCTTAGGCAGTTAAGCAGATGTGTCCTTATCGCTTGCTTGCATTGGGAAGTATTCCCATAGGTTCTTTGGTATTTATTAGATAATTAATCTATGAGGATATTAATCTGTGACTATCTTAAAATGCTTAGCCTTTCATTGCCATGGCAGTTGTTAGCCCTTGTATTTAGAATATGAATATCCAAAAACAGGCCAAACGAGTATATGTTGATAATTACAGATTTCCTTTATTCATGAGGGGATTGGTGTTAAACCGAGGATGCATTTGCACCCCCCCCATCCATTCATCCAGATTACATTTGAATAGAGAAAGAGATGCATTCTGTTTTACGTGAAATGGAAGACAGTTTAACAAAAGCAGTATTCTCTTGGAAACATACCTATCCCTCCGGTATTTTCTCTTAATTTTACAAAAGAGATGAAGGTCCCTTGAACAAGTGTTTGATATTTTAGAGATATAAATGTGTTATGGGCCTGTCAGAATAGGGTCAGTTGTGATTTTGTATACAAGAGGGTTGCCTCTCAGCAGCCTGAATGGTATTGATAAAGAGACTAAGGTTTCAGTCGGCATTGTTAAAATTTAGGTTCTTTTTTTGTAGTTAGCATTGTGGTTATTTCATTGTGACAAGTGTTTGGACAGGTACATACCATATGGGACATTATACCGAATTATCAACCTAAACAAGTGCTGACTACAGTAGAAGAATTGTGTCCCTGGGTCTAGATTCCATACCTTTAAATAGCAGTTGTGCAGTGAAAATGAACTTCCTTATAAGAGTAGATACATAGTGATCAAAGGGTTGATGTCCTTCAAGGATGCATCTGCAGTCCTTACAAATGGGTTGTCCTGTCGTCAGGCAGCCCTTCGGTCGGCCGGATTCCAAAGTCTGGGTCTGGCCTCGGCTGGTGTCGCACTTCACCCGACGTCATAGCTGCAGTTCTTCGGGTATAAAGGCATCAGCCGACGCCATTTTCCTCAGTCTTTCTTGCCGTGTGGCGCCCGAAGCAGAAGCTGTTCGCAAGTGCCGGTCGGTCAGATCCAGAGATTACTACTACCGAATACTACTTCGAAGACTTCTAAAAGCTAAGTACCCGTTGGGGACTCTTTCTTGCCTCAGCCGATGTCAGAAAAAGTGAATAACTGTTTAACTTGTGGGAAACAAATACCTCATAAAGATTTCCACTCTTACTGCTTACCTTGTTTAGGCCCAGACCACGGCGTAGCAGCTTGTTTAGCCTGTGCTTCTTTCAACGAAGCGCTTAGGCGTCGGTCGGAGTTGCTGAACAGTTTTTCGGCTCAGATTTTGCGTACATAATGCCGTCGGATCCTCCGACTACTCAAATTGTTAAGCAAAGAAAAGGACCGACACTCGCGGTCCGGTTTCGGCGAAACCACGGTTAAGCAAACCGAGTGTCTCTGTTTCGGCCGAAACCGAGCAAACGCTTCAATCTTCAGCCGAATCCATGACTACTACCGAGGCCCCCCTCTACCCTAGTTGAATCGGCCTCTGAAGTTTTACCTACTACTGTGGTTTCACAAGATTTATCGGACACCATCCCTTTGGATGTTTCTACCCCAGCACGTGGTGCTGCTAGGCCTCCTGCAGCCATGTCTATAAAGGCCTTTGCCAGGGCTAAAGCAGCCAAAACTTCTAAGTCTGTGCCTGTTAAGCCCCCCTCTCACAGGCCCAGTTCCAGTTCCCAAATGCTTACTCTGGCAGAGGATCTCATCTCTTTAATAAGGGGATCCCAATCTCACCCAGACAGGGCCTCTCAACCTCCAGACAAGAGACCTAGAGTAGAGCCCCCTGAGCCAGTGTCCTCAGATGGCTCTTCTGATGATACAGACAATACAGACCATCCAGAGGCTCCCTTTTCTACTTATGAAGATTCCCTCAGCTTCTCCACCAGAGGAGTTTTCTTTTGGGGAAACTTTGCATGCCATGAGAGAGCAATTCCAATGGCAGGGGCAAGATTTCTCAGATTCAAGGAAAAGGTTTAGGACCTTTTTACACTTACCGCAACATAGGCCTTTAGCTATACCTCCAGTTCTTCCTGTTGTGGATGATGCATTTAATGATGCTTGCACTGCTCCTGATACTTTACCTCCAGCCCCTGCTAAGCCAGATAGGTTCTACAGGGTCCCGGACACTCATCACCATTTATACAAGGCTCCCTTCGCAGATCCTGAGACTATCTCCCAGGGGCCTAAGGCAGTAGCTTCGACCTCAGCTAAAAACCCTCTCCCTTCTGAAAGGGAATCCAGGTCCTTAGAGATGGGGTAAAAAAGTATACACCTCTGCTACTCTCTCAGCTAGAGCATTGAACTGTCAGTTCCATATGATCCAATACCAAGAGTTTATGCTTGATCAGTTGACTAAGAAACTGTCCTCGGATGATTCTTTAGATAAGAAATATGTTCTAGAAATGGTGAATAACATTCAGCAGGTTAGTAACCATTCCTTAAAATGTGGCTATGATGCACTGGAGGCTTCATTTAGATCAGCCATGACCGGCACAGTTATAAGAAGACATGCATGGTTGAAAGAACAGGTCCTGCCAGATCATGTTAAAGCAAAGCTATTAGATGCTCCTATGGATAAGGTCAGTTTATTTGGTTCTCCTGCCCAACAGGTACTGAAGAAAATGGAAGAGAAGGCAAAATCTGTACAAACAGTAAAAGATTTCTTACAGGTTCAGGGCCCAAGGTTTAGCAGGAACTGGCCTTCCAAAAATTGGTCCTTTCCAGACTCCTCTAAAACTCAGAGAGGGAGGAATAGGCGTACAAGAGGCAGAAATCAATCCAGAGGAGGTGCCTACAGGGGACGCCAGTGGCAAGGTAACAACCAGCGAGGCACAGACACAACCACTGCCACTACAACAGGACAATCACAGTGACTTGGCTTTGACACCGCCTACCAGGGAACAAATAGCAGCACCCTTAGGCGGAAAGTTAGCATTATTTTCAAAAAACTGGCACTGTATCACAAGAGACAAGTGGGTTTTACAAACTATAGACCAAGGCTACAGGTTTCATTTCCACACTTTACCCGGAAAAAGAGGAATGCCAAACCTACCACCAAATCAAAAGACAGAAGCTCTAAAACAAATAGCTCAATTAGCAAGGATGAGAGCTGTGGAAAGGGTACCATCTATGGAACAAGGCAAGGGATTTTACTCCAGACTCTTCCTGGTACCAAGAAAAGAAAAAAATTGGAGGCCTATTCTCGACCTGTCTGCTTTAAACACATACATCATTGTTCCAAAATTCAAAATGCTGACCCTACAGCAACTTCTTCCCATGCTGGGCAAGGAGTTTTGGCTGGTAACTCTAGATCTCAAGGAGGCATACCTGCACGTCCCCATACGACCACATTGCAGAAGATACCTCAGATTTCTTGCAGGTAACCTGATGAAGCGCACCTGTGTGTGCGTGAAAGCGCTCGTTTTATAATAAAAATAGCTTTATTCTTTTTTCATGGTGGTTCCTAGCAGTTTTATTTATCTTCAATTTCTTGCAGGATCAGAGCATTATCAATTCTCAGCATTGCCCTTTGGCTTCTCTACTGCGCCCAGAGTGTTCACGAAATGCCTGGCATCAGTAATCGCTCACTGCAGACTTCAGGGAATCCAAATTTATCCATACCTGGACGACTGCCTAATACAAGCGGACAACAAAAACAAGCTAACAGAAGACTTACAAAGAGTCATTTGCTTACTACAGGCCCTGGGATACACAGTCAATATAAAAAAGTCAAGACTGATACCATCCCAAACAATAACCTTCTTAGGTGCAGAATTGGACACAGTAAAACAGATGGCATTCCTAACCGCAGAAAAACAAAAACAACTTCCTGCCTATTTTTTGGCATTAACAAAGCAGAACAAACTAACAGCAAGGAAAGTACTGCAGGCCTTGGGCTTCATGGCATCCTGCATAATCCTGGTCCCCCATGCCAGACTACATATGAGAAAACCACAGTGGTACCTAAAGAATTTATGGACTCAACACAGGCACAGCTTAGAAACCGAAATACCACTAATTCCATGCCTGAAACAAGAGTTCCTGTGGTGGGCTCGGGCATGCCAGTCAAACCCAGGTTTGCCCTTCCACAGCATTCAACCAAGCCAAACCATCACAACGGACGCCTCAGACCTCGGTTGGGGGGCCCACATGCTGGACAAGTGCATACAAGGCTTATGGACTCCAGAGCAGCTGCACCTGCACATAAATCAAAAAGAAATGCTGGCAGTACAACTAGCAATCCAGAATTTCAGACCATTCCTCCAAGAAGGCCAGTTGATGATAAGGACAGACAACACCACAGTCATGTGGTACATCAACAAACAGGGAGGCACTCATTCATACCCTCTATGCCGAATGGCCCTAAACCTATGGAATATGGCTCTGAGTTACAACATTCAGTTGCAAGCAATTTTTGTACCGGGAAAAGAAAACATCCTAGCAGACATATTAAGCAGAACTACCTCGGATGCTCACGAATGGATGCTACACCCGGACATTTTTAAGGCCATCGCAAAGAAATGGGGACTGCCACAAATAGACCTATTTGCATCCCCACTCAATCACCAACTCAAGAAATTCTGCACAAGGACATACCACCCACTTGCTTGGAAGGTGGACTCTCTATCCTTCAGTTGGAAAGGCCTGACAGCATATGCATTCCCACCTCTTCCTTTGATGCACAAGGTGCTATTGAAAATCAAAGAGGAACGTCCGAGGATCATTCTGATAGCTCCAGACTGGCCAAGGCAACATTGGTACCCATTACTGTGGAGCATGTCTCGGGGGAGAATGTGGACACTACTCCTGATTCCCTTGATGTTAACCCAGAGCAACTACAACATCCTGCATCCAAACCTGAAAACTCTGCAACTGACTGCCTGGAACATTACATAAGAGCAACTAACCCAGATTTATCCCAAAGGGTTAAAGACATTATACTTGAGGCCCGCAGACCTTCAACAAGAAGGAACTATGCAGGAAAATGGAAGAGGTTTCTCATTTGGAGTACCGACAGGGGCAAAGATGTGTCAAAGGTAGACATTGCCAACATCCTGGAGTATTTGGCAGAGCTTTTCCATACAGGCCTGTCCTATTCCTCCATCAAAATACATGCATCAGCTATTTCTGCAGAATACAGCTTCGATCCACCTGTTTTTTTGCATCCTCTACTCAGGCAGTTTCTGAGAGGAATTAAGAATGTAAAACTTCCTAGGAAACCACCATTACCAGCATGGGACTTGAACTTTGTACTAGAAAAATTGACACTTCCCCCTTTCGAACCAGCAGCAACAGCAGATCTTCAACACCTATCCTGGAAAACTGCTTTCCTGCTGGCAATTACCTCAGCAAGAAGGGTTTCGGAACTACAGGCTTTAATGGCAGTACAACCCTTCCTAATCTTCCATCAAGGTAGAGTGTCCATGAGAACTAATCCTACATTTATGCCTAAGGTGGTATCCAGAGTGTCTTTAAACCAGGCAATCCACCTACCTACCTTCTTTCCCAATCCACAGAACAGGGGGGGAAAGACTGCTGCATACATTGGATGTACATAGACAGTTACGCTACTACATGGACAGAACCAAGGGTAATAGAAAATCTGACCAGCTTCTGGTAGCATATGCAACAGGAAGGGAAGGAAAAGCAATTTCCAAACAGACAATCTCCAAGTGGATAGGAAATTGCATTAGATTCTGTTACTCCTACCATGGAAAGGAAATTCCACAGAACATAAGACCTCACTCTACAAGGGCTACAGCCACTACCACAGCTTTCTTCACGAGGAGTGGCTACCAAGGACATTATAGAGGCTGCTACTTGGACCTCCGTGCATACATTTGCCAAGCATTATAACTTACCTTTATACTCTAGATCCCGAGCAGGGTTTGCCACTGCTGTTTTGCAAGGGATCCTAACTACACCATAATTTCTTCTTCCTCCTCCCCTAGTTTAGCTATGGTATTCTACCCATTTGTAAGGACTGCAGATGCATCCTTGAAGGACATAGTACAGTTTTGTACCTACCATAAATGTAGATGTCCGAACAGGATAGCATCTGCAGTCAGGATTACCCACCCTCCTTCCCCTCTGTGGTGCTCCTAGGGTATTTGCCCACCTAATAGCTAGCTGGGGGGGGGGATCTCTTTTGGTGTATTTGTTTGTATATATGTACATACATGATTATTTTGTGTGTTTGCCTTCTACTATTTGGAAACATTGGCATTTATCCAAAAATTTAGCTTTCCAAGAGGGCAACTGGCATCTGGGGCAAGAAACACTGAGGAAAATGGCGTTGGCTGATGCCTTTATACCCGAAGAACTGCAGCTATGACGTCGGGTGAAGTGCAACACCAGCCGAGGCCAGACCCAGACTTTGGAATCCGGCCGACCGAAGGGCTGCCTGACGACAGGACAACCCATTTGTAAGGACTGCAGATGCTATCCTGTTCGGACATCTACATTTATGGTAGGTACAAAACTGTACTTTCAGTGTTGACATAGGTTCTCAAATCTGTAACTACAAGATTAGATGTTAAGTTGTCAATCTCGCCTTCATTCTTGCTTGATGGTTCGGAGCCGATCCCTCGGCTCCGACTCGGCACTTGCTAAGCTCGAGTGTCACTTTTACCAGCTCGAGGCAGCCCCATATCCCATGATGCAAGGCGGTAAGTACCCAGATCTCGTTTGCCGCTTAAACATGAGGTCCTCCTTTTACCAGCTCCTGGTAAGTGATTTACTAATTCGCTAATTTAGCCCCTTTTAACTTAAAAACCCCTTATTGTTAGTTTTTATTTAGTTTTAATCTGTTTCTGACAGAAATTTGTCTGTCTCTTATTATTTTTTTAGTCAGACTATACCCATCCCATCCCCCCCCCCCCCGTTAGGGTGTGTGTGTGTGTGTGTTTGTAGTTATACCTTTTTGGTATATTTAAATTTAAATTCTTTGACTGGTGTGTGTGTGTGCTTGTGTTACACCATGTCAAAAGAAAGGGTCTCAGGCTTTAAGAAGTATGACTCGTGCTGTCAGAAGATGTCTCTGACAGACGGTCACACTTCTTGCCTTTATTGCCTGGGGCCTCTTCACCTGCAGGACTCCTGTGCTATATGTCATTCTTTCAGCCAGAGAGTCCTGCAGGAAAGAAGAAACAAATTAATACTCAGGGCTTCTTGCCGGAGGGCTCTCCGGCTAAGTCGGCTCCACCTAAGACTGCCAAGTCTTCCAAGGCCCAGGCTTCTGTGTCAAAGCCTGCGGCCTCGGCTCCGACTTCGTTCTGAGTCGAGATCGGCTCGGCTGGAGCCGATTCTGGCAACAAGCCTTCGGCACCGATGGCTATCGGTGCCGATTCTGCATCGACCGCCGGTGTCGGCTCGATCGGCTCCGACCACCATGTGGCACAGGCATCGGTGTCGGCCGATCGGCTCCGACACCATTACTTTGTGGCTGTATCGGCGCCGGCTGGAGCCGATGCATCGAGGCTACCTGTCGGCTCCAATAAGTTGTCGGCTCCGACAGGTTCAATAGTTTCATCGGTTCCGATGGCTCCTTCGAGGAAGAGGTCGAGGTCTCCTTCCTTGGAGCCGATACTTCGGCTCGGCTTCACCTCTCCTCTCGAACGGAGCCATCGGAGCCGATCTTCAAGGTCATCCAGGCTTTCGGACCATGACTTAGAGAGTGGTCAGTAGATTACTTAAGTCACAGGCACTGGCCCAAATGTTACATAGTCCGTCTCAACAGGCGACTATTGGTCCACACCCGTTACAGTTCCTCCTTCAACTCTACCCCAGAGCTTGGAGTTGGAGTCTTCGAATGGTTACTGCTACGGCTGAGGGACGGATACCCCTTCTGTCCCTTCAGCCTCTACTCTTATCTCCTCTTGAGACCTTCCTTAGAGGGATTGGTGGCGGGCTTCCATGGTCTCCTCCGAGGGGTGAGTGGCATCGGACCCTTGTCCGAACCCGCTCTTCCCTTGGAGCCTCGGCCTTGGTGAGCTCGGCTCCGACATCTGCCTCGAGACTTGCCTTTCGGTGGTCTCTGGAGTTCCTAGCTCTTCGGAAGGGGTTGTCTGCGACCTGCCTGCGACCGGGTCATTCGAGGTGATGAAGAGTGTGCTGGCCACTGGTATCAGCCAGCAGTCTGTTCCCTTAGCTCCTCCCTCTATAGTGCCTGTTGACATCTCTGCCACTTCTCTTGCTACAGGACCCAGAGATCCTCCGCCTCAGGTTTCCCCATTGGGAATTTCCCCTCTTCTGAGGATTCTCCTGATGTTTCGGGAGATCCTCCTAGGAAGAGGACTTGTAAGAGGAAACACGTAGACTCCCGAGTCTATCACTTCAGATACTGACTTTGATGAGTCAGAGGGATCCCCAAGATCCCTCTGAGGATGTCTCCTTCTCAGACATCCTAGAACTCCTTAGACAGAGGGAAACTGGCCCACCAATAATCCCTCTGAGGATGAGTCAGTATACCTAGAGGCGTTTGGATCTCGGCCCTCCACCTCCTGGGTGTCTCCGCCTTTCGACCCCCTTATGCAGGTTATTGCCCGAAGGCGTGGGCTGCTCCTGACTCTGTAGAGCCAGTCCCTAGGAGGCCTTCAAAATGTATCACTGCCCCGTGTGACAAGCAATTCCTCACTAAGGGTGTCCCCGCTGATGCCATGGTGGTGACTGCTGCCACCAAGAAGGAACTTGCAGATCCTTCCGTACCCGTCCATCCTCCTAATAAGGACTCTAGGACCATGGATAGGTACGGTAAGCGGATGTTTTCCTCAGCGACCTTTGCTATGCGTTCGCTGAATTACCTATGTCACTTCACCAGACTCCAGAGGGATATCCTTAAGGAGCTGGGTGAAGTAGTACAGGATCCTACAGCTGCAGGGGCTCAAGAAAAAATTGCTTCGCAGCTAGGAACCCTTAATTCCATTGCAAACTCCTCCATGCGGCTAATATCACATGCTGATGGAGCGAGTAGGGCCGCAGGTACAGGTGTGGCTCTTAGACGCCAAGCCTGGATGCGGCTATGTGACTTTGCAGATCCCTTTAAGGCGTCCTTCACAAATTCTCCCTTTGATGGGTCAGCTTTGTTTGGCCCTCAGGTGAAGGAAACTTTGACCAGGTGTGAGCAGGACGGCAAGACTCTTTCTGCTGTAGGAGTCCGTTTTTCCACCCCTTCTAGACCTTACCCCAAAGGACAGAAAGGTGGCAAAATGTGGTTCCGCAAATCCCAAGGAGTCACGCCGGATTCACGTGGTCAGTTTACCCCTAGAGGCAGACGGGGTAACAACATCAGACGCCACTCTAGAGGCAGAGGGGTCCAAAACCAGGAAACAGAGAGCCTCTCTCTGACAAGCCCTTTCAGCATCCCTGAGATGTTGCCCGGCTTTCCCTCCTTGGAGGCAGTCGGGGGAAGATTATCACTGTACCCAGAAGCCTGGCATTCCCTCACTCAAGACAGATGGGTACAGTCGATCATATCCAAGGGTTACATAATTCCTTTCGAGGAAAGTCCTTTCCCCTCAAATTCCCTTCCAGATGTACCACCCGGTCTAAGGGAAATTGCAGAGTTAGAAGTCTCAAAACTACTGCAAAAGAGCCATTCAGCCAGTTACAACAGACCATTCAGAGCCGGAATCTACTCAAGGTTCTTTTGGTCCCCAAAAGACGGGAGACTGGAGACCAATATTGGATCTCAGCAGACTCAACAAGTCTGTGAGGAAGACAAGATTCGAATGGTCACTCTTCAGTCAATTCTGCCCTTCTTACAGAAGGACAACTGGATGTGCTCAATAGATCTTCAGGATGCGTGCTATCACATCAAAATTCACAGACGCTCCAGGAGATTTCTCCGCTTTCGGCTGGGGTCCAGTCATTTCCAGTTCAGAGCCCTGCCCTTGGGTCTCACTACAGCCCCCAGAGTGTTCACCAAATGCATGGCAGTGGTCACGGCTCACCTGAGACGTCAAGGATTCCAGGTGTTTCCAGATCTCGACGACTGGCTCCTTTCAGCCACCACCAGGCATCAGCTTATTCAAGCCAGGGATTACACAATAAGTCTTTGTTCTCATTTGGGCATCTCGATCAACTTGAAAAGTCATCCTTATCGCCTGCCAGTCTATTACTTTCATAGGCGCAAACTTAAACACTGTTCGGATGTCAGCTACCCTTACAGATCAAAGAGTTTCAGACATTCAGAGTCATGTCAGGATCATTCTGGCCAACAAGAAAGTACAGGCCAGAATGGTTCTAAAGGTATTAGGCCTCATGGCTGCGGCCATTACTCTTCTTCCCCTGGCTCGATTCTACATGCGCCTTCTTCAGTGGATGCTGTTCACACAGTGGTTGTACCAACAACTTCCAATGCGTCACCAGATTCTGGTGACACAGACTTGCAAAGATCGTCTTGCTTGGTAGATCACATCTCCTCAGGTTCACCAAGGCAGGTACTTTGTACCCCCATCCCCGATAGCCACTGTCACCACGGATGCCTCCCTGATCGGGTGGGGGGGGTCATTATCAGGGCAGGATGGTTCATGGGACGTGGCAGCCGTTCGAGTACCATCTGCACATAAATGTCCTGGAGATGAGAGCAGTGCTTTTAACGTTGCAAGCCCTCAACGACTTTCTTCCCGTAGGGACAATTGCAGTCCACACAGACAACATGTCTGTAGTTTGGTATATCAACAAACAGGGCGGAACCAAGTCCTACCCCTTGTGTCGAGAAGCGCTCAGACTATGGCAATGGGCGATCTCCTCTCATCGGTTTCTGGTAGCAACGCATATCCCTGGGAAAACCAACATTGTAGCGGACAGATTGAGCAGAGCTATTCTCATGCCTCACGAGTGGTCTCTCAAGCAATCTATAGCGGAAGAGATATTTCTGGAATGGGGTCGTCCATGTTGCGATCTTTTTGCTACTCCCCAAAACAGCAAATGCCCAGACTTCTTCTGTCTCTTCCCTCTACCAGGCCATCCCCCCAGAGACGCTCTGACCCAGGATTAGCCCCAGGGACTTCTTTATGCCTTCCTCCATTTCCTCTGATCCCTCAAGTTATCCAGAAAGCTACCGTTTTGAGAGCCAAATTGATTCTCATTGCCCCTTACTGGCCTCGACAAGTTTGGTTTCCGTTCCTCCATCATCACCTTTTGGTGCAGCCGTGGCATCTGGACCCAGTGCCAGATCTTCTGATTCACCAATCCGGTCAGCTGCACCGGTCTATCCCTTCTCTCAACCTCACAGCATGGTTGCTCCACTTCCTTCCTTAGCCAGGCTTCCTTTGATCTCTAACCCAGTTAGAGACATCATAGTAACCGTTAAAATCCTCTACCAGGAGGATTTATACAAGCAAATGGAAACGTTTCTCTTATTGGGCTAAGGCCAAGAATATTGATCCTTTCACTGCCCCTGTTCAAGCAGTCCTGGACTTCTTAGCAGAGATTTTTCATGCAGGCTCCTCTTCTTCCACAGTCAGAGTTCAATTGGCTGCTATCTCCAACTTTCATGTCGGGTCGCAGATCATAATATTATGTCCCATAGGCTCTGCAGGGCCTTCTTGAAAGGAATTTTCCTACTAAAGCCTCCAATCAGGAATCCTCCTCCTCAGTGGGATCTAAATTTAGTGCTGACATCCTTGATTCTTCCCTTCGAGCCAGCTGTTTCTTGTTCCTGAAATTTCTTTCTTGGAAAACTTTATTCCTAGTGGCTATTACATCGGCCAGGAGGGTGTCTGAACTTCATGCTCTATCGGTTCGACCCCTATTTGGTTTTTCACAAAGACAGAGTATCTTTGAGAACTAATCCGACCTTTTGCCTAATGTCGCTTCAAAGACCAATTTGAATCAATCCATTGATCTCCTGTATTTTTCCCAAACTATTCAGACAGAGCTGAACAAAAACTACATTATCTTGATGTCCACCGTCAACTTAGATATTATTTGGACAGAACAAAAAATTTAGAAAATCTGATCAACTTTTGTTTCCTATGCGGATAATAAAAAGGCCTTCCTGTTTCTAAAGTGACCTTGTCCAGATGGCTTTCTTCGGTCATCTCTGAAATTTATCTGCTCAGGGAAAACAGCTGTGCTCAAAACCTAAAGCACATTCAACTAGGAGCTTAGCTACTTCTACAGCCCTTCAAGCTAGACTTCCTTTAGACACTATTTGTGCAGCGCCACTTGGGCCACTCCTCACACTTTTGTTTCCCATTACAAATTGGACTTGGCCTCCAGGGACAGAGCCAGTTTTGGCTCTACAGTCCTCAAGAGTCTGTTCCATTGAGCCACCCAGGATAGAGGTGCTAGGGGCGGTCCCATCAAGCAAGAATGAAGGCGAGATTGACAACTTAACATTAAGAAGTTATGTACCTACCATAACGTTCCATGTTAGTTGTCTTCTCTTCTCGCCTCTTTTCGACCCTCCCTCCTTCCCCAGGCCTGGACAGACCTTGTTATAAGAAATTATTATGCTGAAGACCATTCAGACCTGGTCCTTCTTCCATCCTGTAAGTTTTCTTTCTTCCTTTGGGAAGTGTTTTATGCTTGGTGCTATTGCCCTTTGTCATCAAACGAGATCTGGGTACTTACCGCCTTGCATCATGGGATATGGGGCTGCCTCGAGCTGGTAAAAGTGACTCGAGCTTAGCAAGTGCAGTGGAGCCGAGGGATCGGCTCCGAACCATCAAGCAAGAAAGAAGGCGAGAGAAGACAACTAACATGGAACGTTATGGTAGGTACATAACTTCTTATTTTCAGAGAGGTGTTGACAGTTAATGGATGCAAGTGGAGTTAGACTTGACAAAGGATACAGTTATACATTCCTTGGTGTTTAATTTTAGTCCATAGTTTTGACACCCAATTTGTTTGGGACATGCCCTCTTGTTGGATCTTTGTGTCTTATGGGGTGTTTACTGGCCACAGACCCTTAACATAAGCTCTGACCTCTGAGAAATAAATGCCAAAGAGGTGCAGCCCATGGACTAAACTTTGGGGCACTTTACTAGTAACAGGTCTTTTGGAGGATGTGCAGCTACCCGCCAATACTTCATGGGGTTGTGTTTGTGAGCCAGTTTGCTATCCAGTGAGCTACATAGAGGTTATCTACAATGTTGGAATGTGGTGTGGTGTTGAACACCTTTGCAAGGACCAGATAAGCAATATGTACTGCCTCAGTGACTTCTGTTTTGAAGAAGTCAACCAGTTTAAGTAGGCATGACCTGCACTTGTCTAATCAAAACTGGGATGGGTCGAGAGTCTGTAGGTTCCCTATATCCTTTTGATAGCCGTGCAGAAGATACCGGTCAGGCTTATGGTTATATAGTTAACCAACTCCATTTAATCCCCACTTTTGTGAATGGGGAGGACTGATCTTGTCCTGCATTCATCCAGTGGCAAAGCC
Source organism: Protopterus annectens (assembly GCF_019279795.1). NCBI lineage: Eukaryota > Metazoa > Chordata > Ceratodontiformes > Protopteridae > Protopterus > Protopterus annectens. The sequence continues at coordinate 64,741,652 of NC_056748.1, read as the reverse complement.
TCTTTTGAGGCTAATACTTAATAGCTTCTGTCATGTTACCTATTTACCTATGTACCTGCAGCACATACTTTTGTTTTTCCCTGCAGAAGTGGTGGTCCTTTTCACCACTCTGTACTAGATTAGTAGTATAACATTTGTAGTTATTTGGTAAGTACTGCATCACACTGACCTGCACTTAACTTGGCTTGGTTTTCCTGTTTTCTTTTTAGCAGCTGGCTTAGTCCAGTTTTTCTGACTCTCAACCTTGCTTTACTTTGTGTCTATCCCTTCCCCCACCTTGAATCTGCACACCTCCCCACCCACTTCTGCTTAATTATAGTGGTATCAAAAAGGCTGCTGTAGAAAGGCACCATCATACTCCTTAAGTTTTTGTACATTTAAGTGCATCCCTCCTTGCTGCAAAGTTAAAGAATAACCTCCTGCTAACCCGAAGATGCCCCTGAAGCTGACTGCTTGCCTAGCTTCATAAACCTTGTACTCCTGAAGTTTTTGTACTTGTATGTTGCAAAATACCTTTTTACTACCTTTCTGTAGTGACTATAACTGCTTGTTAACCCTCCAGTGTGAGATTTAGTAGTCTACCGCAGACCCAAGGCCACTTCCTCCCTCCACCCTTTTTTCCCCTCATCCTATATCTTATCCCTTTGGAATAGCTTCTTGCCTACCTCCCCTAGCTGCTATTACTCCCCTGACCACTAGGTGGCAGTCTTTACCTACACTATATTCTAGTATTAAAACTAACTATCCCTCAGGTCCTGCACCCATTCTTTGGCATTTCAGTACAATTCTAATCCCCCTCTCTGCAGATGAGAACCTCACTCTCGCTTTACTAAATCATCTACACATATCTGATAAGCTTATATACTCTGCTCCCCAGTTTTCACTTTAGTTACTTCTGTATTACACCAAACACGAAAGACAGCTGATGGTCTTTTGGCTGAACTTACCATGTGAGAGTGTTCAATCTCGCCGTTTGTTCTTACACCTGGGTTCGAGCCGATCCTCGGCTCCGTCGGCTGGCAAAGCTCTGCATCGAGAAGAAGCTCGAGACCAACCTAACTCCCACAATCCCTCTCTGCCTTTAACTCAGATCTAGTTTGCCGCTGCAACGTTCGCATCATTTTGATGAGCTCGGACCACCTCAAAGCTAAGATTAATTATTTCTTATATTTCTTGTATTTTTTTGGATAAAATTTCTCTTAAAGTTGACTGTGTGTGTGTGTGAGTAGTGTATCGAGGGTTTCTCGGTTCCGTATATAGTTTTTATATACTTTCTTTGGGCCTACCCCACCCTTTAACTTTTACTGGAGTTGACTATTGGATTTGACTTTCTTAACAGGATTTGACAAATTTTACTGGATTTGAAAAGTTTTACTGGATTGGACAATTAGTACTGGCTATTTCACTGTTTACTGGATTTGACTTTGTAACATGTCTGAAAAAGCTAAATCAGGCTTCAAACGGTGCCAATGTGGACAGAAATCTGTCACAGACTATCATAGTTCCTCGCTCACTGTCTTGGCCCTCTCCATCTGCAGGAAGACTGATCCATCTGCCATTCTTTCAGTGGAAGGGTCACCAACATTGTAGCGGACAGATTGAGCAGAGCTATTCTCATGCCTCACGAGTGGTCTCTCAAGCAATCTATAGCGGAAGAGATATTTCTGGAATGGGGTCGTCCATGTTGCGATCTTTTTGCTACTCCCCAAAACAGCAAATGCCCAGACTTCTTCTGTCTCTTCCCTCTACCAGGCCATCCCCCCAGAGACGCTCTGACCCAGGATTAGCCCCAGGGACTTCTTTATGCCTTCCCTCCATTTCCTCTGATCCCTCAAGTTATCCAGAAAGCTACCGTTTTGAGAGCCAAATTGATTCTCATTGCCCCTTACTGGCCTCGACAAGTTTGGTTCCCGTTCCTCCATCATCACCTTTTGGTGCAGCCGTGGCATCTGGACCCAGTGCCAGATCTTCTGATTCACTAATCCGGTCAGCTGCACCGTCTATCCCTTCTCTCAACCTCACAGCATGGTTGCTCCACTTCCTTCCTTAGCCAGCCTTCCTTAGATCTCCATCCCAGTTCGAGACATCATAGTAACCGTTTGCTAAAATCCCATACCAGGAGAATTTATACAAGCAAATGGAAACGCTTCCCTTATTGCACCAACCCCAAGAATATTGATCCTTTCACTGCCCCTGTTCAAGCAGTCCTGGACTTCTTAGCAGAGATTTTTCATGCAGGCTCCTCTTCTTCCACAGTCAGAGTTCAATTGGCTGCTATCTCCAACTTTCATGTCGGGTCGCAGATCATAATATTATGTCCCATAGGCTCTGCAGGGCCTTCTTGAAAGGAATTTTCCTACTAAAGCCTCCAATCAGGAATCCTCCTCCTCAGTGGGATCTAAATTTAGTGCTGACATCCTTGATTCTTCCCCTTCGAGCCAGCTGTTTCTTGTTCCCTGAAATTTCTTTCTTGGAAAACTTTATTCCTAGTGGCTATTACATCGCCAGGAGGGTGTCTGAACTTCATGCTCTATCGGTTCGACCCCTATTTGGTTTTTCACAAAGACAGAGTATCTTTGAGAACTAATCCGACCTTTTTGCCTAATGTCGCTTCAAAGACCAATTTGAATCAATCCATTGATCTCCTGTATTTTTCCCAAACTATTCAGACAGAGCTGAACAAAACTACATTATCTTGATGTCCACCGTCAACTTAGATATTATTTGGACAGAACAAAAAATTTAGAAAATCTGATCAACTTTTTGTTTCCTATGCGGATAATAAAAAGGCCTTCCTGTTTCTAAAGTGACCTTGTCCAGATGGCTTTCTTCGGTCATCTCTGAAATTTATCTGCTCAGGGGAAAACAGCTGTGCTCAAAACCTAAAGCACATTCAACTAGGAGCTTAGCTACTTCTACAGCCTTTCAAGCTAGACTTCCTTTAGACACTATTTGTGCAGCGCCACTTGGGCCACTCCTCACACTTTTGTTTCCCATTACAAATTGGACTTGGCCTCCAGGGACAGAGCCAGTTTTGGCTCTACAGTCCTCAAGAGTCTGTTCCATTGAGCCACCCAGGATAGAGGTGCTAGGGACGCAGTCCCATCAAGCAAGAATGAAGGCGAGATTGACAACTTAACATTAAGAAGTTATGTACCTACCATAACGCTCCATGTTAGTTGTCTTCTCGCCTTCTTTCTTGCGACCCTCCCTCCTTCCCCCAGGCCTGGACAGACCTTGTTATAAGAAATTATTATGCTGAAGACCATTCAGACCTGGTCCTTCTTCCATCCTGTAAGTTTTCTTTCTTCCTTTGGGAAGTGTTTTATGCTTGGTGCTATTGCCCTTTGTCATCAAACGAGATCTGGGTACTTACCGCCTTGCATCATGGGATATGGGGCTGCCTCGAGCTGGTAAAAGTGACTCTCGAGCTTAGCAAGCCGAGGAGCCGAGGATCGGCTCGAACCATCAAGCAAGAAAGAAGGCGAGAGAAGACAACTAACATGGAACGTTATGGTAGGTACATAACTTCTTATTTTCAGAGAGGTGTTGACAGTTAATGGATGCAAGTGGAGTTAGACTTGACAAAGGATACAGTTATACATTCCTTGGTGTTTAATTTTAGTCCATAGTTTTGACACCCAATTTGTTTGGGACATGCCCTCTTGTTGGATCTTTGTGTCTTATGGGGTGTTTACTGGCCACAGACCCTTAACATAAGCTCTGACCTCTGAGAAATAAATGCCAAAGAGGTGCAGCCCATGGACTAAACTTTGGGGCACTTTACTAGTAACAGGTCTTTTGGAGGATGTGCAGCTACCCGCCAATACTTCATGGGGTTGTGTTTGTGAGCCAGTTTGCTATCCAGTGAGCTACATAGAGGTTATCTACAATGTTGGAATGTGGTGTGGTGTTGAACACCTTTGCAAGGACCAGATAAGCAATATGTACTGCCTCAGTGACTTCTGTTTTGAAGAAGTCAACCAGTTTAAGTAGGCATGACCTGCACTTGTCTAATCAAAACTGGGATGGGTCGAGAGTCTGTAGGTTCCCTATATCCTTTTGATAGCCGTGCAGAAGATACCGGTCAGGCTTATGGTTATATAGTTAACCAACTCCATTTAATCCCCACTTTTGTGAATGGGGAGGACTGATCTTGTCCTGCATTCATCCAGTGGCAAAGCCTCTTTTGAGGCTAATACTTAATAGCTTCTGTCATGTTACCTATTTACCTATGTACCTGCAGCACATACTTATGTTTTTCCCTGCAGAAGTGGTGGTCCTTTTCACCACTCTGTACTAGATTAGTAGTATAACATTTGTAGTTATTTGGTAAGTACTGCATCACACTGACCTGCACTTAACTTGGCTTGGTTTTCCTGTTTTCTTTTTAGCAGCTGGCTTAGTCCAGTTTTTCTGACTCTCAACCTTGCTTTACTTTGTGTCTATCCCTTCCCCCACCTTGAATCTGCACACCTCCCCACCCACTTCTGCTTAATTATAGTGGTATCAAAAAGGCTGCTGTAGAAAGGCACCATCATACTCCTTAAGTTTTTGTACATTTAAGTGCATCCCTCCTTGCTGCAAAGTTAAAGAATAACCTCCTGCTAACCCGAAGATGCCCCTGAAGCTGACTGCTTGCCTAGCTTCATAAACCTTGTACTCCTGAAGTTTTTGTACTTGTATGTTGCAAAATACCTTTTTACTACCTTTCTGTAGTGACTATAACTGCTTGTTAACCCTCCAGTGTGAGATTTAGTAGTCTACCGCAGACCCAAGGCCACTTCCTCCCTCCACCCTTTTTTCCCCTCATCCTATATCTTATCCCTTTGGAATAGCTTCTTGCCTACCTCCCCTAGCTGCTATTACTCCCCTGACCACTAGGTGGCAGTCTTTACCTACACTATATTCTAGTATTAAAACTAACTATCCCTCAGGTCCTGCACCCATTCTTTGGCATTTCAGTACAATTCTAATCCCCCTCTCTGCAGATGAGAACCTCACTCTCGCTTTACTAAATCATCTACACATATCTGATAAGCTTATATACTCTGCTCCCCAGTTTTCACTTTAGTTACTTCTGTATTACACCAAACACGAAAGACAGCTGATGGTCTTTTGGCTGAACTTACCATGTGAGAGTGTTCAATCTCGCCGTTTGTTCTTACACCTGGGTTCGGAGCCGATCCTCGGCTCCGTGTCGGCCGCTTGGCAAAGCTCTGCATCGAGAAGAAGCTCGAGACCAACCTAACTCCCACAATCCCCCTCTGCCTTTACCTCAGATCTAGTTTGCCGCTGCAACGTTCGCATCATTTTGATGAGCTCGGACCACCTCAAAGCTAAGATTAATTATTTCTTATATTTCTTGTATTTTTTTTGGATAAAAAATTCTCTTAAAGTTGACTGTGTGTGTGTGTGAGTAGTGTATCGAGGGTTTCTCGGTTCCGTATATAGTTTTTATATACTTTCTTTGAGTTATTCCCTCGGGGCCTACTCCACCCTTTAACTTTTACTGGAGTTGACTATTGGATTTGACTTTTTTAACAGGATTTGACAAATTTTACTGGATTTGACAAGTTTTACTGGATTGGACAATTAGTACTGGCTATTTCACTGTTTTCTGGATTTGACTTTGTAAACATGTCTGAAAAAGCTAAATCAGGCTTCAAACGGTGCCAATGTGGACAGAAAATGTCTGTCACAGACTATCATAGTTCCTGCGTCTACTGTCTTGGCCCTCTCCATCTGCAGGAAGACTGCTCCATCTGCCATTCTTTCAGTGGAAGGGTCATGACAGATAGGCGCAGGAAAGTTATGGATAGGGGCCTTTTGAAGCCTGCATTCCAAGAGGCTCTGGATGCATCAGACCAGGCATCTAAATCCTCGAAGGAATCGAAGACGTCGGAGCCCAGGTCATCGGCTCTAAGCTCTTCATTCAAAGTTCGATCACCGGTTCCACAGACTTCGGGGCCGAGTGTTGAACTGTTGTCAGTTACCGAGCCTCGAGTCTTGGAACCGGTGACGGAGCTCCCTCCTCCTGCACTTTTGAGGTCAGCTCAGTCTTCGATTCCTTCGACGCGTTCTTCCAGGCCCTTCTCCGACACCGATGTAGACCGCGTGGTGCAGAAATTGATGGAGAATACGGCCTTGTCCAAACTCATCTCTGTCTCCTCCCAGTTGGTGTCGAGACCCGAAGGCCTTCCCTTATCTCCACCTGTTCCTCCTCCGAGGCCTATCCAGTCTTCGGAGCCGGGAGAGGCTGATCTGGTGATTGTGGAGCCCTCGGTGCCAGAACCATCTCTTTCTCGGTCGGCACCGTTCACCTCGACTCTGTCGGACCCAGTACCGGAGTCTCGGAGCCGAAGATCCATCCTTGGATCCGGGACAGAGAGTCGGACCGATGTTTCGGTTCCGACACTCCCTCTCGGAGCCTCGGCTCGGATCGACTCGGCTCCGTCCTCGGGGTCGTTACCTTCAGTGCCTGTCTCGGGGATTCCTCCGATTTCTTCGGAACCGGGGGATACCTCGACTCTGGACCCGGGGGCCTTCGACCTCATGAGGAAGGTGTTGTCTACTCAGACAACCACTTCAGCAGAAACAGCTTCTCCTTCCCATAAAGGTCCGTTATCCTCCTCTGCACCCACGGCTACATCTAAGCGTCGATCACCAGTGTCTCGGCCACCCCTAGAGGGTGCCCCCTCTTCCTCGGAGGCTTCATCGGATGCCCCCCCCCCCGAAGAAGTTCCGAGGAAAAGATTGTGTAAGAGGAGACACTTGGATTCTCCACAAGAATCCTTGACATCGGACACTGACTTGGATGAGTCAGAAGGGTCCCCAAAATCACCCTCAGAGGATGTCTCCTTTTCTGACATCCTAGAGATCCTAAAACAGAGAGGTGATTGGCAATCCCTACCCCCTTCTGAGGATGAGTCAGTCTTGCTGAAGGCATTCGGTGCTCGCCCTTCTTCCTCCTGGGTCACTCCGCCCTTCGATGAGTTAATGGAATTGATTGCTCGAAGGGCGTGGGAGACACCTGACACGGTGGAGCCAGTCCCTAGAAAGCCTACTAAATATATTACTGCCCCCCAAGATAAGGCTTATCTAACAAAGGGAGTACCAGTGGACGCTATGGTGGTGGCAGCGGCCACGAAAAAGGAGATGTCTGAATCTTCCTCATCTGTCCATCTGCCTAACAGAGATTCTAGGACTATGAACAGGTATGGGAAGCGCATTTTTAGTTCAGCGGCTTTTTCTATGCGTTCCCTGAACTATTTGACCCACTTTACACGATTACAGAGGGATCTAATCAAAGTGTTGGGAGATACCCTCCAGGGTACTACAGATGCTGCTGTCTCGGAGAAAGTTACAGCACATCTCAATACCCTTACATCTATTGCAAACTCGTCCATGAGGCTGATCTCATATGCACTCGAAGGGTCGAGTAGGGCAGCGGCTTCAGCGATTGCTCTTCGTAGACAATCCTGGATGCGCTTATGTTCCTTTGTGGAAGCCTTCAAGTCTTCCTTTACTAATGCCCCATTTGATGGTGCCACTCTCTTTGGCCCCAAAGTAAAGGAGACCCTTACCCGGTGTGAGCAAGAGGGAAAGACTCTGTCTGCTGTCGGAGTCCGTTTTTCCACCCCATCCAGACCGTACCCCAAAGGGCAACGTGGTGGAAAAATGTGGTTTCGAAAACCCCAAGGTTCTTTCCCAGGCACACAGGGTGATGCCCCCTCTAGAGGCAGAGGAGGGGGCAGAGGTGGAAGACGCCCTGGTGGCAGAGGGGTCCAGAATCAAGGTGACAGGGATACACTCCCAGGGAAACCTTTCCAGCACTCCTGAGAGGAGGCCCGACTGTCCTGCTCTGGAGGCAGTCGGGGGTCACAGCTTTATACCCTCAGGCCTGGCAAAGTCTTACATCAGACAATTGGGTAAAAGCATTGTTACCAGAGGTTACAGAATTCCCTTCCTATTCCCCCCAATTCCGCAGAAAAGACTCCCAGATGTGCCGCCCCATCTGTGAGGCCCTGCAGCTATAGAAATTTCAAAGCTGCTAGAAAAAAAGAGTCATCCAACCAGTCCCAGCGGACCAAAGAGGATTCGGAACTTACTCAAGGTTCTTTTTAGTTCCAGAAAAGACAGGGGACTGGAGGCCAATTCTGGACCTAAGCAAACTCAATACCTTCATCAAGAAAGAAAAGTTCCGGATGGTCACGCTTCAATCGATCCTTCCATTCTTACAGAAGGACGACTGGATGTGCTCAATAGATCTAAAAACGCATACTACCACATCAAAATGGCCTGGGCATCCAGGGATCACTTGCGCTTCCGGCTGGGAGACAGTCACTTTCAGTTTCGAGCCCTGCCCTTTGGTCTGACCTCAGCCCCCAGGGTTTTCACCAAATGTATGGCAGTGGTAGTGTCTCACTTGAGACGCCTGGGATTCCAGGTGTTTCCGTATCTGGACGACTGGCTCCTTTCTGCCACCACCGAGCGTCGACTGATTCAGGCCAGGGATTACACACTACAACTTTGTGTTCATCTCGGAATTTCCGTAAATTTCGAAAAATCTTTACTACAGCCATCACAGCATATCTCATTCATAGGAGCAGAATTGATACGCTGCTTAATTCTAAGGCTTCCTCCAGAAAGGATAGCCTCCCTACAAAACCATATATCTCTTCTTCTATCATCCAGAAAATCCCCAGCGAAACTGGTTCTGAAGGTTTTGGGTCTCATGGCAGCTTCTCTCATTGTGATACCCTTGGGAAGACTGCACATGAGAGTTCTTCAATGGCTACTGTTTGCACAATGGTCGCTCCAACAGTTACCCCTGACGCATCTAAATTCACATCACAAACATATGCAAATCACACCTGGCTTGGTGGCTTCGACTTGCAATCTTTCCAGCGGAAGACCATTTGTGCTACCCACGCCGACAGCTACGGTGACCACGGACGCTTCCCTGATAGGGTGGGGGGGCATCTTTCAGGGACAGACAGTCCAAGGCGAATGGACCAATTTGGAATACAATCTGCACATCAATGTTCTAGAGTTGAGGGCAGTGTTTCTAGCGTTGCAACACTTTGCTCCCCTTCTTCCTCTAGGGACAATTGCAGTTCAGACGGACAACATGTCCGTAGTCTGGTACATAAACAAACAAGGGGGAACCAAGTCTTATCAACTATGCAGAGAGGCCATGAGAATCTGGCAATGGGCGGAGTCCACGGTCGCTTTCTGATAGCAACGCACATCCCGGGTTATCCAACGTCATAGCGGACAGGTTGAGCAGAGCCATCCTGTTACCTCACGAGTGGTCCCTCAAACAATCAATTGCGAAGGAAATATTTCGCAAGTGGGGCCAGCCTTCCTGCGATCTGTTTGCGTCTCCAATGAACGCCAAATGCAGAAGCTATTTTGCCCTGTTACCCTCCAGGGAAGTCCCCAGGACGCTCTGGTTCACGATTGCCCCCCGGGTCTCCTGTACGCTTTTCCTCCTGTTCCCCTGATTTCAAAATTTCTACAGAAAGCCAGCAACCTGCAAAGGGCAATTATCCTCATTGCCCCATTCTGGCCTCGTCAAATCTGGTTTCCCTTTCTTCTGGCACACCAAATTCGGGAACCCTGGATCCTGGACCCAGAGCCGGATCTGCTGACCCACTCGTCAGGGGCTCTCCACCCGTCGCTTCTCTCCCTCAGACTAGCAACTTGGCTGCTCCGCTTCCCTTCTTAGCCAGGTCTGATCTTCTATCCCCTGCAGTTCAAAATATCCTGGTGGCTTCTCATAAAGCTTCCACTACAAAGATTTACACTAGTAAATGGAAGCGTTTTGTGCACTGGGCAACTACACAACAATTGGATCCCGTAATAGCTCCTCTGAATAAGGTCTTGGAGTTTTTAACCGAACTGTTCCACCAAGGGGCTTCTCCTGCCACTTTGAGAGTGCAATTAGCTGCCATTTCAAACTTTCATGTGGGAGAAAGTGGGGCTCCTATTATGGCTCACAGACTTTGTAAGGCCTTTCTAAAAGGATCTTTCCATATTAGACCACCAGTTAGAAGTCCTACTTCACCTTGGAACTTGAAACAGCTGATGCTACCACCTTTTGAACCAGCCTCTTCCTGTCCTTTGAAGTTTTTGTCATGGAAGACCCTTTTTCTGGTGGCTATCACCTCGGCCAGGCGGGTATCGGAGCTTCAAGCTCTTTCAGTTAAACACCCTTATTTGATCTTTCACCCTGATAGAGTATCTCTTCGCACTAATCCATCCTTTCTTCCCAAAGTTTGCTCTAATAATATTAATCAGTCCATTGAACTCCCCACCTTTTTCAAAAACCACTCCAATAAGTTGGAATATATGTTACACAAGTTAGATGTTCATAGACAACTCCGATTTTACTTGGACAGAACAAAGGATCACAGAAAAACAGACCAGCTCTTTATAGCCTTCGCAGACAGCAAGAAGGGTATGGCAGTTACGAAACGAACCCTGTCCAAATGGCTTTCTGATTGTATTATTTTTGTTTATACTGCCTCTGAGCAAACTTAACCTGTCAAGCCCAAAGGGCACTCTACAAGATCAGTATCTACATCCCTGGCTCATGCAGCCCGCCTACCGTTAGACACTATTTGTGCGGCTACCACTTGGTCTAAACCACATACATTCATTTCTCCTTACAAAGTAGACAGGATTTCTAGGGACAGGGCAACCTTTGGATCTGAAGTAGGATATTCATTTGTCTGCAACCTGTGGGTTATGGATCCGATAGTTTTCCAGCTATGGATCCAAGCTCTCAGCTCCTCCCCTCACCCATAATGCCCTGCTCTACCCTCATGACCCCAGATCTTGTTTGCCGCGCTGGTAACTAGATGTGGATTTCATAGCTCTCAGCTAAGTAGACTTTTCTTGTTTAAAAATAGAGAATTTGTTCCTTCTTTAACTTTTTTTGTGTGAAAGTTGTAGGTTTCCTATTATTATTGACTGTTTTTAGTTTAATTTAATTTTCAGTAGTAATTTTATTCCCTCCCTCGCTGGGTGAGAGTGTGTGTGGCCTGTGTGCTTTTTATTGTTTGTAACTTTAGGTTAAATTTAGAGACTATGGCTGAACAGCCTAAGTCCATATTTTCTAAATGCTCGAGTGTGGCCATAAGCTCTCACCGCTGATGGCCACACCGTGTGTGTTAGTGTCTTGGGGTTGAACACCTCACATCTGGTTGTTCCATTTGTGCAGGGTTCAACCCGGAGGTCCCGGCTGCAGTTGTTCCCTGTGGCACCCCTCCTGCTCCTGGGACTCAAACCAGGACAGGAGAGGGATGCATCCGAGACCTCTGTTTCTCCTCCTCCCGGGTCACCTGTGTGCTTCTCACCGGGTCCTGAGGAGGAGGAGACGATCTCCGCCGAGGCTATCGAGGAGGCATTCCAGGATCTACCCATAGCTCGATGCTGATCTGGACCGGATGATGAGAAGGTTCATCCAGGCCCAGATGCAGATGGGAGTGTCTTGCCTCCCCGCCGGGGAGCTCAACTTCGAAGCCCTTTTAAGCCTATCACTCCGGGTTACACCAAGAGCCTTAGAGGCGAGGAGGCAGGGGGGGAGAGCCGGGGAGCCGATGGTACTGCGATGATACCATGCCTCCCAGTCGCGTCGGATCCGATCTTCGGGAGAGCCTGGATCGGCGCTGATCCGGGGATCAGTGCAGCCGATTGTCGGATCCTTTTGATGTAGTGGAGAGGGCTCTGTTGAGGGTCTCCGACGCACACTTGCCCGGGCCCCGCCCGCTCCCTCTGCACTGGGCCAGGCTTCCACCATCCGCCCTGGGACAGCCCTTATGGAGCAATGCAGGACTCCTCTGACAGCCCCCAGAGGAGTGAGTCTCTCACTGAAGACACGGACTTGGAGGAAGGGAAGGCTCCCCACGGTCACCCCGAGGATGTCTCCTTCGGAGACATCATGGAAATGGTCTGCCCCCAAGTCTTCCTCGGATTTAGTCCGTGTTCTTGGAGGCATTCAACTCTTGGGTGTCCCCTGCCGACCCCTGGTGGACCTTATTACCACCAGGGCGTGGAAGGAACCGGACACCGTGGAGCCAATTCCCAAAAGACCTGATAGAATCCTTAGCCCGCCTTCTGACAGGACCCATTGGAGTAAGGGGCCTCCTGTAGATGCCATGTTGATGGCAGCGCCACAAAGAGGGAACTGGCTCAGGAGAGTCCCTCAGTCCACCCACCGAGCAAGGAGTCTCGGATGATGGACAAGCGGATGTTCAGTGTAAGGGCGCTGAACTATTTGCACATGTTATTCGGATGCAGCGAGCCCTTATTAAGGAGTACGTTGCATCCTTCCTTGAGTCCATTTCGTGGGAGGGCAGCGCTCTGCACTCCACCAAAATGGCCACTTTTACTTCAGTCACAAATACTTCTATGCGGCTACTCCCATGCTACGGAGGGGGACAGGACTGGTCACTAGACGCCAGGCCTGGCTCCGCCTTTGATGGTTCTGCTCTGTTTGGCAAGACCGTGACCCAGAGCGAGAAGGACGGAAGACGCTGTCTGCCGCTTCTCTGCACCCCAGAGGCCCTATTCTAGGAACCAAAAGGGTCAGAAGAAGATGTGGTTCCGAAGTCGCAGCAGTCCCAGCCTGCTCGACAACCAGTCCTTCCGGCAGAGGAGGACAGGGAGGACGCCCTAGAGGCAGGGGTCCAGGGAACCTTTCTCTGAACGAGCAACCCTGAGGCTGCCCGACTGCTCTACTCTGGAGGCAGTCGGGCATGGGAGTCCATAACATCGGACCGCTGGGTTCTCCAAATCATATCCAGGGATATCGCATTCCTTTCCTTCACCTTCCAAAGTTGAAGTCCCTCCCAGGCGTACCACGCATCACCCGTCAAAGGGAGGCCGCTGGCAGAAATTGGCCATCTGCTAGAGAAAAGAGCCATCCAGCCGTCCCCGTTCCCCAGACCAGATCGGATCAGGGTTCTACTCCAGGTTCTTTTAGTGCCAAAAAGACGGGGAACTAAGACCAATCCTAGACCTCTCTCTTGAACCTGGCAGTTCCCAAAGAAAAATTCAATGGTCACTCTACAATCTATTCTCCCCTTCTGGGAGAAGGCCACTGGATGTGCTCGATAGATCTCAAGGACGCACTACCACATCCTAATGGACAGACGCCCAGGAGGTTTCTCCGCCTCGCTGGGAGCCAGTCACTACCAGTTCGGGTCCTTCCCTTTGGTCTCACCACAGCCCCAGGGTGTTTACCAAAGTACTAGCAGTGGTAGCGCCCACCTGAGGCTTCAGGGGTGCAGGTCTTTCCCTACCTGGACGACTGGCTCCTACGCCCCCAACAAGGCATCTACTGAGACTCCTTTCTCCATCTTGCTCCATTTCTGGGCATCACAATAAATACAAAGTCCAACCTGGCACCCACTCAGCTCTTAGATTTCATAGGGGCCAGATTAGACACAAGGAGTTTACGAGCCTTCCTCACTGCGGACAGAGTTCTAAATCTGCAGCTCCAGGTGCGGGCCATTCTCCATTCTTGTTCTGTTCCAGCGGAGTTGGTCCTGAGGGCTCTAGGGTCCATGGCTTCGTCGATAGCACTTCTTCCTCTTGCCAGGCTCAATATGATTCTACAGTGGAGCCTCCCATGCATCATCCCATAGCGATCAGCAAGGCTTGCCGGTCCCTCTTGTGGTGGCTCCACCGGATCTCCACCTCGCCACGGTGACCACGGACGCCGGTGGGGGCACTACAGTCCAAGGCACAGACCTTACTGCATATCAATGTTCTAGAGATGAGAGCAGTGCTCTTTCTTCCCTTGGGAACAATATCCAATCGGACAATATGTCTGTTGTCTGGTACATCAACAAGCAAGGGGAACAAGGTCTTACCCTCTTTGTCGAGAGCCATGAGAGTTTGGGAATGGGCAATCTCCACCAATCGCTTTCATAGCAACGCACATTCCGGTCGGTCCAACATCCTAGCGGACAAGCTCAGTCGCACCATTCTGACCCAGTGGTCTCTCAATTGTCATGGGGAACCCTTCATGCGCCTATCCACCCTTGCCTCTGATGCTGCAAGTTCTTCAGAAAGCTTGCAGAATGATTCTCATTGCTCCATTCTGGCCTCGACAGATCTGGTTCCCTTCCTAAGGTCTCACTCGTGAATCCTCCTTGGATTCTAGATCCCATTCCGGATCTGATATCCCATCCATCCTGCATTCCTCCTCCGAACCTGGACAACCTGAAGCTGACCGCCCAGTTCCACTCTTGATAAGGACTCGGTATTTCTTCACGGTAAAGGCTATTTTCATAAACCATCCACTAGAAACAAATGGAAACGCTTCTGTGTGGGCGGAGCGGCAAGGCCTAGATCCCTTCACGGTTCCTCTCCCTGTAGTGCTTGATTTTCTAACCTCTCTTTAATGATGGTGCCAGCAGTTCCACAGTCAAAGTTCAACACTATCACATTGGTCAAGAGTCTAATCCTCTTATGTCAGCCAAATTGTGCAAAACTTTTCTTAAGGGTACTTTCCTTCTCAGGCCCCTATAAAGCAAGCAGTTCCTCCTTGGGACCTTTCTTTGGTCCTACAGGCCTGTGGATCTCAAATTCTTGTCTTACAAGACAGCCTTTTGGTAGCCATTACATCAGCCAAGAGAGTTTCTGAACTGCTTTATCAGCTAAACCTCCTTACTTGGTTTTTTCCTTCCTAAAATCGCTTCTGAAGCAAACATCAATCAATCCATTAACCTCCCTGTTTTCTTCCTAAGTATGAAAACAAAGGTGAATATAGGCTACACTCACTAGATGTTCACAGGCAACTAAGATTTTATTCAACAGAACAGCTGGTCATAGGCAATCCGACCAGCTGTTTATTTCTAAGCCAATTTCTAAAGTTTCTCTGTCCCGCTGGATTTCACAGTGCATTTTATTGGCTTATCATGTTCATGCCCATTCGCAGCCTTCAAGGCTAGGATTCCTCTAGATGATATTTGTGCAGCAGCCACGTGGGCTTCATCTCATACATTTATTTCTCACTATAAGTTGGATCTTGCATCTAGGGGTAGAGCATCCTTGAATATCCTTCCATGATGGCCCAAGATTCAGGTAGCTGGGGACTGGTTGCAGACAAATGAATATCCTACTTCAGATTTAGAAGTTATGTACTCACCATAACGCTCCATCTGAGTAGGTGTATTCATTTGTTATCCCCTGGCCTTTCAGTTTCCTGCATATTCCTTGTTACCCTTTTGAGGGTATTGTTGCTATCTGAGGTCATGAGGGTAGAGCAGGGCATTATGGGTGAGGGAGGAGCTGAGAGCTTGGATCCATAGCTGATCCATAACCCACAGGTTGCAGACAAATGAATACACCTACTCAGATGGAACGTTATGGTGAGTACATAACTTCTAATTCCACTGTGCTCAGGAACGTTCTCCCCTGAGTTCCTCAGGAACATGGAGCTAGGGACGCTACCCAGGTGTAAGAACAAACGGCGAGATTGAACACTCTCACATATAGAAGTTATGTCCTTACCATAACGTTCCATGTGGAGTGTTCATCTCGCCTTTGTTCTTACATTCCCACCCTCCCACCCTCAGGAAGAACGTCCAGTTTAGGTGTCTGGTTTGTTTCTCCTGCTTCTGCCTTGAGCAGTTGTTGTGGCTATATTTTTCAGCTATGTTTGTTCTTGTTTGGCATGAATGTGTTATGCTCTCTTCTGTTGACTTCTGGTTTGCTTGCAAACTAGATCTGAGGTAAAGGCAGAGGGGGATTGTGGGAGTTAGGTTGGTCTCGAGCTTCTTCTCGATGCAGAGCTTTGCTAAGCGGCCGACACGGAGCCGAGGATTGGCTCCGAACCCAGGTGTAAGAACAAAGGCGAGATGAACACTCCACATGGAACGTTATGGTAAGGACATAACTTCTATTTACTGCTCTTGCCTGCTCCGTTCGCCCTGCGGGCTCACTCCGCTCCTCCACCCACCCCCAGGGCACCTATCCTTATACTGCTAGAAGCCACACCCCCACCCCACATCAACCAATAGCTCGACATATCTCGTTACATACTCAACCATCTGTTACTAATTTATTCACACCTTCCACTATCTATACTTTCCTCATTAACCAAACCCACCTTATATTTGCCCTTCTCTAACCCCTTATTTTCTCATTACTTACATTCCCACATTCTCATTATTTCAACCCCTGGCTTACTAAAACTCTCTAATTTCCTCCTCTTGCCCATATTTCTTTCCACTCTACTTCTATCTCATAGCCTCACAGGCTATGAATTCCTTATCTCCTTTCAATTTCAGCACTCCTTTAAACAAACTTTCCCTTTCTATCTATCAGCCTCACAAACCCACAGTAACATTACATCCTCATCAGCCTACCTTCTCCCACAGTTTCACAGATTAAACCATATTAAGTATTTCCAAACCAGAAAAATAGACCCTATTTTATGTAAACTAGAAAACATCCACACAATCCTCAGTACTTACTACTACACAGCAACATTCACCCAAACCCAGGGTCTGGTAATACATTCCCTGACTACCATTCTTCCTTCACCTCTATGTCCCATACCCCCTCTTCTTCCTCAAACTCTTCTCATTGCCCACCTCAATGTTTGTAGTTTAAATAACAAAATTACCCAATTTCATGCCCTACTAGACTTACATTCCTTTGACATCTTATGCCTCACAGAAACCTGGCTTAAGCCAGTTACTAAAGACAATGATATCATCCCTCCAGGTTATAACATCCTTAGAACTGGCCATCCTAACAAAAAGGGTGGGGGTAGAGATAGTGTTTTAAATCTGAACTACAGGTAACCTCACTAAACACTCAACCTCCCTCACCTAGCAATGCTGAAATCTTAATATCTAAGCTCCAAATTAATGCTAATAAATCTATATACATCATTTGCTCTTACATCCCCCCCCCCAGGCCACAACATAAGTACTCTTGAAAATGTCCTTAACTGGCTTTCCACATCATTCCCACAAGAAACCATTCTCCTTGGAGACTTTAATATTGACTGGAACTGTTGTATTTCTGACAAACCTACATCTCACATTAATCTCTATGCCTTCTATCAAACTATCACCGACCCTACCAGAACCCATAAACCCAGCAACAAACAAACTACCTTAGACTGGATACTAGTCAACAGCAACCCCCAATCTTACAAAATAGGCATACTCCCTGATGATATTAGTGACCACTCTCTTACCTTTATAACTAGACAAAAGATCACCATTCCCACTCAACTAAACTTTAGAACCACCCGAAACAAAAAGAACCTGAACTTAGGTAACTTTCAAGCAGAGCTAAAAGCCTGCAATTGGTCACCCCTCAATGAAGCAGTCTCTTTTTTTTAAAAATACATTCCTAAAAATCCTTGAGCACCATGCACCCTCTCGTACTATTAAAAATAGAAACAAACCTGCTCCCTGACTCTCAAATGAGACAAGGCAAAAAATGAGACTGAGAAATCAAATCTGGAGTATATGGAGAAGTACCAAAGACCCTATTGATCATTTAAATTTTAGACTGCGCAGCTCAGGAATGCCACTAAAAAAAAAAAATCAATATTCCTCGATAAAAAAAACTATTACCTTAAATTCCAACAAACCCAATATCTAAACCCACAAAAATTCTGGTCAGGATTAAATAAATTACTGCATCCTGGGCAAGCCAAAACACCTACCCCCTCTAACTTGACTCATAATTCTCCCAACCAAATTGCTGATATGTTTAACAAATTATTTTCAGAAACTGTTCAATCTTTAGCAAATACCTTGCCACCTGTTACCACCACTGACTCATCCATGCCAACCACCCTACCCCAAGTATTACAACTGCAGCCTCTTCCCAACATCTCTCATACACTCACTACTTCTTAAGCTTAAACCATGCACTCCATCAGCTGACCTCCTCCCAGCTGAATACCTTCAAATGGCAGCTGGAGTGCTTGCCTGCCCTGTTTCCATCTTAATTAACAGAACCATTACAAAAAGTTCAATCCCATCCCTCTGGAAAGTCTCATATTTTATCCCACTGCATAAGGTTGGGAACTCAAATGAACTCTCAAACTCCCCCCCCCCCCTTAGCAAAACTTATGGAGAGATGTATTCAACGTCAGCTACTTGATCATCTCCTACAAAACCACCTGCTAGTTGACAGCCAGCATGGTTTTAGGCCTTTCTATAGTACTACAACTGCTCTACTATCCTTTTCTGACTGCATTAATAAAAATCTTGACAACAGCTTACTGTCCTCGCCCCTCTTTATTGACCTCTCAAAAGCATTTGATATGGCTATCAATTACTGTTAAACTCACTTAAATCACTTTCACTAGATACCCAGACAGTTAATTGGATCAAGTCCTATCTAGGAAGTAGATGACAAGCAGTCCTCTGGGAAAATAAACTATCTACTCTTCCCCCTATAACTCTTGGAGTCCCACAAGGCTCTATTCTGGGACCCTCCTCTTCACTATTTTCATAAATGATCTGAAAATCTCCCTTCCACAAACCACCTGCATACGATATGCTGACGACTGGACATTAATATCCTCCTCGCCTGCTGGACTTCATTCGAGTACCCAAGCAGTATTTACCTTAGTTGAAAACTGGTTCCATCAATGCTGTCTCCTCCTTAACCCCAAAAAAACTAAATTGGTACTATTCTCTCCCACTCAGAAGTCTCCTGCTATCAACTTCACAATTACATTTAATAATGGTACTGTAATAACTCCGGACACAACCACCAAACTTTTAGGTGTAACAATTGATCATAATCTAAACTTCGACACACATATCAACCTAACCATTAAATCAGTTAGTAAAAAACTTGGTTTCCTCTACAGACATAAACCCTATCTCACACCTCTAGCTAGGACTGCTATTGCCCAAACTCACTTAATCTCCACCCTTCTGTATGAATCCCCAATGTATACCAACTTATCCAAAAATAATCTTCATAAGTTGGAAACAGCCTATAATAACATAGCTAGATTTGCCACTGGTGTCCCCTTTCGAACTCACCACTGCCAAAATCTTAAATTGCTTAGATGGCTGGAATTGCAAAGCCAGATTCTTTTCCAGCAACTTATATTATACACAAGATATTACACCATCCCACAGATACACCCATACTCTCTACCCTTATTTGCCCATATAAAAATCTGACAACCCTTCGATCAGCTAATAAGGTACTAGTAGCTACCGTAAAGTCCAACAACAAATCTGGAGATAGCTTGTTCTCAGACTCTATTGGTAACTCTTGGAACACTCTCTTCCAACTGAACTAACAGCCCTTTCTTCTACCCCCACTTTTCAAGAAGCAATTAAGAATCTTCATTAAAGCCCAATAGCTTTGCCCATGCACAAGGGACCATTCTTTACTATCTGTCTTTAACATGCTATTTCAGGTACTCTGATATTCTCTCTTAATTCCTACTGTAGTAGCTCACCTCCTAAGGTTTGGTAAACTTTATAAACGATGCTACCCTCAAAAAAAAAAAAAAATGTTTTATTAATCCTTTTACTCAAAATTTTTAACTTATTTAGTCGGGTATGTTGGTATGTTACTGTAACAGTACTGTATAAATGTTCCTGTATTTGAAATGTTTTACCTGTCTGACATTCTCTGTATTGTATATTGTCAAGATTTCTGTCTTGTAAATTGTCTTAATGTGGAGTTTTTCTCCCCGGGCCTCCAATGAAAATGGACATACATCCAGTCGGACTATCCCATCAACAAATGTAAAATAAGTAAATGTTTTGGGGCATGTTTCAGGCTAACCAGTAGACAGCCTGGCATGTTATCCAGTCCCATGGACAGTGTTGTTGGCCTTGGATAGTGCTTTGAGAACTTGTCCTTTGGAGCTTGGGGGGTGTAGATATGCGCTTTTGTTCTGAAAGTATGAGAGGCCTGGGGTGGGGGATAATCCCCAAGATGCTCACTTGTGACAGAAGGCTGAACTGGTGAGTGCAGGAGATTAGCATACTTATGTAGTTGACGTGACATACCAGCACTTGTAGTAAGAAATGCCTTTCTGTACTAGAACTGAGAACTTCTGGAAGAGAACAAGTTCTCACTGTCTGGGAGGAGAAAACCAGCTGCAAGACGTATCTGTATTGGTCCTCCTCTTAGATTTGTTGATTTGCTGAGACCTTATTTGCTATTTCCTTTGTCTTCTAGAGGCTCTTTGAAAGCATGCTGTTAGTGTTCCACAGTTTCTTGCATTCACTTCACTTGTGGGTAGTCTTTTGACCAGTGGAGTGCGCTTTGCCATACTTAGTCAGATCTGTGTAGGGGATTAGAACCTGTCAGTAGTTCCCCTTGTGTGGTATGTGAATACATACTGTGTCTGTTTTCTGGACACTGGCATCATCTTGCTATTGCTGTGATTCTTATTTTTTCACCAGAAGTGAGGGTGCTTCAGGGCAGATTTCGTAGAACTGAATGCTACAGCTGTTTCTTTTGAACACTCACAATACCATCTCCAGCAGCATAAAGGCAAGTACTGCATCCTAAAGAGTCCTGTCGAACATTTGCCCAGTATACGCTGAGATTGAAGATCTACTAATCGGCATTTGAAGTAGTCCAGTCTCTTATATCACTGTCAGACAGCTGTATGTCTTGTAGGCTCGCTGTGCTTTACCTTAGAGACGTTATTGGGTATTTTAGTTACTTCATCCTATCGTTAACTTCTTTGCAGGTATTTTCAAAGCCACAGCTTTCCAAGAAAATGAAAGGGTGATTGGTAGAACATGTCGAACTTCTCTTCCAAATCACAGCATCTCCATATTTTCATCTCTTTTTTTAAGTTTGTATACAGTGTACAGCTTCCTGTCATCAAAAACTGGAGGCATTTAGTTAGTCATTGTTTGGTACTGCTACTTCTACTGTTACATGCACTTTGCTAGAAATGTGCAACACAAAGCACCTTAAGAGTGCATACTGGAACGTAATTGTGACTACAGTAGCATGCAAGATTTGCTCCATACTGTAGCATACTTCTGCACGTTGCAGTTACATAAGCATGTACTGTGCACTGGGCACAACACTCATTACTACTGCCCCCAAGCACTGGGTTAGTAAAGTTGTGGGCATGGCAGTGCATGCTTCTCTTTGCCCACAAGGAATTCACAGCCGCCCTATTTCTCTGCAGCTGAATGTTTCTTCAGTCATGTGTCTCCAACCAAAAACCACAGAAAATGTCTCACTGCCTAGGTGCCTAAACACTCAAGAATAATCTCACTTTGAAAATGGTCTTTAGCAAAAATATTTTCTCTCATCTCACTGTGTTTGTCTCCACCCATTAATGGCCCTCATGCATTAGCTCAAAGACAACAAATGAAAAAGGCTGGCAAAAAAAAAAAAAAAAAAAAGACTAAACCTTTAAAGTAATGAAAACCTGTCGCCGCCATTTTAGTGGCCTTACTGTTAGTGCACTTTGTAATCTTGATGCCTCTTGTATGGTGGCAGCAATAGAGTCTGTACTGCAGAGACATGACTAGCTACGGACGCTGCTGCCCCATAAGAACACACGAAATGCAGCTTCTTAGTGCCCAGTAGACAAGTAGCTGCTCTTTGGATCCCCAGCTAAACAGGCACTTAAAAATCTGGAGGAAAAAGGGTCTACTACGTACTGCTGACAAAGCAGCTGTTAACCTCTGCCTTGTCTCTGCTGAAAGAGTCACAGTGTAAGGGAAAGAGGACAGTGTGGGGGGGGTGGCAAGTTGACCAAGCGAAAGAAATGTGGGGGCCCTCAAGACCGTAACACTTCAAGGAAAACAACTCACTTGAGAGAGCTGTAACCCCCCCCCCATAACCCATTTCAACCCACTCCCCAACTATGCCTTCTTATTAGTTGTTAAATGGGTAAGCCAACGAGACAGTGTTCCCTTTTCAAAGACAACCTGGGAGCACTGTCTAGTTAATTGACTTGCTGCGGACTGCACAGTAGGTAAATGGAGGTAGGAGAAGACGAATCCTGTACCTTTGACTACAGGAAAGTAGTTCTTGAACTGCTGAGACTCTTAATCCTGTCTACTAACTGCCTTCATTTCTGAATTGTCAGTCACTCATACCTTCCCAAAAAAATAATGTTGTCTGGGCCCATTTCTCAAGGAATGGGTAAAAGTCAGTGATACCCCTGTCATTAAATACCCTCGGAAAAGGGTACAGACTTCACTGCATTAAAAAAAAAAAGGCCTTAGACATTCCTGTAGTACCCAAGGAAGAAAAGGCACTTAGAATTTCCAGAAGTATAAGATTGTTTAAGAAATGGAGTCAGACCAGGGAGAAGACATGGGATTCAGTCTGTTTCTAGTTCCAAGAGAAGGCAGCCTTTGACCGACCTGTTTTAGTCTTACCAAGGCTAAACAAATTTCTATAAGTGCCAAAGTTCAGAATGTTAATCATGTAGGCCCAACTTCCTCTCCTCTTCCCTCGGGTTTTATGGTCACCCCAGGTCATACATACAAATAGCTATAGCCAAGGCACCCAGGCAGTTCATGAGATTCTTTGCTAGTTTACTTCATTGGCCTTTTATTTATTTACCATGCACAGGGTGTTTACAGAAAAGTCTTTCTCCAGTAATGGTATATTGCAGAACTAAGGGCATACATATTTATCCCTATGTGGATGAGCAGGCTCCCCCCGCCTGAGAGTGGACGCAGATTGCTATACAATTCACCCTGGCCTGTTTCCAAACTCTGGAACCCTTTCAGAATCTGCCCACATCACACCTAACTCTCTCCTAACAAGTCCATTTTCTTTTAGCACTTCCGGTCACCACTAAACCGAGGGTAATCATCTGTTAGAGAAGGTGCTGTTTCTGACCCTGTATTTCACCTCCATACAACTGGATAGTCATGTTAAATTTGGGAGATACTTTTAAGACATTTGAGGAATCTTGAGTGGATGGGAGATCGTAGGTTTACCCTGGGTATCACTTCTGTGTCACTGTTAGACAGAGGCACAGTATACTAACCTCGAAAAAGGGCATAGCAAAATAAATTTAAAATGGGTGGCGAAAGCCAAACACATTCTGGCTAGGCTTATAAATGCCCTAGGGCAGATAGCCTAGTATGAACCTATGTGACATCAGTCCTAATTGTCACCTGGCAGATGAGGAAGCTCCAGTGATACCTGTGAAAAAAATGGCACCGACATGCCTACTTGATGCAGTGACCCATTCTTCTATTGCCTTGCCTCAAAAAAAGAGGTGTTATGGGTGGATATAGCAGGTGAATCTCAGTTAGGGGGCACTTGCTTGCAGGCCCAAATATCCACATACTTCAGGTAGATCCCTCAAATGTAGCTTTAGCTAGTCATATTTTGTCAGTATATATTTAGTATTATTTTTATTGATTTGTAACTTTTAATCAGTATATAACTGATGTGATTAAGTAGGTGTGTTGATAAAGTACAAGATTCATGTTCTGAAATGATGGTGCTTACTGTTGGAGAAACAAAATGGTAACCGTTTACATTATCATTGTAATTTCAATGCAGTTTGACTGCATTAAACATCTTATTTTATTGAGCTTTCCAGTTCTGTCCACTGTCTTTGGGTAGAATTTTTTATTTTTTGTTGGGCGGGGGGGTGACAATATTTTGTTACTTCAGAAGACAGGCCAAAAGTACTACAGTGCACACTGGCTGAAGCAGCACTGGTTCATTGCCTGCTTCTCAAAGCAGGATGACTCCAAATAGCTGACCCATTGTATCTCCTTTTGTTGCCCCCCCCCCCGACAAAACTGTACTGGGGCATGTGAAGGCCCACTCAGCACAAGCAGGCACAGAGTCACCACGGCCTTTGTGAGAGGGGCACCCAAGCCGTCGTAGAAGTGGCTACCTAGTCATCGGTTCTCACCTTTTCCAAGTACTGTAACTTGGGTATTACCTCTAAAGCTAGGGCAAGATTTACCACTGCCATCCTTAAAGGGCAGTTGAAGTCTATATTTTCACAGGGGCAGCCACTATCTGATCCATAAGCTGTGAGAATCTTCTCAGTAGTCAGCACCACAGCAGTAGTGAACAATTTGACAAACATAGTACAGTCATGTAAGAATTTAATATTAAGGTTGGGAAGGTGGCCTAATGGTTAAGGTGTTTGCCATATAAACACAAGGTATAGGGTTTGAATCTCACAGGAGATAACTGGCTAGGCTTAAAATGGCTTGCAAGGGCAGTTAGCCTAGTGCTAACCTATGAACCTATTGTAGATGTTAAAGTATATTCACTGTTGCAGTAATATTTCCCTAGCTCCAACCCTCAGTTTTCTACCTTTTGCCATCCTGACTTTCGGTATCCATTTACCCATTTTCTCTCCTTCCCTCTTGCAGTAACGTATCTCGCCCTCTATCCACTGTTTTTTGACTATTACCGTCCTGGGTTTGAGATGGGCACCTAGTCTCCTTTCCCCTCACCTTTCTTGTTGCCTAACCCTACTGGGTGCTACTTCCTGTTAGAGTTTGATTTAGAGAGAGAGTTTTAAGGGGGTTCTGGTTTGCCCGGCATCCCTAGGAGCATTTGCATCTGGGATGTTCTTCATGTTTCACTGTTGCAGTCATCACATTTAGGTTATCTGCTTGCAATAGCCTTCAGTCGGCCTGATTATCAAAGTCTTGGGTCCTGCGGTGGTTTCTGTCTCCTCTTCCATGATGTCAGGTCGTCAGGGTTATAAAGCATGCAGCCGACGCCATTACATCAGTCTTTCTTGCCATGCAGTGCCCGAAGCAGAAGCAGTTCACAAGTGCCAGTTGGCCGACTCCTGAAATGTTCGTTTTCGAGTTTCAGAACCGAAGTCTTCAACTAAGCCAAGTACCTTGTTAGGGAACCTTTTTCTTGCTCTAAACCGATGTCAGTAAAAGTTAACAATTGTATTTCTTGTGGAAAGCAAATACCTCATAAAGATTTTCATTCGTATTGCATTCCTTGCTTAGGCCCAGACCATGACGTACCTCGCTGTCGGTTTTGTGCCTTATTCAAACCTCAAACTATTCGTCGTCGATTTATTTACGCTTCTGACTATTATGGTACTCTGTTCAATTATCCAGAAATGGCTTCAGTAAGCCACCCGACTACCAACATTCCAAAAAAACGCAAAGATAAAGACAGAGACAGACATCATAGGTCTAAAGCTGCCGACGACGCTTCTCCTAAGCTAGTCACCAGTTTGCCGGTACTCAGTGAGGTGCTTTCGCTGCCCCTGGCACCCGCTACTTCATATTTGCATGCCTCTACTGAGACCCATTCGGAGTCCAGTATGCCGCGAGATGCTTCTTCGACTGTGGAACCTGTGGATGTCTCTACCATGGATAGGTCTGGAGCTGCTGTGCAGGCACCGGCTTCTGAGGGTGTATTCAGGCCTACTGACTTGCATATTAAACCGATGCCATCTTCTTCTTCAAGGCCTAAAACTCGATCCATGCCTAGATAACAGATGCCCAGACCGCATGGTCAGGCCCATGTGCCTAAAAAAACAAATAAGAATGGCTGAAGACCTTATTACTCTAATCAGGGGAAGCCACCCTTCCACCTCTAAGAGACTTAGGACTGATTTTCCTTCTGATTCTTCTGATCAGGACTCTGGAATTTCTGTTTCCTCTGATGACCAGGATTTACCCTTATCTACCTATGAGGATTCTGATGCAGAGGACTCTATTCCCTCTGCTTCCCTTCCAGGGGATTTCTCTTTTGGTGAAACCTTGCATACTCTTAGGAAGCATTTTCACTGGGAAAGCTAGGATTACTCTGACTCCAAAAAAAAGCTTAGGGATTTCTTACTCCTGCCCCAACACAGGCCTTTAGCTGTCCCTCCTGTACTGGACATTGTTGATGATGCGTTCTCGGAATCTAGCCTAGTCCCTGACTCTTTACCTCTTGCTCCCAGAAAATCTGATAGGTATTGCAGGGTTCCTGACTCTCACAAGTTCCTCTTAAAATCCTACTGCGGATCCTGAGACCATTTCACATTGACCCAAGGGCATTAAGGCTACTACTGCCAAAAATCCTACCCCCTCTGATAAAGATTCTAGGGCACTGGATAGATGGGGTAAGAAGGCATGCAATTCTGAAAACCTGGCCATTAGGGCCTTAAACTGCCAGTTTCATATGTTAAAGTATCAGCAGCATATTATTGTATTGCTTAAACAGAAAATGATGTTGATTCCTAACTGTGCTGAAAATAAACATTTACAGGATTTAATGCATTCTGCTGAACAAGTTGGAAAACATACTTTGCAATGTGGTTTTGGTTCATTAGTCATCTTGCAGGGCTGCTGTCACTGGGTCTGTACTTAGAAGGCATGCTTTGCTTAATAAGCAATCTTTACCAGATCATGTTAAAGCTAAATTGCTGGATGCTTCCTTAAACCAAGACCGCCTATTTGGCAAAAAAGCAGAAGTACTACTTAAAAAGATGGAGGAAAAAGCTAAATCTATGCAAACTGTTAAGATTTCCTGCAAGTACAGCCTCCCAGATTTAGTAGGCATTGGCCCTCTAAGAATAGGTCCTTTCCTGTCTCTTCCAGGCCTTCTCAGTCCAAACCCAGAACCAGCAGAACACCCAGGCTGCAGTCCCAAGGTACTCGAGACGAAGCAGTGGGTGGGTCCCACTTCCAAAGCAGGGAGTAGTAAGACCCCCCCCCCATCCCCCATGGTAAACTGTCTCAATAACTTAACTTTAAACCTTCCAAGCCCTGCACAATTGAGTGTTCCTTTAGGGGGAAAGATTGCCCTGCAGGCAAAAAACTGAGAACTCATTACCCAGGACAAATGGGTTTTAAATATAGTTTCCCAAGGGTACCGATTCCACTTCCATTCCTGACCAACCCAAACGGTTGGCCAGATCTACCTCCAAATCAGTGGGCAGAGGCTCAAAAGCAAGTTCTCTCTCTTAAGCATCAGGGATATTCAACCTGTTCTAGAAGAAGAATGGGGGCAAGGTTTCTGCTCAAGACTTTTTCTGGTACCCAGAAAAGACCATTCTTGGCATCCTATCCTAGATCTGTCTATCCTAAACACATTTTTGGGAATCCCATAATTCAAGATGCTAACTCAACTCATTATCAGCTGCTTCCTATGCTAGGCAAAGATGGCTGGCTGGCAGCACTGGATTTAAAGGAAGCCTACCTGCACATCCCAATAAGGGAATCCTGCAGAAGATATCTACGTTTCAAAGCAGGCTACATGCACTATCAGTTCTTTGCACTACCCTTTGCCTTATCTACTGCGCCCAGGGTATTCACCAAGTGCCTAGCTCCAGTCATTGCATTTTGCAGGCAAAGAAATATTCAGATATACCCATACCTGGACGATTTTCTAATTCAGGCAGAAAGCCAGGACAAACTATTAAATCATCTAGCATTTGTAAAGAAATTGCTAACTTCTCTGGGGTACACCATAAACGAAAAGAAATCATATCTTGTACCCTGCCAACAAATTGTATTCCTGGGAGCAAGCTTGAATACAACTTCCCAGATGGCCTACCTCACGCCAGAGAAACAAGTTCATTTGACAGCCTACTTCAAACTGCTGGCCACAAAGACCCAGCTATCTGTAAGGAAAATACTGCAAGCCGTGGGGTTCATGGCCTCCTGCAGTCTACTAATTCCATATGCAAGACTGCATATGAGGAAACTACAATGGTATCTAAAAAGCCTATGGTGTCAACATTCTCAGGGTCTAGAATCAATGATTCCTGTCATACCTTGTCTACAGAGAGAGTTCCTTTGGTGGGCAGAGGCCTGCCACCAAAACAAGCGACTGCCATTCACTCAACCCCCTGCCGCCCAAACCCTAACAGACGTATCGGACTATGCATGGGGGGCTCACTTGGCAGTGAAGTGCATTCAGGACAAATGGAACCCAACTCACAAGCACCTGCATATCATTCAAAAAGAAATGTTAGCTGTACAGAATGTTCTGACAGCCTTCAAGGGTCACATTCTTCCAGGACAATTATTGGTAAAGACAGACAATGCTACTGTTATGTGGTACATAAACAAGAAGGGAGGAACCCACTCATACCCTCTTTGCAGACTAGCCATGGCTCTGTGGAACACACCCTTGAGCTACCAAATGCACCTACAGGCTCAATTCCTGCCAAGAAAGCTAAATACACACTGGTAGACGACCTGAGCAGAAATCTCATGGACTCGCACTAGTGGAAAGTGGAACCAAAGATATTCAACATGTTGAGAAACAAATGGGGGAGCCCAGAGATAGACCTGTTTGCCTCCCCCCAGAACTACCAATTGGACAAATTCTGCACAAGGACTCCCCACAAACAAGCTTGGAAAGTGGATGCCCTGTCCTTCACCTGGAGTAAACCTTAAACCTATCAGTTTATGCCTTCCCCCCTCTGCCTCTCCTCTCCAAGGTACTACTATAGATCAAACAAGGTAAACCAAGGACAGTAATACTGATTACACCAGACTGGCCAAGCCAACACTGGTACCGCCTCTTGCGCAGTGTGTCATTACTGGCACCATGGAAACTGCCTCAGACCCCTGCCCTGCTGTCCCAGCAGGAGGGTCAGATTCTGCACCCACAGCTTCAAACCCTGAACCTGGCAGCCTGGCTAATTACCTGATCTCTCCGTTACCATCCCTCAGTAAGCAAGTGATGAATGTCATTCTGGAGGTAAGGAGGCCTAGTACTAGAAAATCCTATGCTGAAAAATGGAAAAGATTCTGTTCCTGGAATCAAACCCGGGGGTTGGGCACAGCAGCGCCCAATTTACCTCAGATTCTTCAAATACTTAACTGAAATGCTTCACAAGGGCCTTTCCTTTTCATCCATTAAAATTCATGCCTCTGCCATTTCAGCTCATTACAATATAGAACCACCCATCTTCTCTCATCCACTGCTGAAGCAGTTCCTCAGAGGGGCCAAAAACGTAAGACCACCCAGGAGAGCCCCTACTCCAGCCTGGGACCTTAACTTTATATTGGAAAAGCTCACTCTACCTCCCTTTGAGCCAGCTGCAAGTGCATAGTTGAAATTCCTTTCTTGGAAAACAGCCTTCCTTCTCGCCATCACTTCAGCAAGACGGGTGTCTGAATTACAGGCCCTCATGGCAGTGGAGCCCTTCATCATCTTTCATGCGGACAAGGTGTCCTTCCAGGACCAATCCCTCTTTCATGCCCGAGGTGATATCCAGTGTGATCCTTAATCAGTCCATTCATTTGCCAACCTTCTTTTCTAATCCACAGAACAAAGGAGAACGAATACTGCACTCCTTGGACGTGCACAGGCAGCTTATATTTTACTTGGACAGGACTAAACCTCTCGGGAAATCTGAACAGCTGCTGGTTGGATTTGCTGCAGGGGCAGAGGGGAAGGCTGTTTCAAAGCGAACCATTTCTAAGTGGATAGGCCACAGCATTCATTTCTGCTATAAGCACCATGGAAAACCTACCCCACAGGGGATAAGACCACATTAAACCAGGGCTGCATCTACCTCTACAGCCTTTCTCAGAGGTGTCCCTACCAAGGACATCCTAGAAGCTGCTACCTGGAGTTCTGTTCATACCTTCACCAAGCATTACCACTTGCCAATTTTTTTCTAAATCCTGAGCTGGCTTTGCCACTGCAGTCTTGCAGGGCCTTATAGCTGGTCGTAATGCTATCTAATTACCTCCTCCCATCCCTTAGCTTTGGGAATCTACCCAAATGTGATGTCTGCAACAGTGAAACACGAGGAACATAGTACAGTTGTGTACACTTACCATAAATGTAGATGTTCGAGTGTATTCACTGTTGCAGTCCTGGTTACCCTCCGCCCAGCCCCCCCCCCCCCGACTTCTATTGACTATACCTCTATTCTTGTTTACTGTGCTTAAAGCTTTTTGGTGTATTTGTTTTTTTGTTGGAGGTGTAACCTTGTATATAACTGCTTCCCATTATGGGGGCACCTGACATCTGGGGCAAGAAAAAATGATGCACTCTTAAAAAGTTATTTGTTGCTTAATTTTACCTGTAGGCTAACACACTCAAGTGTGCTAGCCACTTAAAAGCATTTATAGCATTTACTGTCTGTTTTTTTTCCTTGTCTCTGTAAAAAAAAAAAAAAAAAAAAAATCTCTTGTTTTCCCACCTTACTGAACTAGAGTAGTCCAGTTTCAGAGTTGCTGATCCCTGGGCTTTGTTTTTAGTTCCTGTTACTGATCCATTGCCTTATTAGGAAGGAGGGAAGTTTCTTTGCTTACCAGTGGGAGTGGGAAGCACTGAGCAGCCTTTTGTCCGAATTGGTGAAGTTTCAGCCAGAAACTAGTAGTCTATTGGTCGTTTGGGCCAATTCTAGCTCCTTTCAGCCCCTGCTATAAAACACGCTAAACACGTGTTTTCCAGCTTGTACCAACTCTGCACAGATCCTTGTGGTGGCCTGCAGAGTGATCCAAGCAGCAGAGAGCTAAAAGAGTGACTTTCTACGAGATATAAGTATTTTTGTGGCTTTCCCACTGTTATTAAGCTAGTGACTGCCTGTTTTACTGCTACTTTAAGTGATTTCTGCATTTTACACTGTTTATTGCACTTTAAGTTACTAATTGTTGCAAATTGTTTCTGTAGGCTACACACTAAAGTGCGCTAGCCGATTTACAGCATTTAAAGCATTTACTGTCTGTTTTTTTCCTTATCTCTGTAATAAAACAAAAATCTCTTGTTTTCCCACTTTACTGAACTAGAGTAGTCCAGTTTCAGAGTTGCTGATCCCTGGGCTTTGTTTTTAGTTCCTGTTACTGATCCATTGCCTTATTAGGAAGGAGGGAAGTTTCTTTGCTTACCAGTGGGAGTGGGAAGCACTGAGCGCCTTTTGTCCGATTTGGTGAAGTTTCAGCCAGAAACTAGTAGTCCATTGGTCGCTTTGGGCCAATTCCTAGCTCCTTCAGCCCCTGCTATAAAACACGCTAAACTGTACTGCTGATCTAACCAGCATATCCTATAACTGAAAAGTTCATCTCTACTTGATTCCCAAGTAGACTATTCTCTATCTGTAAAGCCTAGCACTTACTCCTACAGTACTTGCACCTTGATAAAGCACTCTTATTATAGATAGTACCCCACCAGCCCAAAACCCACTTCCCGGAGTCCTTTGAAAGTTCTTTATCTACTACTTCTAGTATGTCGAGGGATCAGTTGCTAGTGTCCTCTCCAGCTCAACTGGTGAACCTGGGAATATTGAGGCAATGTTACAATTGCCTCATGTACACAGACAATCCTCTCCTTCTCCCACAAAACACAAATACATGCGAGAGATGCAACTATACGGCCAAACTGGAGGCTGAGCTCTCTCAACATAGGACTGGCAAGACCAGACAGGAGGAGAAGGCAACCACACACAATACATACCCAGTCACACATGGTACCATCACAACTTCAAATCATACACATACTCACACAAAGACATACTCGAAGGCTCTGGTCAAAATTTACCAAAACAGCAGAGGCCACCAAAGCAGACACCCAAACAAATACCACCTCACGACCCAACACATGCAACACATAGACCACACAGTCAGAGTGTCAAACAGTCACAGCCCTTAAGGCCAAACAAAATGCCAGACACACTTGTCATTGGTGATTCCATAGTCAGACACACTGACGTCCGCTCACCAGACTGAGTAAGGAGAAGGTCACAGTAAGCTGCCTGTCGGGCTAGAATCCGCCACATAACGCAAGCACTCAGGTCTCTCAACAGCAGGTACAAGTACGACTCAGTCATTGTCCACGCTGGTGTCAACGACCTGTCTACTACCTCCTTGGACTACATGAAAAGGGACGTCGAGGAGCTCTCTGATTATGTAGCCCAGGCAGGTATGACCCTGACCTTGAGCAGTATCCTACCTTCACCTAGAATGATGCCACAATACAGTGATAAGATGATCAGCTTTAATAATTGGCTTAAATTCTGGTGTCATTCAAAGGGGATCCAATGTCTGTCTGCCTGGGATGACATGCTGGACAAGCCCGGCTTGCACCTGTCACCCTGGGCTTCGGATATTGGCAAAGGCTCTTGCCACCCCATAGTGCCTTTTAGGCAAGGCTCAAATTCTAAACCTACCACCCTAGAACACCAAAAGGAAAAAACTAAGGGTAATGCTGCTCAATGCCAGAAGTCTCAATCTCAAGATGAGGCCCTTCTCAATATGGAGAACATCGATGTCTGTGCTGTGACAGAAACCTGGTTCAAGGCTCCTGAGAGCACCCCAGCACTAACAGGTTTCACCTCATATCATACGTTCCGCCCCAAAATCCGGACAACACCAAGAAAGGAGGGGTGTCCATATTCATAAAGGACACCCACACCTCAAGGTTGGTGGCAATGCACGATGCATCTGAGACCATCCAGGTGCAATTAACCATAGGCAAGACTGCTCTGCAATTTGTAGCATGTTACAGGCCACCCTCTCAAACTCAGGAACCTCACATGGCCTTCCTGAAAACATTGGAGGGATAAATGTATCTCCAAACACCATCATACTAGGTGACTTCAACTACCCTAATATAGACTGGGAACACTACTCAAGCCCGAACACTCTAACCCAAAGATTCCTGGAGTTCATAAACTCAAATGCCATGGAACAACTAGTCACCATCCCCACAAGAGGTGAAAACATACTTGATCTCATCATCACGAACATGGGATCAAAATGTTCAACACCGAAGTATACCCCTCACTGGTGAGATCAGATCATAAACTAATCTCGCTGGAGGTCCTCATCCCGCCCACCTGAAACAAAAAGACCACAGTGAAAAACTTCTCAAAAGCCGATTTCACACTTCTAAAAACTAGTGTGGTCTCCTTTAAGGCCCCTGAGCCAGTGGTAAACATTACTCAAACCGCTGAATCACTTACAAATGCCTTCTACCAGCACCTACAGGACTGCATGGATCAGGCAATCCCAAACAAAACTAAGACTCTCTGTACCAAAGGCAAGCGTCCAGTCTGGTGGACCCCAGCCATAAACAAGCTCTACAACAAAAGGAGGAAGCTACTACAAGATAGAGCAAAATCCTTGAAAGATAAGACACCTTTGATCATTATAAGTAAAAAACTAAGAGCTCTCATAAAATCATCCAAGGCAAATTTTGAGAGAAAAATAAGGACTCTAAAGACAATCATAAGGCCTTCTTTAGCTATGTTAGAAACCTAGGAGGAAACTCCCAGATATGCTCAGAATTAGTTCAAAATGATGTGAAAATTATTGAACCTACACACATTGCTAACATACTGGCTGACAGGTTCAGTGCAAACTTCTCGGCCCCCTCCCCCCCAAAAGGAGAGATATCTATTCTAGAGGATTGTAGCCCCCAAACATCTCCAACGCCCAGGTGAGAACTGCCCTCACTAAGGCAAAAACACAGCATCCATGGGACGGATGGTGTCCCCGGCTGTGTGCTTCATGAACTCGAGGAATTAAACCCACAGTTAGGACAGCTGTTTAATCTTAGCCTCACCTCAGGATACGACCCAAGGAGTGGCGACTGTGGTCCCACTTCATGGCGGTGCCTCCACAGACCCTGGAAATTACCGCCCCATTAGCTTGACAAGCCTTATCTGCAAAGCCATGGAGAGGATCATAATGGAACTCATAAATAAAGACATAGGGAACTTGCAGACTTTGGATCCAACCCAGTTTGGCTTTGTCAAAGGCAGATCCTGCCTCTTAAACTTGGTTGACTTTTGAGACAGTCACCAAGGCCATTGATGAGGGAAAGGCAGTCCATACAGCCTACCTCGACCTGGCAAAGGCCTTGACACAATACCCCACTCAGGTATCATCGAAAAACTCATCAGCTTGAATGTAAACCCATACATCACAAGATGGGTTGCAAACTGGCTAGCGACAGAACCCACAGGGTCAGAGTTGCTGGAGCCATGTCAGACTCAAAGCCTGTCACAAGTGGTGTCCCACAGGTCAGTCCTGGGTCCACTCTTGTTCGGCATCTACTTTTCTGAAGTACAAGCAAACACAGGAGGGTTATGGCTGACAAAGTTTGCAGATGACTGCAAACACATCTGACACAGATATCCTCCAGAAGGGCCTCACAGAAGCGGATAACTGGTGCCAGAGCCATGGCCTGAAGTTAAACGCCAAAATGCATAGTCATACCCTTCGGGAAAAACAAGGTTACCCCTAGCTACCATATAGGTGACAATCCACTGAGCACAGAAAAAGTCATCAGGGATCTGGGGACCCAAGTTGACAGTAGTCTTTAGTTTGACACTCATGTTGCTAAAGTAGTTAGGAAAACCTTCTATATCACCTGATCATGAAGGGATTCACATCTAGATCAAGGGAGGTCATCGTCCCCTGTACTCATCACTCATTAGACCTATGATTGAGTACAATGCCCGTTCGAATGTATCTGACCAGACACCTGATGCAGCTTGAAAGGCCCCAAAAGTTCCTCACCAAAAGGATAAAGGGTCTCAAAAATATGTCTTATGCTGCCCGACTGAAAGAACTCCAGCTTTATTCAGTCTCATACCGCTTGCTCAGAGGTGACCTGTGCCTGACATATAAGGCCATGTCAAACCCAGATTTGATGAATATGCTTCACCTCAAAAATCTAGATCCCTCAGAACCACAAGGGCGGAGACTTAAACCTTGACACGGTTATAAATAGAACGTGCTGGAGGGACAGATTCATCACCCAGAGACTCCTATGCTGTGCAACAAAATCCCGGTACATGTGAGGCAGAGCACCTCGCTGGCCTTGTTCAGGAGGAATCTTGACCAATGGATGGGAGATCGCAGATATACCCCAGGGATTACTTCAGTGTCACTGCTTGACAGAGGCACAGAAAAATGATAGGCATAGTTTTTATTCAAACTAAAGGGCCACATAACTATGGGCTAGGCTTATAAATGCCCTTGGGCAGATAGCCTAGTATGAACCTATGAACCTATGAACCTATGTAATGACGTCTGCTGCATGCTTTATTCCCCTGACGACCTGACATCATGGAAGGATTAGACAGCAACCCACACAAGACCCAAGACTTTGATAATCAGGCTGACTGAGGGCTACTGCAAGCAGATAACCCAAATGTGAGTACTGCAACAGTGAGTACACTCGAACATCTACATTTATGGTAAGTTTACACAACTGTACTTTCCTAGTGCTCTTGAGTCTACTAAATCCCAGTATATTCCATGGGTGAGAGGGAATGAAATATTGGATGAGCAGACATACCTCTTGCACCATAGGTATGCTGACTTCTGTGTGGGAGGGCATTTTCCTGTCTGAGAAAGAAGGATGAAAAGACTTGGAGTTTGAGCAGGAGGTAAGGCCTTCTGAGTCAGATGTCCCAAAAATAAGCACCACTGCATCAGTTAAAGTACAAGAACATCAGCTGTTGTAATAAATTCCTGTACAACTGTACTTTTTTCTGCATTTCTTCGTTTTGTGTATTTTTGTGTATGAATTATTATTTGCAGCTCTTCTTTGGGGGGTTCCTCTCAAAGTTGTCTTGGTATGTCTGTAGAAATGCATTTCTCCTGGGGTGTGTGTGTGTGTGTGTGTGTGTGTGTGTGTGTGTGTGTGTGTGTGTGTGTGTGTGTGTGTGTGTGTGTGTGTGTGTGTGTGTGTGTGTGTGTGTGTGTGTGTGTGTGTGTGTGTGTGTGTGTATTTTATTATATACATAAATAAACATATATAAATGCACACGCACATATGTATGTATATATATATATATATATATATATATATATATATATATATATATATATATACACACACATATACACACACATATTTATATATATATATATATATATATATATATATATATATATATACATATATACATATATACACACACACACACACACACACACACACATACATGTGTGTATTTAGATGTTTGTATATAATTATATCTATATATTTGTATATGTGTGTGTGTATTGGTTATTTGCACATTGTTTATTTTGCAGATTGTTTTATACTTTCTCCCTGATCCTGTTTGAAAGTGGGGATTTGTTCCCTGTAGATTTAACTTAGCTGAGAAAGAATACAAAATGCATGTCTTACTTTTGACGTAATCTTCAGATAAGTCGGCGTCGTGGTATGTAAATGCAGTAGTAGAACCCAATACTGTGGAAGCATTGTGTGATTTAGGTACAAATTTCTAATTTGTTATTTGTAACAGTTCTGTATCTGTACAGATTGCCATAGTGCTGTTCAAATCAAGGAAGTGGATGGAGACGTTTTGAGCTTTATTTCCCGTCCTTATTTACAGAGAATCTGGCAAATAGAACAGGAAATGCTGTGTAATTTGCAAAGTTAAAGTGATGATAAAGGGCTGTTACATGCTCTGTCAAGATACAGCGGACTTTAGAGAAGTTATGTGGCTGATGCTCAAAGTGGAACTGATTTAAATGAAAACAGTGCGGGCTGTGCAGCTGTACATATTCCCTGTTTTCCCTTGTCAGCTTCAGTTGTGAAATGAGGGCAGGAACAGGAAGTTTGCTTGAACTCTTACTGATTGCAGAGAGTATACCTGTAAGTATTAAGTATTGATTATTATCCTCCTTATTAGTGGAGCACCTGTTTGTGTAAGGACAGAATTTCACTTGATTACATGAACAGGTTATAAAAGATACTACTTTCTCTGATACTGTTAGTAATTACAGGATAGTCTTTTTGTTCAAAATTTCCTTATCTTGCATGTTGTGATGCTGATAAGGAAGGTGGTTTATCACCAGTGTCTTCAGGAAAAATAACTTGTGGTATCCCGTGCCATATTTGGATCAAAACATGACCAGAGTTGGAGCCACCTCTGTGGCCTGGAGGGGTAAATCCCTGACTGTAGTGTAGAGCCATGAGTTTTGGTTAAGAGCTGTGTTGCCTGTACGAGCTGGCAGGGGAGAGTGGGAGTAAATAGCTGCTTCTGGTTAGCCCACTCTGAGGTGAACGGAGAGGCTTTAGCTCTCCACTTGAGTGATACCAAGGGGGAGCAGTGGGTGTTAGTCATGGAGTTCAGGCCAAGGACGTACACAGTGCCACTGTGTAGGTGCACAAGCCAAGTAGAATATGTATGTGGAGGTGTATTCTCTTCATATGGGAGCATGCGGATTAGCTCAATGAACCTCCAAGGGGGGGGGGGTGCTTCACCCAGGGAAATGGTAAGCTGCCCTAAAGGATTAGTAAGGTGGCTTGCTCCCTACTACGTCACTCTCTGCTGGAGAAAAAGCTGTACTATTTGGGCTTCATAAGCTGAAAAGAATGGATTGAAAGGCTATCACCTAGCCTGGGAGTGCCCAGCCTCCCATCCCCATGTAATGAATGGGCCTTTTGGATACAAGCAGATGTTGAGGTCCTGCAGGGAAGCAAAATGACTGACCAACCAGAGCCAAAGGTGTGCTGTGTTGTTCTCTTTCAGGATTAATGTAGAAATTTAAGCCCTATTTAAGTTTCTCTTTACCCGTCAAAATTATTTGGTAGTAGCTTAGTAGGACAGCTGCCCATCATTTAAAAAGAGCTGCTGATTTTCCTTAAAAAAAAAATACATATTGCAGTATGTCTGGTAGATAGAACTTTTATGCGTTTTTCTCTTAATTTTGTTTGCTTTGAATGGAGGTTATTACCACTCTTCCCCAGTCTCCATCTTTAAGGCATGCTAAGTTGGGGGGATTAGCACCCTTGTAAATGGAACCAACAGTCTTTTTCTGTTTATTTATCCAAGTCATTTTGTCTGTCTAAATAGATTAATGCCAACTTAAATGCTTATTACTTGTCTGCATATGTAATTGCACTCAATGGAAATGAGCCGTAAGTGTGCCTTCCAAGCAGCACTCCATTCTGACCTTTCACATCACTAATTCTCGATCAGCACTTACTGCTAGGTCAGGTGTTCTACAGTTTCACTCTACTTTTTTCTGTGCGGCTAGTGTTTTTGGTTAGTAAAACTAGGTCTGACTTTGAGGAGCTTCCATGGTTAAATGTTAGGATTTCCTCCTCTTATATCCCCATCTGGATTTAATTCTAACATGTCTCTATTTCTACATATCTGGATTGTGCATGCATGCTGTCATACCTTGGGCAAGGAGGGCTCACTCCGCTCCTGCATTTTCCAGTTCTTCTCTGTAGTTTCATAGTTTGGATCTTGAGTCTAGCTATGCAGTTGGAAATTTTCTGCTTTTGCTGTCTGAAGTAGATGCATCTTAGAAGTGTTGTTTTGGCTAATAGATCGCAGGCCAGGAGCTGCAGCAGCAGACTTGACTGAATAAGCCTGCACTTTATTTTGTATACCTATAGGAGATGAGAGAAGCCTGAGATCTTCACAGCTGTGAAGTTGGTGATTGAGGAGGGTGAACAGAACAGTGCTTGGCAGGAGTTCTCATATCACTGGATTCCCAGATAGCCCACAGACGAGATTCAGGAAGACAGCATTGGTACTGATGGATCGATCACCAGTTGGGTACCTCAGGACTTCATGCTGGGACTGCTTCTATTTGGTATTTACTTCCCGGAGGTAAAGGTTAATGTCAAGGACTTTTGGCTTGCCAGTTTTGCAGATGACTGCAAATTTGAGCTGTTATAGATCCCCCCCCCCCCAATGACTAGTGCCAAAGTCATGGATGAAAACTCAGTGCTGAGAAATGCATTGTAGTGTTTTTTGGGAAAACTGTGCCACCCAGGCTAATTACGCCATTGATAAGATACCCCTAAGAGTTGATCTGGTAGTCAGGGATCTGGGAACATATGTAGATTGTAAACTGACTTTGACCAACATGTGCCCAAGGCAGTAAGAAAATCAGTCTGTCGCCCAACTTTTTAAGTAAGGGCATAGCATCAAGCGCCAAGGATGTCATAGTGCCACTTCATTTGCCCCTTATCAGACCCTTCATTGAGCATAATGCCCCCTTTGGCATGCATCTCCATTCATATGTCACAGATGGAACTCCCACAAAGGTTCTTTACCAGGCGAATCCAGGGTGTAAAGTCATTGTTGTATATGGATCCATATTCTGTCCTGCTGCTTTCTTAGAGGCAGTCTGTACCTGGCATACATCAGATCCAACTCTGATGGACCTTTTGCACATCCAGAAAACAAACTGCATCAGAACCACTAGATGTCCTCCCATTTCACTGTTGTAGTATTCATTACAATAGGGATCCCCTGCCAAGGGCGGCCCGCCATCCAGCCATTATACCAAAGCCTTTAGGTTGATCCAAGGTACACCATATGTCACACGTATTCTTCTCTCATAGTGTAGGGCATAAAGGTACATCCAGACTTACCATGCTTGGAGCTTCTTTGCCGCTAATCTGAATGTACTCTCTTGATCACCGGTCTGAATGCCTGCTCCTTTTGCTGGTTCACCAAGCCGTTTCAGATAAGTGCCCCATTTGGGTTTTTTGGTCTTATCTTTTTTGCATTGTTGTTTGTGGGGTTTTATGTCACCCAGGAAGGGTAAATGCCAGTGTTGGAGACTGATTCCCCATAAAGATCGTCAGGAGCAATGCTTATTTTACTTTGGCGGTTCCCACGACCAATTTGTCAGGCTGTTGTTCCTGACACTCTCCATAGTTGTCTTTCTTCTTTGGCCTTAAATTTGGAGAATCAACATCTTAAGCTTTTAGCGAAAGACGCAATGGAACGAACTTCCCACTCCAAAGGTCAGCCGTGTGTGAAGACGGTGGCCAAGAAATCTAGGTCCGATTCTTCCACTTTGCTGCCTCCACCGGACGTGTCTCCTGAGGCTAGTGAAAGCCCGGAGGATCGCGTGGCCTCACAGATTCTTCTGCTGTGACCATTTTTGAGGTCAGCGTGGATCTAACCATACACATGTCCTTAGAAGCCTTGCAGATGTCTACTTCGGACGTTCAGTGGGAACTGCAGCTGATAATTTCCAAGGGGCCTAGGGGCTGTTCTTCAGATTTTGGTTAGAGAGGAAGTCCAGACTATCATTATTTATTTATTGAGTTATTTATTTATTGAGTTATTTATTTATTTATTTGTTTACATTTGTTGACCGGGAGTGTCCGACTGGACGTAGGTCCATTTTCAGCGGAGGCCCGGGGAGAAAAGCTCCACATTTAAATAGTAGTTACATTGGATTACATAGTGATTAACAATTTAACATAGCAATTACTTACAACATATTTACAGATGAAGAACATAGTACATCAGTAGACAACTAGAATCTTTATCTGTGAAGTACATAACAGACATTAACAAATGTTACAATGAGAAGTTCCTGCTGTATAGTAAGTACTAGGCTTATGAGCATCTGAGCTTGCTATAATCAAGGTAGTTAGTGGCGTGGAAAGAAAGGTAGTGGTTGGATGGGGTGGATGATATTAGAGTGGGAGTTGCAAGGGCATAGCCAGCATGTTTTTAGGTGCGCTAATTATTTAATTATTATTAAATGCTGTCCCGAGTCTGAGCCGTCTATATTTTGTAAGGCAAATGTCCCTTTTGAAGAAAAAGACTAAGTATCTTTTTCCAGCCCCTAAGGACCTGCAGAGTGAGTGGCAGAATTTCACTCTGGGGTTCTTTAAATCCTTGATGGGTTTGAAACCTCCCCATGGAGTTTCTGTTCCAGCTCCTCCTTGGTCCTCTACTCCTCTCAAAAGACCTAGGGAACAGGATCCTTATGAAGGGGAGATGGATTCAGATGAGGAATTCCTTGCTTATTCATCTCAGATTCCCTCTCTTTTAGACTGTGGGTCTGAGGAAAAGGACTCTACAAGTCCTGACACTCCTTTTGTGGAAATTTCTTTTGGGGGGACAGTCTCCAGAATGGAGTGCTTCAAATGGGATTGTGCCCAGGTTTCTGAGGTACAGAAGAGGTACTTTGAGCTCCTGCAGATGGACTCTGAGACCTTCTGCTGTTCCTCCTGTTTTGGCTGCTTTGTTGGATGCCTTTTCTTCTGTATCTAAGGCTCCTGATTCTCAGCTCCCTGCCCCCAAGAAACCTGATTTTTTTTTTAGGGTGCCTGAAAACTAAATTTTTTTTCTATAGGTGTCCTTCAGCTGACCCTTTTGTCTGTGGTGTCTGTCAAGCCATCACAGTTACTGTCTTTTACTGTTACTTGTTTCTGATCAAGATAGCAGAACTATGGAATGGCTAGGTAAGAAGGTTTATATGTGTGCTACTTTAGCTTTCAGGGCTGTCGATTATCAGACCCATGTGTCCATATACATTTTGGCTCTTCTTTCCCAGGCCTGTGTGGTAATTTCTTATCTCCTGGACTTTGGAGGTAAGACTTCTGCTCTTTCCCTGTTGGGGACTTCTTCCCAGGTGGCTCACCATTGTATTGTGTAGTTATGATGCAACAGATGCTTCTAAGGCTGCTGCCTTTGTTTATGTGATTTACAGATGCTCCTGGCTTTGGCTTCAACCTTTGCCTGATGATATTAAGGCTGTTAATGGATGCTCCTCTGGACAACAAACACCTGTTTGGTGAAGCTGCTGCTGATTTGTTTAAGTCCCTTCAGGATAAGGGCAAGGCCTTGCAGGAACTTAAACATATTTTTGTTTCTCCTGTGCCTAAATTTCAGAGGAATTACCCTAATAAGCCAGCCTTTTTTCGTAGGCAGTCTCACCCCCCCCCCTGCCAATTGTAAGAAGGGTGGGAAGCAGGTTCCTCCTGCCAAAGCTATAAAGCTAACCGGACTTCTGTGTCACAGAAGTATCCCTTTCCTAACAAACCAAGTGCTGTGTAACTGTCTTGTTCTCAGCTGCATTCCTCTTTCTTTTCCTGTTTGATTAAAGATTATTCAGGACTCCTGAATTCTGTCCATTATCCGTGTAGGGTATTTCATGGTCTGGAAATTTTTCTCCTTTTATGGGCATTCCTCAGACACCTCGGGAGCAGTTGCTTTCCTTTCCAGGGGTGCTTCCAGATCTTCTGACTGAGGGAACTGTTGAAGTTCCAGTGTCCAAAAGAAGAGAGGGGTTTTACTCTAGAATGCTTTTGGTGCCCAGGAAAGATGGCACTTGGAGATCTATTCTGCTGTCATCTAAATACCTTTCTGAAGGTGTCCGCTTTTTGAATGCTGCTTCTTCTAACTTTATTTAAAACTTTATTTCTTCTTCGGGCTTATCTGGTGTCTGGACCTCAAGGATGCCTATTTTCATGTCCCTGTTCATCCCCTTTTTAGGATGTTTATACCTTTCTCTGTTGCTTCCTGGCATTTTCAGTTCTCTGCTTTGCTCTTTGGCCTTTCTACTGTCCAATGATAGTCATCAAATGCCTTGCTGCTCTGATTGGTTTTTGCAGTTGAAGGGGGATCTAAGTCTTTCCCTACTTAGACAACCTCAGTGACCTCCTGTTTCAGGCATCCTCTCCAGAGATTTTGTTGCATAATCTACATTTTGCCATTTCCCTTCTGCAGAGCCCAGGGTTCACTATGAATTTCATAAGTCTTTTCTGACTCCTTCTCAGGATCATGTTTTTCTGGGGTGCAGGATCCAGAGTATTCCTATGCTGACATTCCTGTCTCCTCCCAAACCCCTTAA
The DNA here is from genome assembly GCF_019279795.1 of Protopterus annectens. Classification (NCBI taxonomy): domain Eukaryota; kingdom Metazoa; phylum Chordata; order Ceratodontiformes; family Protopteridae; genus Protopterus; species Protopterus annectens. The sequence goes on along the minus strand of NC_056748.1, from coordinate 64,699,146 downwards.
TCTCATTTCCTTCTTTCAATCCCTTCTTCCTCTGACTTCAACAGCCAAGGAATTTGAGAGTTGTCAGGGTTTATAGCTTCCACCTTCTGTATGATCCCCTTTGCCAGACTTCACATGAGAAAACTTTGGTGGTTCCTAAAGTCAGTTTGGCTTCAGTGTTCTTATCCCCTCAAATTTTTAGATGTTCTTCGTGTTTCACTGTTGCAATCATCACATTTGTCTTATCCCCTGTCAGGGTAGCCCTCAGTCGGCCTGAATACCAGAGGCTTAGTATTTCTGCATCAGTTGCTGTCTCTTCAGGACTGATGTCAGGTTGTCAGTAGTATAAAGTAAGGCAGCCAATGCCATTACATCAGTCTATCTGCCGAGGAGCCCGAAGCAGAAGCAGTTCGCACGAGTGCCAGTTGGCCGCTACCTGAGTTTCGTTTTCCGAATTGAAGTTGAAGTCTTCTTAGTTTCTCTTCTTCCGTATCTCTAGCAGGAATGTCAATGAGGGATTCGGCAGTTGACTTTCAATCCAGGGCTCCCTTTTCATCCACCTCTTCCCTCTCAGGAGCTGTTCAAAGATACTTCAGATGTGGGATGGAGTGCAGCATTCAGCTCCCTAAAGGTGCAGGAAGTCTGGTTGCTTCTTCAGCAGAAAGACCATATCAACATCAAAAAGATGAGAGCTCTTCTGTTGGCACTTCAAGCCTTACATTCTGTTTTTCCCCAGGTCCTCTCAAGGTGTTAAAAGACAATACCACACTGATGTGGTATGTCAACAAACTGTGGGGGAACAAGGTCTTCTCTTTGCTGGTTAGCACTCTTATTGTGAGAACTAGCTGTCCAGTAACAAGTGACGCTTCAGGCAGTTTACATTCCCTCGGGTCAAAACTTTGTGGCAGACTGTCTGAGCATGTCCATAAGTCACTTCCATGAATGGATGCTTCACAGGGATGTATTTCTGGACATTGTCCACCAGTGGGGTTACTCCTCAAATGGATCTTTTTGCCTCCCCTCTAAATAGACTACTTCCCCTATTTTGTGCCAGAGTCCCATTTCCTCTGGTTTGGAAGGTAGACACTCCCTCTCTTTCTTGGAAGGGGATATTTCTTTATGCCTTTCCTCCCCTTCTCCTCATTCCAGAAGTCCTGTTCAGAATGCAACTGGATACTCCCAAAATCTTGCTGGTGACTGACTTTTGGGCAAGACCAGCATTGGTTCTCTCTTCTGCATTTTAGCCAAGGGCAGTCATAAGTTAACTCAGATGGTGGACCTACTCACGTAAGATGAGGGTTCTCTCATCCATCCCCAGCTGCCCATTCTTCAGCTAACACTGTAGGTGATAAGATTTTGATTCCACATAGAAACTGTTTTTTCTGAGGACGTTCTTGGGGTCCTGCAGAAGGCCAGGAAACCCACTACTAGGAAATCCTACTTATCCAAATGGGAGTAGTTTTCTGTTTGGTGTCTTTCTCTTAACCTGGATCCTTTTTCTATGGATGCTCCTTTGGTCATCTCTTGTCTGTGTGAACTGCTCAATGCTGGGTTGGCTTATTTTTCTGAGACCCATTTAACAGCTATCTCTGCTTGTCTGCCTTTATCACCTCCTTTAGCTTCTAGATTTTAAGCTAAACAATTTCTTAAAGACCTCCTTCATGTTAGACCTCCCAGGAAGCAAGTTCCTCCTCCATGGGAGCTTAATTTTGTTTTATTAAAATTAACACAGGCTGCTCTTGAGCCTGCTGCTTCAGCTTCCTTACGGCATTGTTCTTGAAAAACTGTTCTTTTGTTAGCCCTTACTTCTGCCAGGTGGGTGTCTGAGCTTTAAGCCCTTATGGCTTGTCCTCCATTTTTAGTGTTCCATAAGGACAGGGTGTCCTTGTGTACTAATCCTTTTATGCCCAAGGTGGTGAATGAGTTGTCTGTTAATCAGTCTATTCATTTGCCCAGTTTGTTCCCCCTCTGTGCAAGCTGCCAGTTAGAAGGTGCTTTGCAAATTGGATGTGCATAGATAATGCAGATTTTATTTGGATAAGACTAAGACTTTTTGGCAATCTGATCAGGTATTTGTTTTCTTTCATTCTACGTCTTGAGAATTGACTGTGTTCAAGCAAACTATTTGTTATTAGATTTCTGAAGCCATTTCTTTTTGTTCCTGTTATGGTAATCATCTTTCTTCTTTTTTAAGGCTTATTCTGTTAGAGCTGTGGCTTCTTGTGGTGCCTTTTTTCAAGGGTTTTTATGGTAACTCTATTCTTGAGGCAGCTACCTGGACGTCTATGCATACATAGACTACACGTTGGATGGAATTTCCAGAACTAGAGCTGGTTTTACTAGGGCCATTCTTCATGGGTTTCTGGAGAGCTTTGCCGGTCCTTTCTCCCTCTCTTCTTGAGCTTTTGCATTCTCTCTATTGTAATGAATACTGCAACAGTGAAATGGAAGAACCGTACTATGGTTGTGTATGATCTTACTATAACGGTAGCAGTCTTTCTCTTCACTGTTGCAGTATTCACGCCCTCCCTTCTCCCACTGGTCTTTTTTCTCTTCTGGATGTATTGGTTACCTCTTTACTCCTCGGACTGACGTTCCTTCTGGGGCCCTCAGTTCTGTGGATGGTACATCCTAGATGTCGTCTTTATGCCCTACTCGTTATGCAGAGAGCATACATGTGCCATGAGGCGTACCTTAAAGCAACCAGCAGGCTTTCGTATATTGGCCTCCCCTGGCAAGGGATCCCTATTGTAATGAATGCTGCAACAATGAAGAGAACAACCTATACCGTTATGGTAAGATCTTGCACATCTGCACTATCCAAGGATTTTGCTTGTGACATAAGACATGTTGGAGAGAATGATGTAACCAGAAACTGTAACCAGTTTCTCATCCGTATGAAGCAGATTCCATCTCTAACACTTAAGTGTAACCTTGACTAGTGGATGGGGTAAGTAGGAGACCCCTGCAGGTCTAGCTGCTGTGTATCAGATAGTTTGGGCATTACTGTCTGCCTCTAACATATCCCCCACCCCAATCTCTAGAAACTTCCTAACGTACTCCCTCCTAATAAAGGCCTGTGATATATAGGGACACAGGTGAGTTGGGTTGCATGGGTAGACTTATAAAGACCCTGGTGTTTGTTAGTCTAGTATACACCTTTGAACCTGTGAGTACTGGACAGACAAAACACTTAAAGAATCAACAGTCTAGGCTTTGGTTAGAACCTACTATCACAGTCATGAGATGATCTGCAACCTCTTGCAAGTTTCAGGCTCTGCCTTAAGTACCAGAAAAATGAAATTAATCCTAATCACTGGTTTATGATGACAGCAGCTGGAGAGGTGCAGCATTGATGGCATCCTTTGGATGTGTATCCTGGAGTGTCACTTCAAGCTTCTTGATTTGGAGGGACAGACGTTTGACCTTCCCTGGCTGGCCTACATGAAGCAACTTGTTGCATTCCCCCGAGAAGAATCTTGCTTGAATTAAGGTTAAGGGATCTCCTACTCTGGTCTTTGCTTACATAAATGAATGCTTGCTGGCTAGGGTTGAGGAGATTCCTATGGGTCGCTGTGCATCAGATGGACCCATAGGGACATCTAGGCCATTGAACATGCATTCTTCCATCAGTTGTAGTCTGGGTATTGGAGAAAAGGGCATGGATGTGACAGCATTGCATGAGCAGCTCTTCCATGAAGTGGGTAAACTGTTGCAAGTAGGGCATGGTAATTTAGGACAAGTGCTCTATAGATAATATGAATAGACTGGGAGACAGTATGAACTCCAGAGAAGCAGTGTATCATGTTGCAATGTGAAGTACCAGTTAATAACCAGTCAATAGAATTTTGCACTGCCTGCAGTTAATTAAGAATCCCAAAGTACAGAAGGCTGCTTTAGTTCAGGTGGGTTGAAGCCAGGGTGTGCATAACCTCAACCAGGTCTGCATTTGACCAAAGGTGCTTGGTCTGCGATGTGTAGGAAGCGCATTGAATTTATGTCGCTGACACTTTGGTTCTTGAATGTCTATCTTCTGTCAAGGATAATGCCTAGTTTGCATGCCAAAGACATGAATTCAAGCCCATCACCTGTTTAAGTGATGCAAGAGTTTAAAGACAGAAAGTTAAAGTTCCTCAGATGGGCTTGTACTGCTGTGATTGTTACTTTCTTGGTTGCATGGAGCAGCCATTGATGGATGCAGTTAAGTTTATCAGCAAGGGTGACAAGAACTGACACACAATCCTGAGGGAAGACATCATCATCCCCAACCCCTCTCGTGTTAACTTGTCACCATCTCTCTCGATTCAGTGTCACACTTCTACCTTCACAGACACTCATGCCTGACTGTCACAGATCTTCTCTTACACAATCCGCCCACCTATTTGCTGGACACCCATTTTTCCTCTTTCCTTCTTCCCGTCTGTCCCAAATCTTTTTCACCAGATTGTCTTCTGCTTTACTGCATGTGTGGCTGAACTACGATAATCTGTTCTCTTGGACCTTTTCTGCAGTTGGAGCTACTTTGATTTATGCTCTTATGTCCTTACTTCGTCTTTCCTCTAGTGTGCATCCTACCACCCGTCTCAGGCACTTAATTTCCATGACCTCTAGCTTCCTCATCTGCTCTACCTTTACTGCCCATATTTCCATACCATACAGTAGTACTGGTCACACCACTGTTTTGTACACCTTACTTTTCAGCTTCTTTGGCATTCTTGTCATACATAACACCTGTCACTCCATGTCAGTTGGCTGCAGCCTCTCTGATACTAGCTTTGACCTCTTCATTCAGACTTTGCTTCTTCTCAACCTCTTCTCCCAAATACTTTAAAGCTGTTAACCTTTTCTACTATCTTCTCCTCTGTCTCAGTACTCTGCTTCTACTCATTTCCCCAGTTTGATGCTGCTACCACCGTCTTAGCTTTACTTAGATTCATCCCATTTGCCTTCAGTTTTGCATGCCATTCCCCTGCCCTTTGAAGTTGTTGCTCTGAATCTGCCTGTAATGTCGCATCGTCTGTATAGTGCAACTTTATTGATCTGTTCCTCCAACTCGTGAGCTAATGTAATCCATCACCAGTATGATGTAGAACTGTATTTCATCAGCATATTGGTAATAATGTAAGACTTTCCTTCAAATTAGATCATGCTGTAGCAGAAGGAACACAGTATGGAGAACAGCAGGTAAGATGGAACCCTGTAGCACACATAGTTCAGAAGGAAAGCCTGGGAGGATTTACCACCTCAAACAGCCCTCTGAGATCCTCCAGAGGGGCAGAGGAGGCAAACTACTTAATGGTTCCTGAGTTACCACAGTAGTTAGCTATGCATTCCAGCAAACAAGACCAAGTAAAGCCTTTGCTTTTTGAGCAATGAGTAATTCCTTTAAAGACCACTGTAATACTTGTCAGCATTCAGTGTAGTCTGAAAACCGAAGTTTTTTTCCTTAAAATAGGATTAAAGTTTCACATAAAACCCCTCCAGCACCTGCAGACACAAGGAAGTTCTAAGATACAGCACCAACACTGAGAGTCATCAAGGTTTGCTAGAAGGCTTCTTTAGAGTCATAGTGACTAATGCATCCGTTGGATGAGATGGGAGTTATCAGATTTCAGAGAAGACCCAGAAGTCTTAAACAGAGTAGGATCTCCAGGTAAGATGTGGGAAACCTGGTAGGACAAAAGTCGAGACCACAGGATGTTCATCGTGTTTCACTGTTGCAGTCATGACTGTAGGGTACTCCCCTGCCGGCAGGCAGCCCTCGGTCGGCCAGAATCCCAAAGTCTGGGTCCGGCGTCGGCTGTTCAACCATGCTCCCTGATGTCAGAGCGCCAGGAGTTCAAAGCTGACGCCATCTTCTCCAGTCTTTCTTGCCGTGCGGTGATAGCAGTTCGCAAGTGCCGGTCGGCTGACTCCTGACGAATTTTACTGATATACTTCGGTCCAAAGACTTTCTTCTCCACTCAAAGCTAAGTACCCCATTGGGGAAACTTTTTTCTTGCTCCACTCCGATGTCAGAAAGTTAATAATTGTATTTCATGTGGGAAGCAAATACCTCATAAGGATTTTCATTCTTACTGTATTCCTTGCTTGGGCCCTGACCACGACGTAGCTAGTTGTCGGTTTTGTGCTAGATTCAATCAACGTACAATTAAGCGAAGGTACGATTTTGCTTTTCATTACTTCGGTAGGCGCTTTAATTACAAAATGTCGTCGGATACAGTCCCGGCTACCGGAGTTCACAAACGCCGCAAGGATAAAGACAGGCCTCCGAGGTCCAAATCTGATGATAGCGCACAAGCGGAGCCAGCTTCAGGTTCGGCCGTTGTCAGTGAGGCGCTTTTGCAGCCCCCTGTCGTCGGCCATTTCAGAACAGACGGCCGAAGCGGACTCTCATGAGGAGCCTACCAGGCCTTTAAATATTTCTGTTGCAGGACCTTCGGACAATGCTCCTTCGGATGGGTCTGGAGCCGCTGTGCAGGTACCAGCTTCCGAAGGGGTTTTCAGGCCTACTCAGCTACTAATAAAGGCAAAGACAAAGGCAAAGACTCCTTCAAAATCAAAGACTTCAACACAGGCCTCTTCTGACCCGGCTCCCAAGTCACAGAAACAGTTACTCAAGATGGCGGAGGATTTAATTACTATGATTAGGGGTTCTCATCCCCCTCCAGACAAAAGGCCAAGGCAGGATGTTTATTATGATTCCTCTGATCAGACTTCTGTTTCCTCAGCTTCTTCTTCTTCTGATCAGGAATATTCTTTCCCTCCTTATGAGGATTCTGATGCTGAAGAATCCATTCCTTCTGCTTCTCCCCCTGAGGATTTCTCTTTTGGGGAAACTTTGCATGAAATGAGGGAATATTTCCACTGGGAAGGACAGGAGTTTTCAGAATCCAAGAAAAGACTGAGGGAATTTCTTCTTCTTCCCCAACATAGACCCCTGGCTATTCCTCCTGTTTTGGATATTGTGGATGATGCCTTTTCGGAGGCTAACTTAACCCCTGACTCTTTTCCTCCTGCTCCTGTTAAGCCTGATAGATATTACAGGGTTCCTGATTCCCATCAGTTTTTATACAAGAACCCTTCTGCTGACCCTGAAACCATTTCTCAGGGTCCTAAGGGAGTTAAGGCTGCTTCTGCCAAAAATCCCATTCCTACTGAAAAGGATTCTCGATCTTTAGAAAGATGGGGAAAAAAGGTGTACACTTCTGCTAATTTGTCCATTAGGGCTTTAAACTGTCAGTTTCATATGTTTAAATACCAGCAATTTATATTGTCTGCCTTAAAACAAAAGCTTACTTCCATTTCTGCCTGTGCAGATGATAAGGAATTACATGACTTATTGCACGCCACTGAACAAGTTGGGAAGCATGGTTTACACTGTGGATTTGATGCCTTGGAGGCTTCTTGTAGGGCTGCGGCCTCTGGCACAGTCATTAGAAGGCATGCATGGCTAAAGGAACAAAATTTACCTGATCAAGCAAAGGCTAAATTATTGGATGCTCCTGTTCAGCATAATGTTTTGTTTGGATCTAAAGCTGAAGAGGTGATTAAAAAGATGGAGGATAAGGCAAAATCCATGCAAACAGTTAAAGATTTCTTACAAGTACAGCCTCCTAGATTTAGCAGGAATTGGCCTTCAAAAAATTGGTCCTTTCCCACTTCTGACAGGCCTCAGAGGGGTAGATATAGACGTTCCAGAGGGAGGCCTCAAATGCAAGCTGCTTATAGACCAAGACAGTGGACTGCTTCCACCCCTAGGGGAGGAGAGGACAGGTCACAATCTCAAAGGAAACAAACCCAATGACTCCCTCTGTTGGGCTACAGGAACTTCTTGCCTGGAAGCCCCTCTCTGAGGAAAACTCTCTCTTTTTTATCAAAATTGGACTCAAATAACCCAAGACAAATGGGTTTTGTATGTGGTTTTAAGAGGTTACAAATTCCATTTTCATACCTTGCCAAGGCCAAGCGGATGGCCAGACCTTCCAAAGCATCACTGGACGGAGGCCTTAAACCAGGTGGAAGCTCTTTTGGCTATGAATGCCATAGAACTGGTTCCTCTTTCAGAGATGGGGAAAGGTTTTTATTCAAGGCTTTTTCTAGTCCCAAGGAAGCAAAGCTCATGGAGACCCATTCTGGATCTGTCGGTCTTGAACACCTTTCTAGAGATTCCAAAATTCAAGATGCTTACTCTACAGCAGCTACTTCCAATGCTGTCCAAAAATGCATGGATGGTAACTTTGGATTTAAAGGAGGCATATTTACACATTCCCATCAGGCAGGATTGCAGAAAATATCTCCGATTCAAAGCCGGATCGAGGCACTTTCAATTCCCTGCGCTGCCCTTTGGGTTATCTACTGCGCCCAGGGTCTTTACCAAATGCCTGGCTCCAGTAGTAGCTTACTGCAGACTCAAGGGAATTCAAATTTACCCTTATCTGGACGATTGTCTAATTCAGGCAGACAGCAAGGATGTCTTACTCCAGCATCTAGAATTTGTACAGAACCTCCTCAAGTTCCTGGGATTCTCTGTGAACTTAAAAAAGTCAAATTTGACACCATCACAACAGATAACTTTTCTGGGTGCACTTCTAAACACCACAACCCAGATGGCATTTCTGACATCCGAAAAACAGTTACAGCTGTTTTCAACTTTCAGAACCTTGGCAACTTTAACTCCTCTATCTGCAAGGAAATTCCTGCAGGCTTTGGGTTACATGGCCTCCTGCATCCTTCTCGTACCATATGCAAGACTACACATGAGGAAAATACAGTGGTACCTAAAAAGTGCATGGTCTCAGCATTGCCACAGTTTAGACATACTGATCTCCGTCCTTCCTTGCCTTCAAAAGGAATTTCTTTGGTGGTCCAGGGCATGTGCTCTAAACAAAGGGAAGCCCTTCCATCTGCCTCCTGCCTCTCAGATTCTAACCACGGACGCCTCGGATTATGCTTGGGGAGCCCATTTTCAGGGCAGTTGTTTGCAGGGCCTTTGGACAAAGGATCAGAAGCACCTGCATGTCAATTTAAAGGAAATGTTAGCCTTTCAGAAAGCTCTATTGGCCTTCAGGAATCTTTTACAACCAGGACAACTGTTAATACGGACAGACAACACCACAGTTATGTGGTACATAAACAAGCAAGGGGGATCTCATTCCTACCCCCTTTGCAGACTAGCCATGGATCTATGGAACACAGGATCTTCAAGCTCAGTTTCTACCAGGGAAACAACTTCCTGGCAGAGACAGTCTGAGCAGAAATCTTTTGGATCCACACGAGTGGATGCTGGACACCAAAATTTTCAGGATGATAGCAGTCTGAGGATGTCCTCACATAGACCTGTTTGCATCCCATCTCAATCATCAACTACAAACTTTTTGCACCAGGACTTTCCACAGAGAAGCTTGGAAAGTGGACGCCCTGTCATTCAGTTGGAGGAACCTCTTGGGATATGCCTTTCCGCCTCTTCCTCTTCTTCCACGGGTTTTATTGAAGATAAAACAGGACAAGCCCAAGTTGATAATCTTGCTGGCCCCAAATTGGCCTCTGCAGTTTTGGTATCCAACTCCTAAAAAACCTATGCCTGGAGTCCCCTTGGGTTTTACCCCAGTCTCCGAACCTTCTGTCCCAGCATCAGGGTCAGGTTCTACACCCTCATGTCAGAACTCTCAGCCTGGTGGCCTGGTTAATCCAGGGCCTTTGATTTCTTCTTTACTGCCCAAGCAGGTTATGGATGTCATTTTAGAAGCCAGACGTCCTAGTACTAGAAAATCTTATGCAGGAAAATGGAAAAGATTTTGTTCCTGGATGCAGGCTCAGGATTCTGATCCTCTTCTTCCTAACATTACTTTAATTTTACTTTACTTGACAGATCTCTTACATAAGGGTCTCTCTTTCTCTTCCATTAAGATTCATGCCTCTGCTATTTCTGCTCATTATAATACAGACCCTCCCATCTTTTCCCACCAGCTCATGCGACAGTTTCTCAGAGGAGCTAAGAACTTGAGACCTCCTAGATCTCCTCCTATTCCTGCTTGGGATCTCAACTATGTTTTGGAAAAACTAACCTTGCCTCCTTTTGAGCCTGCTGCCTCTTCTGACATCAAGTTTTTAAGACAGCCATCCTGTTAGCCCTAACCTCTGCCAGGAGAGTTTCAGAGTTACAAGCTCTTATGGCTGTGGAACCTTATATTATTTTTCATCAAGACAGGGTATCTTTGAGGACTAATCCTACCTTCATGCCTAAGGTGGTTTCCAAAGAGGCTTTAAATCAAACTATACACTTGCCAACCTTCTTCCCCACTCCTCAAAATAAAGGGGAAAGGATCTTACATTCCTTGGATGTACACAGACAGCTACGTTTTTACCTGAACAGAACCAAGGACATCAGGAAATCAGAACAATTGTTTGTTTCTTATGCTTCAAGTTCCCAAGGTAAAGCCATTTCAAAACGGACCATTTCTAAATGGATTGCTCGTGGAATCAGATTGTTATTCTCACCATGGAAAGCAAATCCCAGGGAGTATACGGACTCATTCCACCAGAGCTGTTGCCACTTCTGCGGCCTTCCTCAGGGGAGTTCCTACCAAGGACATTTTGGAAGCTGCAACTTGGAGTTCAGTGCATACATTTTCTAAGCACTACAATCTACCTCTCTACTCTAAGTCTAGGGCAGGCTTTGCCTCTGCAGTCTTGCAGGGCCTTTTAGCCACCCCTTCCTCTTTATGACCACCTCCCTTTCTTTCAGCTTTGGGATTCTACCCTACAGTCATGACTGCAACAGTGAAACACGATGAACATAGTACAGTTGTGTACACCTACCATAAATGTAGATATTCGAGTGTCTTCACTGTTGCAGTCTGTTCTCCCTCCTGTCCCCTCTTATTTTTACTTTTGTGTATTTCCTTTTTTCACCATTCTTCTGAGGTGTATTTGCAAAGGTTATGGGACCTTTTTCATTTTGGGACTCCTGACGTCTGGGGCAAGAAAAACTGGAGAAGATGGCGTCGGCTGTCAGCTTTGTACTCCTGGCGCTCTGACGTCAGGGAGCATGGTTGAACAGCCGACGCCGGACCCAGACTTTGGGATTCTGGCCGACCGAGGGCTGCCTGCCGGTAGGGGAGAACCCTACAGTCATGACTGCAACAGTGAAGGCACTCGAACATCTACATTTATGGTAGGTGTACACAACTGTACTTTGTCTGATGTAGACCTGAGATAAACAGTCAAAGTAACAAGAGTATCAGACTTGCACCATGACCTGACACTGTCTCCACCTAGACCACTGCCCTCTTAGAAATTGCACTGAACATAATACTGAATCTGGTGGAGTGAAAACTGAATCTGATTGAGTGAAAAGCTTGGCTGCAGAGAACAAAATGACAAATTCACATTATTCCTGTCCGGGACCAAACAGTCTCTGTAGAGATTCAGGAACAGGCTTAGTCTGTACTTTGCAAACAGGCTGTAAAGACTTTTCCTTCTGTGGAGCAAGATGAGATTCTTCTGAAGAACACTGGAAGGCTTCAGAGCTGTCTTAGACCTTTTCAGTTTTAACTCGCAGATCCAATGCTTAGAAGTTTAGATGTTGACTGTCTAGGGGCATGCTGTTTCAGCAGCAGTGTACCTATATTGTGTCACTAGATCTGATGGACCTTTTGACATTTCGGTGCTTGGAACTTTGACAGGAAGATGTCCTTCCATATCACTGTTGCAGTATTTGGTACATAACAGATATCCTTTTCCAGGTGGCCCATCGCTTGGCCATTATAGATAAGCTTTAAGAGAGCTCTTATTTGCTTTTTACATCACATTTATGCTCCCACACAGAAAGTAGAGCATAAAAAGGATGTACAGATGCAACTACCCAGAGCTTCTTTTGCCACCAGTTCAAACGCCACCATTGCCAGTTGGTTTTAAAATTTTGTTGATGTACTGAATATTTAACAACACCTGATAAGTGCCCCATTGGGGTTGTTTTTCTTTTTAAATTTACTTTCTGCCTAGACTTCATGTTATCCAAGAAGGTAAAGTGTCAGTATGGGAGACAGATTCGCATAAGAATTGTCAGGAACAGCATTCTTTTTTGGGGGGGGTTCTTCCCATGACCATACGTCTTGTAGTATCTGTTTGGCATTTGTGCCCAAGATATTCAAAGCCATTTTTCTTCCCTGGCCATTTATCTGGAAAACCAGTGGCTTAGACAGTTAGTTTGGGGTACCATGGCGGAATCCTTTAACCCTGAGATACTTCTGCCAGATAAGAAGCAGGCCAGGAAGTCTCAGGCGGATTCTTTTGCTGTCAAGCCTCCACTGGACATATATCTAGAAGCGAGTAATAGCTCTATAGGCCATTCAGTGTTTACTTCGGATTCCTCTGCTGCAATTCCGCCAGACAGTGGCAAGGATCCTTCTCTTCACATGTCCTCTGAGGCTTTGCAGGCCTCTACTCTGGGTGTCTAAGGGAAACCAAGGTTTGTTATCTCAGAGAGTCGTAGAAGGATTCTGCAGATATTGGTCAGGGAGGAAGTTCTGGGTTCCCTTCTCTAATCTCACCGTAGATCAGAATCCCCTGTGTTTGTTAGATTGATGTCCCTTCTAAGAAAAGACAAAAACTGAACCATGTTTGTCTATCCTATGGATCCTCAAGGGGAATGGTAGGAGTTTACTCAGGGTTTGTTCTCTGCCTTAATGACCCTAAAGCCTCAAATGTTGGATATTCAGAGAACATATTATGAGTTGCTTCGGGTGGATTTTCCTAAACCATTGGCAGTTCCTCCTGTGTTGGTTACCTTGTTGGATACTTTGATTGCTGCGTCCAAGTCCCCTGATTCTCAGTCTCCTGTTCCTAAGAAACCTGATGGGTTGTATAAGGTTCCTGAGGATTGTCTGTTTTTATTTAAATGTCCTTCTGCTGATCCTGCTGGTGTCAGTCTCTTCTGACAAACTTTTGCCTCTGATGAAGATAGCAAGGCAGTGGAGAGGATTGGTAAGAAAGTTTATGCTGCTGCTGCTTTTTCCTTAGGGCTATTCATTACCAGACCAAAGTGACCAGGTATGCTCTGGCCTTGAATGCTTGGGCTTGTCAGGTTATCTCTGCCCTCCCTGATTCCAATGGCAAATATCCCGCCTTATCTTTTTTTAGATTCTGCTTCTCAAGTGGTTTGACACTCTTAAGTATAACTGTGATGCTGCTGACGCCTCTTCTAGGGCTGTGGCGTTTGAGTCCATCATGAGGATTCTTGGTTCATCTCCTCTCTCTTTCTGAGGGCATTAAGGCCAAGTTTTTGGATGCCTCTTTGGACAATGGTAATGGGACTTCTGCTGCTCACCTGTGCAAGTCCCATGAAGAGAAAAGCAGAGCCTTGCAAGACCTTAAACATATTTTTGTTTGTCCTGTCCCTAAGTTGCAGAGAACTTTCTAGATCTGCTTTTGTTCACAGGCACCCCCCCCCCAGCCTCTAAGGGCAGGAAGATGGGGAGGTGGGCCCCATCTAAGGCTTCTTAAATTTCTGTGGCCCTGAAGCCTCCTTTATCTGATAAGCCTTCTTCTCTTTGATAGACACACACACACACACACACACACACACACACACACACACACACACACACACACACACACACACACACACACACTTTTGAACCAGGCTCCTTTGTCCTTTCTGCTCTCTCTTTGTCTTCCTGATTGGCTTCTTCATCACTTCAGACTCTTGGGGTTTTTTTTGTCATCTGTCAGCGTTAATTTATGGTATGGAAATATCTACCTCCCTTTTCTGGGATTCCTCAACCTCCTCTAGAGCAGTTTCCTCATTTTGCGGATATTCTAGGGTCCCTGTTGAACTAAAGGACCATCCAGCCTGTCCCCCTACCCAAGTGGGACAAAGGTTTATATTCCAATGTGCTCATGGTTCCTTGAAAGGAAGGCACTTAGAGGACTGTCTTTTGGATCTCTTCTGGCTTGGTGCCTTTCTCAACATCTCTTCTTTTAGATGCTTCCTCTTTTATTACCCCAGGCTTTTCTAGTGTCATTGGATCTGAAAGATGCTTACTTTTATGTCCTTATTCACCCCTCTTTAGGAAGTTTTTACTTTTTTCTGTGTCTTCCTCTCATTCAGTTCTTTGTTTTGCCCTTTGGTCTCTCTCTACTTCCCCAAAGGTGTTCACAAAATGCCTAGCTCCTGTGATTACCTTCTGCAGGCTCCAAGGCATTCAGATTTTTCTGTATCTAGATGATCTGTTGCTTCAGGCACCTTCTCCCAGACAGTTGGTGCAGGAGATGCAGTTCACCATCTGTCTCCTTCAAAGTCTGGAGTTTACTGTCAACTTTTAAAAGTTCTTCCTGACTTCCTGTCAGGATCATGTGCATCTGGGTTGCAGGATTGAGACCTTGCCAGTACTGGCCTCTGTTATGCCTTCAGAGGTATTTGTTGTTGACAGCCTTTTTTCAGTTTCTTCTTCCCTTGACTGCCATGCCAGACAGGGAGTTTCTTCGGGCCCTGGGATTCATGGCGTCTTCTATTCCAATGCTTTCTCTTGCCAGACTCCATATGTGGAAGCTTCAGTGGTACCTCAGATTGGTTTGGCTGCAGCATTGTCACTGTCTGAATGTTAGTGTACGTCTCCTTCTCTGTTTCAAAAAGGAATTCAAGTTTTGGACTCGACAGTGCTCTCTCAACCCAGGCTGGCCCTTTTAGCCAGACCATATCAACATCAGAGATGAGGGCTCTGTTTCTGGCCCTTCAGACTTTCTCACCCCATGTTCTCCCCAAGCCTCTTGAAGGTGTACACAGACAACGTTTCAGTGACATGGTATGTCAGCAAGCGGGGGGCACTAAATCTTACGTCCTCTGCATTATGGCTCTTCAAGCTTGGGAAGTGTCTGTCAGTTAACTGTTCAGGCAGTGTACATTATTTCAGAGCACAGTCTAGTGGCAAACTCTCTAAGCAGATCCAAAACATAGGCTCACTGATGGAGGCTTAACAGAGACATGTTTCTAGATATTGCCCATCTGTGGTGTATTCCTCAGATAGATCTTTTTGCCTCCCCTTCTGAACAGGCAGCTTCAGCTTCCTCTCTCCTGTTCCCAGACTGCCATGCAATCTGGCCTGGAAGAGGGATGCCCTCCCCTTTCCGTGGAAGGGGGAAGTTTGTTTATGCTTGCCCTCCTCTTCATCTTCTTCTAAGAGTCCTGAAGAAAATTCAGCTGGAGTCCAAAAAATCTTGCTTGTGACTCCCTTTTGGCCGAGACAGCACTGGTTCCCCCTCTTAATGTATCTGGCCAGGGGCAGTCATAAGTTACCTCACTGGTTGGATCTCCTCACACAAGATGAAAGGACCCGTCCTCCATCCTCACTTGTCCACTTCTCAACTGACATTGTGGGTGATAGGGTTGTGATCCCTTTCAGGCACCTCCTTTTTGAAGATATGCTCAGGGTTTTACTGGAGGCAAGGTAACCCTCAACCAGAAAATCTTATGTTCAAATGGAAGAGATTTTTCGGTCTTGGTGCCATGTTGATAAACAGGACCCTTTTCACTGGGGGTCCTGCTGTTCCTCTCATTTGAGTGAGTTGCTGCAGTCTGGCTTGGCCTGTTCTTCTGTGAAGGCCCATTTTCAGCCATTTCTGCTTGCCTGCCTTTGAATCCTCCTTTGACTTCTTATTATGAGGTCAAACAACTTCTTAAAGGTGTCCTGCAGATTAGGCCTCCAAGAAAGCCTATTCCTTCTCCTCCTCTTCGGTATCTTTAAATTGACTGTCTCCTTTTGTGCTTGCAGGTTCTGCTTCTTAGTAAGATTGTACTGACTGTTTTGTTCCTGGCCATTACTTCTGCCTAGAGGATGTCTGAGCTCCAGGCCCTTATGGCCATTCTCCTTTTTTTTTTTGTTTTTTTTTGTTTTGTTTTTTTTTTGTTTTGTTTTTTTTTTTCACAGAGACTGGGTTTCCCTTCATACTAATCCTCATGTCCAGAGTAGTCAATGAGTTGTCCTTGAATGAGTTGGTACAGCTTTTTCCCTTCTCCTCAGTCTGCTACCGAGAGGGTCCTGCATACCTTGGATTTGCACACTGGGTCTGGTATTATTTGGATAATACTAGGACTGTTCAGAAGGCACAGCTTTTTTTTTCCCTTTCACCCCAGGTCTTTGGGTTTGACTGTTTCTAAGCAAACCATCTCCTTCTGGATGTCTGAGGCCATTTCCTTTTATTGTGGTTTTAATGGCAAATCTCTGTCTGCTTCTGTTAGAGCTCATTCCACTAGAGCTGTTGTCTGTTCTGGTGCCGTCTTCAAGGGGTTGTACACCAATTCCATCCTTGAAGCTTCTACTTGGTCTTCAGTGCATACCTTTACTAAACATTCTAAGTTCGATGTGGTTTTTAGTGCCAGAACAGGTTTTGCTGAAACCATTTTGTGAGTTTGTTGAGGGTTCTTCTAAGCCTTCCACTTCCAGTCCTGTTTCTTGAGCTTTTTTTTTTCTGTCCCTTATGTACTGAATAGTGCAGCAGTGATATGGAAAGACATAGTAAAGTTGTGCAAAATCTTACCATAACAGTAGATGTCCTTTTCACTGTTTAGTATTTGCTCCCTCCTTCCAACCTCCTCTTGTTTTTTCTGCCTTTTTTTTCCCTTCTGGATGTGCATGGACTCCTTTGTCTTATGATTGTTCTCTTCTGGGGCAATTCATTTCTGGGTACTTATGTCCATATGTCCCTTTTTATGTCCTACGTTGTGTGGTGCATAAATGTAATGTACGGTGCAAACAAGATCACGTTTAAGCTCCTCTATATTAGTTGAGAGAATAGCTGCTCTGGAAGGGACCTTCATTATGTACTGAATACTGAAACAGTGAAGAGAAAGACCTCTACTGTTATGGTCAGATTGTACACGACTCTACTTTCTGTCACTTTGTTCTGGCTGGACATCACTTTCAGTACAAAGAGGCACTGTTTTTGTTTTTTGTTTCCTTTTCTGCACTCAAATACTCACTGAAGTGCTAGCCATTGTAATATATAAGTTACAGGAGGGCAAATCTGCCATTTTCAGTATATTCCCTTGCTTGAAGGACTAACTGCAATCTCTCTTTTATTGGGGAACCCCTATGTTTGCAGCCCTTAGGGACACCATAAATTCTGAGATGTCTCTGAGACTGACTTTGAGGATTGCCATTGTTGGAACAGGGTGGGATATTCCTTTGTGTCAGTAATTCTTCCCTGCGGAGAGTACCCAAATTGTCAGGCATCCTAGGTGAGAATATTTTGAGGGGTCCAAACTTTTGTTTGGCAACCACATGAGTGAAGTAGAAAATGAGGTGTTTAGTATCTGCAAAGTCCTTACATGAGCATGTTTTTTTCTTGTCTCAGACCTGTGACTTTGCTTTGGACTGGTGGGTTTTCAGTCTCAGAGTAGATCACTTTCCTGCAGCAGTGACTAGCTGTGGGTCCTGGCAGTGAATTCTTCATTAGCAGAGTCTTTAGTCCACCTTGGTTTCTCTGGTTCTGGGGAGCACATCAGATTGGCAAAGGTTGTTTCGGCAGATTTCAAATGGTGAAAGTAAATTTGTAAAACTGCATTTGGTGACTAGTGGAGTTTGCCTTTTCTCATACTATTTTGCAACCCAAGTGTTGATAGTTTTGAGGGTGTAAGGTACAGAGGGCCTTGCCTTTCAGCAAAAAACTAAAAAATAAAATAAATTTTCCTTGGAATATGCACTGAAGAGAGTTTCAGCAAACAGTTTTTTATATTTTTTTAATTTGCCAAAACTGCTTTCTGGAAATGGAGCATGAATCATATTCAGGAGAAGTAGCACTAGAAGCAAGGCCTTTACATAACCTTGCTGGAGCTGTGAGTAGAGATGTTCATCGTGCATACAGCTGCAGTCATAACAGATGGGTTATCCTGCCGTCAGGCTTATCCTCGGTCGGCCGAATTCCAAAGTCTAGGTCCGGCGTCGGTTGTCGTCGCTTCTTCCCTGACGTCAGTGCGGCAGGGGTATATAAGAGCCAGCCGACGCCATCTTCTTCAGTCTTTCTTGCCGCGCAGTGCCTGAAACAGAAGCAGTTCACAAGTGCCAGTTGGCCAGCTCCTGAGATTTACGAAAATATTTCAGCCAAAGTCTTCTTGAACGCTAAGTACCCCGTTGGGGAAACCTTTCTTGCCTCAGACCAATGTCAGACAAAGTTAATAATTGCATTTCATGTGGGAAGCAAATACCACATAAGGATTTCCACTCTTTCTGTATTACTTGCTTAGGCCCAGACCACAACGTCTCGGCCTGCCGTTTTTGTGCTAGATTCAACAAACGCACTATTAAGCGTCGGGCGGAGTTCGCCCATCACTATTTTGGTAAAAAATTTAATTATATTATGTCGTTGGATACTCCGACTCCAGTTTTGGGTAAAAGACGCAAGGATAAGGACCGACATACGAGGTCCGCGACTTCTACTGACACCACGCTAAGGCCGACTACCGGTTCTCAGCAAGGCGCCTACGCAGCCCCTGACTACCGATGACACTTCATTACCGGTGTCTTCTGTGCCCGAGGTCGCAGGCTCCTCGGCCCCCACTCCGACTACAGATACCGACGCCACTTTTGGCGGGGAAACCCAGAGTTTAGACAGGCCTGCCATTTCTCAAGGTGTCTTCAGGCCTTCCTCCTTCTCTAATAAGGCTTTCACAAAATCTAAAGCAGCCATGAAAACTAAAAACAAAAGGACCACAGACCCCTTCTCAAGGCCCCATGCCTAAAAAACAGATGCTCAAAATGGCTGAGGATTTGATTACTCTTATCAGGGGTTCTCAACCCCCCTCGGACAAAAGGCCCAGATTAGAGGAAGACTACCCTTCCTCAGATCAAGCCTCTATTACCTCTGAACATTCTGAGGACCAGGAAATATACATATTCTTCTTTTGAAGACTTTGATGCAGAGGAGTCTATTCCCTCTGCCCCCCCCCCCCGAGGGCTACTCTTTTGGGGAAACCCTACATACTTTGAGGGAACACTTTCACTGGGAAGGCCAAGATTACTCAGATTCCATGAAAAGGCTCAGGGATTTTCTCTTGCTCCCCCAGCATAGGCCCCTGGCTATCCCTCCTGTCTTAGATATATTAGATGATGTGTACACAGAAGCCAGCCTCAACCCAGATTCTTTACCTCCGGCTCCTGTTAAACCTGACCGGTATTACCGGGTTCCAGATTCACACCAGTTCCTATACAAAAGCCATACTGCTGACCCAGAAACTATTTCACAGGGTCCCAAGGGGAATTAAGGCCTCTACTGCTAAAAACCCATTACCTTCAGAGAAAGATTCCAGAGCTTTAGAAAGGTGGGGGGAAAAGGTGTGTACCTTGGCCACTTTAACCATGATGGCATTAAACTGTCAGTTCCATATGTTAAAGTATCAACAGTTGTTATTATCTGACTTGAAAAGCAAAGACACACTGACGTCCCGCTCACCAGGCTGAATAAAGAGAAGGTCACGGTGAGCTGCCTGTTGGGTGCTAGGATCCGACACATAACGCAAGCACTCGGGTCACTCCAAAGCAAATACAAATATGACTCTGTCATTGTACATGCTGGTGTGAATGACCTGAGACTTACCTCCCTGGACTACATGAAAAGAGACATAGAGGAGCTCTCTGATCATGTAGCCCAGGCTGGTATGACCCTGACCTTGAGCAGCATCTTACCCTCACCTAGAATGATGCCACAGTACAAAGACAAAATGATCGATTTTAACAATTGGCTAAAATTTTGGTGTCATTCAAAGGGGATCCAGTGTCTGTCAGCCTGGGATGACATGCTCGACAAGCCACGTTGCCGCTTAGGGACGGCTTGCACCTGTCACCACTGGGCTTTCGGATATTGGCAAAGGCTCTTGCCACCCCCATAGTGCCTTTTTTAGCCAAGGCTCAAAAGTCAAACCCACCCCCATAGACAGCACAAGGAACAAGAAACTAAGGGTAATGCTGCTAAATGCCAGAAGTCTTAACCTCAAGATGCATGCACTCGAAGCTCTCCTCAGTATGGAGAGCATCGATATCTGTGCAGTGACAGAAACTTGGTTCAAGGCTCCAGAGAGCACCCCAGCACTACCAGGCTATACCTCATATCATGCTTTTCGTCCCCAAAACCCGGACCAAACCACAAAAGGAGGGGGAGTTTCCATATTTATCAAGGATATCCACACCTCTAGGTTAGTGACATTGCACAAAGTATCGGAGACCATCCATGTGCAACTAACAGTGGGCAAGACTGCTTTTCAGTTTATAGCATCCTACAGACCACCCTCTCAAAGTCAGGAATCCCATTCGGCTTTCCTGAAAACATTGGAGAACATGAAGATCTCTCCGAACACCATTATATTGGGCGACTTCAACTACCCAAACATTGACTGGGAGCACTACTCAAGCCCGAGCACCTTAGCCCAAAGATTCCTGGAAATTATAAACTCAAATGCTATGGAACAACTAGTCACCACTCCCACAAGAGGGGACAACATACTAGACCTGATCATTACCAACATGGGGACTCTATGCTCCACACCTGAAGTATATCCCTCATTGGTAAGATCAGACCATAAATTAATTTCATTGGATGTCCACATCCCGACCCCACCCCCAGCCCAGAAAACCCCAATGAAAAACTTCTCAAAAGCGAACTTCTCACTTCTCAAAACCGAAGTGGAATCCTTCAAGGCCCCAGGGCCAGTGGAAACTACAGCCCAAACTGCAGAATCCTATATAAATGCATTCTACGGACATCTCCAGGAATGCATGGATCATGCTATCCCAAACAAAACCAAGACCCAATCATCCAAAGGCAGGCGTCCAGTCTGGTGGACCCCTGCCATAAATAAACTGTACAACAGAAGGAGGAAGCTACTACATGATAGAGCAAAATCCCTAATAGGGAAGGCATCTCTGATCAGTACTAGCAAAAATTACGATCCCTCATAAAATCCTCCAAGGCCAGCTTCGAGAAAAATTGCACAGGACACCAAAGACAATCATAAGGCTTTTTAAAGTTATGTTAGAAACCTGGGATGCAACTCCCAGACTTGTTCTGAGTTGATTCTAAACGACAAAAAATACACTGAACCCACAGACATCGCCAATATCCTGGCAGACAGGTTCAGTGCAACTCCCCCCCCCCCCCCCAAAAGAGCAAGTATCTATCCCGGCAGAGGGCTCCTTCCCAAACATCTCAGATGTTCAGGTGAAGGTTGCCCTCTCCAAAGCAAAAAACACTGCTTCCATGGGACCAGATGGCGTCCCAGGTTGCGTCCTACATGAACTATAAGAGGAACTAATCCCTCAAATAAAACAGCTACACAATCTCAGCCTCACTATAAGATATGTGCCCACAGAATGGCGTACAGCAACAGTGGTCCCACTCCACAACGGTGGAGCCTCTACGGACCCTGGAAACTATCGCCCCATAAGCCTGACTAGCTTAGTCTGCAAGGCTATGAAGAGGATCATCATGGATCTCATAAACAAAGACATTGGGGACCTACAGACACTAGATCCTACCCAGTTCGGCTTTGTCAAGGGCAGATCCTGCCTTTTGAACCTGGTTGACTTCTTTGAAACAAGTCACCAAAGCCATAGATGAAGGGAAGGTAGTCCACACAGCCTATCTGGACCTTGCAAAGGCATTTGACACAATACCCCACTCGGGCATCATAGATAAGCTGTCCAGCTTAAATATAAACCCGTATGTCACAAGATGGGTTGCAAACTGGCTCAAAGACAGAACCCACAGAGTGAGAGTTGCTGGAGCCATGTCAGACTCGAAACCGGTCACAAGTGGCATCCCACAGGGTTCTGTCCTGGGACCACTCTTGTTCGGTATATACTTTTCCGAGGTACAGGCAAACGTGGGAGGACTATGGCTCACCAAGTTTGCAGACGACTGCAAACTGGGCGCCATAATCAACTCTCCAGCTGACACAAACATCCTTCAAAAAGGTCTCACAGAGATAGATAACTGGTGCCAGCACCATGGTTTAAAGCTAAATGCCAAAAAATGTATAGTCATACCCTTTGGCAAAAACAATGTGCCCACAAATTACCACATAGGCGGAAACCCATTAAGTACAGAGAAAGTTATTAGGGACCTGGGGACCCAAGTTGATAGCAATCTCTGCTTTGAAAACCACATTGCCAAATTGGTTAAAAAGACCTTCTACATAGCCCACCTCATCACGAAGGGTTTCACATCTAGATCAGGAGAGGTAATCGTGCCCCTTTATTCATCCCTCATCAGGCCCATCATAGAATACAATGTCCCTTTTGGGATGTACCTTACCAGACACCTGCAGCAATTAGAAAGACCCCAAAAGTATCTCACCAAGAGGATCAAGGGTCTCAAACAGATGCCATATGCTGCTCGGTTAAAAAACTCCAGCTCTACTCAGTTGCATACCGCCTACTTCGAGGCGATCTATGCCTGACATACAAAGCTATGTCAAATCCAGAATTAATGGACATGCTCCACCTCAGTAAATCTAAATCCCTTAGAGCCACACGCTCGAGGGACTTGAACCTCAGCACAGAAATAAATAGAACTTGCTGGAGGGACAGGTTCATAACCCAGAGGCTCCCTTCGCTCTGGAATAGAATTCCAGTTCATGTGAGGCAGAGCACCTCACTGAATCTCTTCAAGAAGAATCTCGATAAGTGGATGGGGGATCGTAGGTTTGTCCCAGAGATTACTCCCGTGTCACTATTAGACAGAGGCACAGTAAACTAAACCTTAAAAAGGGCACAGTATACTCAAATCAAGGGGTGGCGTAAGCCATACAGAATCGGGCTAGGCTTATAATTGCCCCAGGGCAGATAGCCTAGTATGAACCTATGAACCTATGAAAATGAGACAACCTGAGCAACCAGATTTAAAAGAGTTGCAGGATTTGTTGCATAGTGCAGAGCAAGTGGGTAAACATACCTTGCAGTGTGGTTTTGATGCTTTAGAGGCCTCATGTAGAGCTGCTGTTACAGGGTCTGTCATACGTAGACATGCTTGGCTCAAAGAACAAGCTTTACCAGATCATGTCAAAGCTAAATTACTAGATGCACCTCTTGTTTGGTGTTAAAGCTGAGGAGATACTAAAGAAAATGGAGGAAAAGGCGAGCTCAATGCAAACAGTGAAAGATTTCCTGCAGGTACAACCTCCACGTTTCAGCAGAAACTGGCCTTCAAAAAATTGGTCCTTTCCAGCCACGGACAGACCTCAAAGAGGCAGATACAGGCGCCCGAGAGGTAGAGGGCAATCTCAAGGATCATTCAGAGCCAGGCAATGGCAAGCACCAACCCCAAGGGGTGGAGAAGATAGATCACAGTCATTCAGAAAGCAGACACAATGACTTTCCCCTTTACCTGCCAAGCAAAGCTTTAATGGCAGCACCTTTAGGCGGGAAACTGGCATTATTCTCAAAAAATTGGCATATTGTCACAAAAGACAAATGGATCCTGGACATTATAGACAGAGGCTACAGATTCCACTTTCATACCCTTCCAAAAATGAGAGGCATGCCAAACCTGTCACAAAATCAAAGGGCAGACGCACAAAAACAAATTTCAGCTCTCATGGACATGAAAGCTATTCAAGAGGTGCCTGCAAAAGAACAAGGTCAAGGGTTTTATTCCAGACTATTCCTGGTACCAAGGAAGGACAAAGATTGGAGACCTATTTTAGATCTATCCATCCTAAACACATATTTACAGGTACCAAAATTCAAGATGCTCACATTACAGCAGCTTCTTCCCATGCTGGGCAAGGAGTCTTGGCTGGTAACACTGGACCTCAAGGAGGCATACCTGCATGTCCCTATCAGACAAGATTGCAGAAGATACCTCAGATTTCTTGCAGGTTCAACCCATTATCAATTCTCTGCATTGCCCTTTGGCTTATCTACTGTGCCCAGAGTGTTTACGAAATGCCTGGCATCAGTAATTGCCATCTGCAGACTTCAAGGAATACAAATATACCCATATCTGGACGACTGCCTGATCCAAGCGGACAGCAAGGACATACTTCTGAAACACCTGGCGTTTGTAATAAGACTGAACTTTCTGGGATACAGAGTCAACAAAAATAAATCAAAACTAATACCCTTTTCCTGGGTACCAGCTTGAATACAAACACCCAGATGGCTTACCTCACTCCAGACAAACAAGGGCAACTATCTCAATACTTCAGCAAAATGGCAACCTTCACCAGGCTGACTGCAAGGAAAGTCCTGCAGGCTCTGGGATTCATGGCATCTTGCATCCTGCTGGTCCCATGTGCAAAGCTGCATATGAGGAAACTTCAATGGTACCTAAAAAAACTTATGGTCTCAACACAGCCACAGTTTGGAAACAATTATACCACTCATTCCATGTCTTCAAAAGGAATTTCTGTGGTGGGCTCAAGCATGCCAAAGAAACAAAGGTCTCCCTTTCTGCATACCTCAAGCAAATCAAATCATCACAACAGATGCCTCGGACTACGCCTGGGGGGCACACATGAAAGATCAGTGCATTCAGGGAAAATGGTCCCAAAAAGAGAAGCACCTACACATCAACCAAAAGGAAATGCTAGCAGTGCAAAATGCTGTTATGGCCTTCAAGGACCTTCTGCATCCAGGCCAGCTATTGATAAGGACAGACAACACCACAGTGATGTGGTACATAAACAAACAAACAGGGGGGAACTCATTCATACCCCCTGTGCAGACTAGCCATGACCCTTTGGAACACAGCTCTGGAATTGCAAATCCAACTTCAGGCACAATTCCTGCCAGGGAAGGAAAACACACTGGCAGAGACAGCCTAAGCAGAAATATGACGGATCCACACGAATGGAATTTGCATCCTCAAGTTTTCGCAAAGATAACTCGGGCATGGGGACAGCCAGACATAGATTTCTTTGCTACCCACAGAAATTACCAACTGGAAAAATTTTGCTCAAGGACCTATCATCCACAGGCCTGGAAAGTGGACACACTTTCCTTCAATTGGACAACATTGACAGTCTATGCCTTTCCGCCTCTCCCTCTGCTGCCCAAAGTTCTACTAAAAGCCAGAGCAGAGAGGCCGAAAATGATTCTCATTGCTCCAGACTGGCCAAGACAACACTGGTATCCACTCCTGAAGAGCCTGACGCATTCCCCACCATGGATCCTACCTCTAGTGCCTCTTCTATTGTCCCAGCACAACTTCAAAACTATTCACAGCCAGCTCAAAACCCTAAATCTAGCCGCATGGAGAATCCCTTGATTTCACAACAGACCCTCCTCTCCAAGGAGGTGCAGGATGTCATCTTGGAGGCCAGAAGACCTTCTACTAGAAAAGCCTACTCTGCCAAATGGAAGCGGTTTTGTGCCTGGAATCAGAAAAAGGGCCGGAATCCTTGGGTAATAAATATACCTCAAATATTACAGTACCTAGCTGAGATGTTAAACAGTGGACTTTCCTTCTCCTCCATCAAAATCCATGCTTCAGCCATTTCTGCACATTACAACACAGATCCTCCTTTATTCTCTCATCCTCGCTTAAGACAGTTCCTCAGAGGGGCTAAGAATATAAAACCCCCAAGGAAACCACCAGTCCCTGCTTGGGACCTCAACTTCATATTGGAAAAACTGTCCCTTCCTCCATTTGAGCCAGCTGCTTCAACAGAACTACAATACTTGTCATGGAAACAGCCTTCCTTCTGGCTATCACTTCAGCACGCAGGGTTTCGGAACTACAGGCCCTCATGGCTGTGCAACCTTTCATCATTTTCCATCAGGACAGAGTTTCCTTACAAACCAACCCTACCTTTATGCCAAAGGTAGTATCCAGTGTAGCCTTGAATCAGACTAACCACTTACCTACCTTTTACCCTAACCCACAAAACAAAGGGGAAAGACTACTGCATTCCTTGGACATTCACAGACAACTACGTTATTATTTGGACAGGACAAAGCCATTCAGGAAATCCGAGCAACTCTTTGTATCCTATGCTGCAGGTGCTCAAGGAAAGGCTATCTCCAAACAGACAATCTCAAAATGGATAGCCCACTGCATATGCTTTTGTTACTCATTTCATGGAAAAGCTGTACCTTCAAGCATCAGGCTCCACTCCACAAGGGCCACAGCTACCTCTGCAGCTTTCCTCAGGGGGGTTCCTACCAAGGGCATTTTGGAAGCAGCCACTTGGAGTTCAGTGCACACTTTCACTAAACACGATCACCTTCCACTTCTCTCAAAATCTAGAGTGGGATTTGCCACAGCTGTCTTGCAGGGCATTCTTGCTCCTCCTAGTTCCACTTCGTGCCTGCCACCCCTACTTAGCTTTGGGATTCTACCCATCTGTTATGACTGCAGCTGTATGCACGATTAACATAGTACAGTTTTGTACCTACCATAAATGTAGATGTTCGAGTGCTCATACAGCTGAAGTCCAGGTTCCCCCCCTCCATCCCCTCTTAGGACAGACCTTATGACAAACACCTTCTCATACAACCTATTTGGGGTATTCTTTTATTGTGTATTTGCTTGCAACTACTGTTTCATGATTATTCTATATTGCATGATTACCTAAGTTTATGTTTTGCCTTCCTTCTGGGGGCACCTGACATCTGGGGCAAGAAAAACTGAAGAAGATGGCGTCGGCTGGCTCTTTTATACCCCTGCCACACTGACGTCAGGGAAGAAGCGACGACAACCGATGCCGGACCTAGACTTTGGAATTCGGCCGACAGAGGACCTGCCTGACGGCAGGATAACCCATCTGTTATGACTGCAGCTGTATGAGCTCTCGAACATCTACATTTATGGTAGGTACAAAACTGTACTTTTCTTATCTTGAGGGCTCTGCAAAAGGAGCCAGAGACCAGAACCCCCTTCTTGCTCTGATCAGACAGTCCATGGGCAGTATGAATAAGCAAAGTGAGCTGGACTCAGAGACTCCCTATGCTGTGGAATAAAATCCCGGTCCATGTGGGGCAGAGCACCTCGCTGACTCTGTTCAAGAGAAATCTAGACCTGTGGATGGGAGATCGTGGGTTTACCCCGGGAATCATCTCTGTGTCACTGCTGGACAGAGGCACAACAAACTAATGGGCACAGTATTTTTTCATATAAGGGGTGGCGTAAGCCACAAAAATTTGGGCTAGGCTTATAAATGCCTTAGGGCAGATAGCCTAGTATAAACCTATGAACCTATGAACCTATGAGCATCTCCCTTTGCAGAGAGGTAATGTTTATATGGCAGTTGGGGGTTTGGCAACTTTTAACACCCTTGCAGAGGTTCACATTAACATGCAAGTGGAAATCCTAAAAAAAAAAAAAAAAAAAATTCCTAACTAGGCAGATTACAGAAGCTTCAAACTATACAATAGCATTAGATCATGGTAGAACTGTGGGTGTATCCCTCCTTCCCTCTCATCTGTGGTGCTGCAGTGGGACCATAAAGGGTCTGGATCAGTACCTTTGTATCGCCCTCCTCCCTTCATATGTATTAACTTGCTCCACTGTTGTTGTATTGGAACCCCAAGGAGTGCTTGAATTCTCAGTGCCACTGAATGAGTCTTAGAAGCAGCTGACTTAGACATGGTTTTGGCCTGTTTGGGCAAGAAAGAAGCAAATGTGTGAACAAATGCCATATTTATACTAGGGACATGAAGATATCTAAAGTAATGTGCCATCAGCATGGGATTGGGAAATTGTGTTCCACTCTTAGTCAGGACAGATGTCTGAATTGACCTGTAGCAGAAATCCTTGTATGTTACAAGTGCAGTAGAACATCTACATTAAAGTAAGTTACATTACGTACAGGTGCATTTTACTGAGTGGCGAATCTTGTCTGATTAGATGTACTAGTTTGGGGTGAATGGGTACTGTATGTAGTACAGTAGGAGGAGAGCAACCATTTTCCTTAAAAGCAACATTTATGTTCATTCTTCAGGTGGGTTTATGGATGGATTTTATGTATGTGTGTGTGTATTTAATAAAATCAAAAAACGAAGCGCAGTGCAAACAATAAACTAATAAACTAAAAAATGCACTGTGTGAGGACAAAACTGCACCGGACAACCGAGAACCTACTAACAGCTTTATTGAATGTTAAACGTTTGACAATCACCACGTTTTTCATCACATAAAATTAGACTTCATCAGTCTGATGAAGTCTAATTTTATGTGACGAAAAATGTGTTGATTGTCAAACGTTTAACGTTCAATAAAGCTGTTAGTAGGTTCTCTGTTGTCCAGTGCAGTTTTGTCCTCACACAGTGCATTTTTTCGTTTATGTGTGTGTATTTATTTACTTTCTGTTTGTTTAGTTCAGCTGGCACAGCATTCCAACTTGCCGGAGTTAATTTTGAGAATGCCTTTCCTATTCTATTTAAAAGGTCTGTGAAGTAGGGTGCTCTCTTGGTTTCTTAATGGGTATTTAGAGATTTGAATTTGCAGTTTGCACCTTAAAAGGAGTAGTACCGGTTATGGATTAACCTAATTTAACAATTTAGAAGGAAAGTAGCAGTACCTCTGACTGGGAGATGGTTGGCTTTAGGTCAGGCAGTGGTGTATTCATTTCTGGTCCAGGTGTACAGATCTTAAGCTATTTTCTGTAGCTTGCAGGACATCAGTATTTTTGTGGAGAGCTTAGGGCTGTTTTTGGGACACAGTTTGTCTACCAGTTGGTACATTTAAGACTGTTGCTTGTCTTGCCTCTTTGGTTAAGACATTTGAAGTCTCATATGAGACTTTGGCTCTGTACCATTCAGGCTTGAGTTGATATGTATGAAATTATAAAGTCTGATCTGCAGTCAGGCTAAGATATCAGTGCTCTGTCTGCATGGGGAGAGGAATCCTTTTTGACTTTTTTTTATGACTTTGCTGTGAAGGGGCATTCAGTAGTTCTCAGATTATTTCACATTTCTGTGAGTTGATATTTTTTGAAATCGCCTGTTTCAAAGCACATTAAAATCTTGTTGAAAAGCTCACTTAAGATGTGTGAAGATTTATGAGTTGTAGTAATAAGTGTCATCTGCACAGAGGAGGAGGGGGTTGGACATTTGGGAGGTTATTGGGGAGTATAGAAAATACCAACTGGGCCCAATTCAAATCCTTGTGGGAGCTACCTTTTCAAAGTAAATCGGGTCAAACTGATTGCTGTAAGAACTGTAAAGGGACCTATTGGATATATAGAGCTGTAGTCACAGCTGTACAACATTGGAAAATGCGCAGTGTCCTAGGTTTTGCAGTAGGATGTTATGGTTATTTTCAAAGGCCTTCTGTTTGTGTGTTTTTTGAGATCCTGAAAAATGCCATCAGTAAGTTGTTGTAAGTTGCCATGGTTCCATGTTTAATATTATGTGGTTTGTTAATTAATGGGTAGCACTTGCTGTGCCATCCATCCCCCTTTTTTCCCATTTTTGCACATGGGCTCAGGATGCCACTCCAGAAGTGGCAGTCATCTAGAGCCGAGGTTCACAATACCAGTTGGCTAGACTTGCCATGACTGTTCTGTAACACACACTGGCATGCACACTCACCTGTGGCTAATTTAGTGTGTCTAGTTCATCTGCTGCATCTTTGGAATATCGGAGGAAACCAGAGAACCCGCAGCCCAAATGAGAACAAGGAGAAGGAGAACATGCAGGCTCTGCACCGAAGGCATCCCAGCCAAGAATCAAACCAGGGGCCTTATTGCTGTGAGGCAGCAATTCTAACAACTCAACCTCTGTGCCATTGTGCCTCCACAGCAGTTGCGGTGCTATATCTAGGTTGAAATAGTTATTAGCTTTTGTTTCATGGCCATGGAAGTGATTTCTTTTATAGTACTTTGTATGAAGATAAATTTTGACTATTGGTATTTTATGTATGTCACATATTTAGATCTGAAGCATCATCCAGTTATTGTTTAGTCCGCATTTACATTACTTTTCTCTTGGAAGTTTGGGATTCAACAGGTGTCATTTTCATCACAGTGACCTTCACACTTTTCATATCCCATGCCTGGTATCTGAATAGGTGCAAGTTATTTATTAGTAGTAATCGTCATAAATCATTTTTAGCCACCTCATCATTTAATCATTTTTTAGTCGAGATAGGTTAGTGATAGAATTTAGGGTTATATATTGGTCTGATCAGGATTTTAATGAGTTTGACATGTTTTGCTTGCTTTAGCCATGCATCTTATTAAAAAGGGGTTTAGGGATGTTTTGCTGATTGTAGCCAAGTGGTCCATGATTGGGTTGGATGTTTGTAATCGCAGACCAGAAGTGGAGTTGAAGTACTGTCTTTTGTATTATGATGAGCATATGTAGTGAGGATTTTTTTAGTAGGTAGAGGCTGTGCTCCTGCCATAGAGTGGGAGGGGTTATGGAAGGGCTTTCTGCAGTGCTAGAATACTGCCGAGGAGACAGCCTAGAAAAGGGACTT
Organism: Protopterus annectens; assembly: GCF_019279795.1. Classification (NCBI taxonomy): domain Eukaryota; kingdom Metazoa; phylum Chordata; order Ceratodontiformes; family Protopteridae; genus Protopterus; species Protopterus annectens. The sequence goes on along the minus strand of NC_056748.1, from coordinate 64,668,753 downwards.
GACTAGGCCCCCCTTGGGCAAGAAGGAACAAAATATGGCATGGTTTTGCAGCACTTTTATAACAAGAGTGTTGCAATGTCCCTGCAGTGATGGAGTCAGCCTGGTTAGGGGGAAGGGTACAAATTTGTGGAAATCAGACTGACCATGGTCTGCGTAATAAGAGTAACCAAGATCATGCCATACCATCGATAATTTGAGGATACTGAAGCATGGGATAAAGCATTTAGGAGCTGTCTTTGTCCATTAGTAGTCCTGGGGACAGTCCAGGGGTAAGCTTTCTGTTTCCCATCCATAGATCCAAATTGCCCTTTAATATGGACAGGGATGAGTTTTGTTAATTGTGGATGGGAAGTTTGTTCCAGAGCAGCGGTATCCTCCTCAACCAAAGACCAAAAGGCTGCTATACAGCCCCATTTAATTCGTGAAAAGTGTGGTAGTCCACACAGTGTCAAAGTACCATCTATGTTCATCGTAGATGTCCCTGTTATATTCCTTTTCCTGTGTTTGGGATTGATGCAATCCCAGTGCTGAAAGGTACATCTTAACACAGGAGCATACGTGCCTCAAGATCCTTTTACAGTGACTTGTCTACTTAAATTTCTACTGCTTTGGTGAGTTTGTAAGGTGAATGTATCAATGGTTAGATAACCTTACAATTTCAGACACCCTTGTCATGATTCTTTGTTTCTATGTGCAGCTGTCTGAACACTGTCCACAAATCTGGATTTATTCTCCTGATGTAGACCTTCCTTTAGAAATAAAATGGCTCTCTGGGTGTTTGTGCCTTATGTTCCTTGTATTTTCCTTTTTTATTCCTTTTGTGTTTAACTCTTTTCTTCATTTCCATTAAGTGCATTTAGTATCTTGTCTGTCACGTGACTTTTGCCTCACAGAGTGAGTACTGGCATCCATCGCAGGCTGTCTTGTTTGTTACAAAACAAAATGTGCAGTCTTAACTCTTTACAGCTTATTAAATGCAGTTACTGAAATTACATATTTAAATGTGAAAGATAACATGACACATTAAAACGGTGTGGTCACCGTAGCAGTGATATGTGAAGTATGCATTCATGAGGTATTAGTTCTTGGAATGCTTGTTTATGACCTTGTAGAACACTTACAAATTTTATTTTCAGCAGCAATTCAAGCCCAGGTACCTTGACAGACTAACAAAGCTAGCTGAGATGTTTAATCACTGCCATAAAGAGTTAATGAATATTTGTTTATGTAGCTAATATGAAAAAAAAAAATTTCTAAAATTTTTATTTCAGAGCCAGTCATCACATGAAGGGTTGAATCACAAGCGTATACCAACTCTGTGTATACCAGTTTCAGTTGTGAATATGTTCACCATTGCTTATACCAATATTAATGATCCTATGTCATTAGTTTTTAATATTTTAGAAAGCAGCACACAACAGTTGTATGGCTTTACATGAAATCCAGTTTTATGATGGATAAAATGGCCTCTGCAACTATGTCGCATGTATGATATCTGATTGATTTATTGAAAATGTTCCTTTTTTTATTTAAAGTTTTCTCAGTGTTTGTTTTGTTTACATTTTCATATTACATAGATGGTTTTGTGGAGATGACCATACTTTGGGCAGAAGTGTTGCATGACATTTGTACTTCATTTGTGCTTGACATGCTTAGGATTAACCCTTAGCAGTATGTAGGAGACAAATTATGACAGTAAATTCAAAACTTTGACCTGAGGGGTTGTGGGAAGGGGTTACATGAGCTTGCATTACCAGACACTTTTACAGTACGAGGCTTCACTGCTTCTCCACAGATGGCCTTTCACGGGAAATTTATCAGATGGTTTGAGAAATAGTACTACCTTGCTTTGTGTTATGGTCCCCTTGCCCAAGTATGCATATTTCACAATATAAACTTTACTGATAGACTGGCTGATCGTACACTAGGAAAAAGGGCTATACTGTGCTGTAAAAACTGACGTTCTATTTTATTTTCTCTTGCATTTCTTCCATTTTAGTTGCCAGTATGCGGAATGGAATTGACATCCTAGTAGGAACACCAGGTCGAATAAAGGACCACCTTCAGAATAACAAGCTGGACCTGACCAAGTTAAAGCATGTTGTCCTGGATGAAGTGGACCAGATGTTAGATATGGGATTTGCTGAGCAAGTTGAAGAGATTTTAAAAGTTGCATACAAAAAGGGTAAGTAATTGTATATATGCATTTTGTGCAGTTTTAAACTTTTGTACACACTTGATTCCTCATTAACGTTCTCAGCAGTAGTCTCATTAAATATAAATAAAACGTTCATAGAGTGCACATACCAGTTTAAATGTTAACATTTATGTTTTTAAAATGCATAACAAATTGCCCATATGAAGACTGGCTGGAAGCCAGTACATCAGCGTCTCTGCATTTAGCTTAAAATTACAGGTAATGTTTTTTTTAGATGGTGTTTGTCCTCTTGCATACTGAACATCATCCCTCCCATAACAGGACATGGCCCTGTTCATTCTCTTGAACTGAGTATCTGTAGCAGGTAAGTAGTGAGAGTCATAAAGAGAGACTGTCATGTGGACAGCTATGAGGGTGCTATTGTCCCTGCTGTCTGCAGACCATAAGATCAAAACTGACTCACACCCTGTAGCCTAAATGCTCACCAGATGGCTCAACAGCCCCACACCACTACCACTGTTTCAACCTCCCCACAAGGCTGCTTCATTTATGTTGATTCACATTTGCTCCAAACTCTTATAAGCCCCCTTGATGGTTAGGTAAGCATTCATTTCACCTTGGTGTGCTCTCTCCTTATGTGTGCGCACTCACTTCCATGCACTCGGGGTTCAGCGTTCATTTCCTGTGCTGCCTGTTATTACCTTCATGAAGCATCCACTTGATGCATGATTGCACAGGTGGCGGATACTTATCCCCCCACCCACCAACCCCGGATGGCTGAATTTGCATCGGCCACTGACTTCTATTTTCCCTCCAGGCTGCATCGTGGGTGTCTGAGTTGTTTTCAGGACTTTATCCATCTACTTCACAGAGCCACAAAATACTGCATTTGTCTTCATGTTTCCTGGCAGTCATGTCTGTCTAGCAAGTGTTGTGGTGGGAAGTTTCCATTTGTCAGATGTGTTTTGTAATTAATTATTCACTGGGTAAGCAGAGTAGGCACAAGTCCCTTTTTACAGAGGTAGCATGAGAGGGCATTGGTTGAATAATTTGTGTGGATTTGCATAGTGTACAGTGGGGAATCAAACCCAGGAATACAGGAAGAGTCTCATTAGTCTTTTATAACCTTAACTGTTTGTGCCGTATTGGAGAAGAAAAAATAAACATAATAGACAGAATATCAAGGAAGAGCATGATTGGGAGATATCACTGAATTGATTTGTGAAACCAGACACTTGTTTTCTGTAGGATATTTGGCCCCCTCATTGTCAAGTTCTGTAGGTTTTTTTTTTGTGGAGTAGCAGTAATTCTTCCTAGTATCCCTCAGCATGGTGAACATGCTCAACCTTTTCACTTGTGTACTACCGGCTGCTATGTATAGCTGACTGTATAGCTCATATTCCTTCACTGGTACATTTGTTTGTGGTTCCATTGTTTTCCATGGTAGTTATATTGCTATTAAGTCTGCAGATAACATCCTATGTTTGGGATTTAATTGCAGCGTCTCCCTCCTTAGGGAAACTTTTATTGCAACATGTTTTTTGCTTTCTTTGTGATCGTTTTTCAGCAGTGTTTTGACTTTCTGGTAATTACTATGTATTTTTTGCAGTAGCTCAGTGTGCGGGTGCTTGGGCGTGTCCATGCATGTGGTGTTTGTGCAGTGTGGATGTTCAAAAGAGTAATGTCCACATCTGAAGTAGGTACTTCATTTGTCAGCAGCCTTTGGGTCTTGGATCCGAGCCGGCAACTTATTTCATAGCTTAGAGATCTGAGCTCCTAGCTTCTCCCCTTACCCATAATCCCCTGCCAACCCTGACTGACCTCAGATCTAGTTTGCCGCTCTTAAGAGTAAGCTTCTAGATTGCTGAGCTCCTGGCGTGTTATAGATAAGTGGTTACTTTTTTGTTATAAAATTCTATATTTTTCATATATTCTTCATAGTTTAAGTGTTTTCGTGTGGTTAGGATCCCTTTTTGTCAGTATACTTTTATTTTTAGTGTAATTCCTCCCCTTCCTTCGCTGGTGCGTAGTGTGTGTGTGGGCTGTTGTGTGTTGGGGCCTGGTCTGTGTGAGGTAGTTTTAAACTTTTATGTAAAAAAACTGTCGGAGGCCCCAAAGCCTATTTTTTTTTATAAGTGCACCGAGTGTGGCCATAAGCTTTCACTGGCGGATGGCCACACTCGGTGTGTTCGGTGCCTTGGGGTTGAACACCTCTCCTCTGGGTGTTCAATCTGTGAGGCGTTCAACCCCAGGGCACTGAAAGAGACCGTAGGTCGAAGCTGATTTTGGCAGGACTTTTGCCCCCGGATCCGGCTTCGGCCTCCGGTACTCCCGTGGCACCACCCCAGTCCTCAGTGGCGGCCACTCTTGCACCCCTCCCCCCGGCCGGGACTCAAACTCCCACTAAGGCGCCAGAGGAGAGGGAGGCCAGGAGGGAGAAAAGGAGGGAGAAGCAACACAAGCGGCGGGTCGAGACCTCCGCTTCGGCCCCCCCAGCTAAGCAGGCTTCTCCCTCCACGGCTTCCAGGTCCCCTCCTCCTCGGCTCCGATCCCCGTGCTTCTCTTCGGGACCCGAGGAGGAGGAGACCCGGTCTCCGTCGAGGTCATCGAGGCGGCACTCCCGGCCCGCCACGGTGGCCTCGTCGAGATCTACCTACAGCCTTTCGGATGCGGACTTGGACCGGATGATGTGAAGGTTCATCCAGGCCCAGCTGCAGATGGGAGTGCTCATGCCTCCCCCCCTTTGGGGGGGAGCTCAACACCTTTTTCTGCCCCAATAGCTCCTTCTCCGACCCACTTTTTGGGTTCGGAGCGCACAGAGCCGGGCAGCATTGAAGCCAGAGGTGGGTCGGCGCTGACAGTACTGGGTACTTCGGATCCGACTCTGCCCTCGAGTCTGTTGGGTCCTTCCTTGTCGGATCCGAGCTCTCGGAGCCGTGGGCCGGGCTTCGGATCCGAGGGATTCAGTGTGCCTTTGGCTCCATCCAGGTCAGAGCACACTGGTCCTTCGGATCCGATGGTCTCGGCGCCGGTTCCGATCCCTCCATCGGATCCGAGTGGGAGTCTGCTTTCGGATCCCAGAGAGAGCGGCTCCCCCTCGGCCTTCGATGCAGTGGAAAGGGCTCTGTTGAGGGCATCTGGACCCCCGGCCCTTGCTTCGGCTCCACCCCGCACTCACTTTTGGCTGAGTCAGGCTTCCATCACCCGGCCTCAGGGACAGCCTGCTTCGATGTCTCAGGTCGTTCCCCTGGAACAGGTCATTGCTGGTGAGACCTCCTCGGACAGCCCCCCCGAGGATGTGCCTCATAAGCAGAAGTGTAAGAGGAGACACGTGGACTCCCCCGAGTCCTTAACAGAAGACACGGACTTGGATGAAGGGGAAGGCTCCCCAAGATCACCCCCCGAAGATGTCTCCTCCTTCGGAGACATCATGAAAATGCTCACGATTGGGGGGGGGGGGTCCGTCCCCATGGCTTCCTCCGATGAGTCCGTGTTCCTGGAGGCATTCGAAGCAGGACCGTCTACCTCTTGGGTGTCCCCTCCGGCCAACCCCCTGGTGGACCTTATTACCACCAGGGTGTTGAAGGAGCCGGACACTGTGGAGCCAGTTCCCAAACACCCCGATAGAATTCTGAGCCCCCCTGCAGACAGATCCCACTGGAGCAAGGGTCCCCCCGTAGATGCCATGTTGACGGCGGCAGCCACCAAGAGGGAATTAGCTCAGGAGAGTCCCTCGGTCCATCCACCGAGCAAAGAGTCCCGCTCGATGGATCGCCTGGGGAAGCAGGTTTTTAGTTCAGCTACCCTCTCAGTAAGGTCTCTGAACTATATGGCACACGTTATTAGGATGCAGAGAGACCTTATCAAAGAGTACGTTGCCTCCCCCCCAGAGTTCATGTCGGCGGAGGACAAACAATTGTACTCCACTCGCATGGCCACTCTAAGATCGATATCTAATACCTCTATGCGGTTGTTGTCCCATGCTACAGAGGGAGCCGCTAGACCAGCGGAGCAGGCCTAGCCATGAGGCGCCAGGCCTGGCTCCGACATTGTGACTTCGCGGAACCCTTTAAGGCGTCATTTGTGAATGCCTCTTTTGATGGTTCTGCCTTATTTGGCAAGACCGTGCGTGACACTTTAGTCCAGAGCAAAAAGGACGGGAAGACGTCTGCCGTCGGAGTCCGCTTCTCTGCTCCCCAGAGGTCCTTCTCCAAGAACCAAAAGGGACAGACGAAGATGTGGTTCCGGAAATCGCAACATTCCCAGCCTGCTCCGGACAACCAGTCCTTCCGTGGCAGAGGAGGACAAGGAGGACGCCGCCCTAGAGGCAGAGGGGGCCCGAAGAATTTTGGGTCCAGGGAAACTTTCTCTGACCGACCCGCACAACAACCCTGAGGGGTTGCCCGACTGCTCCACTCTGGAGGCAGTCGGGGGGCGTTTCTTGAAGCACCTGGCAGCTTGGGAGTCCATCACATCAGGTCGCTGGGTGCTTCGTATCTTATCCAGAGGTTACCAAATTCCCATGTATCATGTCCCCAGAATCAAAAGCCTCCCCGATGTACCACCCGATCAGAGGGAGGCAGCAGCTGCTAGAAAAAAGAGCCATCCAGCCCATCCCCCCAGACCAGCTTGGATTAGGGTTTTACTCCAGGTTCTTTCTGGTGCCAAAAAAGACTGGGGACTTAAGGCCAATCCTAGACCTCTCCCTTCTGAACCTGTCGGTAACCAAAGAAAAATTCCAGATGGTCACTCTTCAATCCATTCTCCCCTTATTGCGGGAGAACGACTGGATGTGCTCTATAGACCTCAAGGATGCGTACTACCACATTCTTATGGACAGACGATTCCGGAGGTTTCTCCACTTCCGGCTGGGAGCCAGTCACTACCAGTTCAGGGTCCTTCCCTTTGGACTCACCACAGCCCCCAGGGTGTTTACCAAAGTATTAGCAGTGATAGCGGCCCACCTGAGACTCCAGGGAATACAGGTTTTTCCATACCTGGACGACTGGCTCCTGACCGCCTCTACAAGGCATCTACTTTGCTCAGCCAGGGACTACTTCCTCAGTCTGGCTCCCCAGCTGGGCATCACCATCAACATGAACAAATCCTCTCTTGCTCCTACCCAGATGATAGAGTTTATAGGGGCCAAATTGGATACAAGAAACCTTCTAGCATTTCTGACTGTGGAACGTCTTCAGAACCTGAGGCTGCATGTGTGGGCCATCCTCCAATCAACAACTCCACCGGCGGGATGGGTCCTGAGGGCTCTAGGCTCCATGGCGGCGGCAATCACTCTTTTGCCATTGGCTCGTCTGAACATGAGGGTACTGCAATGGACCCTTCAAGTCCAATGGTCTTTTCAACGTTACCCCCTAAACCATCCTATTTCCATCAGCAGGGCGTGCAGGACGGCTCTCTTATGGTGGCTCCAATCTCCGGATCTCCATACGGGATGCCCCTTCTCCACGCCTCCTCCCCTCGCCACGGTGACCACAGACGCCTCTTGCCTCGGGTAGGTGGGGGGGGGGGCATTGCGCAGGCAAGACGGTCCAAGGCACGTGGAATGACACAGAGACCTCCTTGCATATCAGTGTCCTGGAGATGAGGGCAGTGCTATTGGCGTTGCAAGTACTACAGAACCTTCTTCCGGTAGGGACTGTTGCGATACAGACGGGCAACATGTCAGTGGTCTGGTACATCAACAAACGGGGGGAACCAGATCCTATCCTCTTTGTCGAGAGGCCATGAGAGTGTGGGAATGGGCGATTTCTACCAACCGCTTCCTTGTTGCAACGCACATTCCGGGACGGTCCAACATACTGGCGGACAGACTCAGCCGCACCATCCTTCCCCTTACGAGTGGTCTCTCAATCCCCAGGTAGCGAAGTGGATTTTTGCCATGTGGGGGCAACCCTGTTGCGATCTCTTCGCCTCTCCCTTGAATACAAAATGCAACAGCTACTTCGCTCTAATTCCCCCCGTCGGGGAATCCCCGAGAGACTCTGGTGCACGCTTGGCCCCCCAGTCTACTTTATGCCTACCCTCCTCTGCCCTTGATGCTGAAACTCATACAGAAAGCCAGTCGGTTGGGGAGCAGGATGATCCTCATTGCCCCATTCTGGCCTCGTCAGACGTGGTTCCCTTACCTGTGGTCTCATCTGGTGAATCCGCCTTGGATTCTAGATCCCCTTCCGGATCTAATATCTCATCCCCTAGACCTCCCCATCCCGAATCTGGACAACCTCAAGTTGACAGCTTTGCTGCTCCAGTTCCACTCCTAGTCAGGACTCCCGGAATCTTCTTCACCAGTTAAAGCCATTCTCGTAGCAGAACATAAACCTTCCACTAGGCAAGTCTATCGTAGTAAGTGGAAACGCTTCTCCATCTGGGCGGAGAATAATAATTTAGATCCCTTCACAGCCCCGATACTGTCTGTGTTGGAGTTCCTTACAGGTCTGTTCCATCAGGGGGCTAGCTGCTCTACGGTCAAGGTTCAGCTAGCAGCTATTTCTTATTACCATGTGGGGCATGAATCGGGACCCTTGATTACAGCGAAATTGTGTAAGACCTTTCTCAAGGGTACTTTCTTGCTCAGACCTCCTGTCAGGGAAACTGTACCCCCTTGGGATTTGGCTCTAGTTTTACAGGCCTTGACAGCTCCCCCTTTTGAACCGGCTGCCTCGGTCGATCTTAAGTACCTCTCTTGGAAAACGGCGTTCCTAGTCGCTATTACTTCGGTGAAAAGAGTTTCCGAGCTTCAGGCCCTTTGTGTGAAACCCCTGTACTTGGCCTTTCATCAGGATAGAGTGTACCTCAGGACCAGTCCTTCTTTTCTTCCCAAGGTGGCTTCAGAGGCTAATATCAATCAGTCCATTAATCTACCAGTTTTCTTCCCTAAGTATCAGAATAAGGGAGAATACAAACTCCATTCCTTAGATGTGCACAGACAACTGCGCTTCTACATTCACAGGACTGCTGGTCATAGGCAATCTGACCAGTTGTTCATTTCTTTTTCCAAATTTAACCTAGGTAAATCTGTCTCCAAGATCACTTTATCACGATGGATCTCACAGTGTATTCTCTTGGCCTATGAAACCTCTGGGAGGCCTGCACCTCAAAGAATTTGTGTGCACTCTACTCATTCTATATCTGCCTCTGCGGCATTTAGGTCTAGAGTTCCACTGGATGATATTTGTTCCACGGCCACTTGGGCCTCATCTCATACCTTTATCAACCATTATAAGCTGGACATTATCTCCAGAGGGAGAGCGTCCTTTGGCTCTGCAGTGCTCTGGAACATCCTTCCATGATGGCCACCCAAGATTCAGGTAGCTGGGGACTCTGTCCCAAAGGTTGCTGACAAATGAAGTACCTACTTTAGATTAAGAAGTTACCTGTTCAGAGGCGATCTGTGCCTGACATATAAAGCCATGTCCAACCCGGAATTAATGGACATGCTGCACCTCAGAAAATCCAAATCCCATCGAGTTACGCGCTCGAGAGACTTGAACCTCAGCACTGATATAAATAGGACATGCTGGAGGGACAGATTCATAACCCAGAGGCTTCCTTCACTCTGGAATAAAACCCCAGTCCAGGTTAGGCAGAGTCCCTCATTGACTCTCTTCAAGAGGAATCTTGATGAGTGGATGGGAGATCGTAGGTTTACCCCGGGTATCACTTCTGTGTCACTGTTAGACAGAGGCACAGTATACTAACCTCGAAAAAGGGCATAGCAAAATAAATTTAAAATTGGTGGAGAAAGCCAAACACATTCTGGCTAGGCTTATAAATGCCCTACGGCAGATAGCCTAGTATGAACCTATGTACTCACCCCTTCCCCCTGGCCCTCAGAATTTTCTTGTTCCTGTATGTCCTTCTATGGTATCCTTCGGGATGTTTTTAGCCTTCGGCTTTTTGTATATGGGCAAACTTGATCTGAGGTCAGTCAGGGTTGGCAGGGGATTATGGGTAAGGGGAGGAGCTAGGAGCTCGGATCTCTAAGCTATGAAATAAGTTGCCTGCTCGGATTCGAGATCGGATCCAAGACCCAAAGGTTGCAGACAAATGAAGTCACCTACTCAGATGGAACGTTATGGTGAGTACATAACTTATTTTCTTAAACTCAGCCAGCTTGTTCAGCTTCTTTAAAAGGTAAAATAGAATGGTTTCCAACGGTAGAACCCTATGTGTTTTGTTAAAAATAAGCCCTATGAAATCTTGAAAAAATAAGTATGATTTGGCCTCTAGAGAAATGAGAACATGCTCTTTTTAAAACATCTTTTCATTAAATTATCTCATAAGATATAGTTTAACATGCATTAACAGAAAAGAAAATAAACCATTTTAAAATTTTCCCATTTACATACATTACAATCCACGGTGGTGCAGCGGTAGCGTTGTTGCCTCACAGCAAGAGGTTCTCCTGTTCGATTCTTGGCTGGAGTGCGGGGAGTGCCTTCTGTGTGGAGTCTGCATGTCCTCCCCGTGGTAGAGTGGCGTTCCGAAAGACATGCGTGAATGTGCGTACCTTTGTTGAAGGTTGGGCGTCGAGCTGGCAACTCTGCACCTTAAAAATCTACTGCCAATCATTAGCGGACCGGAGTTCCACTGTGGCGACCCCTAACCGGGAAAAGCTGAAAGACAAACAACAACATGGACTGCATATCTTTTCTTTCTTTTGTAACTGTCATCGTTCAACATTACATAAATTGCTGAATTTATGCCTTCCCTTAAACCCCGCTTCTCCTCCTGAACGTTATTGGACATGCATCTTTCCCACAATTTCCACTTATTTCTGTATAATGTGCCCCTTCGCTTTTCTAAAGATCCTTCTTCCAGTTCTTTTTTCTCTTTTATAATATTCAGTGCTTCAAATACAGTCGTTTTAGATGTGCAAGTATAATATGGTGCTCTCAGATGTGGTGCGTGTGTTTAAGCTGTTAGTTACTGTGTGGTTAAATATAAATAAATAATTAAAAATAAAAGGTGGCTACCATTAACAGCCTGTACTGAACTTTTACCTTGGAAGGTCAGCATTAAAGGCCATTTTGGAGAAAATGCATCGCATTGCAGTTGATGCTAATGCAAGTCAGGAAGTGGCATATTTCATAGACCAGAAAACAAGTAGCTGTTTGTGCTGACAAAAGAGCTCAGTGAGACTTCCATTACCTGGTACGAATCCATTCGATAAGTGTGTTAAGATCCAGAACAACAAAATGGCGTATGGAGTGGAAAAAATGCACCAAGAAAAACCAGAATCACCACTCCAAGTAGCTTAGAACCAGACTCTGTAGGATCAAATAAAAATATTTAATTCCGCAACAAGAAAGACTCAGTAGTAACGCAGTCAGTCAAACGCTTTCGTCATCCAAGACTTCTTCAGACTCTCCCAGACAAAATGCTTGTCAATTTTCAGCCTTTGTTCTTATCTCAACAGTCTGACTTCTTTTACCACCTTCCAATATCACAACATAGCGCCTCGCTTTTCTGTTATCCATTTGATTTCCTCCTTTCTTGACTACAGAAATGGGGTAATCACACGGTCTCTGTGAAGCCATTGAAACCTGTGGCTTCTTTTTGGACTCTAGGGAGACTAGGCAATGAAGTTCTGTGTCTTTTTCAAGCCTTTCCAGCATGGAGTCGTGCAAAGGAAGTGTTTCTTCAACCATTCAGTCCAGGAGATCATTTCAGTATTATTGAACTCTCATTTATTCATTAATCCGTTAAGGAGTAATTTCTGTCAAAGTCTGCATTTTGTTTCTCACCAAAAATTCTGTTCTGTTCTGTATGCATACCATGCTCTCTCATTTTATACTCCTCTCTTTTGCCATATTGATGGCATAGCAAACACCTCTTGTTGCTTTTGCAGCAATAAATATCACCTACCCTTTAAAAAGGAGTACAGCACCCCCCCCCCATGCCATGGCCAAATTTCCCCTATTCTATACGAGTACTGTACTGAGTGTCTTCTAAAAATTGGCGACTAGGTTTAACTTTGAAATATCAGGTACTAAAAATAATCATATGATACTGTGTATACCTTCAAGGATAAACAGTAAATCTGAAGTAGGTAACTTCATTTGATCATCAACCTGTGGGTATCGGATCCGAGCCGGCAGCTTTCCAAGCTAGAGATCCGAGCTCCAAGCTCCTCCCCCTTACCCATAATACCCTTCTACCTCCTTCCAATCCTCAGATCTTGTTTGCCGTGGCTTTGTCAGGCACGAGTTTCTCGAGCTCCTAGCGTTTAGGTAATTTGTAAGTAGATTTTTCTCAAAATCTTTCTTAGTTTTTGGGTGTGTGTGGATAGTATAATTTCTAAGTTTAAACCCCTGAGTTTTACCATTCCCTTGTAGTTTAAAGCTTAATAGACCCCCCCTTTCCCCTTAGGTGTTTGGATGCGTGTGTGTTTTTTAGTTCAGAAATCATGGCCGAGGCCCCAAAGGCCATCTTTTCTAAGTGCACTGAGTGTGGCCATAAGCTTTCCCCAGTGGATGGTCACACTTAGTGCCTCCTCTGCCAGGGGGTACCGCATTTGTCATCGGGCTGCCAAATTTGCACAGCCTTTAACCCCCGGGCTCTGAGGGTTAGGAGGAATAAGCTGATTCTGGCGGGTCTCCTACCCGTGGAGTCTGCTTCCTGCTCTCGGTGGCTGCAGCCACGGCTGCTCAGCCTGCTCTCACTTCTCCCTTGGCTGGAGCTCAACCTCCCACTTCTTCCCAGGGAGAGAGGGACTCAAAAAAAAAAAAAAAAAAGATGAGAGAGGGGGAAAGAGAGGCATATAAGCCACAAGTGGTGGGCCGACTCTGCCCCCTCGACCCCGCCTGCCAAGCTGCTCTCCTCACCCCCAGAAGGTCTCCAGACCTTCCTCCCCTCGGCTCCGTTCTCCACGCTTCTCACCGGAGCTGGAGGAGGAGGCCCGACCATCTTCAAGGTTGTCGCGGCGGCCCTCCCGGCCAGCTTCGGCGGCCTCTAGGTCGACCTGTAGCCTCTCCGACACTGATATGGACCAGATGATGCGTCATTTTCTCCAAACCCAACTGCAGATGGAAGTGCTGCCCCCCCCCCTCCGGGGGAGAGTTCAGCCACACTTTCTGCCCCAATAGCTCCTTCTCCGATCCACTATCGGGTTTCGGATCCGAGGAGTCTCGGAGTCAGGGAGTCGGCACCGATAGTTATCGCTACCTCGACGCCGGCCATGCCCTCGAGTTTGTCAGATCCCCTTTCGGATCCAAGCTCTCGGGGCCGAGAGCCGTGCATCGGATCCGAGGGGGCCAGTGTGTCTTCGGTTCCATTTTGGTCGGAGCACACTTCCTTCTTGGGTCCGAGAGCTTCGACACCAATCCCCACACCGGATCCGAGGGTGTTAACCACCCAGAGAGATCTGTTCACCCTCGGCTTTCGACGTGGTGGAGAGGGTCCTCTCGAGAGGTTCGAGACCCCCTGCTTTTTCTTCGGATCCCGCCCCCACTCCCTTGCAGCTGGGCTTGTCTTCCATCATCCAGTCCTAGGGACAGCCTGCGTTGACGCCCCAGCGCGTTCCAGTGGTGGAACACAACTCTATTGGTAAGCCCTCCTCGGACAGTCCCACCGAAGAGGCCCCTCACAAACATAAGTGTAAGAGGAGGCACTTGTACTCTCCTGAGTCCCTCATGGAGGACACCGATTTGGAGGAAGGGGAAGGTTCCTCCAGGTCACCCCCCCCCTCCGAGGACGTCTCCTTTGAAGACATTATGGGAATACTTCGCCTAAAGGGGTGGTGGTCAGCCCAAAAACCTTTCTCGGATGAGTCTGTGTTCCTGGAGGCGTTCGCAGGCCTGTCTACCTCTTGGGTGTCTCCTCCGGCCGACCCCCTGGTTGACCTAATCACTACCAGGGCATGGAAGGAACCGGACACTGTAGAGCCAATCCCCATGAGGCCAGATAGGATTCTTAGTCCCCCTGTGGATAGGATGGCTTGGAGTAAAGGTTCCCCGGTAGATACCATGGTGGTGGCTGCGGCAGCCACCAAGAAGGAACTTGCCCAGGATAGTTCCTCGATCCATCCGCCTGATAAGGAGTCTCGGACGATGGATCACATCGGGAAGCGGATATTTGCTTCAGCTACCTTTTCCATAAGGGTGCTGAATTATTTGTCCCATGTAATTAGACTTCAGCAGGATCTGGTGAAGGAATATGCTGAGTCTCCCCCTGAGTCCATGTCAGCCGAGGACACAGACTTTCTTGGCTTGCATGGCCACTCTGAAATCAGTTTCAAACACATATGTGCGGCCCTCCATGGGATCCAACTTTGGTCCTTCAGGCTCTGACTGGACCACCTTTTGAACCTGCAGCTTTTGTTGATTTGAAATTCTTGTTCTGGAAAACTGTCTTTTTGGTAGCTATTACCTCAGCTAGAAGGGTGTTGGAGCTTCAGGCCCTCTGTATTAAAGCCCCGTATCTTGTTTTCCATAGGGACAGGGTCTCTCTCAGGACTAACCCATCTTTTCTACCTAAAGTGGCCTCAGAGGCGAATCTCAATCAGTCCATTAATCTCTGTTTTTTCCCTAACTATCAAAACAAAAAAGGAGTACAAACTTAATTTGTTAGATGTTCATAGACAGTTAAGTTTTTATTTACACAGAACAGCTGCATTCCGCAAGTCTGATCAGCTCTTTGTTTCCTTTGCAAAACCCTTCTTGGGTAAGCCTGTGTCGAAGTTGACTCTGGCCAGATGGATTTCAAATTGCATTCTGCTCACATACAAACTATCTGTCCTGCCAGAGCCTACAGGGGTTCATGGCCATTCTACCCACTCTATGGCTACATCTGCTGCATTCTGGTAGAGAGTTCCCTTGGATGACATTTGCTCTGCGGCTACTTGGGCATCCTCTCATACCTTTATCTCCAACTATAAATTGGATTTAGTGTCTAGAGGAAGGGCAGCTTTTGGCTCTGCACTGCTCCGGAATATCCTTCCTTGAGGACCTCCCAAGTTTTTTGGTAGCTGGGGACTCTGTCCCACAGGTTGATGATCAAATGAAGTTACCTCCTTCAAATAAAGAAGTTATGTACTCACCATAACGTTTCATCTGAGTAGGTAACTTCATTTGTCAGCAACCGACCCTCCCTCCTTCCCCCTAACCTGGTTCTGATTACCTGAACCCTAGGATGGTTTTTCA
The DNA here is from genome assembly GCF_019279795.1 of Protopterus annectens. Lineage (NCBI taxonomy): Eukaryota > Metazoa > Chordata > Ceratodontiformes > Protopteridae > Protopterus > Protopterus annectens. The sequence continues at coordinate 64,653,432 of NC_056748.1, read as the reverse complement.
GGTCATTTGTTAATCCTTAGGGTAGGATTCTTCAGGTGGTTGTTTTGTCGTTGTGAGGTTATATAGATGGGCAAACGCGATCTGAGGATTGGAAGGAGGTAGCAGGATATTATGGGTAAGGGGAAGGAGCTTGGAGCTCGGATCTCTAGCTTGGAAAGCTGCCGGCTCGGATCCAGGTCGGATCCGATACCCACAGGTTGCTGAAAAATTAAGTTACCTACTCAGATGGAACGTTATGGTGAGTACATAACTTCTTTTTCTCCTGAGTTTTATTTTTCACAGTGTCCTAATTGGTTTGTTTTGAAAATCATATTTGGTGGTACTGAATTTCTGGTCATGAAAGAACCATGTTACATAATGTTCAAAGTCTGTTTTAAGAAGGCTGACTCAGAACAGTAGAACAGATGTTTAGTTTAGGCATCATTTGCGGATTTCAGAACCCATGTAAGTTTGCAAAAAGGAGAAGATTAAAAAGTTCACGTTCCAAAACTTAAGCATGGCTTATCCTCATTGGTTATCTTGTAATGTATTCAGTCCAGCTGTGCTGATAGCTGTTTGTTCCACTTCGTGCCTGTAGCACTAGTTGTGTGGGCTGCTTTTTGTGTTAATGAAATGTACACAGGTTCAAAGGCAGACCACATACAGCACTGTCATGATTATAGCTTAAGTATGGTTATGAATTTGCAGTCTTCGGTGTCGCTGTTTAGCAGCTTAAATGTGTGAGAATTATGTAAACAGGACAAAGTAAGGCCAGATCTGTTCTGTTACAGATTTTTCTCATTTAAATTTAACCGTCAGAGTTGCAGGCAGTTGCTCTCCAGCTTCTCAACACATTTGACACCCCATAAATGGAGTGCTGCCAGGTATATTAAACGTACTAAAATCTTGTGACCATAGGGACACCATGTCTTTGCATTTTTCAGTGTCTTGTTTTAGTGTTTGAAATTAGAATTGGACTACTTTGGATCATGAAGAAAAAAGTATGAAGGAGTTTTCATGTGCATTCTGTGTATTTCCTTAGAGCAATTTCAGTATCACTATATTTTCTGTAGGAGCATTGGGGATTTTGTAGAGCTATTTTGTGGCATATTGTTATTTCACACAGTTGTGCTCTTTTTTAGCCAGACTGGCCAAGGCCTTCTCAGTGGTGTCGATTGTTCTCCAAGTGACAGTAACATAACCACAATGTGACTCTTGTAGATGCAATGCATTTATATAGTATTTGTTTTTTAGATTCACCTGAGAATCCACAAACCTTGCTGTTCTCAGCAACCTGTCCAAGTTGGGTGTATGATGTAGCCAAGAAGTACATGAGGCCAAAATTTGAGCAGATTGACTTGATTGGGAAGAAGACACAGAAAACTGCTACAACAGTGGAAGTGAGTATGTTAATGCCATTCAGTTGTACGAGACATGCAGAGAAAGGTCTGCATATCTGATGTGTTGTAGCTTTGCAGGACAACATTCTTAGTTAAGGCACAGCAGCTGATAAAGCCAGCATTTCACACTGTAGTAATATATGTATTTGTTGTCTAGATTACATGAACAGTTGTATTTGATGCATACAGAGAAGACCTTTCCAGTAAATATTGAGGGATAAAGTCCTGCCTATGGCCCAGGTGAAGCGAGTTTACTTGGCAGCTGAGGTGCCTGATAGAGCTGGAGGGGAAAGGTGGACCAAGGGAAGGCAGAACAGAGCTGGCCACACACTGCTACTGTCCCAAGGAGAAGGGCGTGTGGCAGGCACTAGGCTCTACTGGGTGCCATCTTGGTAGCAGCTTTCAGTGTGTGTGTGAAAACAGGTAGTCACTTGGCGAAGATATTGTGAGCCTTTGGAAATCATACTTAGCTAAATGGAATAGTTCTCTGTCTCATGCAAAATGTCCGTACACATACGTACACACACGCATGCAGACCCATGTACATGTACATATTTGTGTGTGTACATGTACACACAGGCATGTATCTGTTTATATAAATATATATGTTTAGAAATATATATGTATGGTTAAAATGGAATATGTCTAAAGACATCTGTCTGGATGGTCATCAACCAGTGTATATCGACAGGTGGAATTATTGTCACTCTTCTGATGGTGCAGTGCATACTCCTTGTCATTCACAAGACGTGATAACCATGTGACAAATAGATGTTCATCGTGTTACCCTGCTGCAGTCATCACACTTGGGTTATCCTGTCGTCAGGCGGTCCCGCAGTTGGACGGAATTCCAAAGTCTTGGTCCGGCGTCGGTTGCTGTCGCTTCTTCCCTGACGTCAGTGCGCCAGGGGTGTATATAATGCATCCAACGCCATTTTCTCCAGTCTTTCTTGCCGCGCGCTGCCCAAAGCAGAAGCATTTCGCAAGTGCCGGTCGGCCGACTCCTGAGATTTGCAAAGTCGAATTTCAGATCCGAAGTCTTCAATAAAGCTAAGTACCGTGTTGGGGAAACTTTTCTTGCCTCAGACCGATGTCAGAAAAAGTTAACAACTGTATTTCTTGTGGGAAGCAAATACCTCATAAGGATTTTCATTCTTACTGCATACCTTGCCTAGGTCCAGACCACGACGTCACTAGTTGTCATTTTTGTGCTAGGTTTAATAAGCGTACTATAAAAAGACGCTTTGATTTCGCACGACACTACTTCGGTAAAAAATTCAACTACACTATGCCGTTGGAGCAACCGACTACCGGCGTGCACAAAAAACGCAAGGATAAGGACAGGCAGCCTAGACCCAAGCCAGACTCCGAGGCCTCGGCTGGTCCGGTCTCCGGTTCACCAGTCTTCAGTGAGGCTCTGACGCAGCCCCTGACTACCGCAGATCTGGAACCAGAGACCGCTTCGGAACTTTTGGCGGAAAGTACTAGGCCGACGCAGCCATTTTGTTTAGGACCTACCAACGACACTGCTGAAAAAGATGTTGGTCCTGCAGAAACACCTTCGGTTTCTGAAGGCGTCTTCAGACCGACGCTCACCATACAAACGTATACTAAGACTCCTATTAAACCCAAAAAGACTGCACTTCAGTCCCCTGTTCAAGGCCCCATGCCTAAGAAACAGATGCTCAAAATGGCTGAAGATTTGGTCTCTTTAATCGGGGGTTCCCAACCCCCTCCCAACAAAAGGCCTAGACAAGCAGAAGATTATGCCTCTTCTGAACAAGTGTCTATTTCCTCAGGCTCCTCTGAGGACCAAGATTACTCTTTTTCCCCTTATGAAGATTCTGATGCTGAAGATTCCATTCCCTCAGCTTCTCCTCCTGAAGACTACTCCTTTGGGGAAACTTTACACACTATGAGGGAACATTTTCACTGGGAAGGTCAGGACTACTCTGACTCAAAGAAAAGGCTCAGGGAGTTTCTTTTACTCCCCCAGCACAGACCACTTGCCATCCCCCCAGGTTTAGACATTGTGGATGATGTTTACTTAGAATCCAGTTTGAACCCAGATTCTCTGCCTCCTGCTCCGGCCAAACCTGACAGATACTATAGAGTGCCTGATTCCCACAAATTTCTTTATAAAAGTCCTGTTGTTGATCCAGAGACTAAGGCTTCTATGGCAAAAAATCCTGTACCCTCTGAAAGGGATTCCAGAGCACTAGACAGGTGGGGGAAAAAGGTTTACACCTCAGCCACTCTAGCTATGAGGGCACTAAACTGCCAGTTTCACATGCTAAAATATCAGCAATTTCTAATGTCTCAGTTAAAACAAAAAATGAGCACACTCCCTCAACAGTCTGAATTGAAAGAAATGCAGGATCTGTTGCATGCAACTGAACAGGTGGGCAAACATACTTTACAATGTGGGTTTGATTCTTTGGAGGCTTCCTGTAGAGCAACTGTCACTGGGTCTGTTATACGTAGGCATGCTTGGTTAAAGGAACAAACTCTGTCTGATCATGTTAAAGCAAAGCTTCTAGATGCTCCCTTACAGCAGGATGTTCTTTTTGGAGTTAAAGTAGAAGAAGTCTTAAAGAAAATGGAGGATAAGGCAAACTCTATGCAGACAGTCAAAGATTTCCTACAGGTACAGCCCCCTTGCTTCAGCAGAAATTGGCCAACAAAAAAATTTTTTCATCAATGAAGATCCATGCCTCTGCCATTTCAGCTCATTACAATATAGACCCACCTATTTTATCATCCATTACTTAGGTAGTTCCTCAAGGGGGCCAAAAACATAAGACCTCCAAGGAGAGCACCAATACCTGCATGAGACCTTAATTTTGTCTTGGAAAAACTCACACTTCCTCCTTTTGAGCCAGCCAATACAGCTGAGATAAAATTCTTATCCTGGAAAACAGCTCTGCTCCTAGCAGTAACTTCAGCAAGAAGATTCTGAGTTACAGGCATTAATGGCTGTGGCACCCTTTATTGTCTTCCATCCGGACAGGGTTTCTCTAAGGACAAACCCAACATTTATGCCTAAGGTAGTGTCCAGTGTAGCTCTTAACCAAACCATTCATTTGCCTACTTTTTACCCAAACCCGCAGAATAAAGGCAAGAAACTTCTGCATTCTTTGGACATACACAGACAGCTATGCTTCTACTTGGACAAAACTAAAGCTTTCAGAAAGACTGAGCAACTTTTGGTGGCATATGCTGCAGGATCACAAGGAAAGGCGATCTCAAAGCAGACTATTTCAAAATGGATAGGACACTGCATTTGTTTCTGCTATTCACAACATGACAAATCAGTGCCTAAGGGCATTAGACCACATTCTACCAGGTCAGCAGCCTTCCTCAGAGGAGTACCAACCAAGGATATTTTGGAGGCTGCAACTTGGACTTCAGTGCATACTTTTACTAAGCACTACCACTTGTCTCTTTACTCTAAATCCAGAGCAGGCTTTGCCACTGCAGTCTTGCAGGGCCTTGTTGTGTACCTACCATAAATGTAGATGTTAGAGTGTATTCACTGTTGCAGTCCAGGTTACCCACCCACCATCCCCCTTTCTTTGCAGTCCAGGTTACCCACCCACCATCCCCCTTTCTTTGCTGGGACCTATCTGTACTTCTCTATCCTATACAACCTATGTGGTGTATTTGCTTGTAGATGAAGTTATTGTTTATTTTAGTGCATGCTTTTATAAGCAATTTTTTTAGCCTACCCTTTTGGGGGCACCTGACATCTGGGGCAAGAAAAACAGAAGAAAATAGCGTCGGCTGCATCTTTTATACCCCTGGCGCACTGACGTCAGGGAGGAGGCGACAGCAACCGACGCCGAACCAAGACTTTGGAATTCAGGCCGACTGCGGGTAGCCTGCCAGCAGGATAACCCAAGTGTAATGACTGCAACAGTGAATACACTCGAACATCTACATTTATGGTAGGTACACAACTGTACTTTTTGCCACTAGAAAACCTCTGTTACAGTAATTCATCTGAGTTTTGGTTGCAGGGGTTTGTTGATACACTTTTGCTTGTTCCTCTTTTTCTGTTCAGTTGCTTTTCAAGGCAAGGAAAGTGTTCTTTCTCTTAATGTTGTGTAAATACTGCATAGTGAGTCTGGGTCATGGGTGAGAACAAGTCTAGGATCCAGCCCACTTACCTAGTTAGAAATGGTTAAAAAGATAAGAAGTATGTTACTAAATAAAAATTAGTATATGAATGGAAATGTGTACTTGCACTTCCTCTGGTTTTATTGCTTTGTATGTATATACACAAAAATACCTACACACACACACACACACACACACACACACACACACACACACACACACACACACACACACTTATATGAATTGAAATTGACCTCACAGGCCATTTTAAGCCCAGCTGATTTCCCTTTTGGCAGTTTAACCCATCCCATTTGGTGTTAGATTGGCCTTACCCATCCCATGGTCAACACTAGTGAGAATAACTTGGACCATACCATGGATAATTTGAGGGATCCAAGAGTATGAGTAATGTGGGAGAGTAATGTATTCCAGGTAAAGTACGAAGTGTTTTAATTTACCTAATTACACCAATTCAGACTGTGATAATAAGCAAACACGTGATTCCTTGTTAAAGGGAATTTTTAGATATCCCTGTAATTTTTTTTTATTATTTATTTATTTATTTATTTATTTATTTATTTATTTTTGGCTGGCTGGGTTTTGTTTGCACATTTGTTATGTGGCTGTATTCTCATTTCCACTTCATTTGCTTACCCACACCTAAGGTAAACGCATCTTGAGGGTTCATGCTAAGTTTGAATGATTCAGAGCCTAGCAAGGGTTATCTGTTTTTGCTGTAGTGAGGAACTCCAATATGAATAATGTATGCACTAACAAACCAGTCAGGCAGTCGTATGTAAAAACAAAACTAAATACAAAAGCAAACACAGGATAAGCCCTTTCGCACTTTAACAGGGTGCTTCCTCAGCTCCAGTAAAATATACATGTAAAATCACACGAGTACTAACACCTTAAACTTCGTGATTGCAATACCGGTTTTAAAGGTACAGAATCATTCAGACCCTTTCCTCTAGTTGCTGTCCGGTGCTGGCTTGCCATCCTTCTATGTGGCCCACCTAATCACAAAAGGGTTTGCATCCAGATTAAAAGAGGTCATTGTGCCCCTCTACGCATCACTCATCAGACCCATCAATAGAGTACAACACCCCATTTGGGATGTACCTTACAAGACACCTGCAACAGCTGGATAGACCACAGAAGTACCTCACCAAGAGGATCACTGGCCTCAAACATATGCCCTATGCAGCTCGACTGAAGAAACTCCAGCTGTACTCTGTTGCATACCGCCTACTCAGAGGTGATCTCTGCCTGATATACAAGGCCATGTCAAACCCCGAATTCACGGACATGCTCCACCTAAAGAAAACCATATCCCTTCGAACCACACACACTATGGATCTAAACCTCACCACAACAATAAATAAGGCTTGCTGGAGGGATAGATTCCTGTCCCAGAGACTTCCCATGCTCTGGAACAAGATTCCAATCTACATCAGGCAGAGCTGCTTGATAACCCTCTTCGAGAGAAACCTTGATGAGTGGATGGCAAACAAAGTTTACCCCGGGGATCACTTCGTTGGCTGTGCTGGACAGAGGCATAAGGAGCTAATCTAAGGGGGCGGCGAAAGCCAACATATTCCGGCTAGGTTTATAAATGCCTTCGGGCAGATAGCCTAGTACTTACCTATGAAGTACAACTAGGTTATATTATTTCATTTGTTTTGTAATCACTTGCTTAGTCTGATGCACCATCACAGAAGAACTGGCACATTTCCTAGTACTGACTGAGTGCAAGGCAATAGTGAACAGTGTGCCAACCCATGATGACAGGGCACACACATAGGGGAAATTGTTAAAAAAACATGCTTTATGTTCTGGATCCTTCTAAATTATTTTTTTAGTGATGACTAATATGTTAATGTAATAGGAATTGATTGTTTCTCGGAAAGTAAAAATAAACCAGTCTTTTAATAGCTATTGAAAATTAATTAGTATTCTAGAGTGATGTGATTTTACAAAATGATTAAATTTTAACCAAATATTTCCTTAAATCTCTCTCCACTTGGCATTATAATTATTGTTTAACCAAAAACATATTGTCTTAGTAATTGACAATATTGAATATATTTCTAAATCTGGAACACCAGTACCGTCTGATGTCCAGTATCTAATGTGATGATTTATTAGACAATCAGAGAAATTTCAAGAACAAGGAATAATATTCTTTTATAATATCACTTGGAGGAGGGAGAGATTATTATTTTAATTGGAGAAAGTCTCACTTTCATAGTAAAAAAAAAAAAAAAAAAAAAAAAATTAAAACTCTTGTATGGAGTTATTAGTGTTGCAATTAAGAGTTGATATATTTTTAATGTCTGTTGAGGTTATCCCATCTCCTACACAGTATTTATAAAATGTCTTATCTGTTTCATCAGTGTTACAATTTACAAGCAATATTTTAGTTTTATTTTCATTGAAACAAAGTCCTAATTTCTTCTAGTATGTTTGTATTGCATTAAAAATGGAAATTAGAAGAATCACAATCATTCAGATTCACCTTGTTTAATATATTTAGAGATCAAGATGGAGTCAGATGTATTGTGAACCTATTTTGATGTAAGCAAAATAATTTTTATAGTGAAGTTCAAAGATTCATAGGTAGGTACTAGGTTATTGGCCCTGGGGTCTATATAAGCCTATCCAAAAAGGTACCCTGTCTTTCGCCACCCAAGAAAATTATTTTCTTGTGCCCCTATCGAGCAGAGCCACAGAAGTGATCCCCAGGGTGAATTTCCTATCTCCCATCCAATCATCAAGATTTTTCTTGAATGCTAATGAGGAGCTTTGTTTGATATAGATAGCCAGTTTGTTCCACGGTATGGGAAGTCTGTGGGACAGGAATCTGTCCCTCCAGCATGTTCTGTTTATCGTTGTAACAAGGTTTAAGTCCCTGATGCATGTAGCTCGGGGGGGATTGGGATTTCTTTAAGTGGAGCATGTCCAACACCTCTGGGTTTGACATACCTTTGTATGTTAGGCAGAGATCACCTCTGAGTAGGCGATATGTGACGGAGTAAAGCTGGAGGTTTTTTGAGACTGTCTGCGTAGGGCATCTGTTTGAGGCCAGTAATCCTCTTTGTGAGGTATTTCTGCTGTCTTTCCAGTTGTTGTAGATGTCTTGTGAGGTACATACCAAAAGGGGCGCTGTATTCTATAATGGGTCTAATGAGTGACGAGTAGAGGAGAACAATGACCTCTTTTTTTCTGGATGAGAAACCTTTTGTGATGAGGTGTGCCACGTAGAAGGATTTCCTGACTACTGTGGCGATGTGATTATCAAAGGAGAGACTAATGTCCACCTGTGTCCCAAGGTTTCTTATCACACTTTCGGTGTTAAGTAGACTACCGCCTATGTGGTAGTTCAGGGGTACAGAGTTTTTACCAAAAGGGATGACCATGCACTTTTTGGCATTGAGCTTGAGGCCATGGCTTTGACACCAGGCATCTGTCAGTGAAGCCCTTTTCTAGGATGTCCACATTGTTAGGAGTTTCGATTATGACTCCTAGTTCACAGTCATCTGCGAACTTCGTTAGCCAAAGACCTTCTGTGTTAGCATGTACTTCAGAGAAGTAGATACCAAACAGGAGAGGACCCAGGACTGAACCCTGTGATATTCCACTTGTCAGTGGTCTGAAGTCTGATTTGTAGTCTGCTACTTTCACGGTGTGGGTTCTGTCACTGAGCCAGATGGCAGCCCGTCTTGTGACATTTTGTACCTAGTTTAGTGAGTTTATCTATAATTCCAGAGTGGGGTATGGTGTCGAAAGCCTTGGCGAGGTCTAGATAGGCTATGTGAACCACCTTACTCTCATCTACGGCTTTGGTGACATCTTCAAAGAAGTCTTATCAGGTTTAGGAGACATGATCTGCCTTTTACAAACCCGAACTGGGTGGGGTTCAGAGTTTGGAGATTACCAGTGTCCTTGTTTATAAGTTCCATGATGATGCGTTCCATAGCCTTGCAGACCAGGCTCGTCAGGCTAATGGGGTGGTAGTTCCCAGGGTCCGTGGTGGCTCCCCCTTTGTGGAGTGGGATAACTGTCGCTGTGCGCCATTCAGTGGGCACAAAGCCTGAGGTAAGGCTATGATTGAACATGGTACTTAGGTGGGGTGCCAGTTCGTTCTGTAGTTCATGTAGAACGCAACCTGGGATGTTGTCAGGTCCCATGGATGCTGTGTTCTTGTCTTTGGAGAGTGTGGTTTTTACCTGTGCAGCTCTGATTACAGGAACTTTGCATTCTTCCAGTGTAGAAATTAGGGGGTGTGAGGGGGATAAAGTTAGCACTGAACCTATCTGCCAGGATGTTGGCAATATCCGTCGGTTCTGTATAGTTAGTGCCATTGTGCTGTAACTCCGAGCAGATCTGAGTGTTGCCTTTGAGATTCTTTACATAGCTATAGAATGCTTTGTGGTTGTCTTTAGAATCGAGTCAGTGGCGATTTTGTTTTCGTAACTAGCTTTGGAGGATTTTGAGGGATCTCAGCTTCTTACTGAGGCTGACCAGGGAGTTCCTCCAGTCATAGGATTTTACTCTCTCTTGCAAAAGTTTCTTTCTTCTGTTGTAGAGTTTGTTTATGGCAGGAGACCACCAGATTGGCTTCCATTTTTTTGGAGGATAACATCTTGGTTCTGTTCGGGATTGCACGATCCATGCGCTCATGTAAGTGCTTATAAAGCGCATTTGTGTAGGATTCAGCAGTCGTATCTCTGTTGTCCATCTGCATGGGTGTCATGAAGTTTGCCACTTCTGTCTTGAGCGTGAAGTTGGCTTTGGAGAAATGTTTTACGGTGGTTTTCCTAATTGGGGGTGGGGGCAGGATGTGGATGTTTAGGGTGATTAGCTTGTGGTTGGATCTGACCATTGAGGAATTGACCTCTGGTGTGGAACACTGGTTGCCCATGTTGGTAATGACCAGGTCTAGGATATTGCTGCCCCTGGTGGGGGTGTGGATAAGTTGATCCAAGGTGTTGGAATTTATGAATTCCAGAAAATGTTGAGCAAAAGAGTTGGTACATGAGTAGTTTTCCCATTTAATGGTAGGTTAGTTGAAATCGCCCATTATTAGGGCATTAGGTTGTACCCTAATATTTTCCAGTGTATCAAGAAATGTTGTGGGAATCCTGGGGCATGGTGGGGGATCTGTAATGTACAATTTGGATTGCGGTCTTGCCCAGAGTTAGTTGGGCTTGGATAATATTGGATGCTTTATGTTGAGCAACTAGCCTGGAGGTGTGGATATCCTTAATGAATATGGACACTCCTCCGCCTTTAATGTTTCGGTCCAGGTTAGGTGGCTGAAAGGTGTGGTATGAATTATAGCCTGGTAATGCAGGGGTGCTCTCTGGAGCCTTGAACCAGGTCTCTGTCACTGCACAGATGTCAATGTTCTCCATTTTAAGGAGTGCCTTGAGTGGGTGTATTTTGAGGTTTAAACTTCTAGCATTGAGTAGAATTACCCTCAGATTTTGCTTGCTTGTACCTGTTAGAGTGGTGAATTTGTCATTTGAGCCTTGCCTATAAAAGGCACTATAGGGGTGGCAAGAGTCTTAGCCAGTATCCGGAATCCCATGGGTGACAGGTGCAGGCCATCTCTGGCAAAGCATTGTGGTCTGTCAATCATGTCATCCCAGGCAGACAGATACTGGATCCCCTTAGAATGACACCAGAAGCTTAGCCAATTTGTTGAAGTCAATCATTTTGTTCTTGTACTGTGGTATCATTCTGGGTGATGGCAGGATGCTACGCAGGGCTAGGGTCATACCTGCTTAGGCTACAAGATCAGACAGCTCCTCCATGTCTCTTTTCATGTAGCCCAGGGAGGTACGTCTCAGGTCATCAACACCAACATGGACAATGACGAGTCATATTTGTACTTGTGAAGTGACCTGAGTGCGTGCATTATGTGGCGGATCTTGGCACCCGACAGGCAACTGACCGTAACTTTCTCCTTGTTTAGCCTGGTGAGTGGACCATCAGTGTGCCTCACTACTGAGTCACCTATGACTAGAGTGTTGGGTATGTTGTTATGCCTTATGGGCTGTGGTTGAGTGGCACACTGAGTTTGTGGACTATGTGTCATTTGGGTTGTGTTGGGGGGGGGTGGAAGATGCTTGCGTTTCTGCTTTGGAGGACCCCTGTTGCTTGGGCAGATTTTTATTGAGAGCCTCCATGAAATGTAGGTGTGTGTTTTGGTGGTGTAGGTTTTGAGGGCTATGTGAATGTATTGTGGTGCAAGTGTTTACCTTCTCCTCTTGACTGTCTAATCCAGTCTTGGGTGGAGAGCTTTGCTTACAGTTTGGCTATATAAGTGCATCTCTCACAGGTTGTAGTGTTGGGTGGTAGGAGGAGAGGTTTATCTGTGTACATGAGGCAATTGCTGCATTGCCCCAAGATGCCCAGATTCATCAGGTAGACAGGAGAAAACACCGGGAGCTGACCCTTAGACATGCCTGGATAGGTGCTTATTAAGTACTAAAAACTGTTTTCCTCTTGACAAGTGAAGAAAGTTGAGTGCTGTAGTAATTTGTAGCTTATTTAGTGCTAACACCGGGTTCTGAACAAGTGCTGAGCTCAAAGAAACAGATTTGAGTGCCAAAACTAAAAATTAGCTAGCTCAAAGGGAAAATTTGAAGAGCAGACTTTATGGCGCTGGGAATAGTTTAACCCTTTTATATATATATATATATATATATATATATATATATATATATATATATATATATATATATATATATATATATGTATAGATAGATGAGCTACCTAGTGCTTACCACTCCCACTGATAAGCTAGAAGGCTTCCCTTGGGGGCTCAGAAACTTACAAACAGTCCTGGATACAGAAAATCTGTATCTGGACTAGACTACTTACAGGAAAGGCAGGAAACAAGCTTAGACCTTTTTTTTTTTGTGGAAAGGGAAGAAAGGAGGAGCAGAAGATAATTCAGTTAAGAAACTAAGTAGGTTGGCCTTCTCAGATGTTCTCCCTGTACTAGGTAGAATGAGGTAATGACACTAGACTGGGAGGAGCGTCCCAGATCACATTTGCAGTAGGGGTGGGCAACTGCAAAGCCACCAAGTATAAGAACAGGATACCAATAGGGATGGAGGGTGGGAAACAAAAATCTGAACAAACAAACCCAAACCGATGCTTAATTGTAGAAAATTTCCAGTTAATACCTCACACATAGTGAAACTAGCTAGAAAAGTATGCAGCAGACAATAAAAGTGCTATAAATAACTCGTAAAAATAAGCAAAAGACAGGATACTTAATGTTCTATATCACAGATCACTTTTGTTTAGTGCCTTTCCTCCGATTAGCTCAGTGTGAAATGGCAGAAACACTCACAAATGAACATCTTAAGTAACAGAAAGTTGAAACCTGAAATAACTTTACAAAAAGCTCGCAAGAACCAATTAGGTGCCTACTCCAAGCAGTAATCCAGGTAACCCCAATCAGCCAATGACCATAAACACTTCCCTCTCACTGAAATGCCAGACTGGCTTTGGCTAAACTAAGATGGTCTGGAACATGTGTTCAGACACACAGCCTCTGCCAACAAATAACTAGGCCCAAAACACAAGCCTGAATATGGACAATGCTACAACTACCCACACTACTTGGGTAGAAAACAACTGCAGACATGTTTATCACAGCAGAAAAGCAGCAGTGAGCCTTTTAAATGAAAGTTTTATTATTTTATTTATTTATTTATTTCCAGTTTGGTGACCGGGGAGGTCCACTGGACTCAGGGCCCATTTTCAGTGGAGGCCCGGGGAGAAAAGCTCCATAGTACAAAGTATAAACTACATAATTCAGACTACATAGTACAAAGAAAAGCTAGATAATTCCAAGTTAACAAAATACAATACACAGTAGCAAAAAGGTGCAGTAACAACTTGTAAGTATTAAATAGCAAACTAAGAACAGGTAAACTGCAACATATATACAATATATAATACATATTTACATGTTTGTAGGTTGAGAACAGTAGTAGAGAGTAGAATTTGTTAATAGGTTAGAAATGTCAGATAGTGATCTGAAAGTAGTTATCAAGGGATAGATCCCTGGTAAGTAAGGAAAAAATGGGACTTTGAATGTGATAAAAGTGATCATGAGTTAAGGAAGGTAGAGAGCAGTTGCACTTCCAACTTTGGGAGAGGTAGGAATGGAGCTGGATTTTGAAGTGTTCAAAGATTTCAGATTCATAGAGATGGAAGGAGAGAGTTCCAATTTTTGGCTAAGGTAAAGGAGCAAGGAGACTCTAGAGAATGCTTTTTAACTGCAAACAACTACGTTCTATGATACACTCCTTGGCAGTTTAATATTAAAGTTGTATTACTCAAAAAAATTACATTCTTCCAGTACTGATAATAGATATTCCAAATTAACTGAAACAAATGTGCTATTAATATCTAAGATGGCTTATTTTTGTATTATTAGCATAATCTATTATTGTTAAAACTCTTTATGTTGTCATAAGAATTCCTATTTAATATAAAACCATTCTACTTGTGTACAAACGTAGAAAAAAATATTTTATTCTACAAGCTTAAATAGCCAAAAATATTTTATAATGTATATTTAATAAAGAAATTGGCCTATATGTAGAACATTTTGTTGAATCCTTGTTAGACTTTAACATTGGAGATATGAGTGTATTTCGGTGAAGGTGGAACCTTTGCAAATCCTTTAATTATTGACATTATTTCCAACAAAATGCTTCAAGTATCTTTGGTCATAAGTTTATTCTGTCATCATTTCCAGGAGCTTTATTAGGTTTTAATTTATTAATTTGGGCTTTGAGCGCAGACAATGAAATACGTTTATCAGTTAATTTAATTTGATCTTCCACTAATCTGTTTTTAGTGTAGTTGCGTATAAATGTTTTAATTACATCTTGTGTATCCATTGTTGGCTTGTAATGATTAAGATTATTAAAGTGGGATATAAATGCAGCTAAGATATCTTCTATTTTGGTAACTTTTTTCTCCTAGAATATATCTCTTTGGTATTAGACTCAATGATTGTTTTTATTAAAGTAGCTCATTTATGCATGTATTTAAGATTTGTAAAATAATTCTTATAAACTTTTCTAAATAAATCATAGTTTTATGTTGTAAAATTTTTAAGTATTTGCTATTTAATCTGCTAATCTCTTCTGATAAGGTATTTCCTTTTAGACTATCTAATTTTAACTTGTCAATTCTATCTTGTAAATGTACTAGTTCCTTGCCCCATTGCTTTCTCTTTAGAGTATGCCAACTCATAATATGACCAAATAAATTTGCTTTCAAAGAATCCTATATAAAGATTTCAGAGGTGTTACCTATGTGGTTAATTTCAATAAAAGACTGGACCTCTTTATTTAAAAAATGCTTACATTATTTCATATTTGTTATATAGGCAGGAATCATTCTAATGGAGATTATTAAAATTCTGCATGACTTCAAACATTATGTATTGGGCATGAGACTACTTCAACTTTACCTAGCCTATTCGTGATGTCATGTGAGACCTGAACTCGATCTATTCTAGATTGTGTTCCATGTCTTTGAGAGAAATGTGTAAAAAAAAAAGTGAATCTGACACTGAAAATTCATTAATATCCGTAATGTTAAATAAATCTTATCTAAATCGTATCTCATCTTAAATAAATTTCCATTAATGCTTTTTGCTGAAGCAGGTTTTCTCCTTTTTATTACTAGTATTAGAATATAGATTCCTTTAAATCTCTAAAGTTACTGAACAAAACATTCCCTTTTCATCATTGTTTATTTAGGATTTTGGGTGTTGGCATACAATTCTTCAATAATATCGCCACTCCATTTTATTCTGTTTGTATTGAGAGCTGGTAAAAACAGAAAAAAATATTTTTGTATTAAATCTTTCTAAATCTTAAATGTGTTTCCTGTAGAAAAAAAATAATCTGGGAATTAAGTATCTTTAGAAATGTATTTAAACTGTACCCCTTGCAACCATTGTTCAATTAATTGGTATACAATTTAAGTAAGTCATTTCATAAATATAAACAAAAATGAAGCATATCTTTAAGACTTTGTAAATAAAATGTTACCAAAATACTACTTCCACGTATCCTGAACTGCTCGTTTATTAATCTAGATCTAGTCAATTTTGTAATTATTAACTCTATACATACAATTAATAAAAAACAGACAGCAATAAAAGAAAGAATATGTTGTAAAATATTAAACCCAAATTTCTGTTTCTCTCTCCCCTCATGGAGTTTAATACTCCAGGTATGAATAGGAATCCTACCCAAATGCCCCCACCAGTCAACAGTTAAAAGTTGGAAGTCCCTGCTACTACTATTTAAAAATTAAAATAAATGAAAGGTCTTAAGTATTGAGAAGGTAAAAGAAAAATCAGATTATGTATTATGAGATGTTAAACTTGGACCTCTGTTATTTAACTTATTTATGATGTTAAAAACAAAAAAGATTATAGTGTGTTATACAAACATTCTGTTTACTGCAGTACTTTTAGTGGATATAAATTTGGCATTATTGATGTTATTAGAAATTACACTGGGGTGGTGACTACAAAAATATGTTACTAAATAAAGAACTGGTATGGCAACTAAGGTTAAGGTCTAATGCACCACCTGGTTTAAACGAATATATTTCTGTTAAACCAGTTTTGGTGCAAAAAGCTTCTACAGTGTAATTATACTACACGTTCCATAAGTTTGCATAGTTGCACATTTGACTAAGTATTTACAACATAATATTAATACATATATACATATATACAAAATATGTTTTTATATATTTTGATTTAATGTTTTTTAGATTTAATATTTAGGAATATTTAAGAATATTTTTAGTAGGTGGCTATATACATATATACAATCTTTGAATTTTTTGAGGTTTTAGATTTCAATATAGTATAAAATATTGTTTTAGTATGACATTTTATTATTTTTTTGGTGATGTTGCTTTAAATAGTTAATTGTGAATGTTAATTGATTGGTGTTTGTATAAAAGACTAGTAAAATAATGATGGAGTATCTGATGAAGTCTTGTGCCTAAGACGAAAGTGCTTATGGTAGTTGCTCCTGTGTTCGTTTTTCAATAAAGTGGATTATTGATGGACTTTTTGGTAGTTTCTACTGGTATTTGGACAGCATTTTTCTGCATTCTTGGTTTAACTTATTTATAATATTTTTTTGTGCTTGAAGTGAGTCAAATTGTTTAAGTGACAAGTTTGATAATTTGACTCCTATTAAACAGAGTTATTCAGTGATGAAGAATTAAACTTTTCCAGATTCCTATAGAGAATCGTTAAAAGTACTTAATAGGAATACACTCTCAAAAAACTGTTATCAGAAGTCAGACAAAATTAAATATATTAAATGTAATACTTAAAATTATTTGCTCATGTAATATATAGTGAATTATAAAATATTGTTGTAAAATTCCTTCATTAATCAAAAATTACATGCTGTATCTGTCCTGATATTAGATACAAGATATAAGGTAAATAAAACCTACTGTCTACCTTGAAAGGTGTGCAAAGTATGAAAACTGGTCTAGCCATATGTAATGAGATTTTTTTTGGGTCCAGCAGGTAAAATACAGGTGAAAGCAACACAAGACAAAAGTTTTATCTTTACACTGCAGTCTCTCATAACAATATACTTATAGCCGATCACCAATTAAGCCCAGCAATTATACCTTTTATGTCCATGGTAACAACCCCCCTTGTCTCAGGTTAATTGTCGTGGTACTTAACTAAATTGTGAACTTAAAGATATATATGAGGCAGTGAGCAGAGGATCGTAGCATCCATCTCATTTCAGATTGATGTGGTATCCTATGTCTGATCTTGAACTACACCGTCAAATCCATATGCAAACCCCAGGTGAATAAACAATAGATGGTGCAAAAGCTGAAACCTTTCTGTAAGATGTAATCGGTTACCACACCTATAAATTTAGAATGTTGCTTAAATAAGTGTTGTGTTACTGTACATTTTCTGAAAGATATAAAGTTTGAAACCCAAATGTCTAGTACAGCCCCGTGATTCTGATCCTCACTGAGTTGCCACAGAGATTTAGAAGATTACATATTTAATGAAGAACAAACCTAAATCCGAAGACAAAAATCTGAACATTATGCATAACTCCAGACAGCTGAGAGGTATGTGTGCATTGCAGGGCTGTGATAAATTTCTCTGTAATGACTACTGCAAATTCACGTACTATATTGCACCACCCTCAGACCTGCAGACAGTTACTTATTAACAAAAGCAAAAAAATGAAGGAACAACGCCCTAAAACAAGACAATCTTTCAATACTACCCTTATAAACTTAGAAAGTTGCTTGAATAAAAGTCTTGTTACCATGCATCCTCTGGCAGACACAAAGTAAGAAACTGAATTGCCCATCGCAACCCCACAAATCCAATCCTTACTGACTTGCTGCGTAAAACTAGGGTACCAGAAATTTCATAAAGAATAAACCTACAATATAGGACAAAAATCTGGATATTCTGAAAATGTACAAACAGAAAATATGTGCACATTGCAGGGTTATTGTAGATTGCTCAGTGGTGACCATCGTAATTTCTTTAACTGTATTCCACCCCCCCCCCTTGTTCCTGCACATAGTTAAGAAGCTAAGTGAAAACAGACATATTGGGTGACAACGGCAGCATATCAGCAAAGGTAAATCAGATTTACCCAGCCAAAATCCACAAATCTGATTTTGTCAATAATCTTGTACTCCCACTCTGGCAGCCAGAACAAAAGTGGAGCTAGAGAAGCCCGTACCTCAGATCGCTCTCTTCTCCTCTTAGAAAGTCATGCAAACCTTCACACAAAAGCAACATCTAATTCAAAGAGGTGTCTAAATGTTCACATCCAGAATGCCTGTTTACCTTGCCACCAGAAATAATGCAGGCACCCCTCTCGTCGCTCAAGCAGAACAAAAAAAAAAAAAAACCTTAAAACAGTTCCATTCAATCTTCTTACAAAATTTAACGGACCAAGCGAATCCGTCAGGAAAATCAGATTGAGCCATGTCAAGAAAAAAAGGAGTCACACAAGAAGCTTCAACAGTAATTGTTCTAGCATACCTGAATTTGATGTTATTGTAACTGACATTTCACAGCTCCATTCAAGTCTGTGAGCCATCACTAGACCACCCCCACATAGCGATCAAACTAAAAACGAACAAAACCATGCTCTGGACCACTCTCTTTACCAGTCCACCACCATTTCCATTTATCTAAAGCCAAAGAAAAGAAAAAAAACACTACAAAGACGAGACCCCATTCAGCAAAACACATCCCCGACCAAAGTCATAATGTGCAGCACCAAACAGTACATCCAAAACATCCATTATCCACACATCAGACGCACCATTACACCCAGGCACCACACTAAAATTATCCAACAAGTACAGACACACTGCTTCTCATTTAACAAACTGTAATTTAAGTATGAATTGTCAGCAGCCAGTGTTAAATTCTCACTTATCAAGTAGAATTTAATGTACCAAAAGCATCTTGTTATTGTCTATCATATTAATGTAACATGTTTCCTTTCTTCATAAACATGAATATATATAAAAATAATGGGTCTGCCTGACAACACCGACACCACATAACCGAAAGTTCACAAACACAAAACCTCTCATGCCTGACGCACCACAATCCCGACAATCAACAAACAAAACAAATCCCCTGCCCAAAAAGCACACACAACACAAGTACACCAAAATCCTTACAAACCCACACTAAACCTTACATACACAACTATCCATAACCTTAACCCAAACCCTAATCCTAAGGTCCATCACTATCGCACACTCACCTAACCCGCGCCATATCCCTAACTCACTTAACCCACCCCTAACCCTAAAGACTGTCACTATCGCACACTCACCTAACCCGCGCCCTAACCCCAACTCACTTAACCCACCCCTATCCCTAGAGTCCGTCAATATTGCACACTTACCTTACTCGCACCCTAACCCTAACGTCCGTCACTACCGCATACTTGCACAGCCTTTTCACATGTTGGTGTTTTCAGCATCGGGGTTTTCATCCGTCGGTCATCTCAGTTTTCGATCTTCTGGTGTCTGTGTTCTCATTGCCGGCATTGTCAGCTTTCGGCGTTGTCAGGTAGACCCAAAATAATATATGTAAAAAATGTAACTACTAAGTGTTGAACTAAAATGTGTTGTGTCTAAAGTATAGGAGATTATCTCAAAGTTAAATATAATGTAAAAAAAAAAAACACCAATTTTATTTATGTTAAAAAGTATGGATCCAAGTTTTCTTCCTTTCATTCAAAACACTATTAGAAGTAAGTAAACTTTTTTCATGGAAAGTAAAGAAAATGTATAACAATGAAATTAAAAATCATTTATCTTTTTCTCATTGTTTCCAGTCATTTGTCTCAGCCTGTCTCTTCAAAGTACTACTGTTCCAGTCAGTTTCTTCAATTTGCTCCAGGATTATTTTTGTTTTTAGAAATGCCATAGCAGAATAAAGGTCTTCATAGTGTCTAGTTTCATCAGGAATGAATGTTTTGAGTCCGGCAGGGAAAAGCATGTCAACTTTAATTTGTCTTTACTTAAGTTCTTTCATCATAGGCAGAATTTTTTTCCTTTTAGTAATTCCACAACATTTGAATAGTTATTGTCAAATCTTATTATTTTGTCTTCTATATTGGTAGGAGATTTGGACCAAGCTGCCTTGTCCAGAGATGAGAAAAATTAACATTAACTGATCTCGGTGATGAATTAGTTTTTGATGAAGAAGCAGCCAAAGATCTATGTGCTCTTTCTATACTGTAACACAGCTTCAGATAAATTCAGAATCTTAGGAAGTCAGGATGTAAGAAAGTTTATCATGTTTTCTCCTGTTTTTTCAGGCGAGCCAAAAAGTCCGAATATTATATCTGATGATGTCGATCTTCATTTATCCTTGACATATGGGTTCGGTTTCAAGCATTGGAACCGATGCAACTGTTACTACAAAGCATGAGAACCAAACCCTCTCTAGCTTCAGTCCTACCCAGAATGCTCCTCTCCAGTTTACCTCTGATAGTTTGCCGCTTCCTGAGACAGACAAGTCGCAAATAGCTCTCTAACTGCGTGATTTATTTTTTATACATTTTCAGTATTACTATAACTTATACCGTTTCTAGCTTAAAAACGTACTGTCACCTCTTCTTTATAGATACCCATTTCAAATAGTTCCTTCCTATATCTCTCTTAACACTTCGGTGTTTTTCTCGACTACTATCATTGGTAGTCTTTCTTTCCGTACCAGTACTCTCTACTACCATATTTGGTAAACTATATATTCTTTTTTTTTTATCCTTTCTTTACCTTAAATAGGTAAATATGTATGTGTACTTCTATCTCTATACCGTTTAAAAGTTCTTGAGTATGTAGTTTGTGTGTAGTCGTGTCTACCCATTTTTTATGGTTATCATGGCAATTCTGGTTTCAAGAAATGTCTCCGATGTGAATGAAAGCTTCCTAATTCTGATGAGCATTGTCTGTTTATTGCCTTGGCCTACTGCACTTGCAGGAAGATCGTTCTGTCTGCAGTAGCTTTAGTCACCAGGCCCTGGTAGAAAGGAAGAATAAACTAATTTTGAAGGGGATGTTAAAATCTGCCTTTGAAGTGGCCATCTCTGATCAGGAGAAGAAAAGTGGAACTGATGTTTCATCCCATTCCTGTTCTTCGTCGTGTTCCAGAGTTGACCGTTCCAGGAAATTGAGTCGATTTGTGCCAGTCTCTCCCACCTATTCGACTACCAAGAGACTAAAAACTTTTGGTTCCCTCTGTTAGTACGGAACCTGTTCGAACATTAAAGGATGCTTTGGTACCACCCTCTGTGCTGACAGTTTTTCTCACTCACCGGTGCCAAAGTTGTCTGCATAGATTTAAAGCCAGTCCATGGAGCAGATGGTCTGAATACCATCTTTTTCTCCGGAGCCGTATGACACCTATGAAAAATGTTGAATTCTTGTTTCTAGACCGTCCTAGGACCAGATACTCCCCATCCATTGACCCCTTTGCAGGTCAGTTACCTAGTTCTGTTTTGGAACATACAAGATCCCCTTTTACCCAGTCTATTCATTCCACCAAAAGTCTGGTAGAAACATGTGTGTTGAGATTGGTAGATCATCTCCTACTAGATCAGCTCCTATTGGTAAGGGAAATCTCAAGTGTGCCCTCTGTTCTAGCCCCTGCTGGTGCGGAAACCCTTCCTTCTTCAATACCCACTAGTCTTACTCCTCTGACCTCCACTGAGGCATTAGAGAATCCAGCTTTGGCCTTTCCAGTGCTGACTGCTTCGGTTCTGGTCAGATCTTTATCTCTGGTACAGATTTCTACCCCGAATTTGGCCTTTTTGGAGCTAGAGACCTCTCAGGATCTGGGCTATGCTGTCTGTTCTGGGGGTGGGGGGACTCTACTCCAGTTTTTACAAAGCCATCTCTGCACCTTGGGGCTTTGGCATGTTAGCTTGGCCCCACCTTGGGCTTTGGGGGCTGTCTCTTTGGAATGGGGGGAGACCACGGTTTCAAGGCAGTCCTTCTTGGCTCCAGGCTCTCTTCCCTCTTCAGGGGGACCAACTATCCAGGCCATGGAGAGGGCCCTGTCTCTGTGGCCATTCTGTTGGCTCCACAGATGTCAGAACAGATTCCCAATCCTCCCCCCTTATCCAGAGTCTCGACCAACTCCAACACCAGGACAGTGGGCAGCGAAGCTGCAGGAGTCACCTGTTCAGGCTTTAGCCCCTTCTGACACCTTCTCAGATCATCCCACTGAAGAGGTTCCTCAGAAGAGGAAGTGTAAGAAGAAACGTGTAGATTCCCCAGAGGAATCCATCACAGAAGACACTGATTACGATAAAGAGGGTTCCCCACAGTCACCCTGGAAGATGCCTTTGTCAGGGACAGCCTTGAAATTCTTAAGCAGAGCGGTGGCTGGATGTCCCAACAGCCCTCTTTGGAGAAATCTGTGCATCTGCAAGCTTTCTGTGCCTGACCATTTACCTCTTGGGTGACTCCGCCTGCTGACAAGCTCATTAAGTTGATCTTGCATCAGGTGTGGAAGACCCCATTCCAAAGAGACTAGACAGAATACTAACTGCTCCTGGGGATCATTGGTTCTGGACAAAGGGCTTGGTGGTAGATGCCACGGTGGTGGCAGTAGCCACAAATAAGGAACTGGCAGAGAAAGGTTCCATTATCCATCCTCTTAATAGAGAGTCATGGGAGAAGGATAGGTTTGGCAAGCAGGTTTACGCTTCATTGACCTTTGAGTTGCAGCCTTTGAACTTTATGGCACATTGCACCAGACTTCAAAATGATCTGATTTAAAGAGTTATCAGATACCCTGGCAAGAGCTGTGTGTGACTCAGTCCATGGTAAGGTTGCTTCTCAGCTGGCCACCCTAGAGTCTATTTCAATTTCATCCATGAGTCTCTTAGCACATGCAACCAAAGGGACAACAAGAGCAGTGGGATCTGGCATAGAGAGAAGGAGACATGCATGGATGCCCTTATGTGAATTTGCAGAGGGGGAGCTTTAATGTTAGATGCGATCCATGCGTTAGTTGTGGCCCACAATATCAGGGCTGAAGGGACACCTTTCCTGGAATACACTGCCAGCACTCTGGAAAGGAGGCGCAATTGCTTTCCTCTGGAAGTAATTTGAGGGCATTTTATCCTTGCAGCAACACGCCTTGCTCCAAATAACTTCCAATGTTTGGGTGCAAAGGATAATAGCCAGAGGATACAACGTACCCTTCCTTTGTCTTCCACACAACACCAACAAAATATTATGGAGGGTATATAACCTTTTTTTTCTCCTAGATCCATTTTCCAACCCATCAGTTTTATTTAATAGCAAAGTATTCTGTTTCAGTAAAAATTCCATGTTGTTCTCCTCTTTAACATCCTTCCCTCCATGTAATTTAGGGCATCCTGTATTCTGGGTATCTGGAATTTCTGTTTTAAAGTCTCATATAGCGGTTCCATCTGTTTAGATCATTTTTCTTTAAAGTTGTCAAGTTTGTTATCCATTTTGTCCATTTTAATGAAAGTTCTTATATATTAGTAAGGACAGACTGAAGTTCTTTTAGAGATGAGTCATGTGAGTTTACCTTTGCATGACTGATTTCAAGATTCACAAGTAAGAAACCTTTCTGGTAAATAATTGACAGGAAAAGACTGAGATATATATATATATCAATGTGTGTGTAAACTTTTCAGGTAATATCCTTCAGTGTAGTGTCAATTAAAGAATCATGTTCCAAAAATTATTTAAGGTATCCTAAAAATATAAGTTTCTGTCAGAATTAGAAATAAAGTAGCAGAGTAGGAAAGTTGTGCTGCTAGCCTGTCAGCATCATGGCCACACCCCCTCCACAATTTGTGTCATCTTAACTCTGTTGTGACACTTACTATCACTAATTACATTGCCTTTGTCAACATACATAGACCAGCTGCATTCTTACTGTTTTGGCTGCCTTCCCTTTTGCCTGAAAGGATGCTGCTGCAGCAGGGGTCCTCATGCCATCCTTCTCCCACCGTAGGAAAGCCTTCCTTATGTGATTTAGTTTCATTTGCCCTTGACCAGCTGCTCTGCGTGAACCCAGATCACTTGTGTACTTGTTAGGACTGTAGTCTGTATACCACTGGAGATTAGAGAAGTATTTGTGGCTTGTGTGAGAAGGGCACTTGCATGCAGGTAGGTGCTACACTTTTCTGGACTCAAGACAGTATGCCAAAAATTGTTTTACTGATACATTTTCATAAGCTTTAATATGATGTCCTGCATTATTTTTATAAATTGCATATGTGTAAAATTGTCAGTATGGGAATGTATATATTTTTGTAAGCGATCGTCATAGTTCTATCCTGTAAACTGTACATGGGACATATGTGTGTGTGTGTGTGTGTGTGTGTGTGTGTGTGTGTGTGTGTGTGTGTGTGTTTTTTTTTCTGCATTATGTTAAGGTTTACATTTTTTTTTCCTTTCAAGTTTTTTCCCCTTTCCATTTTGCCATTGACTTTTAAGACTGCATATGCTTCTTGCAGTCCATTGACTAGGTTCCCTGTGTGAAACTTGATTGGTATCCCGGTGATGTTCATAGTGTTTCACTGTTGCAGTCATGACTGTAGGGTTCTCCCCTGCCGGCAGACAGTCCTCGGTCAGCCAGAATCCCAAAGTCTGGGTCCGTCGTCGGCTGCTCAGCCATGCTACCTGACGTCAGAGTGCCAGGAATACAAAGCTGACAGCCAACGCCATGTTCTCCAGTCTTTCTTGCCATGCGGTGATAGCAGTTCGCATTTGCCGGTCGGCTGACTCCTGACAATTTTTTATTATCGTACTTCAGTCCGGAGACTTTCTTCTCCTACTCAAAGCTAAGTACCCCGTTGGGGAAACTTTTTTCTAGCTCCAGTCCGATGTCAGAAAAAGTTAATAATTGTATTTCTTGTGGGAAGCAAATACCTCATAAGGATTTTCATTCTTACTGTATTCCTTGCTTAGGCCCTGACCACGATGTAGCTAGTTGTCGGTTTTGTGCTAGATTCAATCAACATACGATTAAACGAAGGTACGATTTTGCATTTCATTACTTCGGTAGGCGTTTTAATTACAAAATGTCGTCGGACTCGGTTCCGGCTACCGGAGTTCACAAACGACGCAAGGATAAAGACAGGCCTCCGAGGTCCAAATCGGACGATATTGTACAAGCAGAGCCAGCTTCCGGTTCGGCCGTCGTCAGTGAGGTGCTTTTGCAGCCCCTGTCGTCGGCCATTTCGGAACCGATGGCCAAAACGGACTCCCACGAGGAGCCAACTAGGCCTTTGAATATTTCTGTTGCAGGACCTTCCGACAATGCTCCTTCGGATGGGTCCAGAGCCGCTGTGCAGGTACCGGCTTCCGAAGGGGTTTTCAGGCCTACTCAACTTCTAATAAAGGCAAAGTCAAAGGCAAAGACTCCTTCCAAATCAAAGATTACAGCCCAGGCCTCTTCTGATCCAGCACCCAAGTCTCAGAAACAGTTACTTAAGATGGCGGAGGACTTACTTACTATGATTAGGGGTTCACATCCCCCTCCAGATAAAAGGCCACGGCAGGAAGTGTATTATGACTCCTCTGATCAGGCTTCTGTTTCTTCAGTTTCTTCTTCCTGATGAGGATTCTGAAGCTGAGGAATCCATTCCTTCAGCTTCTCCCCCTGAGGATTTCTCTTTTGAGGAAACTTTATATGAAATGAGGGAACATTTTGACTGGGAAGGACAGGAGTACTCAGAATCTAAGAAAAGACTTGGGGATTTTCTTCTTCTTCCCCAACATAGACCCCTGGCTATCCCTCCTATTTTGGATATTGTGGATGATGCTTTTTCGGAGGCTAACTTAACTCCTGACTCTTTTCCTCCTGCTCCTGTTAAGCCAGACAGATATAGGGTTCCTGATTCCCACCAGTTTTTATACGAGTCCTACTGCTGATCCTGAAACCATTTCTCAGGGTCCTAAGGGGGTTAAGGCCGCTACTGCTAAAAACCCCATTCCCACTGAGAAGGATTCCAGATCTTTAGAAAGATGGGGCAAAAAAGTGTACACTTCTGCTACTTTATCTATTAGGGCTTTAAACTGTCAATTTCATATGCTGAAATACCAGCAATTTCTTCTGTCTGTTTTGAAACAAAAGATAACTTCCATTTCCGCCTGTGCAGATGATAAGGAATTACATGACTTAATGCATGCCACTGAACAAGTTGGGAAGCATGGTTTACACTGTGGATTTGATGCCTTGGAGGCTTCTTGTAGGGCTGCTGCCTCTGGCACAGTCATTAGAAGGCATGCTTGGTTAAAGGAACAAAACTTGCCAGATCAAGTAAAAGCTAAGTTATTGGATGCTCCTGTTCAGCATAATGTTTTGTTTGGACCTAAGGCTGAAAAGGTGATAAAGAAGATGGAGGACAAGGCAAAATCCATGCAAATGGTTAAAGATTTCTTACAAGTACAGCCACCCAGATTTAGTAGGAATTGGCCTACAAAAAATTGGTCCTTTCCCAATTCAGACAGGCCTCAGAGGGGTAGATACAGACGCTCCCAAGGTAGGCCTCAAACGCAAGCCTCTTGTAGACCAAGAAAGTGGACTGCTTCCACCCCTAGGGGAGGAGAGGACAGGTCGCAAGCTCATAGAAAACAGGCTCAATGACTCCCTCTGTTGGGCTGCAGGAACTTCTTGCCTGGAAACTCCTCTCGGAGGAAAACTTTCTCTTTTTCACCTAAATTGGACTCATATAACCCAAGACAAGTGGGTTCTGGATGTGGTTTCAAGAGGTTACAAATTCCATTTTCATACCCTACGAAGACCAAGCGGATGGCCGGATCTTCCAACACATCAATGGTTAGAGGCCTTAAACCAGGTGGAAGCTCTCTTGGCTATGAAAGCCATAGAACTGGTTCCACTTTCAGAGATGGGACAAGGTTTTTACTCAAGGCTCTTTCTAGTCCCCAGAAAGCAAAATTCTTGGAGACCCATTCTGGATCAGTCAGTCTTGAACACTTTTCTCGAGATACCAAAATTCAAGATGCTTACTCTGCAGCAGCTACTTCCAATGCTGACCAAAAATGCATGGATGGTAACTTTGGATTTAAAGGAGGCATATTTACACATTCCCATCAGGCAGGAATGCAGAAAATACCTCAGGTTCAAGGCCGGATTGAGGCACTTTCAATTCTCTGCGCTGCCCTTTGGATTGTCTACTGCGCCCAGAGTCTTCACCAAATGCCTGGCTCCAGTAGTAGCTTATTGCAGACTCAAGGGGAATTCATATTTACCCTTATCTGGATGACTGTCTTATTCAGGCAGACAGCAGGGATGTCTTACTCAAGCATCTAGAATTTGTTCAGAATCTTCTCAAGTTCCTGGGATTCACTATAAACATAAAAAAGTCAAATTTGACACCCTCACAACAGATAACTTTTCTGGGTGCTCTTCTAAACACAACAACCCAGATGGCATTTCTGACATACGAAAAACAATTACAGCTGGCTTCAACTTTCAAAACCTTGGCAACATTAACTTAGCTATTTGCAAGGAAATTCCTGCAGGCTTTGGGTTACATGGCCTCCTGCATCCTTCTCGTACCATATGCAAGACTACATATGAGGAAAATACAGTGGTACCTAAAAAGTGTATGGTCTCAGCATTGCCGCAGTTTAGACAGACAGATCACCGTCCTGCCTTGTCTTCAAAAGGAATTCCTTTGGTGGTCCAAGGCATGTACTCTAAACAAAGGAAAATCCTTCAGTCTGCCTCCAGCCACTCGGATACTAACCACGGACGCTTCAGATTATGCATGGGGAGCCCATTTTCAGGGCAACTGTCTGCAGGGCCTTTGGACAAAGGATCAGAAGCACCTGCATATCAATTTAAAGGAAATGTTAGCCGTTCAGAATGCTATATTGGCTTTCAGGAATCTTCTACAACCAGGACAGCTACTGATACGGACAGACAACACCACAGTTATGTGGTACATAAACAAGCAAGGGGGATCTCATTCCTATCCCCTTTGCAGACTAGCCATGAATCTATGGAACACAGCTCTAGCTTGCAAACTGGACCTTCAAGCTCAGTTTCTACCAGGGAAGCAAAACTTCCTGGCAGACAGTCTGAGCAGAAACCTGTCAGACCCACACGAATGGATGCTGGACACCGAAATATTCAAGATGATTACAGCAGTCTGGGGATGTCCTCAAATAGACCTCTTTGCATCCCATTTCAATCATCAACTACAGATTTTTTGCACCAGGACATTCCACGAACTAGCTTAGAAAGCGGATGCACTATCTTTCAGTTGGAGAAACCTCTCTGGGTATGCCTTCCCGCCTCTTCCTCTTTTTCCACGGATGTTATTAAAGATCAAACAGGACAAGCCCAAGATGATAATTTTGCTGGCCCCAAATTGGCCTCGACAGATGTTCTTCATTCCACATTGCTGCAGTCCTAACTATTGGGTAGTCCGCTGTCCAGTCGGCCCGAATACCAAAGTATATGGCTGACGTCGGTCAAGGCGCATTAGACTGACGTCAGTACGTCAGGGTACTAATGCGCATGACCGACGTCATATCCTCAGTCTTTTTTGCTGCATGGTCCGATGCAGAAGCAGTTTTGCGAGTGCAGGTTGGCGTTCTGAAAGTTTCTGAAGTCAGAGTTTCAGACCGAATCAAAGTTGGCTAAGTACCCCGTTGGGGAATATTTTGGTTTTTTCTTGCCTCAGTATTTAACCGGATGTCAGAAAAAGTGAATAACTGTATTTCTTGTGGGAAACAGATACCTCATAGGGATTACCATACTTTGTGTATACCTTGTTTAGGGCCTGAGCACGACGTTGTTGGATGCCGCTCTTGTGCTAGATTTAACAAGCGCACTATTAAGAGAAGGTTAGACTGTGCCAGGTTAGTTTTTGGGAAGCGTTGTAATTATAAAATGCCGTCGGATGCTCCGACGCCCGCTTCGGCCAAAAAGCGCAAGGATAAAGCAGCAAAGCCCAGAGTGGAGGAACCGACAGTCCCGGACGTCGGTTCTTTAGAAGGCTCAGTGGAGCCGGAGGTTTTGCCAGGAGTTTCTTTGGAGTCTCAGGGAGAGACTTTACTGTTACAGGATGTGTCCTCTCAGGAAGTAGGCCAGGCTGAAGGGGCTTCTCAGGTGGCTGTTCTTCCCTCTCTTCCTAAGGTAGTTAGGGCCTCCCCTTCTGTTTCCAAGGCTTCTTTAAGAGGCAGGCCTAGTTTAGCTTCAGTGGGGGTTTCTCCGAGTGTTTCAGGGTCTTTGCCTAAGAAGCATATGCTAAAAATGGCAGAGGATTTGATTACTATGATTAGAGGTTCTATGCCCCCTCCTGATAAGAGGCCTAGGGTGGAACCTGAGTTTGAGAGTTTTGAGCAATGTTCGGAGGCTTCTGAGTCTTCTGAAGACTTGCAGGAGTTTCCTCCTTATTCTGATTCTGATGTGGATGATTCTACTCCTTCAGCTTCGCCTCCTGAGGATTTTTCATTCTCAGAGACTCTGCATTCCATGAGGGAGTATTTTAAATGGGAAGGTCAAGATTTCTCTGATTCTAGGAAGAGGCTTAGGGAATTCTTGTTTTTACCCCAGCATAGGCCTTTAGCTATACCTCCTGTTCTGAATGTGGTAGAAGATGTTTTTGCAGAGGCTTCCCTGAATCCTGATTCTTTGCCTCCTGCCCCAGTTAAACCGGATAGGTACTATAGGGTGCCTGAGGCTCATAAGTATCTTTTTAAGAGTCCTAGGGCAGACCCGGAAACTGTCTCTCAGGGGCCTAAAGGTGTGAAGGCTTCTGTTAAAAATCCTGTTCCTCCTGATAAAGAGGCAAGGGCTTTGGATAGATGGGGAAAGAAAGTGTATACTTCTTCCACTTTAGCCATGAGGGCGTTGAATTGTCAGTTTCACATGTTAAAATATCAGAATTATCTCCTTTCACAATTGAAGTCTAAGGTGGATGCTCTGGCTGAAGGTATTGAGTGTAAAGAGTTGCAGGATTTAGTTCATGTGTCTGAACAGGTGGGAAAGCATTCCTTGCAGTGTGGTTTTGATGCTGTGCAGGCCTCCTCGAGGGTGGCTGCCACTGGTTCTGTTCTTTGTAGGCACGCCTGGTTGAGAGATCAGAATTTAGCTGAGCATGTTAAGACAAGGATTTTGGATGCTCCTTTACAGTCTGATGTGTTGTTTGGTTCGCCTGTGGAAGCAGTTTTAAAGAAAATGGAGGACAAGGCTAAGTCTATGCAAACTGTTAAGGAATTTTTACAGGTGCAGCCTCCCAAGTTTAGTAGAAATTGGCCTACTAAGGGATGGACATATCCTGCTTATGATTCCCAGTCTAGGGGTAGGTCTAGACGTGGTAGGGGCAGAGCTCAAGGTTCTTTTAGGCCTAGAACAGGGAGTTCACCTGCTCAGACTTCTGGTGAGGGTAGGGGTCAGTCCTTTCGTAAACAGACCCAATGACCTGCCTTTTCAGCTGCCAGTACATTCTCGCCTGGCAGCACCTTTGGGAGGAAGGCTGTCTCTTTTCAAAGAAAATTGGGATTTAATTACCCAAGACAGATGGGTTCTGGATATCATTCACCACGGTTACAGGTTTTATTTCCATACCTTGCCTCCTTTCAAAGGCATGCCAGACATTCCTCCTCTACAAAGACAAGAGGCTCACAAGCAAATTTCTCTGTTGCTCCAAATAGGGGCCATTCAGCCAGTTCCTGTGCCAGAAAGGGGCCTAGGATTTTATTCTCGCCTGTTCCTAGTACCAAAGAAGGGGAACACGTGGAGACCAATTTTGGATTTATCTATCCTCAACACTTATCTGGACATTCCCAAGTTCAAAATGTTGACGTTACAACAGCTTTTACCTCTGCTGGGCAAAGATCACTGGATGGTAACTTTAGATCTCAAGGAAGCTTACCTTCATGTGCCTATCAGACTAAGTTGCAGGAAGTATCTGCGTTTCGAGCTGGAAATTTTCATTATCAGTTCTCTGCATTGCCCTTTGGCTTATCTACTGCCCAGAGTATTCACAAAGGTTCTGGCTCCAGTGATAGCTTACTTCAGGCTAAAAGGAATTCAAATCTATCCTTACTTGGACGACTGCCTGATTCTGGCTCAAGAAAAGGAAGACCTTCTACAGCATTTGGAATATGTGATAGCAGTGCTAGGATGCCTAGGGTATTCTGTGAGCGAAATAAAGTCCAGTCTAGTACCCTCTCAAGACTTGTGCTTTCTGGGTGTGAGACTGAATACAGCAGCCCAGATGGCCTTTTTAACCCCGGACAAACAAAAGAGTCTGTCCAGTTACTTCCATCAACTATCTCATCAGTCCGTGCTGACTGCAAGGACAGTCCTTCAAGCCTTAGGGTTCATGGCATCTTGTATTCTGGTGCTTCCCAATGCCAAACTGCATATGAGGAAGCTGCAATGGTATCTCAAAAATGTATGGACACAGCACTGCCAGGAATTGGACACTGTCATTCAAATAATACCTTGCCTTCAAAAGGAATTTTTGTGGTGGGCTCAGGAATGTCACCTAAACAAGGGACTCTCTGTGACCCGGCCAGAGGCGAGTCAGATTCTAACGACAGATGCCTCAGACATTGCTTGGGAGCTCATCTAAATGGAAAGTGGATACAAGACAAGTGGCCTGCCAGACTACAGCATCTACATATCAACATGAAAGAGATGTTAGCAGTCCAGTTTGCATTAATGGCTTTCAAGAAGTTACTTCTTCCAGGGCAGGTGTTGATTCTAACAGACAACACAACTGTCATGTGGTACATCAACAAACAAGGGGGAACACATTCTTACCCGTTGTGCAGGCAAGCAATGATTTTATGGGAGACTGCGCTCAGCTTACAACTAACTCTTCAGGCAAGGTTTCTGCCAGGAGCACAGAACTCCTTAGCAGATGTGTTAAGCAGACAAATCATGGATCCCCACGAGTGGAAACTGGATCTTCATGTATTTCACAAATTGACAGTGTCATGGGGAACTCCAGACATATATCTGTTCGCTTCTCCACTAAACCACCAGCTGCCAAAGTTTTGCACAAAGAGGTTTCATCACACAGCTTGGAAAGTGGATGCTCTTTCTTTCAGTTGGAAAAATCTTCATGTGTATGCCTTTCCACCTCTGCCTCTTCTCCCAAAGGTGCTCCTAAAGGTCAGACAAGACAAGCCAAGGATGATTTTAATAGCTCCAGATTGGCCTCTGCAACACTGGTACCCATTACTGAGGAGTCTGGTAAGGAAACCTCCATGGCCTTTACCTTTGATTCCACACCTGTTTTCTCAGAGGGACGGTCACCTGCTCAATGTCAAGCTCCACTCTCTTCATCTAACAGCCTGGCATATTCTGTTTTGAAACACAGCAGGTCTCAACTTCCTCAACAAGTTTTAAATGTGATTATGGAAGCCAGAAGACCTAGTACAAGGAAGGTGTACTCAGAAAAATGGAAGAGATTTTTATTTTGGAGTGCAGCAAACAATTTGGAGATTTCTGAGCCTAATTTGAGTGTGGCTCTTCAATATCTTACTGAGTTATTGGACAAAGGTTTGTCTTTCTCTTCCATTAAGATTCATGCTGCAGCAATTTCAGCTCACTATGATTGTGATCCACCATTGTTTTCGCATCCTTTGTTCAAGCAATTTCTTAGAGGGGCAAAGAATATAAGACCCCACGTAGAGCTCCTACTCCTGCTTGGGATCTCAATTTTGTGTTGGAGAAACTTACTTTACAACCTTTTGAGCCTGCGGCTACTGCTGACTTGAAATACTTGTCATGGAAGACTGCTTTTTTGTTGGCCATTACTTCTGCAAGAAGGGTTTCTGAGTTGCAGGCCCTTATGGCGGTTGAGCCTTTTTTGATTTTTCATAAGGATAGGGTATCATTACGTACTAATCCCTCCTTTATGCCTAAGGTGGTTTCTAGTGTGGCCTTAAACCAAACTATTCATTTGCCTACTTTTTATGCAGATCCCCAAAATAAAGGGGAAAAGATTTTGCACACTTTAGATGTACACAGGCAATTGCGTTATTATTTAAGCAGGACTAAGGATTTTAGGCAGTCTCAGCAGTTGTTTGTTTCTTTTGCTTTGAGTTCACAGGGCAAGTCTGTGTCAAAACAAACTATTTCTAGGTGGATTGGGTTTTGCATTGCATTTTGTTATTCCCATCATGGCAAGGAGGTTCCAGCTGGGATTAGGCCTCATTCCACTAGGGCTACTGCCACTTCAACAGCATTTCTAAGGGGGGTGGCAACTAAGGATATTTTGGAGGCAGCTACTTGGAGTTCAGTGCATACTTTCTCTAAGCATTATCACCTTCCTATCTACTCTAAGTCTAGGGCTGGTTTTGCCACAGCTAGTTTGCAAGGCATGTTGTCAGCTCCTGTTTCCTTATGATTTGCCAGCCTCCCTTACCTCTGCTTTGGGATTCTACCCAATAGTTAGGACTGCAGCAATGTGGAATGAAGAACATAGTACAGTTTTGTACCTACCATAAATGTAGATGTTCGAAGATCCACATTGCTGCAGTCCAATTTACCCTCCTTCCCTCTGTGTTTAGGGGTGGTTGTGTAGGTGAGGTTATATTCTGGTACTTTTGTATATATTGTACATATTTTTGGTGCAGGTATGTTTGCAGGTTTTGGTATTGGCCTTGTCTTTTTAGGGTCTTCTGACATCTGGGGCAAGAAAAGACTGAGGATATGACGTCGGTCATGCGCATTAGTACCCTGACGTACTGACGTCAGTCTAATGCGCCTTGACCGACGTCAGCCATATACTTTGGTATTCGGGCCGACTGGACAGCGGACTACCCAATAGTTAGGACTGCAGCAATGTGGATCCTCGAACATCTACATTTATGGTAGGTACAAAACTGTACTTTTTGGTACCAAACACTGAAAAACCTTTGTCTGGAGCCCCCTTGGGTATTACCACAGACTCCAAACCTTCTGTCCCAACACCAAGGTCAGGTTCTGCACTTCCATGTCAAAACTCTCAGCCTGGCGGCCTGGTTAATCCAGGGTCCATGATTCATTCTCTCCTACCCAAGCAGGTTATGGAGGTCATTTTAGAAGCCAGACGTCCTAGCACTAGGAAATCATATGCAGGAAAATGGAAAAGATTTTGCTCCTGGGTGCAGGCTCAGGATTCAGATCCTCTTATTCCTAATATTCCTCTGATTTTCCTTTACCTGACAGACCTCTTACATAAGGGTCTCTCTTTCTCTTCCATAAAGATACATGCTTCTGCTATTTCTGCTCATTATAATACAGACCCTCCAATCTTTTCCCACCAGCTCATGAGACAGTTTCTCAGAGAAGCTAAGAACTTAAGGCCCCCTATATCTCCACCCATTCCTGCTTGGGATCTCAACTATGTTTTGGAAAAACTCACCTTA
This sequence comes from Protopterus annectens, assembly GCF_019279795.1. NCBI lineage: Eukaryota > Metazoa > Chordata > Ceratodontiformes > Protopteridae > Protopterus > Protopterus annectens. Next base: position 64,618,930 of record NC_056748.1, on the reverse strand, counting down.
CCTCCTTTTGAGCCTGCTGCCACATCTGACATCAAGTTTTTATCTTGGAAGACAGCTATCCTGTTAGCTCTGACCTCTGCCAGGAGAGTTTCGGAGTTGCAAGCTCTCATGGCTGTGGAACCTTATATTATTTTTCATCAAGACAGGGTGTCTTTAAGGACTAATCCTACTTTCATGCCTAAGGTGGTTTCCAAAGTGGCTTTAAATCAAACTATTCACTTGCCAACTTTTTTCCTCGGTCCTCAAAATAAGGGGGAAAGATCTTGCATTCCTTGGATGTACACAGACAACTACGTTTTTACCTGGGCAGAACCAAGGACATCAGGAAATCAGAGCAATTGTTTGTTTCTTATGCTTCCAGTTCCCAAGGTAAAGCCATTTCAAAACAGACCATTTCTAAATGGATTGCTCATGGAATCAGATTTTGCTATTCACACCATGGAAAGCAAATACCAGGGAGTATAAGGACTCACTGTACCAGAGCTGCTGCCACTTCAGCTGCCTTCCTCAGGGGAGTTCCTACCAAAGACATTTTGGAAGCTGCAACTTGGAGTTCAGTGCATACTTTTTCCAAGCACTACAATCTACCTCTCTACTCTAAGTCTAGGGCAGGCTTTGCTTCTGCAGTCTTGCAGGGCCTTTTAGCCGCCCACTCTACTTTATGACCACCTCCCTTTTATTCTGCTTTGGGATTCAACCCTACAGTCATGACTGCAACAGCGAAACACGATGAACTGTTGCAGTCTGGGTTACCCCTCCCTCCTGTCCCCTCTTATTTTTTCTTTTGTGTGGTTCCCTTCTTCACCCTTATTTGCAAGGGGTATGGGATCTTACTCATTTTGGAACACCTGACATCTGGGGCAAGAAAAACTGGAGAACATGGCGTCGGCTGTCAGCTTTGTACTCCTGGCGCTCTGACGTCAGGGAGCATGGCTGAGCAGCCGACGCCGGACCCAGACTTTGGGATTCTGGCCGACTGAGGACTGCCTGCCGGCAGGGGAGAACCCTACAGTCATGACTGCAACAGTGAAGACACTCTAACATCTACATTTATGGTAGGTGTACACAACTGTACTTTCTTTTGGGTTAGTCTCCTTCTAAAGGAAATCCCAGTCGCTCGGGTAAGATCAGCTCTACCATTGTACTAGCAAGGAAGGAGAATGCCTGGCCATAATATTGCATTGCTTGGTTGTTCCCGTTGTACATCTGGTAGCCTGCTGATGGAGGTAGGACACTTGGATGTGCAAGGGAGTCCTGACCTGTGTGGTGATAGCATCCTCACGGTCTGTATCACAACATCGACACTTCAGTTCTCCAAATACCAAAACATCGACACTTAAAGAGCGAAATGCGAAAAGTACAAATGGCCACTTCCGCAGATTTTTTCCCAAGGAACAAATCACTTGGCCGTTATCCAAAATTTGCCATTTTTCTCCACTGTAGAGCGATCTTAGAGTTGCTATGTATATAGTTGGGGGAGGGTCAAAACCCCCCCACATGAGTTTGAAAGTTTGTTTTGCTGTTGGTTGGCCAAGTGAATTTTTTCACTGCGAAGAAAATATGCAGAAGTGGCCACTCTGCGTGTCTATGTTTTCGTATTCAAAGAAATGAAGTGTCGATGTGATATAGACCCCACCCTCAAAACTTGATGCTTCTTGTTGGTGAACATGATACAACGTTGTCCAAGCTCCAACAAGAGCTGAAACCTACATTATTCCCCTGTGTGCTACCCTTATAAGTAAAACTCCTCTAGTGCCGGAGGCTGCTAGTTGGATCATAGGCTTCAGTTTGTGCCACAGAACCAACATGCATGTAATATTTTACACAATATATTTTAAGCTGTTTTCATTTTCACAGCAATTTATGCAGAAAATGCAATGACAAAAGCTGTCTTTTGTCTGAACAACATTTTGAGGGTGATGAGTAGTCAGTTGTAGGTGATAAACTGTGATTCAAAATGTGTTAAATGAAGTCCATGTGATTAGAGATAAAAGGTTATAGTAAATAGTACAGAAAAACTGAGGTGAAATAGAATGTTCTGCTTGAGGTTTTGTCTTATGGTGCTTATTTAGTGAAAGCCCTCCCAAACCAAACTACTTTTTTACACCTATCCCCGGGAGAGTGACTAAATGGTAAGGCTTTTTTAGCAGATCTGGCATACTAGTGAATGTGGTGGTTTGTTTTCCTACATGCACAGTTGTCTCGTCAGTTCTTTCTCGTCTATGCATTGTGGACATGCTGCAGCAGTATGCATTAGTAATGTATCAATTTGTCTTTAGTGTACTTCCTGGTACATTAAAGATGTATTCATTTGTAGTGTACTTCTTGGTACATTAATGATGTATTAATTTGTCTGTAGTGTACTTCTTGGTCATTTATGATGTATTAATATGTCTGCAGTGTACTTGGTACATAAATGATGTATTCATTTGTAGTGTACTTTTTGATCATTAGTGATGTATTAATTTGTCTGCAGTGTACTTGGTACATAAATGATGTATTCATTTGTAGTGTACTTCTTGGTACATTAACAATGTATTAATTTGTCTGCAGTGTACTTGGTACATAAATGATGTATTAATTTGTCTGCAGTGTACTTGGTACATAAATGATGTATTAGTCTGCAGTGTACTTGGTACATAAATGATGTATTCATTTGTCTGCAGTGTACTTGATACATAAATGATGTATTCATTTGTAGTGTACTTCTTGGTCATTAGTGATGTATTAATTTGTCTGCAGTGTACTTTT